>NC_080861.1:20244158-20897490 GCF_030435755.1 Ochotona princeps
TTACAGAAGATGTGGCCTTCCAGAGCAGGGCTGGGCTTGGGCAACCAGAGGAACAGGGTGTCACTGGTACCCAAGCTGACCTGGGAACATGGGGCAGATGAAGTGCTGCATGTCTTACCTACACAAGCTTCTTGATGCCAGCAACTGGTCCTGCACGCCCACCCTACCTGTTGAGGGCTGCAAGGCCATTTCCTTAACCCTTGGAGCCTCCCACGACTCCCCCTAACACAGTGCTTTGGGCAAGGGCTATGGGAAGCGAAGTGACATCTTCTTGATGGGTCTCTACTTCTGACCCTCTGCTGTCATCGTTACAGGACTGGCAACTGTTAGAGCAACTATGACCATGTCCTCGTCAGCTGCCTTCTGGGGGCCAGCAGGGCCCACTCCCACCCCTGACAGAAGCCCAGCTACTGCTGAGAGTCCAGCACCCTGGTTCCCTAGAGCTGGACAGAAAGTTACAAGCAACGAGTCATCTTACCGCAATGTCACCTTCCTCCAGCTTCATGCCTGCCAGCGATGCTGCCAACAGGAGGGGAGTTTCCATTCAGCTGAAGGCCACTCAATTGCCACAGGCCAAACCACGGTCCCATGCCCCTCCCCAGTCCACACACCAGGATGCAGGCAGGGACAGTGTGGGTGAGCGGAGGGACCAGGGGACCCCAAGACAAGCTCACGGGAGTCAGGATGCAAGACCCCAAACCCTCACCACTGCGGGTGAGGAAGAGCAGAGAGAATGAAGGCAGGCTGGGGGCATGAAAAGGACAGGGTCAAGGTCAAGTTCCATTTTTGCCTCTGGCCTCCGTCACAAGGCCCTCAATACAAATCCTGGTCTGCCCTAGAGCTGGAAAACAGGCCTGCCATGTGGGGCGGGAGCTCAATCTTGACTGTTGGCAAAAAGAAAAAGAACAAGTGGGAGAAGGAGAGAAGATGCCCTTCAAACCCTGCCAGTGAGGTTCCTGGGCAGCACACAGTAGGACCTCACGGGGGCCCCCCGCAATCCTGCCACACACTGAGTATTCACAACCCGGACGGACAGAAAGACCCCAGGACAGGCTACAGGCACCAAGATGGGGGCTTGAGGCAGTGCAACCCCCTTTAACCTGGTGGTCAGCTCCCACACTGGCCTGGGGGAGGCCCCCGAGGACAGAGCCAGGGAAGGGTAGTGCAGATACAATGGGTGAGTTTCCACGGAAGCGGAGCATGAGACAGCACGGGAAGGCCCCAGTTGGGCCATGGGGAGGAAGTTCTTCCCAGAACTCACCTGGGTTGTCCCCAGTGAAGGCAACCACTTTGCAATCAGGAGGAAAGCCGTAGCGCTGTGTGTAGTAGCGTGACACGGCTCCCTGCAGAGAAGGAAGGAGCGAGTGAGCTGCTAAGCCAAGGCTGTGGGCTCAGCATGGCTGCTACAATCTTAGCACCCAGGCCACCATGACTTTCTGGGCATCTCTGCAGGAACCAGGAACTCCATCCGAGTCTCCCACGTGGGCAACAGAGACCCAGGCACTTTTGCAGGTGCATGAACAAAGATTTGGGTTAGAAGCAAAGCAGCCAGCAATGGGAACTCGCATTCTGACAAGGGTTGTGAATGTCTCACGAGGTGGCTTAACCTGCAGAGCCACAATGCCCACCACGAATCACTTCAATTTCAGATTCAAGGAAACTAGAACCAACCAACCTCCAATCTGAACCTGGCCACAGCAATAAAAAACAACAAAAAAAAGCTACACCAGGAACTGGACACCCACAGGCAACCCATAGGAGCAGATAAAGGTCTTATCACCCGGGCCCACGCACCCAGCACCTGATGGAGATGAATCACACACATGACCGAACAACACTCAAGGAAATGAACCAGAAAGCCAGCCTGGGCCTGGAACCACCTACCCCTCAATCAGGAGATGCCAGGTGTGGGGTCAGAGGGCAGGAATGCTCTCTGCAGAAACCCACGTTCTTTACAGAATGGGTATAGAAAAAAAATTTTTTTTTTTTTTTTTTACTTTTGGTTCCCTGATCAGATCTGAGGTCCAAAAGTTTGGAAGGGACAGTGGCAGTTAAGTTGCAAACTAGGACAATTGCTTCCCATACTGCCTCCACTCTCCATTTCATAGGTATTATAGTCTTTAAAGATTTACTTATTTGAAAGGCAGAATTATAGAGAGGAGAGAAAGAGAGACAACCTTCCATTCGCTAGTTCGCTCTCCAAATGGCTGCAAGTGTCAGGCCGGGCCAGAGTGAAGCCAGGAACCAGGAGGTTCTTCTGAGTTTCCCACGTGGAGGCAGGGGGCCTGAGCACTTGGACCACCCTTCACTGCTGTGCCAGGCACAATAGCAGAGAATAGGATCAGAAGTGGAGCAGCTAAGGGGCCAAGTGCAACAGCCTAGGGGCTGAATCCTCGCCTTGTATCTGCCGGAATCCTGTATGGGGGCCAGTTCGAGATCCCAGCTGTTCTACTTCCCTTACAGCCCCTGCCTGTGGCCTGGGAAAGCACTAGAGGATGGCCCAAGGCCTTGGGACCCTGCACCCGTGTGGGAGATCCAGAAGAAGCTCCTGTTCCTGGCTTCGGATTGGCTCAGCTCCGACCATTGCAGCCACTTGGGAATTGAATCAGTAGACGGAAGATTTTTCTCTCTCCTCTCTCTAAATCTGTCTTGCCAATAAAAAATAAATCTTAAAAAAGAAAAAAAAGAAGTACAGCAGCAGGATTCAAACTGGTACCCATACAAGATAACAGTACTGACGGTAGCAGCTTAATCCACCACACCACACCAGTGAAAGCTCCCATCCACTCTCCATTTCAGACTTTGATGGCTTAAGTAGCTGGGTTCCTACCATCCACAGGGAGACCTGCATGGAATGCCAGGCTCCAGCCCCGGTCCTGGCTGTTGTGGGCATTCAGAGAATGAACCATAGAAGGGAGATGTCTGGTTTTGTCTGCCTTCCTAAAATGTTAAAATGCCAAACAAAAGAAATAACTGCTTAATAACAAAACAAAATGAGAATTTGAGAAAACAAATCAGTCGAGGGGTAGGCATTTTAGGATGCCCATGTCAGAGCACCTGGGCTGGATCCCCAGCTCTGGGTCTCGATCCAGCTTCCTGTTAACGTGGGCCCTGGGAGACCATGGAGACATTCATCAACCAATATCCTGAGCAGTCCAAGTCTTTTCGTAAAGAAACTATATTCATGTGAGAGGCAGCGAGACACAGAGCCTGGGCCAGGCCAATGCTGGGCGCCAGGACCCCAGTCCAGGCCTCCCACGCGTCGGCAGGTACCCAAGCCTTCATGGCTGCCTCCCATGGCAGCATCAGCAGAAAACTGGATTCAGGAGCAGAGCCAGAGCACAACCCAGGCACTCTGGCACAGGGTGTGAGTGTCCCAACCTCATGGCGTAACTGCTAAGTCAAATGCCCACCCTCCAAAAGTTTCTGGTGTCGTGGCGTAGCAGCCTAAGTCTCTGCCCCCAGTTTCAGTGTCTCTTGTGAGCACTGGTTCGTGTCCTGGCTTCTACAATTGCTATCCAGCTCCCTGTTGATGGCCTTGAAAGGCAGTGAAGAATGGTCCAAGACCCCTACATCCATGTGGCTGACCCGGAAGAAGCTCCTGGCTTTGGATCAGCCCTGCTCTGTCCCCCACACCTTGCGGTTCATTGGAGAGTGAACCAGTGGATGAGAGACCTCTGTTTCTCCTGTCTGTAACTCTTTCGAATAAATGCAATAAAACTAAAACATACAAAGCAAAACATCTTTTATCATGTCCCCATTTCTATTCTCAGACCCTAAAAGCATGCGCTGTGTTCCAAAACTGTCATTCAGGTTTCAGCTCCCATCCCAGGATGACGCAAACCCCAGCCACCCTAGGACCCTATCGTAGGAGCAACACCTGCACAGATGGGCCAAAGGTACCTAAAGGTCACTCGTTGCCTCGCTATGATACTACGGTGTTGGGCCCGGCACAATGGTTCACTAGCTAAATCAACATGTTGCAAGTTCCGGGTTCCCATATGGGCAACAGTCTGTGTCCCATCTGTTGTACTTCTCTTCCAGTTCCCTGCCTGTGGCCTGGGAAAGCAGTCAAGGATGGCCCAAAACCTTGGGACCCTGCACCTGCATGGGAGATCTAGAAGATGCTCCTGGTTCCTGGCTTCGGATTAGCTCAGCTCCAGCCATTGTGGCCACTTGGGGAGTGAACCGTGAATGGAAGATTTTTCTCTTTGTATCTCCTTTCTGTAAATCTGCCTTTCCAACACCAACAACAACAATAATGATAACAATGATAAAAGCAAAAAGAGAAATCTTCACAAATAAAATAAAATACTACAGAGTGGGCCCCGGGAGGAACTTGAGTCTTGTGGACATGTTTGAACTGTACTCACGTGGACTTGTACCTACTCCTACCTGCAACGACAAAAATTTCTTCTCTTATTCATTACCTTCTCATAATCATCACCCTCAAAACACAGCCATGGACTGGTGCTGTAGGGTATCAGAATAGCCAGGATATGAACCAGCACCCCTATGAAATGCCAGCGGATGGAAAGTGAGCATTCAGCCACTAGGCTATTGCGCCAGGCCCCAAATAAATCATTTTAAGCAAAGACTAATGGTCTGACTGCCATTGTTTCAGATGAGGAAATGAGGCGCAGATCAAGCCAGGAGGAGGAGCCAGGATTCAGTCTGAGTCAGGGCAGTACCCAGGCCTGCGCTCTACCAGGCTTGCTGTGTTTCCTATTTCTCCTTGGAATCACGTGCTTCAGGTTCCAACCTGGGTAACAAGGCCTTGAAGGTCAGCCCACACGAGCCCTGTCTCCTGAGATCCCTCCCCCAGCACGCAGCAGCACTGATCTGGATATTGCAGTGTTACTAAACTGGACCCCTGATGTGTGCGTCAGTGCCTGTGTGTGCACGCATGGGACGCCTCTCAGGTGGCTGGCTGCCAGCATCCACATGAGCAGTCCCTGCAGCTGACCTACCACAATGCAGCAGGACGGCACGGCCGGCCCCAGCTTCTCCTCCAGGTGAGGCGCACAGGCGCTGAGGCAAGTCTGGGACCAAGCTTTGTCCTGGATCTGCAACAGGTTCATTCCAGAGCCTGCACGAGGAAGCACAGATGGAAGCAAAACATCCTGAGAGACAGCCTTTTGAGAAACTGCAGCTATGAGCAGGCCGCAGGCAGCAGGCAGTTCCCTACTCCTGCCTGGAGTCACTGTGGGGCCAGGAACCAGGGGCCAGAAGGACACCTGTAGTCAGCAAGCACCACCACCACCCACAAACACTGCTCCCAAACCCACCCAGGTCCACAGCACGTGCTGCAGGAGTCCTGTCTTCCCCTGCGAGGACTTTTAGCCCTTGGTCTTCTTTAATCTCTCTCTTCCTGGAGCTGCAGCACCCACGCACAGCCCTCTGTGAACTTGCGCAAGGCCCAGCGCAGGCTCAGCCCCTGTCGGAAGCCCCAGCCAGGGTCTGGTCCCTGCTCCGCCCTCTGCTGCTGCTCTGTCTGTATCCTGGCACATTCAGACTCGCACAAGCCTTCCTCCAGCCACCTGCCCGTGTGTACCCTTTAACTGGCCTCATTTCCATCAGACTTTTATGATGAGTTTTGATACCACAAACTCAGATTCCTCCTGGGCTCACCCAGCGTGCGTGGCATCTCCAGTTACCAGCTCCTCGTGGGAGCCAGGCTCTAAGGCGGTGTATACACCCGGGGATGCCCCCTCTTCCCCGAACACTGTGTGGCCAGCAGGGTGAGGCACCCTGAATGTCTCTTGCCATGCTACCCGCCGCAATTTCACTGCCAGCCCTGCAGAGGGACCCAGAGTCAAGTTCCTGGACCTCAGAGTGTCCCCCAGAGGAGCCTCCAGGGGCCTCCAGCCCTCAGCTCAACCAACATCTCATGCCAGGTCCCAGGGCCAGCAGCACCCTCCAACAAGCTGCACCCACAGTCCCGACTCTCGGGCACCACGTGGGGAAAAAAACATGTGAGGAGTCACTTGTAACCCAGTAGATGGTTCCTAACACATTCTGCTCTGTGCTGTCAATGAGGCCTGTTACTGGCACCTGCTCAAGGTGGAACACATGCCACCTGCATGCCCATTGGTCTGGCGCCCCGCAGCTTACCATCGCTGTAGTCGATAGGAGAGTAAGAGCCCAGGAAGAGGGAAGCGGCAAAACTGCTGACCAGGGAGATCCTCTGTGAAACAGAAGCACAGTGAAGGATGGCTTCCTGCCGCATCCCCAAGCTACTTTACACTTCTGTACATGTGAGGCCGTAAGCGCGTGCGCATGTGTGTGTGTGTGCAAACAAGAGACTGAGCATGCCAGCTAAACGCAGCTGGAGCAGTACGCATGGAGCACACAGGCTCACAGCACTTTCTGCCTGAACATAAAATTGCCAAGACAGAAAACAAAAGGTTCATGAAGAAAAAACCACACCCAGGGAAGTTGGCTTTCCATCGACTCCTCAGGCTGGGGACACAGGGTTGTTGGCTTCCTTTCTCTGGTTCTGTGGTCTTCATCTCCAGCCACGGGACTCAGAAAGAACCAAAACAGAGGCCGGGAGGCAAAGCTGCCACCTTGTATAGGCGCCGGTTTGAGTCCTGGCTACTCCACTTTCTGATCTAGCTCCCTGCTAGGCAGCTTGGGAAAGCAGCAGCAGATGATCCAAGAGCTTAGACCCCTGTAACCCATGTGGGAGACAGGGAAGAAGCTCCTGGCTTCAAAGCAGCCAAACCCTGGTTGTTGCAATCAGGGAATCAACCAAGATCTCTCTCTCTCTCTAATCTAACTTTCAAATAATAATAATAAGAGCAATCAAGATAATTTTGAGAGTTCAGGGTGAGTGAAGGAGACCCTCGGGGCAGAACCCAGTCAGCTGGGTTGGCATGTCAGCCTGAGGGTCCGTACTCCTCCTGGGTGCCATGGGTCCCAGGGGCCAGCTGCGAGAAGGATGACCCTCCCAGCCCTCCTTCATTCCACACACAGAATTCGGGAAAGGCCTCCCCATCCCTACCCAAAGCTTACACTAATGCCTAACGTTGCAGTCATGAAGCAATAAGACGCACATCAGTACCCACTTCGCAGAGGCAGGCAGGTGGCACAGCAGTTGCTGTTCTGGGTGCCCACATCCCACATCAGAGTCCCTGCACTGCAGTCTCGGTGTCACTCCCACCCAGCTTTCCGCTAACGCACACCCTGGGAGGCAGCAGGTGAATGTGTAAGTACTAAGGCCCCAGATGGAGTTCCAGGATCCTGGACTCTCACTTGGCCCAGCCCTGAGCGCTTGTAAGCATTCGAGTAGTGAACAAACAAACAGAAGACTCTGCCTCTCAAGTAAGTAAATGAAAACTAAAGATAAAAAAATTAAAAGTCGGGGCCCTGCGCAATAGCCCATAGGAGCACCAGTTCTAATGCCTGCAACCCTGATTCCAGGACAGCCCGAAGCCTTGGGACCCTGCACCAGCTTGGGAGACCTGAAAGAAGCTCCTGGCTCCTGGCTTCAGATTGATTCAGTTCCAGCCATTGTAGCCACTTGGGGAGTGAAGCAGTGGACAAAAGATGTTCCTCTCCGTCTCTCCTCTTCTCTGTATATATGACTTTCCAATAAAAATAAATAAATCTTTTTAAAAAATTAGTTAAAAAAGAAAAGTCTGTATCTGATCTTATTTTAAAGGTCTTTAAGATTTATTTGCAAGGCAGTTACATAAGAAGCGGAAGTCAGAGATCTTCCACCTGCTGGTTCACTCCCCAAATCCAGCCCAGGGCTGGATCAGGCAGAAGCTTATCAGAGCTTTCCCATGTGGGTGCAGGGGTCCCAGGGCTTGGAATATCTTCCACTGCTTTCCCACACACATTGGCAGGGAGCTGGGTGAGCAGTGGAGCAGCCAGGACTTGAACAGGCAGCAACGGCTTTCCCTGGCTGTTTTTTCCTGATTTTACTGGAGCTGATGGGAGCGGAACTGCACCTTGGAGCAGCGCCAGGTGTAAGCTTTCAGCAAGTGTGCAGCAGGGAGAAAAGCTAGGGTCCTACGACAGCTGGACCGCCACTGCAGATGTGAATGTCCAGGCCTACAGAGTCCCAAAGAAAGCACTGACTATGTGCCAGTCAGCTGTGTTAACAGGTAGCATGGCACAGAGCCCAAGGGACACCTGGGTTTCCTTCTGTGATCTCGACCCAGGACACTTGACAATCCACTGCCTCCCACTGCAGGACCCACCCTACCCCCTGCAGTAAGCTCCTGACTTTGCCTCCCTACAAGCCTCCTCTTCCTAGCGCTCTCTGGCCACAGTTTTTGGCCCATGTATGCAAGACAGGTCCACACAAGAGCTAAGTACTCAACAGAAATTCATTTGGGACTTTTGACCGGACGCGGGTGCCGAACCAACCTCGGTCTGCCTGTAGGCCTCAGGGTCCTGCTGGTAAACCTTGGCGATCTGGTTTCCAGTGAACCGCTGGAAAAGGACAACAAATCCTCAGAAACCGTGATCCCAGCACGTGAGTCCAGCTTACTCCTGGGCTCAGGACAACCTTGACCTGGGAATGCTAACTCTGCTCCATCCCCATGACCATGGCACTTTGGCCTGGGACTCCCTGTGAGGCTCCTGGTATCAGCTCTTTGGATGGAAAGCAATGGCTTTATTCCCACAAGCTGGGGACAGACCCAGCAGGGCCAGCCACTGGGCAGTACCACACACCCTCATACCTCAGTCCAGCTGGTGCTGTGACAGCTCAGCGCCATATGCTGCTCCCCCCAAGACTCCTAGATAGGCCCCTCAGATCAGTCTGGCCAATCACAGCCACCCCTCTCCCCGGGATCCCTGTGGGGTGTGTCACCAGCCCCCAAACCCTTCCAGCCACAGGTGCTGCCCACCTCATAGGCGCGGGACCCTGTGAGACAGCTGAGAGCCTGGGGCCCACCCACGGCGGCCTCCAGCCTCTGGCACTGGGCTGTGGTGCTGGAATCCATCCACACGGGGCAGTCGCTGACCGAGAAGCACGCCTGTGGCGAGAAGCATGGGTCCTGGCTAGGGTTGTGCAGCTCCCTGTGTCCCGGGTAGGCCTTCATGCCAGGCTCATGGCAGGAGGCATGAGAAACGGTGCATGCTGGGAAGGGTCATGGCCATGGCCATGCAAGGTGTGGGGTGTGCTGGGGCATTCAGAGCCTAGGAGGAAAGTAGAAACCAGGGGTCCCGCCCTCACATTGAGAAACCCCTGAGGGGCGGCACGGATGCTAGGATCCAGGGTCCTATTTGGCAAGAGCAGCCCCACACCAGAACCCGTCTTAGGGAGACAGGGTGGTTCATACTCAAAGGATAGCGGTAAGTGCAACCTGTCTATACTCTCAGCAGACTGGGGAACCACCCCCAGAGCCCAGGACCCTTCTCCCCCTTTTGCACCTCTTTCTCAGACTTACCCTCCAGGATCCCAGTTTTACCTGCAGCTGCTGGTGCAGTGAGAGGTTGGGTGACAGGCGACTCAGGGTCTGGCTGGCCCCAGTCTTCCAGTACACGCTTCCATGTTGCTGCCGGGGGAGGAGGGAGAGATCCAAGCACCTGATCATATGGCCACACATAGACAGATCGGACAACCAAGCCCAGCCTCCAAGCCTGCCCCTGCCATCGCTCAGCCAGAACTCACTGCCTTGGTGAAACTCAGCCTCCGTGTCTACAGAATGGACGTGACCTTGTTCCTGTCAGCCCCATTCCATTCGGGAATTACCAGTTTGTATGACAACATTTTTGGAAAAAATCTTAGGGAAATACACCGCTCATGCTATCACTGAAATTCACTCTTCCCTCCTCCTGGATAAACATTCATCTGTTTATTCAGTAACCACAGATCAAGCACCCAGATCATACCAGGCAGGGCATGGGTGAAAGGGGTATGGCTATCCAGGGCAAAGAATACAAATGGACTCCACAGTCCCTGTGCAGTGGCAGTGAAGGACCAGGGGAATACAGAGAACACAGCCAGTGGGGGCAGAGGGCAGGCTGAACCAGCAATGCCTGGGTGGGTCTGCAGGTAGCAGCCTCTACTACCTGCGGGACCACGAAGGCCAGTGTTCTAGGAGGGTGGTCCTGCAATCAGGGTGGGGAAAGGCCACAGCCGTAAAAGTCATGCTCCTACAAATGTGAAGGGCAAAAAGAACATCAGCTGAAGCTTTCCCTTAAGAGAGGTGAGGCCCAGCAGGTGCCAGCAGGCTGAGGGCTTGGGCCAGATCGCCGACCAGGAGCGTCAGAGCTGGGGGCGCTAAGCACTGCTCACCACCACCTGCGGCGCCAAGATGAGGATCGAGTAGAAGCAGTGAGTTCAGAATCGCCCACGGAGACTTCAGCACTGTGACTGTGTACAGTGAGTGCTCACTCAGTTCCTACCCTCAACTACCACTGCTCCTCATGTCATGGCTTACTTTGCTTTGACTCTGGAAGTGAAAACGCAAAAGCAAATCTAGTGCTGGCACATGGTCCACAATCAGTCCATGTCAAATTCTTCCCTTTTGGGGCACTGGGATTCAGTTGCCCTCAACAAGCGACCTGTGTGATCTGATGCTTGGCACACCTGTTGCAAGCAGGTGAGCCACACGCTGCCCCAGGCCCGCAGAGCAAGCGTCTTCTCACGCCCACACCCATCCGGGTGCCCATACCCACCCAGCCAGCTGCCTTCAGGGGCGGAGAAGGGGGCTGCTGCCAACGAACCTGGCCTGCCCCGGACAGGGCTACCACCTGAGAGAACTCAAATCCCGAAGCCTTCATCTTCTCCAGGAGGATGTCCAAAGCCTGAGGGAAGAAATTGCACAGAACCACTTAGTCAGGGAAGGCCTCATCCCGGCCTTGGAAGTGCGGTGAAGGATGGCAGCAGGGGGGGTGGAGAGGCATCCTCTGTCCCAGCAGGTGCAGATCCCACCTGGTGGCTTGGGACTAGCACCAGTGAGCATGCCTGAGGTATCAAACGCACGGCATTTGAACCAGCAGTCCTCAAACTCTGATTCTGCAGCGTGTGACTTGGGAAGACAAAGCCAGGCAGCTTGCATTCGTTGGCTCTCCTCTGCATCGTAAAACCACCATGTTAATGATGCGAAGCTGCTGCAACAGAGGAAGAACGGCAGGGCAGAGGGTTGCCATGGGGAAAGGAGGTTGGCAGGAATGACGGCCATCTGTCCCAAGCCTCCACGCCACCACCGTGCATTTAGGAGAATCATCTTTTTTAGCAAGATGCCATGGGTGGCGGGTTGGGTTGCGGACCCTGGCAGAGTTTGCGACCACCTCTCAACTGCTGCTACCCAGCTCGTGCCCGACCTCACCACGCTTAGACTCGGCACAAGGGCTGGGTGTATGGTTATTCTGATCCCTGTTCCTTAAGTTCTGGGGACACAGGGGCACACAGTGGCAGCACGGACTGGCAATACTGGCAACAGGTCCAGTGCACGGGGCTTCTCAGAATCAGAAATCAGGGGTTGGCACCACCATGAGGTAGGTTAAGCCGCTGACTATGGCACTTGCATCCCACGTGGGTACCAGTTTGAGTCCCAGCTGTTCCAGCTCCTCGTTTATGACCTAGGGAAGCAGTGGAGGGTGGTACATGTCCTTGAGGCCCTGCCCCCATGTGGGAGACCCAGAGGAGACTTCAGGCTCCTGGCTTCAGACTAGTTCAGCTGCAGCAGCTGCAGCCATCTGGGGAATGAACCAGCAGATGAAAGATCTCTCTGTCTCTTCTCTCTGTGTAACTCTGCCTTTCAAATAAAAATTAAAAAAAAAAAAAATAAATCTTTGGGCCCGGCATGGTAGTCTAGCGGTTAAAGTTCTCGCCTTGTACGCGCCAGGATCCAACATGGGTGCCGGTTCTAATCCTGGCTGCTCTAATTCTCATCCAGCTCCCTGCTTGTGGCCTAGGAAAGCAGTTGAGAATGGCCCAAAACCTTGGGACTCTGTACCCGTGTGGGAGATCCAGAAGAAGCTCCTGACTCCTGGCTTCGGATCAATGCAGTTCTGGCCATTGCAGCCACTTGGGGAGCAAATCAGCAGACGTAAGATCTTCCTCTCTGTCTCTCCTCCTCTCTGTATATCTGCCGTTCCAATAAAATAATAAATAAATCTTTTTAAAAAATAAATGTTTTTGAAGTTGCTTTAACCACAGTGCAAGGGCCTGCACTCTCACCTGCCTGCCCAGCTCTGAGACTCCACTGTGCAGACACCTGCCCCAGGAAGTGGCAGATCAGATTTACAAAGGAGAGGATGTCTAGGGTTGAGCTCTAAGACCCCAGGGCCTGTATTTTCAACTCAGAGAAGCCCACAGGGCCCAACTACAGAGGAAGGCTGGGAAAGAGATTATAATTAGTAGTAGTAGTAATATTAATATTATCCAAAAAGCATAGACAGAGATCTTCCATTCGTTGGCTCACTTCCCAAATGGCCATTAACAGTCAGAGCTAGACCAAGGAGAAATCAGGGGACCAGAACTCTAAGTAGGGCTCCCACCAAGGTGGCAAATACCCAAGTACTTGAGCGATCGCCTACTGCCTCCCACAGTTGGCATTAGCAGGAAGCCAGAACCAGGAGCAGGGCTGGGACTCAAAACCCGAGCACTCCAATACGGGCCACGGGACTGCAACACGGTCTCTTTCGTGCCACGTCATGTGCCCACCCCGCTCTGTGGGATTTCACAGGTGGGACTGGTGGGATGTCCAGTTGCTGCTGGTCTTCCCAGCCTGGAGGTAATGTTGCCAGTTTCCGCTGAGCTGGTCCCAGACAGACTCTACTTCCTCGAGAGGGCCCGAGTTCAGCAGCTGTCCTCAGGAGCTGCCGTCCACTTAGGCAGAAGAGGGGAGGAATCCGCTGCGCTCACCTGCACCCACATCAGGACCGGAGAGGTGACCGTCAGCCCATCCCCGTGCACGTGAACACCGCCCTGCGTCCTGCAAGGCGAGAGAAGGAAGGACCACGTGGGACAGAGCCTTGGGGCAGCAGGGGCCACTGCCTCCCTGTTGAGGGCGGAGGCACAAACACGGACAAAGGAAGAAAGGGCCTGAGCCTGGCTCTAGGTACCACTTCCCAGGGAACACAGGCAGGCAGTGTCGATGGTACCTAGGCCATGAAGCAAGCAGTGGGGGGTCGAGCAGGAGCCAGCATTGTAGGATAGTTGGTTACCTTCTACCTGTGATGCCAGCATCCTATGTGGGCACTAGACTGGGTCCTGGCTGCTCCACTTTCAATCCAACTCCCTGCTACTTACAATTGGAAAAGCAGCATGAAAGCCCTTTGAGCCTCTCTGGGAAGCCTGGGTGGAGTTCCAGGTTCCTGGCTTTGTCCTGGCCCAGGGCTGGCTGGCCATTGCTGGCCGTTGATGGAGTGAACCAGCCGATCTTTGAAGTTCTCTCTCTCAAAAGGCCGCTGTATGGCAAAGAGGAAGCAGCCCGGGGTTCACAGGCCACAAAGCCTGCAGGCTGATTCTCACCTTCTAATTTTTTTTTTTCTATATTGAAAAGGCGGATCAGTTTACAGAGAGGAGAAACAGAAAGATCTTACATCCATTGGTTCACTCCCCAAAATGGTCGCAAGGGCCACAGCTGAGCCGATCCAAAGCCAGGAGCCAGGAGCTTCTTCCGGAATTCCTGCTTCTGGGATTCCCAGGTGGGTGCAGCAGCCCAAGCCACTATGCCATCTTCTACTGCTTTACCAGGTGCACTGACAGGGGGCTGGATCTGAAGTTGAACACGCACATGTGGTGTCAGAGTCCCCGGCTTAACTCTCACCTATTCGTAATAACAGACGGCAGCCCACCAGAAGTCCCTAAACAAGTGAACAGATGGACTGTGGTGTAAATGAAGATGATAATGTATCAAGGAACCGCCACAAAGCACAGATCTGGGTCACACACACGCTCGTGAGCACAGGCCACAGGTCTCTGTTCATAGAGGCAGATAGGAAAGTGCAGATTCAGCTACAGGAAGCAGAGCACACCTGAGGTTGCCTAAGTTCAGTGTGCACCGTCCTACCTATTGGGGAAGTGCACACACACACACACACACACACACACTCACACACACACAAACTCACATACTGCTCCCATCGGCTGGTTCACTCTCCAGGAAGGCAGCGGCCAAAGCTAGGCTAGGGTCAGAGGAAGGAGTACAGGACTCAGTTGAGGCCTCTCAAGTGGCAGGGAGCTGACCACTTCAACCAATATCACTACTTGCCAAAGCCTGACTTAATGGGGTCAGAGGTCAAAGTCAGGTGACAAACCCAGGCACTGCTTCGTGAGCCATGGGATGGATCAGCCACTAGGCTAAACTCTCATCTTGAATTATCATTTCTTTTTTTTACAACATTTTTCAAGATTTATTATTATTGTTATTATTACTTTTTAGAAAGTCAGATATACAGAGAGGAAAGAGACAGAGAGGAAGGGAAGATCTTCCGTCCGATGGTTCACTCCCCAAGCGGCCACAACAGCCGGACCTGAGCCAAACTGAAGCCAGGAGCCCAGACCCTCCTCTGGGTCTCCCAAGAGGGTGCAGGGTCCCAAGGTTTTGGGCCGTCCTCCCCTGCTTTCCCAGGCCACAAGCAGGGAGGGGAAGCGGGGCCTCCAAGATTAAAACTAGCACCCATACGGGATCCCAGTGTGGGATGGGCTGCTTGGGGAGTGAATCAGCAGATGGAAGATCTTTCTCTCTGTATATTTGATTTTGCAATAAAAATAAATAAATCTTTTAAAAATTCATCCGTGGTAAGATTTAAAAATAGTAATAAGTTAATTAAAAAAAAAAACCGGCCTGGCAGCGTGGCCTAGCAGCTAAAGTCCTCACCTTGAAAGCCCCGGGATCCCATATGGGCGCCGGTTCTAATCCCGACAGCTCCACTTCCCATCCAGCTCCCTGCTTGTGGCCTGGGAAGGCAGTTGAGGACGGCCCAATGGATTGGGACCCTGCACCCGCGTGGGAGACCTGGAAGAGGTTCCTGGTTCCCGGCTTCGGATCGGCGCACATCGGCCCGTTGCGGCTCACTTGGGGAGTGAATCATCGGACGGAAAATCTTCCTCTCTGTCTCTCCTCCTCTCTGTATATCCGGCTGTAATAAAATGAATAAATCTTTAAAAAAAAAAAAAAAAAGAAGATTCCGTCTCCTAACATTGTTGAATGTCCCTAAGCTAATTTGTAAATGCAATATGATCCCAATGCACAGGCTAACAATTTTTGTTTTCTGAAAATGGAAAGGTTGATTCTAAAGCACGCATGGAAAAAGAGCAAGAAAGAATGGCCAAGAAAACTGGAGAGTAAGAGTAAGAAGCTAATAATAATTGCAGATACTAACACAGAAAAGGAAGTTGCAATGATTACAACAACATGTTACTGGTTCACGAACAGACCCACCAATCACACCCAGAATTACAAGGGAACCTTGAAAAGTTCACGGAAAATGGGGTTGCAAGGCAAATTTAGGGATCCGCATTTCCTGACACTCCTGTGGGATTGCTGGCCTCAGTTCCCAGCTCCGGCTTCAGCCTTGGCTCGGCCCCAGTGTCATCATAGGAATTTGAGGCGAGAAGGAGCAAACGGAAGTCCTCTCTCTACCTCCCCATTTGTACATAAATCATAAAATAAGGGCAAATTCATTTTTGTCCAAAAAAATTTTTTTTGAAATCCATGAGAGAACTTTAGAATATTCATGGTAATTGCATTTAAACATGAATAAACTATATAGGGATTTCAACTTTTTTGCAAGAAAATAATTACCTTTTAACCCCTTATCCATGAACTCTGAGAAGTATCCTTATATACCCAAGTAAATACAATGCTGACAAAGTCAGCAAGGTGAAGTCACAATTCTGTACCAAAACAACCAGATTTGGGGGAAAAACTCAGGTCTGGACACGAACATGATACTATGCACCTGGAAAAAAATTCCAAACATTTCCAAGCACAAGAACCCTGAGCTCTTGTAAGAACTAGACCACACCATGGTGAATGCTTCCCTAACCTTGGAGTGAGGAAGGCTTCTTTCCTGCCCAAAACCTACAGGCCACAACAGAACAAACTGTGAAACTCAAGAAAAAAAATGACATTCCTAACGTTGGGGCCAGTGTTGTACCCAATACGGAAGCTAGCCCTACAATGCAGTACCTGGCCTCTGACCTACTCGAGCCCAAAGAGCGATGGCAACAAACCAGCAAATGGAAGATTTCTCTCCTGTCTGTCCCTCTGTTACTCTGCCTTTCAAATAAATAAATACAACCTGAAAGAAGAAATAAGAAATAACATGCTCAACTTCTCTCATCCTAAGAAAAATGTACAGTAAATCCAGGAAGACAGTTCTCCCTGATAATAGACGTTATAACTGCCACTCACAGGCGCTGGCTAGACGGGATGAGAGCTGGCAGTTTTGGGGGACAGGTGCCCAAGGGGCACACAGGCAGCGAGAGCTTCAACGAGGAAGTGGCACCGGAAAAAGAAGGGGAGAAGGGCAGGAATGCCCGCATCCCATATCAGAGAGCCCGTTGCACTGTGTATCCTGGGTCTCCTGCTGATGCACACCCTGGGAGACAGTAGATGATCCCTAAACATTCTTGTGGGACATCTAGGTGGAGTGCTTGACTCCAGACTAACCTGACCCACCCCAAATCCCGGAAGGTATTTGGGAAGTGAGCCAGAGCCTGGAAAAATCTCTGTTTTCCTTGACACACCCCCTTTCAGATAGAGATGAGTCATTTTTTTCTTTAAGATATATTTATTTTTATAGGAAAGTCAGATTTTACAGAAGGGAGAGAGAGAAAGTGGCTACAACAGCCAGAGCAGAGTCAATATGAAGCCAGGAGCCAGGACCACTGGGTGGTCTTCCTCTATAACAAGTCTCCCGCATGGGTGGAGGGTCCCAAAGCTGTGGGCCATAATTAATTGCTTTCCCAGGCAGTTAAGTATACAAGCAGGGTGCTGGATGGGAAATGGAGCAGCCATGACACAAAATGGTGCCCAAATGGGAAGCCAGCAAGTGTAAGGTGAGGATTTAGCCACGGAGCCTTTGGGCGAGGCCTAAGTGGAGTCATTTTTAAAGATTAAAGTAAGGGGCCCGGCATGATAGCCCAGCGGCTAAAGTCCTCACCTTGAACACACCAGGATCCCAAATGGGCACCGGTTCTAATCCCGACAGCTCTGCTTCCCATCCAACTCCCTGCTTGTGGCCTGAGAAAGCAGTTGAAGACAGCCCAAAGCCTTGGGATCCTGCATTCATGTGGGAGACCTGGAAGAGGCTCCTGGCTCCCGGTTTCAGATTGGCTCAGCTCCAGCCATTGCGGTCACTTGGGGAGTGAACCATCGGACAGATCTTCCTCTCTGTCTCTCCTCCTCCTCTCTGTATATCTGACTTTCCAACAAAAATAAATAAATCTTAACCAAAAAAAAAAAAAAAAAGATTAAAATAAGGTCCTTCCCCAGAACCCCACTATGCCCTTCCCACTGGCTGAAGTGCCCCTTCCTTCCATCAGCTGGTTCACAACACCCACTCCGATCTCAATTTCAGCATCACTTCCTTCGGGACCCTCCCTCCCCAAACTGGGTGGTCTTCCTTTATGACAAGCACCAGGAGAAATGAATTCCTTTCCTTCCAAGACCTTTTCTGAGTTTCTAACCAACATCCTTTTTGGGAGTATCTTTGACTAGTATCGGTGTCCTTTGCTCAATGGGCAGCCTGGGAGGACCACGTCTTTCTGGATTCACCTTTCACTCTGAGCGCCCAGCACAGTACCTAACACCAAGTAGGTTTCAACTGAAACCACGTGAGTGGATGGATGGCTGGCAGGAAGGGATTGGAAAGGAACGGGGGAGAAATGTTTGCCAGTATAGAGCAGTGGTTCCTGCAGCCTGTGAAGTTACAGCAGTGTGGTGTTTGAATGGAGAAGGCCCCAACACCCTTACACAAACACGCATGCCCACCACATACCGAAATTCCGGAAGGTCTTTGTCAAAATGCACGCTGTCCTCATAGAACACGTTCAGCTCCCCGTCAACAGCGACGACTTTCACCTTGAAGGCAAGTTCACTGGTGGGTCTGTGCACCACCACCCATGGGTGGGAGATCTTCTGCCTGGAGCTATGTCTGACCGCCACCTGACCCTGACCCTGACTCTGATCCCAGCCACAGAGAACTACCTGGGCACGCACCCATCCTACAGTGAGTGCAAACACCCCTGAGCTAAGGCAATCTCTACTCCCCAAACAGCCAAGGTCATGAGTTACAGGCTGTGCCTGGCCAGGAACTTGAAAAAGTCCTGGGGAGGGGAGAGGAGGGAGCAGAGGGGCTGGAAGGCAACCGCCAATCCAGTTGGCTGCTGCTGCAGCAGACGGTGGAGCAGACACAGACACGCGGGCCCCAGCCATGCAGATCCCCTCGCTCAGGGGGGACAGCCCTGTCCTGGCCGCAGGCGAGACGTCAGGAGTCCCAGGAGATGCTCGCGGCCAGCATGGGCACAGGCCCGGCTCCCTTGTCCTGTTCCAGGAAGGCCTCGGACCTTGACTGGATTTATTCCCCCCAAGCGCAGCATGGAGAAAGCGGCGGCGTCGGGGCTCGCCGGTTTGCAGGGGAAACCCAGTCGGCCTCTGGCCAAGGCCCGCGGACCGAGGGCAGTCATGGAGAGGACGAAGTCCAGGTCCACTCTGTGCCCATCTCCCTGAGGAAAAACACACTTCGGGCAAGGGTCCGACTCCGGGTCACTGATGTACGGCGCGCTCCTGGTCCCGTCGGTCTGTTCCCGACCCCGCAAGGCACTGCTGAGCGCAGCCTGCCTCTGCTCTCCACGTGTCCACGGAGCTCCGCCGGGGGTTGAAGGAGAGGGCAAGAGGGGTCACGCCTTATCCGGAAACTCTAGAGCAGCGGTGGGCTCCGCGGGGTCGAGGTGGCAACCCGCGGGCGGGCGGCAACGCGGGCACCCCGGTTAGAGCCCAGAGGGAGGTTCGCCCGCGACTCCGCCCAGCGCCACCCCCAAACCCCGCGCCCTGGCGCCTGCTGCGCCCCCAGGCCCGCGCGCGGCGGCCCGCACCAGTACCTGCTGCGTGCTGAAATCCCAGCCCAGGCAGCAGCGACGAGCGCCTTGCTGCGCCATGGCCCCACTCGGTCCCGGGCGCGTCTCCCGCTCCGGCTCCAGTGGCGCGACCGTCACCGCGCTCCTCGCACAGAGCCGCGCGCTCCGCCCCCGGCCCGCCCTCGCTCCGCCCCGGCCTGGCCGCACTCTGGCCCCTGGTCACGAGGCCACAGGCGTTCGGGCGCCGCCTGCGGGACGCACGAGTGGGGAGGCGGGCTCTGGGCCTCCGCTCCGGATGGGCATAGCACCCGTGCCCGTATTTCTCCCGCTGCCCGGCTCATACTTTGTGCTGTGCCGCCCCGACTCGACCTGACTTCCCTCGGGGACATCCGCTTTCAGGTGAGTCTGCGCTGGGTTCCAATGGCGGCCTGTTCGGACCCCGCGGAGCTGAGCGCCCCCCACCTGTGCACTCAGAATGCAAGCCCCAGTCCTACCCAACGCAGATGCTGTGAGTGCAGACCCAGTGGACAAGATGAGAACCAAAATCAGGCCTGGTCCCTTTGCTTCACCGGGCTTACACCTGCTCCTCCCTTTGTCCCACCTGAATGTACCCTTCTTGTCCCTAAAGCCCGGCTTAGGGTCCCCACCACCCATCCAAGTGAGATGCCCCTCCTGGGAGCCCAGCACGCACAGGCACACCAGAGATCCTCTCACTTACTGCTGGAGTTCCTTTGCGCTCTCCCTTGCAGGACAAGAGCTATTTGGCGTTCAGATGGAAGCATCCTTCTTGCCAAAGACTTGTCCTCCAAGAACCTCCCCAGCCAGGTCAAGTGCAATGATGACCTGGTACAATGCAATTCTTCTTTGCAGTGTTGCTGGGAGGTGGCTACTGTTTCTATTTCTTCTTCCTCCTCACCTCCTCCTCCTCCTTCTTAAAATTTTATTTTATTTTTATTGGAAAGTCAGATGTACAGAGAGGAGAGACAGGGAGGAAGATCTTCCATCTGATGATTCACTCCCCAGGTGGCCACAATGGATACTGAGCCCATCCAAAGCCAGGAGCCAGGAGCCTCTTCTGGGTCTCCCATGCTGGTGCAGGGTCCCAAGGCTTTGATTAGTCCTCCACTGCCTTCCCAGGCCACAAGCAGGGAGGGGACGGGAAGTGAGGCTGCCAGGATTAAAACTGGCACCCATATGGGATTCCGGCGCATGCAAGGTTAGGACTTTAGCTACTAGACTACTGTGCTGGGCCCATTCTTTTTAAAAAAGATTTATTTATTTTTATTGAAAAGTCAGATATACAGAAAGGAGGAGAGACAGAGAGAAAGATCTTCCGTCTGCTGATTCACGCCTCAGATGGCCACCACGGCTGGAACTGAGCTGATCCAAAGGCAGGAGTCACGAGCTTCCTCTGGGTCTCCCATGTGGGTGCAGGGTCCCAAGGCTTTAGGCCGTCCTCTGCTGCTTTCCCAGGCCACAAGCAGGGAGCTGCATGGGAGGCAGAGACGCTGAGACACAAACTGACACCCATATGGGATCCTGGTGCATGCAAGGCGAGGATTTCAGCCACCAGGCTACCCAGGCAGGTCCTGCTTTTCTCCATTTCTAAAAAACACTTTCAGGGGTGGCCTGCACCATAGCATGGTAGGCTAAGCTTGTGTCTGTTACTCCTGCATCCCATATGAGCATCAGCTAGAGTTTCGGCTGCGCTACTTTAATCCAGCTCTCTGCTTATGGCCTGGGAAAGCAGTGGAAGATGGCCCAAGTGCTTGGGCCCTGTTGGGGCCATTTGAGGAGTGAACCAACAGATGGAAGACCGACCTCTCTACCTCCACTTCTCTCTCTGTGACTCTGTCTTTCAAATAAAAACAAAAAATTGGGGGTTGGCATAGTAGTCTAGTGCCTAAAGTTCTTACCTTGTATGTGCTGGGTTCCCATATGGGTCCCGTTTCTTGTATTGGTGACCCCAGTTTGTGTCCTAGCGATCCCACTTCCCCATCCAGCTCCCTGCTTGTGGCCTGGGAAAACAGTGGAGGATGGCCCATTGCCTTGGGACTCTGCACCTGCCAGGGTGCACTGCCATTATGGCCACTTGGGGAGTGAATCATCCGATGGAAGATCTTCTCTGTCTCTCCTCTCTGTATATATATATATATGGCTTTCCAACAAAAAAATAAATCTAAATTAAAAACTAAATCTTAAAATTTTTTAAGCTTTTAGGGGCAGGTATTGTGGCGCAAGCAGGTTAGGCTGCTGCTTAGAACCCACCTGGTTCAAGGCTTGGCACGAATCTTCAGCCTGGCTCCCTGCTAATGTGCTTGGAGGCAGTAGGTGACAGCCCAAGTGTGTCGTCAAATCCCTGTCACCTGAGTGGGAGACTCAGCTGGATCTGCTGGCTTCTGCCTGGGGCTGTTGGGGCATGTGGAAAGTGCACCAGCAGATGGAAGATCTACCTATCTGCCTTTCAAATAAATAAGTCTGGAAAAAATAAAATGTTAAGGGCGTGCAGTGTGGCATAGCAAGTGAAGCTGTCACTTGGGGCATCCTGTTAGGTTTGAAGGCGATTATGAAAGGGAGAGACTTTTAGTTCAGGCAAAGGGCATTTACTAATCAGGGCAGAAGAGTCTGACAGATGGCTTCCTGGCGGGAGTTGGCCCAGGACCCCTGCCACGTGGTGGGGTGACCGCGTGAAGGGAATGGCCGCCCAGGCTGGGAGAAGGCAGGAGCTGCTCGGGTTGGTGTGTGCATGTGTGGGACGTGTAGTTTGGTGATATTCATCATGGCAGACGTTGTACAGAGACAAGGTCAGGGTGATTCAGCATTCCAAATATTCCTGGATGGGAGGGTTGGTTTCACTTCTGCTCTGCCCAGCCTAGCACATCCCGAATCACAGGATGCCTAGTTCAAGTCCCAGCTACTCCACTTATCATCCAGCTTCCTGTGAATGTGCCCGATGACGGTTCAAGTGCTTGAGAACCCTGCTGGCTGTGCGCGAGGCCAGCATGGGGTTCCCGGTTCTTGAATTCATCGGGCCACATCTCGGCCGACGTGGGCCTTTAATGAGTGAGAAATTGGGAATCTCGCTCTCCCCATCCTTCTCTCTCACTGTCACTCTGCTTTTCAAGTAAAAATCTTTAAAACCACAACAAAACCTCTGGTAAGATATAAAATATGATGCAGTACCCGCAGCATACCAATGTTCATGCTAAAACCAAAGAAGTGCCACTGAGGGTGATCAAGGAGCATTTCTGATGCTCCAGTGACGCCTCCTAGCCAATAACCCCCAAGGTCATTGTTACTCTGGTATCTTAGTCATCGTCCTTGGTTCCCAGAATGAGAAACTGAGGCAGAAGGATGTTGGTGAACTTGGACCCAGGTTCAAGGTCTGTGGCAGAGCTGGGCCTGGCACCAAGAAGACTGGCTACAGAACTCTCATGATTAGCCAGGATGGCGTGATTCAGAGGGATGGTGTGATTTACAGGGATGGTGTGACTCACAGGGATGGTGTGATTCACAGGGATGGTGTGATTCAGAGGGAAGGCGTGATTCAGAGGGATGGTGTGATTCACAGGGATGGTGTGATTCAGAGGATGGCGTGATTCAGAGGGATGGCGTGATTCAAGGGATGGCGTGATTCAGAGGGATGGCATGATTCAGAGGGATGGCGTGATTCACAGGGATGGTGTGATTCAGAGGGATGGTGTGATTCAGAGGGATGGTGTGATTCACAGGGATGGTGTGATTCACAGGGATGGTGTGATTCAGAAGGATCGTGTGATTCAGAGGGATGGCGTGATTCACAGGGATGGTGTGATTCAGAGGGATGGTGTGATTCAGAGGGATGGCGTGATTCACAGGGATGTGTGATTCACAGGGATGGTGTGATTCAGAGGGATGGCGTGATTCAGAGGGATGGCGTGATTCACAGGGATGGCGTGATTCACAGGGATGGCGTGATTCACAGGGATGGTGTGATTCACAGGGATGGCGTGATTCAGAGGGATGGCGTGATTCAAGGGATGGCGTGATTCAGAGGGATGGCGTGATTCAAGGGATGGCGTGATTCAGAGGGATGGCGTGATTCACAGGGATGGCGTGATTCAGAGGGATGGCGTGATTCAGAGGGATGGCGTGATTCAGAGGGATGGTGTGATTCAGAGGGATGGTGTGATTCAGAGGGATGGTGTGATTCACAGGGATGGTGTGATTCACAGGGATGGCGTGATTCACAGGGATGGCGTGATTCAGAGGGATGGCGTGATTCAGAGGGATGGTGTGATTCAGAGGGATGGTGTGATTCAGAGGGATGGTGTGATTCAGAGGGATGGCGTGATTCAAAGGGATGGCCCGCCAGGAGGACCCTATGATGTGCTCTGCAGAAAGTGAAGGTGGGTTTCTTTCCCAGGCGACCTTATAAGGAAGGCCACGTCTTGTTCAGTACACCTTTCCCTATAGTGTATGACACCTGCCTGCTTCTTGTTTGATGATAACTCCTTCCTTAACAGTGGCCATTTGCCTGTGTAAGAGCCCATTTAAACTCTGATTCAAGTCCTGGCTGCTCCACGTCCTAACCAGCTCCCTGCTAATGTGCCTGGGTAAGCTTCAGAAGGTGACTCAAGTCCTTGGGACACTGCACCCACACAGCACACCCAAAACAATCTCCTGACTCCTGCTCTGAAATTTCTCAGTTCCATGGCAGTCATTTGGGGAATGAATCAGAGGATGGAAGATCTTTCTCTCTCTCCTTTTCTCTGCAAATTGTCCTTTCCAGTAAAAAATAAAGAAATGTTTAAAAACAAACAAGGCCCGGCATGACAGCCTAGTGGTTAAATCCTCACAGAGAGAAGTGCAAATCCAATCCTTACCCTCTAGTCTCCAGTGCCACAACCTGGATTTTTCTCTAAGGGAAACTTGTGCAGTGCAAAAATCCATTAGAAAATGTCTCTGCTGAGACCAACATTGTGGCACAGTAAACTAAGCCTCAGTCTGCAGTGTTGGCATCCCACATGGCCACTAGTTGGAGTTCTGGCAGCTATACTTGGTATCCAGCTCTCTGCTTATGCCTGGGAAAGCAGAGGAGGACAGACCAAAGCCTTAGGTCCCTGCACCCACATTGGGGTACCGAGACGAAGCTCTAGGCTTCTGGCTTCAGATCAGCTCAGCACTGGCCATTGTGGCCAGTTCGAGGATGTACTAGCAGATGGAAGGTCTTTCTTTGTTTCTCCTTCTCTCTCTGAGTCTACCTTTTTAATAAATTAATGTTATTATGTTAAGATTTATATATTTTATTGGAAAGGCAGATGTACAGAGAGGAGGAGAGACAGAGAGGAAGATCTTCCGTCCAGTAATTCACTCCCCAAGTGGCCGCAACAGGCGGTGCTGTGCCGATCCGAAGCCAAGAGCCAGGAACCTCTTTCCACGTCTCCCACGTGGGTGCAGGGCCCCAATGCTCTGGCCCATCCTCGACGGCTTTCCCAGGCCTCAAGCAGGGAGCTGGACAGTAAATGGAGCTGCCAGGATTAGAACCAGCGCCCATATGGGATCCCAGCGCGTTCAAGGCAAGGACCTTAACCATTACGCTATCATGCCGGGCCCAATAAATTAATTTTAAAAGTAATAGCAAGCACTGCTCTGAGGACTGCCCCTTGAGTTCTTCAAGCCTGGTGCTCTTGCGTTGTCACCTCCTCGCCCCCACCCCGGCCGTGTCCCCTGTCCTTCTACACCCGTCCACCCTGTGGCTTCCGTTTCCTTCAGTGACCTGCTGATCGATGCACACCCTGGACCTTCCATTCAACTCTTGGTTCCATTCACCAGAAAGCCCCCAGCCCAGAGTCAGCCCAGTAAGTGCCTCCCCTCTTAGGGGGCCCAGGCTGCTGGGCAGAGCTTAGGAATATCACTCATCCAGGAGGGGATCCTGGCACCCCGGTTCACAGCTTCTTCCACTCCCAGCCCTCACAGTGGCCCTCGGGGTTCTAGCTGCACCCTTATGGTCACGCGGCACCCTTATGGTCACTCCCCACTTCTCCCCAAACCTGGAGACGCCTACACTCAGCCTCTTCATCCTCCTTCCCTTAACCATTTTTTTTTAAAAGATTTATTTATTTTTATTGGACAGTCAGATATACAGAAAGGAGGAGAGACAGAGAGGAAGATCTTCTGTTGATTCACTCTGCAAGCAGCCACAAGAACCAGAGCTGAGCCGATCCGAAGCCAGGAGCCAGAAGCTTCCTCCGGGTCTCCCATTGGGTACGGGGTCCCAAGGCTTTGGGACATCCTCAACTGCTTTCCCAGGCCACAAGCAGGGAGCTGGATGGGAAGTGGATCAGTTGGGACATGAGCTGACACCCCTATGGGATGCTGGTGCTTGCAAGGAAAAGATTAACAAATTGAGTCATTGTGCTGCTGGGTCCTTATTTATTTATTTTAAAGGTTGCCACAGATGGGGAGAGAGGGAGACGGAGAGAGTGAGAGAGAGAGACAGATCTTCCCTTTGTTGGTTTACTCCCCAGATGTCTGCAACAGCTGGGCTGGGCCAGGGTGACACCAGGATCCCACAGTGGGCCATCATCACATTGTTGCCTTGCTTGGGCTACTACTAGGGGGCTGGATTGCAACTTGAGTGGCTGGGATTTGAAACGACACTAGGATACGGATGTCAGCATTGCCAGCAGCTGCTTCGCTTGCTGCTCCTGCAAACTGCAGGTTGCCTCCGTGTGAGGCTGGGAACTTGCGCTCGGGGCAGTCCCCATGGGGCTTCACCCCGAATCGTACTCCCTCCGCTTAGCTGTCCCTTCTCTCGATGGCTTGTAAAATAGAGCCAAGCCACGGTGAACCTGCTTGTACATATTACTTTCCTGCTTCAAGGATTTGCCTCTTCCAGGAAAATCCCAGAAGCAGGATTGCTGGGTCAAAGAGCAGGGAAAGTGTCAATGCCACATGCCAAGTGCCACACCAGAAACTCTGCACTTTGCACTCATGCTGCGGTGCAGGGAGCTCTCCACGTGTCTGTCACGACTTCTACTGATTCTCTCTCTCCCTTTCTCTCTCACACTCACACACACATCTTAAAAACAAAGTGATAGACACAGGGAGTTCTTCCATATACTCCTGAAATGGCTAAAATGATCAGGGTTGCTGGTTCAGAGTGCAGGGTTTCAAGGACTTGGGCCAGCCTCCACTGCCTTTCCAGGCACATTAGTAAGAGGCTGGGATTGCAAGCGGAGCATCTAGGACACAAATCTGGACTCTCAACGCATGCCAGCACTCTCTAAGAAATAGTTTAACTGGCTGCACCACAATGCCACTCCCTGAATACATTTTTTTTTATGATCAATTTTTTGGGGCCTGGCACGATAGCATAGTGGCTAAAGTCCTCACCTTGAACGCACCAGGATCCCATAAGAGCGCTGGTTCTAATCCCAGCAGCCCAGCTTCCCATGCAGCTCCCTGCTTGTGGCCTAGGAAAGCAATAAAGTATGGCCCAAAGCTTTGGGACTCTGTACCCATGTGGGAGACCCGGAAGAAGCTCCTGGCTCCTGACTTCAAATTAGCTTAGCTCCAGTCATTGCAGCCACTTGGGGAGAGAAACATCAGACAGATCTTCCTCTCTGTTTATCTGCCTTTCCAATAAAAATAAATAAATCTTTTTAAAAACTCGATTTTTTTCTTTTAAGATTTTACTTTTATTGGAAAGGCAGATAAACAGAAAGGAGGAGAAACAGAGAAAAATCTTCCATCCAATAATTCACTCCACAAGTGGCCACAACAGCCAGAGCTGAGTCAATCGGAAGCCAGGAGCCAGCACTTCTTCTGGGTCTCCCACATGGGTGCAGGGTCCCAAGGCTTTGGGCCATCCTCAACTGCTTTCCCAGGCCACAGCAGGGAGCTGGACGGGAAGTGGAGCTCCTGGGATTAGAATCTGCACCCATATGGGATCCCGGGAGCCAGGAGCATCTTTAGGGTCTGTCCACAAATAGGTAGCTGGACTGGAAACAGAGCAGCCATTTTCGACCAGTGCTAAATGGACTCCTGGCACTTTAAGGGGGAGGAGGAAAGCCCCACTTTTCAGCCTTCTTATGTTCTGTATTTTCTATTTCGTTTGTCTCTGTACTTTATTTCATTCATTACATGTCAATGGGCATATTTTGCACTTCTATTTCAGCTTCCTACTTCAAAGTACTTTGTCCATTAGTTTTCGACTGTTCATTGTTAATACAAGCATAAAGATTCCGCCCCTTCTGGACCTGGTGGTGTGGCCTAATGGCTGAAGTCCTCGCCTTGAATGCGCCAGGATCCCATATGGGCGCCGGTTCTAATCCCGGCAGCTCCACTTCCCATCCAGCTCCCTGCCTGTGGCCTGGGAAAGCCGTCGAGGATGGCCCAAAGCCTTGGGACCCTGCACCCACGTGGGAGACCCGGAAAGAGATTCCTGGCTCCTGGCTTTGGATCGGCACAGCACCGGCTGTTGCGGCCACTTGGGGAGTGAATTATTGGCCGGAAGATTTTTCTCTCTGGCTCTCCTCCTCTCTGTATATCTGGCTTTGTAATAAAATAAGTAAATAAATAAATCTTAAAAAAAATAGATTCTGCCCTTTCTTCTCACACCATTGTCTCTAGGGTTCCTCTTCAGCCCTCTGGGAGGGATTCTGCATCAGCATAGTTACTAAAAACAAATAACTACGATAGCTTAATTTTTTTTATGTAAAGATTAAAAAAAAACCCACTTACTTGAAAGACAGAGTGATGGAGAGACAGAGCTCTTTGATTTGTTCGATAGTTCTCCAAATGGCTACGACAGTGGAGGCTGGACCAGGCCAAAACCAGAAACCAAGAACTCCGTCAGAATGTGCCATGTGGGCAACAGTCCACTTGCTGTGGCCATGTGCAGACTTCCAAAGTCCTAAGTGGAGCATCCCAGAATCCAACAGGGACCCGGCGGGCCATGATGCTGGTCCCAGTTAGATCGAAATGAGTCGGAAAAACTGCTCACTCAGTTAACCTGTGGCAAGCAGTTCCCGGTGGGGCAGCACCAATACAGAACACCACGTGGCTGCTGTGCGTCCAATCCAACTCCCTGCTAATGGGCCTGGGAAGGCAGCAGCAGATGATCCAAGTGTATGGGCCTCTGCACTCATGTGAGGGAACAGATAGAAGCTGTTGGCTCCTGGATTCAGCCTGGCCAGTCTCTGCCATAGCAGATCAGCAGGTGGAAGATATTCTGTGTGTGTGTGTGTGTGTGTGTGTGTGTCTTCTCTTTTTCTCTGTCCTCCTCCCTTCCATCCCTCTTCCACCTATTGGTTCACTGCCCAAATGGCCATACCAGCCAGAGGTGGGCCCGGCTAAAGCCAGTATCCAGGAGCTTCTTCCGGGTTTCCCACGGGGGATGCAGGAGCCCAAGCACTAGGGTATCATCGTATATGTTTTTTGTAAAGCCCTTGAAGAGCTCTCACATAAGTAGCTGAAAGATGCTGAGATGAGATTTCCACATATGCCAGTGTCAGTGATGGGGGAGGGTCCAGATGGTGCAAAGACCTCCTAGGGGTCCTGCCTGACTGCAAACAGGGAGACCCCTGCCGGCAAGGGACGTTTGTTGATTGCATTGTGAAAGCCTCAGATTCCTGGAAGGTGCAATTCCTATGTCACATGTAATTTTATACACTCTGGTATTTAATCGTCAGTATCACATGAAGATATTGCACAGCTGTGTTTTTTGCTTTTGTTTTTTAAGATTTATTTTATTTTTGTTGCAAAGTCAGATATATATACAGAGAGGAGGAGAGAGAGAAATATCTTCCATCCGATGATTCACTCCCCAAGTGACAAAAACGGCCGGTGCTGCACCAATCCGAAGCCAGGAGCACAGATCCTCCTCCAGGTCTCCCACATGAGTGCAGGATCCCAAGGCTTTGGGCCGTCCTTGACTGCTTTCCCAGGCCACAGGCAGGGAGCTGGATGGGAAGTGAAGCTGCTATGATTAGAACCCGCGCCCATATGGGATCCTGGCGTGTTCAAGGCGAGGACTTCAGCTGCTAGGCCACGGCGCTAGGCCATTTTTTTGTTTGTTTGTTTTGTTTTTTAAGATTTTTTTTTTATTGGAAAGTCAGATATAAGGAGAAGAAGATCTTCCATCTGTTGATTCACTCCCTAAATGACTGCAACGGCCAGTGCTGCGCTGATCCAAAGTCAGGAGCCAGGAGCTTCTGCTGGATCTCCCTGGTGGCTAACTCCTTATTTGCATGCACCAGGATCCCCTATGGGTGCCGGTTCATGTCCCAGCTGCTCCACTTTCTATCCAGCTCCCTACCTTTGTCCTGGGAAAGCAGTTCCATACGGCCCAAAGCCTTGGAACCCTGCACCTGTGTGGGAGACCTGGAGGAAGCTCTTGGCTTTGGATTGGCTCAGCTCAGGCCATTGCTGGTTCATTGCAGTGAACCAGCAGACAGAAAATCTTTTTCTCTGTAGATCTGCCTTTCCAATAAAAATAAAGATATTAAAGAAAAAAAATTAAGAATACCCTGTGAGGATCTGGCAATATAGCATTGCAGGAACAATCACCAACTGTGGGGCTGTCATCCCAAATGGGCACCAGTTTGTGTCTCTGCTACTCCACTTTTGAGCCATATCCCTGCTCACATACCACGAAAAGCAGCAGCAGCTGGCCCAGGTGTTTGGGCCCCTGCACCCCCGTGGGAGACCTGGAAGAAGCCCCTGGTTTTGGCCTGGCCCTCGCCCTGCTGTTATGGCCACTTGGGGAGTGAACCAGCAGATGGAAGATCTCACTCTCTGTAATTCAAGCAAATCATTCCTTTATTATTATTATTATTTTAATGGATTATGCAGTCATTTAAAAAAAATATTGCTTGGAGGAACCTGATAGAACGTGAATCAGACACGGGTAAAGCCTTAAAATTTCCAACAGTCACATTTTAAAATGCTGTTTTAAAACACTGCAGTTGATTTTAACATTAATTCATTAAATTGAGTAACCCATTTCATCAGCATTTTGGGTACCTTGTCAGAGTTAGACGAACCCTGCTTCTCAAGCTTTTCATAGTCCCATGGGATGTCCCCACACGGGACAGCAGGAGCAGGGTCCATTAAAGCCTGTGTCATCAGCTCAGGTCCACAGTGGGGCGGGACTGCCTGGGACAAGCTGTAACCATGCAGGCAAAAACCTAAGCCAGGTGCGCTGGAGGCCCAGCCCCCAGCCCATCATCTACAAAGGCACCCTGCACCCTCTCTCCCATGCTCCCTGTAGCAGTGCCGGTTGAATCCACTTCCAGGTAGGTGTGGTCTTTCCATGGGGCAGGTGCACCCTGGGCTGCCCCAAGAAGCTGTTCCGGGAGCACAGACCTCTGATATGGCCCTTACACACCCATTCTGGGTGCCATCCAAGGGGCTAGGAAAGGATACTCAAGAGGGTTGGTGTGGGCACCCTGGAGCTTGGGAGCGCCCATAGACTGGCAAAGCAGTATGTGGGGATTTAGCGCTGAGATGCCAGCCCGCCCCTACAGACCCCATCTTCCCTGCCCTTCATTATATCCATGGAAATACAGCAGAAAGGGAGCGGGGAAGAGGAGTGCCTGCCTGGGCCTCGCAGGGAGAGGAGCAGTCCATGCTGGCCCGGTGATCGGAGGTGTCGGGGCTGACCCCTGCTTGGGGGCTGGGCCACAGATCAACAGCTCAGTTGGCACAAGGCTGGTGTGGTCCCAAATCTGAGCTTGACCCCAGGCATGGTCAAGCATGACAGCTCTCAAAGCAGGTGGGAAACATCCTCATTGTTACTTCTTCCACCACTCCTACCACAGCCTGTGATAGAGGAGCTGGGGACGCAACCAGGCTCTGTGTGGCCAGGATAAAAGGTATGCAAGCAAGCCCTGCCCTCACTGCCCCACTGGATATGCGCTCCCACCAGCTTCCTTGCCCATCCTGTCTGCCCCACCCTGAGCCCCTCACTGTCCCCGAGGGTCTTGCTGAAGGTTCCAAGCTGGCTCAGAAGCTCATGGGGCCCCCCCGGTCCAGGGCATGGCAGGGTAGGGCATGGCAAGGCATGGCAGGGCAGGGCCTAGAAGCCCCAAGGGACACAACCAGCAGTGACAGAGACATATCAAGACCAACATGGCACCTTTAATGGGTGTGAAGCCCATATTCAGCTCCCCCAGGCAGCAGGGGCTGTCCCTGGACTGACCCCTACTCTCCAAGCCAGACAGGTCCTCCATCCACTGCCTGGCCTCCACAGCCCCCGGGTCCAGCTGCCTAGCTCCACCCAAGGAGTTCAGGGGTCTTCCCAGCTTCTGGAGGTGTCCGAGGTGGTGCCGGTGAGCAGGTAGGGGTCCAGTTTCAGCATCTGGGCATTGAAGATGGCGTTCTTGGCTGCTTCCTCAGACACATCCTCAGATATGGTGTCCTCTGAGGACAGCATCTCCTGGCTCTTGTGCTGCGCTCTGCCATCCAGATCCTCACTCAGGTCTCTCAGGGAGCTGGGGACAGCAGCCAGGCTGAGATGGCCTCACCAGACCCCCCCAGCCTGACTGCTCCAGGATGGGGCCTCCTCCACTGCCCAGCCCTGCTCAGACTCTCCATTTTTTTTTCTGATGACTTTAGGGTTTTGGGCATGCCAGCTGCTTCTTGAGAGTTTAATCCTTGGAGGGAAAAAATCCTCAGGACAATATGGCTTTTGCCCGATGACTCAGTTTCCCCATCTGTAACATGGGGCCCCACCCTGCCATTGGTTGTTTTGAGGACAAAGAGGGGGCAGACCTACCCGGAGCAGGTACCCCACAGGGCAAGCCCTCCAGCAATGGGAGCTGTTGCTACTACAAAGCAATGCTAGAGCCGGATGTCATTATCACAAGGTAACCACTCCATCAAGCAAGTAAGGAAAAGCCTCCCAGGGGTCATGTCTCTGTGCACCTGCTAGGGAGTGGAGGGGCAGAAACAGAAGCCCAGGCTGTCCAGTTCTGGAACCTCTGTGTCCTCCCCTGCTGCCCCATATTCCCTGCTCTGCAGTGATGCAAGCTCCTACTGACCGTGACTCCCGACTGAGTCTCAGGAGGGGCTGCTCATCCAGATGGGACGGGGAAGGTCCCAGGGCTGTGTCTCAGCTGGAACCCCAGACCCTCGTTCTGAGGTTTCCTGGGGGTTCCCCCACAGGCAGCCCCCTACTCCCCAGGCCACACAGCCAGATGACACTGAGAAAGGAGTGCATGGGCCAGGCAAGGTCAGCAGAGCCAGGTAGGGTGGGATGTGGGGTAGCCCTGGGCTCCATGGCCCTTCTGGCAAAGGCACAGTGGTCAGGGCACACCCACCTGGTCTGCCAGAAGTGCTGCAGGCTGTCACAGAGGGGCTGGTTCTGGGTCTCCGGCAGCAGCGACGCCAAGCAGAGAGCCAGGGCACACGCGAGGCAAGAGAGGAATACGGTCAGCATGGAGGATATCTGGTTGTTGACGTGCAAGGACAAGATGGCTCCAACCGTGGAGGCCAAACACACCAGCCCGAGGCCCGTTGCCCTGCAGAGGAGGGGGCAGTACCTGGTTCAAGTCCTAGCCATTCCATTTTGCATCCACTTCCGGCCAGCGCACATCCTACGTGGTTCCCGCCACCCAGGCTGGAGACCCAGCTCGAGTGCCCGGCTCCTGGCCTCAACTGGTCCAAGCTCTGACTGCTGTAAGCCTTCACTAGATAAAAGCTCTCTATCTCTCCCTCAATCTTGTCTTTCATATAAAACGGAGGATGGGTGGACAGAACAAGGTAGGTGGTATAAAGGGTCACCTGGGGGCGCTGGGTAAGTCCCAAAGCTGAGAGGATAATGGAGGCTCCCCAACTCTGCCAAGAAATGCAAATGACCTGCCTGGAAACACCTATAGGATCATGGGAAGGAAACTCATCCTAACTAAGAAGACACTGCAGTTACAAGTGATGCTTCTGACCTGCACAGTGAGGGTTACAACAGATGTTTAGCATCCAGCTGTCTCACCTGCTGGTTTCGCACCATATCGTCAGTAAACCTAACTCTGCATGTTATAACAGGGCAGGCACATCTTACCATTACCAGATGACCTACTTCCTGCCATGCACATAGCCACCCAGGCACACAGTGTGTGGATGTTTGGGGTAAAGTTAGGTGGGCTGCAGCCTCAGAGGGGGAAGGGCCTGAGTCAGGCTGCTTGGGTCCTGATGTTGCCAGGTGAGGCCAGGTGCTCAAGCCATACCTGAGGACCGTGGGGAGGATCTCGGCAGTGTGGAGGAAGAACACGGTGATGGTGGCTGCCAGGCTGAACTCTCCAAGCACAATGACCAACACTCTCAGGGACTTGAGTTCTGCAGCACAGCACAGCACAGCAAGCCCCCTTAGCCTGGGGTCTTCCTGCCCTCTGTCAACTGCCCCCCATCCCATCCGGTCATCTGCTTGGTCTGTCCCCTCCACCTGTTCAGCGGGCAGGCACACTCAGTCTCACTGAATCCCATCTGCTGGTGCTGGCCGCGGTCCCCGCATCTCTTGTTGGTAGGGCCCTCTCTGCCTTGTCTGTGTTCCGCTCTCCAGCGATAGCTCCCCTACCCCAGCTGCCCACTCCTCCCTGGGCCTCCACTCAGCACCAGGCTGCATCCTGGGCCTGGATCTCAGCTCAGGGCTCCGCAGGGAGAGGCTGGCTGGAAGCATCCCATCACACCTGACTGAGCAGCCGGACAGCGGCAGATCAGCCTTGGAAACCAGTCTCCAGGTACAGCTAGCCCGGGAGCGCCTCCTTGTGGGCTATCTACCGTACACTGCCCCAGCCTCCTCAGGCCCCAGTTCCCTTGGTGCTAGTTTACTCTTTGGCGAATCTGTTCCCAGTTTCTCCAACAAGTCTGAGAGTTTTAAACAGTTCTGCTTGGTTCAGTCTAGACCTACTTTTTTTTTTTTTTAAGCTGTAGATCGATAGAAAATTGATCATTCTTTCCAGGCCATCAGCATTGAAGCTGGAGTGGCTTTTCTGACACAGGGAGTGGGACTGTGTCCTGAGTGGAGGAGCCAGGGCTGCTGCAGAGTCGGGGTTACGGGTGGAGCCCGACTCCCGGCTGGCCAGGCCAGGGTCTGAGGAAGTGAGGAAGACTCTGGGACAGCCCTTCAGCGAAGGGGGAGGGCAGCAGTACCTTGGGGCAGGAAGATGAGGAGCAAGGACAAGATGCTCGCTTGAAGCAGGGTCATTGCCAGGCTCCACTTCCTGCCGAACCGCTCCAGGAGGAAGATGCTACACAGCCGAGCCGGCACCTCCATGATGCCGGGGATCACCTGCTGGATGTAGAAGCTCATGTCGAAGTCTGTGATCTTGAGGCTCAGCGTGAGGTAGCTGTAGCTGATGCAGAACCTGAAATGGAGCCAGTGTGCGCGCGCACACACACACACACACAGATGGAGGCTAACAGGATGGGAGGAGAGAAGCAAACCCCGAGACCACGCCCCTGGAGGCCCAGGTCAGCTTCCACCGGCGGCCCCGCCCCACTTGCAGCCCCGCCCCCACTTGCAGCCCCGCCCCAGCCCGCCCCGCCAGCAGAGGCTCACCACATACAGCTCAGCACCAGAGTCATCTTGCAGAGCTGTCTGTTTCTGTAGAAGTCCAGGACAGATCCCTTCGCCACCTTCCTTTCCGGCAGCTGCAGTCGGAGGAGCAGCGGGAGACACGGGTCAGACCCCAGCTTGTCCTCTCCCACTCCAGACCACCTCCATGGGCTCCTCCCCACCCCGGGTTTCCCTCACTGCCTTGCCCCCCACTCCTGGGGAAGCCCACTTACCTCCTCCAGCAGGCCCAAGGGAATGGCCTTCCGGTTCAAGGCAGCCGCGTGGCACAGCACTTGCTTGGTCTCTTTCCCCTTGCCCTTCATCATCAGCCAGCGAGGCGACTTGGGCAGAACCCTGCAAGGACCACCCTGTGCTATCAGCCGGGACCTCCCGCTCCTGCAGCTCCCTGCGCAAGCCCGCCGCTCCACCCTGCCCATTCCTGCCTTTTGCACTCTTGGAGACCTGTGCTCCTTCCTCGGCGCCCACCCTGGCACCAGAGCCCCCTTTGCCGCCAGCCTTCTCCCAGTCACATGTGTAGGGGCCACGTGCCAGTTGTTGCGCTGGCTGCCCCTGCCACTGTCAGCTGGCTTCCCCCACTCAGCAGAGAACATCACAGGATTTTTACCATTTTAGTCCCAGCCTCGGGGACTTAGTCACAGCGACAGAGCTGCTGTAAGTCGGACCACCATTGCCGCCACCACCACCTCGTTCTGACGAGACACTCTATGGAACTACACCATTGACCAGCTGTAGCTCTGGGGGGACGGATGGTCAACTTCATACCTGGTCAAGCCAGGCACCAGGCAGAATACCCCTAAGAATGACATGGTGACATACTGCCCAAGAAAATGTTGGCCCTGGCTTTCACAGCCACTGGCCTGAGACACCCTGTGCTGATTAGATCACAGATAGCCAATGATGACCTCTCCTGGGGTCATCCACGTGGGTCTCCACACTTGAACATGACCCTTACCCAGGCCAGGGGTATGTGATGAGGACATTTGACAGAAGGAACCTCTCCACCAAGAGGTGGGCAGGCAGCTTGGCTTCTCTCGGCTGTTTATAGAATACAGCAGGTGGGAGAGGCAAAGTTAAAGACTCAGAAAATTCAGAATCAAGATGGCAGAAGAGGGTAAAGACACGTTTAAACAGACAGAGAAATATTAGCCAGTGTGAAGGAGAGAGGATACATTCCAGGAAACAGGAGAGGACAGAATGACAGCAGAGGGGTACCCAGAGACTGACAGACACAGGAAAGCAGTGGAAACAATGGTGTGGTGTTGCAGTGAATGATACCCCAACAGCATTCAGTGAGTGGTGAGCTGAACTGCACTAGCAACTAAAACTCAACCAGCAGCAAGGTGGGAAGGGACGTTCACCAGGAGCTCAGGAGGTGAACCCAAAGAACTGCCCATCCTGCTGGTCTGTTTGATTTGACCAGGAGCAGAGACAGAATGGCAGGTCCCAGACGGGCAGTGCACGAACAGGGTGGATTTCACATCCCAGCCCATCCCCTAGAGTCGAATCGGGCGCCATTTTGTGCAGGCAGGCAAAGGCAATGATGGGACAGGACTGCACTTGCACTGAGCTGGGAGTGAATTCATTTCTGGCTCAGTGAACTGCAACAACATGGCATCTTACAGATAAGTCCAAGTAGCCCTCAGACCAAGCAGACCAAGAACTCTAGTAGTGGCACATTAGGCGCCATTTTGTACAGGATGACAAAGGCTATAAGAAGGCAGGGAAAATAGTGAGCTGCGCATGTGCTGAGCTGGGAGCAAATTCATTGAGCTCTGTGCATTGCACTGGTCCCAAAGGGAAAATAATGCTGACTTTGGCATCGTAGAGGTCGAAATAGGTCCATGTGGCCCTCAGACCTAACAACTGACAGGCTCTAAGCAAGATTAGCACCACCAACAACCTAGTGATACAGGACACCTGGTGTCTCCCTAATCTGGGAACTCCTGGAAGTGGGAGCGAGGTTTTACAGACAATGGTGCAGCCTCAGCACAGTATCACAGGAGGTGAGACTGGGGAGTCAGGAGCTGGGGTTACGAAGTCTGTGGTAGAAGTTTAACCTAAGAACCCAGAGCTGAAACTTGTTGGAGGGAGTGGGAAAAGTGATTGCAAACAGAGCCGTGTGCCAACCACAATCAATAAAATCAAATTGTAGACTTGTGGGTGACACAGCTTAGAAACCTGCCCCAAGAAGAATCTGCTAACCAGAAGTACAGTGAACAAGAGCAAAAGAGGAGACAGAGGCACAGTATTACTGAAGACTCCTCTGCAAAGGAACAAAACCATTTGCCAACTTCAGAGTTAACTGAGGAAAACATCAAGAAAATGGGGAGGTCTTGGCGCGGTGGCCTAGTGGCTAAAGTCCTCGCCTTGAAAGCCCCGAGATCCCATATGGGTGCCGGTTCTAATCCCGGCAGCTCCACTTCCCATCCAGCTCCCTGCTTGTGGCCTGGGAAAGCAGTCGAGGACGGCCCAATGCCTTGGGACCCTGCACCCGCGTGGGAGACCCGGAAGAGGTTCCTGGTTCCTGGCTTCGGATCGGCGCGCACCGGCCGTTGCGGGTCACTTGGGGAGTGAATCACTGGACGGAAGATCTTCCTCTCTGTCTCTCCTCCTCTGTGTATATCTAACTTTGTAATAAAAATAAATAGATCTTTTAAAAAAAAGGAAAGAAAAATGTGGCACTTAGCGGTGGGGGAAGTTTGTGCTCTGCTTGGGAATGACAGTAATTCCTGTGTCACTGCCTTATGTTTTTGCCTCACTTTTACTTTCTATCATACTCCTACTCATATGAAAAAAAAAAGTCCCGTCTGGGGCCCAGTGCGATGGCTCAACAGGATAAGCCTTCGCCGGCAAGTGCCGGTATCCCAAATGGGCACTGGTTTGTGTCCCAGATGTGCCATTTCTGATCCAGCTCCCTGCTTACGGCTGGGAAAACAACAAAAGTATAAACCAAGTCCTTGGGACCATGAACCCCTGTGACACCCAAAAGGACTTCCTGTCTCCTGGCATTGAATTGACTCAGCTCTGGCCGTTGCAGCCATTTGGAGAGTGAACCAGGGGACGGAGGACCTTTCTCTCTGTATCTGCTTCTCTCTGTAAATCTGCCTTTCAGATAAAAATAAGTCTTTTTTTTTTTTTAATAAATGCTGTCTACCCTGTTTAGCTGGCAGCACCCTGCACTGCCCCCGCCCTCTCACTCACCAGAAGCAGGAGATGAGGGGGAACATGGGTACCCCGGCCATCAGGAAGAAGAGCCGCCAGTGGGGGATGCTGTGTGCCAGCCCCGTCAGGAGGACGGTGCCCACCGTGAAAAAGCAGTGCTCCAGGACCACGGCATGGGCCCGGTGCTCGCCCACCAGCCACTCGGTCACTGCCAAGAGGCCAAGGGAACAGAGACGATCAGCTGGACAAGCTCCACGAAGGTTGGGGAGGAAGGGAGGATTCGAGGGCGGTCCCGTCCCAGCCTGTGTGGGATACCTGTGCCCTGCCCTGGAGGGGCAGACTGGGTTGGGAGCCAGGAGGCTCTGTGCCCTGCATCTGCCCTGTCACAAATACAACCTCCTCAGGCCCCCTCAGCCCACTACTCGGTCTGAGCATCAGTCGAAGTAAGTCTGATCTTTTAGCACATCAGCCCACAGGCGCTTCAGGTGACCAGCACCTCTGGCCAGGCTCAGGCCAGTTCTCAGAGAGAAAACATCTCCAGTCAGGCCTCCTCTGACCCCAGCACACCTCTCTGTTGACTGACACTGGCAGGTGAAGTGTTAGCTACCTGCCTGATCACCACGTAACCCGAGCAGGCTGGCTGACATATCCGACTCAGCTCAAGGCCTGGTATCCATTCACCCATTGATGAGGTCAGGAAGTGAGATAAGACTTTGTATGGAAGCCAAAAAAGCCCCTTGGGGGTCCAGGAGATGGGGTTGGGTGGAGGGCATGGGGGAGCTAGGGCACAGGCCAAAGGTGGGAGGACACGGGGAGCCTGGGTTCTCCAGCATGCCCCTCTGTCTGTCGGTGGGGCTCCTACCTTACCTAAAGTCACGCTGCTGATGGCATATCCCACCACGGCCTGCGAGACGCCAAAGCGGAAGAAAAGGTACAGGTAGAAATTGCTCACGAAGGCGGTCCCGAAGCCAAAGCCGATGAAGCCCACCAGCGACAGCACCATGGTGGGGTAGCGGCCCAGCCTGTGGCACCAAGGGGAGTGTATGAGGCCGGGCATGGCTATGCTGGCCCATGGAGTGCAGCATCAGCTGCAGGGTAGTGGGTGGCGCGTTGCTGAGCCAGGGACTAGAGGACCCGGCAGACACTCACCTGTCTCCTAAGAAGCCGAAGATGAGAGCGCCAATGAGGAGGCCCACCAGGACCACCATCTGCAGTGTCCACTTGTCGGGCTCCTTGCCACACACCAGGTCAAACTGGGCAGAGCGGAGTCAGACATAGGTCAGGACCCTGCATCAGCTCTGGGAACCCCAAGGTGAGGGCATGCAACAAAGGTGGGAATCGCCCCAAGACCTCTCCCTGCACCTGCAGATGCTGAGGCCTGGCCCCAGCCTTTAACCCATGTGTGTCTATGTGTCACAGTCTGCCCTACTACAGTAGGGAGGCCTCTTCCTCACTCCCTGCCATCTGTGAGTTCTGAGGGTAGAGTCACGATTATGGGACACAGGTGGCCAATTTGCCACCCTAGATCTGCCCCCTCCTTTACACGCACCCCAAGGTAGACGGACAGGGCAGATGGACAGGCAGCGGGAATCCATCTGCCCTTGCCTGCAAGGCTGTGCCCTGGCCACACCCCTGACAGGTGGCTTGGTCCGCTCTGTTCTCTCTCCCAGCTGAGGCGCAGCCAAGGCATACCTCATTGATTAGCGATCGCTTCTCGGCTTCAGGGTAGATCCAACCATTTTGGCAAGAGCTCGTGTGGTTGAGGCCAAACTGGATGATGGCATCCAGGTCCCAGGGCACGGGCAGGTACATGAGGCATGTCAGGAAGCCGCCGTCGGGTGCCCGGGGCAGGGTGAGGTTCAGCTGCTCGATCTCCGAGAGGTTGGGGCCCACAGCCAGGATCCAGCTGGTGTTACAGTAGGGCTTGGGGTCTGTGAGCATGTACTGGTCAGGAAAGAGGAAGAAGGCCGATAGGATATTGGGAATGAAGGTCAGGGCCACCAGCTGCCTCTGGAAGGTGCCAAACTTGCCCACGGCACTCAGGATGTTGGTGAGCTTATCTTCGTGCCAGGTGTCCGCAGCCTCCAGTCGGCGGAGCAGCATCACCAGGGGGTGCCCGGGCACTTCTGCCACATTGCTGCTCCTGAGATCTGCCTTGGATGTCTCTCCTTCTGCCATCTGTTCAGAGAAAGGCCGCAGCTCATGATCTCTGGGGTACCACTTCCTGGGGAGGGGGAGGTGGGGTACCACTGACCAGAAAGGAGGGGATGGCTTCCTGCCTCCTGGGCAGTCCCCTCCTTACTTCATTAGATGTGCCCTGGTGGCCTAGCAAACCCGCCATGTTTAGTACATTGAAGACTTGAACTTTTATACAAGGCACTGCGTAGTCCGAAGTGATGCCTAAGCTCGCTCAATGGGGACTTGGTCTACAGTGAAACTGAGGCAGTAACTGCATTGCCAAAGGTAGGAGATGCCTCGGCAAGTTCTTCCTTTGGGTAAAGCCACACAGACACACACACACACACACGCACGCCTGAATCAGGAATGGCCAGGATTGGGGTCCAGGTAGGCGGCTTGCATGCTGAGACTTGGGCATAGGGCTCCTGGCCCGGAGACCAATAGATGCCGGCTCAGCAGACACACTTCAGGGTCAGGTGAGGGCCGGAGGAAGTTGTGTTGACCACAAGGACATGGCTGGGGGAACAGCAGCAGGGAGAGCAGAGGAAGCTGCAGAGCCTGTTTTGAGAGCCTCTGCGGGGCTGAAGAGACCCAGGGCTGGGGCCCCCTATGACTCCCAGCAGAACCTGCCTTCTCTGATGGGAGATTTCCCCACACTGAGACTCTCCCGGATTAACAGTAAGCCAAGAGACTAGAGCCTCAGAGCGGGTGATCCAGTCCCCGCTTTGAATCAGTGGAGGCCAGAGTAATCAACCAGGGTTATATGCAGATGCTGGGACTGTCAGCAATGGTTCGGCACTGCTGTGGCAGGATGGTGCATGGAAGACAGCTTTAAGCATGAGAGGAATGCACAATGAGATTAAGGGAAGGAGTGGGGGCTGGTGCCATGGCACTGTGGGCTAAGCTGAAACTGGCATTGCCAGCATCCCATACTGCAGCCTCCAGTTTGAGTCCTGGCTGCCCCACCTCCAGTGCAGCTCCGTGCTAATGTACCTGGGAAGGCTGTGACAGATGACCCAGTGCTCGAGCTCCTGTCACCAACATGAGAGACCTGGATGAAGCTCCTGGCTCCTGGTTTCAGCTTGGCCCAGCCCAGCATGTGGTGGTCACTTGGGGAATGTACCCAGTGGACAGAAACTCTCTGTCTCTCCCATTCTCTGTATGATGCTACCTTTCAGATAAAACAAACATATCTAATTTTAACAAAACCAAGATGAGTCAGAAAAGCAGACATTTTGGGGGCTTTGGCAAAGAGAATTGGTCAACTGGGCACTTCATCCAGCTGAAATGCAGAAGAGAGGCCAACAGTCTCAGAAGAGTCAAAGAATAAGGACAAAAAGGAATTCGACTGCAAAATGAGTTGAACCAATACAACCACAAAATGAGTTGAACTTACTAAGATGACTACTAGTTCATTACCATATGTGGGTGCATCCCACACATGGATGGAGCTTTTGAAAAAATCAGTTGAATAAGGTGTTTTTATACAGGGTGGCTAGGATGTTCCACTTTGTCCAGCATATATCATCTTATTCATGTCTGTCATGCAAGTTGACCCTCTCCAGTGTGTGGTGATTAGATGCCAAGCCGGCCACCAGCGGAACGTGCACTGTGACACGAGGACATGGAGGCCAGAAGGAGAAGCATGGGAAAAGCCCTAGCAGACAAGCATTCATAAAAAACAGGACATAGTGATGGTTACTGCGGTTACAGAAAGCGGGTGGACACCAAAGTGACCTCAGCCAGAGATCTGGCTCGCCCCGAAGGCAGCCAAGGCCACATATGTGCCAATCATGGGCAAAGGCCAACATTCCCTGTCCTATCAGGCCCCAAGCAGGGCTGATGCCAGCACCCATGTCAGAGGGTGTATAAAACCTTTGTCTCAGCTACCCGGCTTGTCTTTCCCACTCGTGGTCCTCTCCTGTTCAGTCCTCCACTGCTCGGGAAAGGTCCGGGAACGGACTTCTCTTTGCATAATGAAGGTCTGTACTCGGCTGGTGGTTGGCAGATCTAGCACACAGGTCTATCACTGGCAAACAAAATAAAATTCATGAGCTAAAGCAGCATCTGGAATAGGGAACTGGTACCCAGATTAGAGTGTTCAGTTGCACCCCATACACGACAGTAATGGAAGAGAGGTGGGCGATGGTCACCGGCTTCCAGGCCAGAGTCCAGCAGCAGAGTCAGGAGCTGAGTAGCACAGGGGTGAAGCCCCTGGTGGGTGCCCCTACCAGGCAGCAGGCTCTCAACACATGGGGGGAGAGGAGCCTGGGGCAGCCAGAGGAGAGCACTCAGGCCTTCCCCAAGGGAGGGGAGTCCCCTGCCGACCAGCCTGTGCACTAAAGATGCGCTCCCTTCCCCGACCGCCTCCTGCTGCCCTTCCACTCCCTTCTACCTGGAGCTAAAGCCAATGGCAGTGCCGTCCTGCCCACGGTCTAGACCCCAGTCAGATACTGGAGGAGGAATCCGTAGGTTCCCGTGGTGGCTAGGGTGGGGGTGGGGCGAGGTTGGGGGTTGGTGTCATAATGGGTTGGGGAGGCTTCAGGGCAGGCTGGGTGTGATCCCAGGATGGGCATTCTATTCCCAGGATGCAGAGGGGCACAGCTGTTGGGGTTCAGGGCTCCTCCCATGCTTGGGGCAGGGATAAACACAGGCCCACTGCAAGGCCAACTCTGGAGGGAACAGGCTGACCCCTTGCTGCAGAGAGCAGATCTTGGGCGCCCTGAGACCCAGGGAGTCTCTCTGAGGTTCCCCATCAGGTTGCACCACTCCTCTTCCTCCCTGCTCCCCAATCCCATGGGAATGACAGGGCTGGGGATCCAAGTGCAAGATACACGTGTGTGCACTGGCCTGCAGCTCGGGGTTTTGGTCTCCTGCCTGCAGGTTCGACACGCACATCTCTGGAGCAGACACCATCACCAGGGCCCTGCGCCTGCATAACTCCAGCCCCCATGGTGAGAGCCTCATGGGTCTACTGGCGGGGGGAGCCTGTCTAGCGGGTGGGGGGTGGGGATAGGCCATACTTGGGAGTTGCCTCTGTCAGGTGGACCTCAGCCCTGTGCCCGGCAGGAGCAGCCAGCAGCGCAACAGGTGAGAGCCGGGGAATGGGTGATCCAAGCAGGGTAGTAGCTGTGGACAGACATTGGGGACTGGAGAGGTCTGTGGCTCACGGAGGCCTGAGCTGGGAGCGGTGCTAGCTGGCGGCATGGGAGAGGATGGGGGCCCTGGAGAAGCAGGCAGGAGCAGACAGAAGGCAGGAGGAACAGGGAAGACGGGCCAGATGCAGGCCTATGCGCAGGCTCCAGGCATGGCCTGAAGCACAAGAGGGCTTCCAGCCTCCATCTGGAAAGACTGGGAAGGTTTGATGGCAAGCATGACCTGGGGCCCCCCACCCTGTGTAGCCAGTTCCCCCTCCCCAATTCTCGCCTGCCCCCCATGCCTGTCCCAGACATTTGCTTGCACTGGGAGACCTGTGTGCCTGAGGTCAGGGAGGACCGGCTGCCGGAGCTGCTGCTGTTCTACGGGCCGCCCTTCCCGCGGCGAGACGAGGCAGGCAATGAGCTCGTGTGCCCTGGCACCTCTGAGAGCCACAGCTCCTCCCTGTCCCCAAAGCCCTCTGATGGCTCCGAATCCAGCTCTGGAGCTGCGGCCCCATCGGTGAGCGGTGGCGCTGTGCAGCAGGCCAGGCCGGACACTTGGGCCCACTGAGGAGTGGCTGCCCAGTGAGCCATGGTGATTTCCTGATGACACGTGGAAGAGGGTGGCTCTGGTGTTGGTGAAGCTAAGATCATCTCCGTGGTCCTGCAGGGCCACGAGGGGGTGCCCTGTGACTGCCCATTCAGCATCAGCCCCAAGCAGGTAGGGCTGAGCCAAGGGGGCCGAACCTCCCTTTGCAGTGGGCCAAGCACTGGCAGGTGTGGCCCATCAAGGAGACTGCTGCTTCATTCATCCTCCAGGTGGTCCCTGCTGGGGGCAGCAGCACCATCCTCCTTTCCTTCACACCCATGCTGCACGGTCCCGGCATCCAGCACAAGGTGGAGCACACGGGCTACGCGCTGGGCTTCATGAGCCTGGACAGCGAGGTGAGCCCTCCTGGCCTGGGGCTGGCAGGCAGGGGGTGGGATAGACTGTAGCCCCCTGATTGGCATCACCAGTGATGTGGTCTGGGCTCGGTAGGTGGGGAGGGAGATTCCGGGGAGGGGGCGTCGCCTGCAGGACTTTGCGGTGGGACCCCTGAGACTAGAGTTTGGTGGAAGATTTCTTCTCTCTTATCTCTCCCTCTATTTATTCATTCTGCATTCAAATGAACACACAAATAAATCATTACATTAAAAAAAAATGCTAGGCAACTCTAGGGAGGCCCAAAAGGCTACCAGACAAAAGCCACCTGGCAAGGGCGCTGTGTCTCAAGGCCCAGGCATCTGGGTCCTGGCGAGAATTCTCTGCCACAACTCGCACTGTCCATGCTGACTCCTTATTGCTGGCCACAGTCGGGCTGTCCAGTCATGCCTCCTCTCACTTGGGCATCTTAGCAGGTGCCATGTGCTCAGTCTGTTCCTCACCAGCTACCAAGCCTCAAGGGTGCCCCTTTGAATATCTCCCAACACTTCCCCCTTCCCCTTATCCTTGTACCCACATCTCAGCCCAGGACAATGTTTTCTGCCTCTTCCCATGGCAGTCACCATGACCTCGTGTGTGTGTGTGTGTGTGTGGGGGAGTTGATTCACTTGTCACCTGACTATAAACCTGCAGCTTCTGACCACAACCCGGGGTATCAGCGTCCAGGTGGTCCCTGTCCCGCCTCCCCATCCCTGACGCTGGGAGCAGGTGTACTAGTCCCAGCACTGACAGAGGCGCTGGACAGTGACTGTGGGACAACTGCCCAGGCAGGGGTGTCGCAGGCTGCTGCTGGGCCAGGATGTGGCTGGGCTGGGCCTGGGGAAGGGAGGACGGAGGTTGGGGTGGGGAAGGCTGCCACCATGGGCCACCCTGATGACAGTGTCTGTGGCTGCCCAGGTGCACCTGTGCTTCTCACTGTCTCTGGAGCTGCTGTCCTATCAGAGGCTCCCAGCTGACCAGATGCTGCCCGGGGTGGACATCGTGCACAGCGCGAGTGGGGAGCGAGAAATGGTGTTCACACAGAGCCTGCGCCTGGTGTACAGCAAGCCGACTGCTCAGGCCAGTGCCCAGGTGGCCAGAGGGATGGAGGGGAAGGGCGGTGCCAAGGACAAGGCCCTCCCCCAGTGCCTGAGCACCACCTCCCTGGAAGAGGCCAATGCTGTCAGAGAAGGGTCTCAGAGCCAGGCAGTGTGCTGGGCTCAGGGAAATCTAGGGGGCCCTGGGAGGAAAGAGGGAAACCACAGTGAGTGTCCAGGAAGTAGCTTGATGCATAGGGACACTCAGCCCTAGAGAGTGACCAAGGACAATGCCAGGCTCAAGGGACTTGAGCACCATGGTGTCCACTGGGGCTGGAGGCTCAGCAGTGGCCCCTGGGCAGCTGCAGGGCTAAGGAGTGGAACGGGCCAAAGAGGGTGCTCCTGGCAGTGAGAGGTGGCCAGGGACAGGGGCAGGGCAGGGCGCAGGGCCTGGGGAAGGAAGGGGAGGGAGGAGGTGAGCCTGGCAGAACACAGTGCTGATTGGCTGTGGGGAAGGCGGGGACTACAGACTGAGAACAGGCCCCACCCCTGGCTGAGGATGGTGCTGGCAAAGGCTGGGGTTGTCCTGCTCTTCCCAGAGGAAGCAGGGGACCCAGGGCTAGGGGTGGAGCTCAGAGCCCCCTGCCAAGGTCAAGGCTCTGACCCCAGGAGGTGCCCCTGCTGGCCATGGTGGCTGTGCCAGAGCTGCAGCTGTCCAGTAACTGGCTGGACTTTGGGACGTGCTTCGTGGGCCAGCGGCATACCTGGGAGGTCAACCTGATGAACCTGAGCGGCTGCCGGAGCTACTGGGCCATGCTGATGGGTACGCTGTGCTGTGCACCTGCCTGTCCCTGCTCACGGGGCTGAGACCTCCAGGAGGGGCACCTGGACTCTGTCCCCACTGGGCACCTGATTCCTGTGGTCAGCCAGCACCCAGTCCCATGTGACCACAGGGGTCTCAGGACAAGGTGGGGCTGAGCGGGGTGCATGGTAGAGCTGGGGCAGGACGTAGATGGGGGGCTGCAGCTGTGGCTACAATGGCCCCCATGCTGTGTGTTCCATTTCCTCTGTGCGGCGCAGCAGGAGCTGGCCAAGGATGTAAGAGCCTTTGAGGTGTCCCTGAGCAGCGGGGTGCTGGAGGTGTAGACCCCCTGACCACCACCACCTTGCAGGTCTTCTTCACAACCAGGTACAGCTTCCTAGCCTCTTGGCCTGCTCATGGGACTGTGGCTGCTGCCCGGGCCCCTCCTGACTTCTTCCCCACCCCCATGAGCTCCAAACTGTACCAGTGCACACTGGACCCCGCAGATGTGTGGCCAGGGCTCTCGCAATGAGAGATTTGCAACCGTGTTCCAGCCCTGAGGCTCGCCTGGGTCTCAGCTCAGGCCCAGGCCATTAACCAGACGAAGAGCTGGTGCCATTAACCAGATGAAGAGCTGGTGCTGCTGGGCAGGGACCATGCGGGGAGCTGGGGCCAGGGCGATGGCTCTGAGTTTCATGGAGAGGTCACCTGGCTGCTTAACAGCCTGCTGAGAAGTCAGAACTGTGATGGACGGTGCAGAAGGAAGGCAGAAATCAGCCCGGAAGGAAGCCACGCCCCCAGAGGATGCTGTTTACTGCAGCCAAGGCCTCCCTTGTCCACGAGGTGCTGTCCCTGGGCAGCTCGACTGATGTGCCTTGTCCATAGTGCTGATCGCTGCATGGTACCCTTTAGATTCGCACTTGACATCCATGCCCCGGGGACCACTCCCCCTGAGTGGCATACCCTGCGGAGGCTTTACTCAGTACCCGGGGTACTCAAACACGGCAGCAGCTCCCATTCCGGTCCCGATGCACATGGATACCACCCCGTAGGCCCTGCAGACACAAAGCACCATTGGTGGGGCTACTGAGCCACCTTGGCCTGGCTGAGCAGCAGGGACCGATGCCCCACGGACACAGTAGAAGGCAGAGCCACCAGGCCAGACCTGTGGACACAGGCAGGTCCACCTACCCACCCACCCCCCAGCAGGCAGCCCCGGGTGACAGCCTGACCTCTTTCCTCGGCGCTTCAGCTCGTTGAGCAGTGTGACGACCTGGCGCGCCCCTGTGCAGCCCAGGGGGTGGCCCAATGCCACAGCGCCCCCCAGAGGGTTCACCTTCTCAAGGGGGATCCCCAGCTTCTCCACACAGTAGACGGCCTGGCAAGAGACAGAGTGTCAGGGGAGACCCCTGCCCTGCACCCAACTCGCTCACTGACTAACCCGCACTTTGCTCCCACAGCCCAGGGCCAGGAACGCAGGCAGCACAGACTCACCTGGCTGGCAAAGGCCTCATTGATCTCGAAGATGTCCACATCATTCACGGTCAGCCCTACAGGTCAGGGACAGACTTCAGCTGCCAGTGGCCTTAGCAGGACTCCCAGGGCCCTGAGGCCCAGCACAGACATGGGGTACCACAGGTGTCCAGTGAGTCTGATTCCCGGCCCACTGAGAACTCTCCCTCCTATCCCCTGCTGACCCCATGCCACCCAGGGGCCAGTCCTACCCTAGCCCGTGCCAGCATCACCTAACCTGCTTGTTGCAAAGCTGCAGGGATGGCATATGCAGGCCCAATGCCCATGATGTCAGGTGGGACCCCTACCACAGCGTAGGCCCTGAGAACGCCCAGGATGGGGAGGCCCAGTTCCTCAGCCTTGGATCTCCGTGCCAGCAGGACAGCGGCCGCCCCGTCGCTAACCTGGCTTGAGTTTCCTGTGGACACATGGAGGCGACAGAATCCTCAGGCACGGCCCTGCATAACCCTCCCAGAAGGCATGAGGCCTGCCCAGGCTCACCAGCAGTGGTAGAGCCGCCCTCCTTGAAGGCAGGCTTCAGCTTGGCTAGGCCCTCCATGGTGGTGCCTGGGCGGATGCCCTCATCCTGTGCCACGGTGATGCTCCTCTTGCCACCCTTGTCGTCCTGTACCGTGGTTGTCACCGGCACAATCTCGGCTCGGAAGCATCCCCGGCTCTGGGCTCGGGCTGCTCTGCCGGCGCAAGGACAGCAGGCTCAGGCTCCCTGGGGCTTCCTCCCACTCCCTTGGGGTCTGACCAAGCTGCGTGTGCCTGGTAGGTGAGAGAGGCTGTCCACACCTTCCTGTATCCTCCTTGCACCAGCCCGGACCTCTAGGTCATGGCCACCCTGTCTCTCAAGGAAAGGAGGAAAGTGGGGAAGATCTGTTTCTGCTGAGGGTGATTTGGACAAATGCTCATGTGATGGGCAGACAGAATTCCCACATTAAAATCCACCTGCCTGGGTTTACTGCATCCTGAATCCCACTTCAGTTGCCTTGGCAGGGCGAGCTGTTCCTCACCCTGGACCAAAGGACCGAGCCTGTGAGGAGGTGGTGCGGGGTTTCTGCTGGCTTTGCTCTCCTCCCTGTGACTTGGTACCACCCCGTAGATACTGAAGGTGACAGACACTGAAGGTGACAGGCGTGGGAACTGGCTGCACAGCTCACAGCAACAGGCTAAAGGCCCAGGTGCTTAGGGAGCCAGCAATGGTGCCAAGTGCAGGTGCCAGGGCAGCCAATGGGAAAGCACCCAGGGCTTTTCCAGCAAGGGTACAGGGGTGCTGGCCCCCAGCAGCCAAGAATTCTGCCTCAGGGAAGCCTATCTGGCCTGGATGCCACTTGTTTCCCTGCTGTTCCGAATGACCAAAATTAGTCTCTGGCTTTTTGGGGGCCTGAGTCCCCGGCATTTCCTTCAGTTCCTGTCCCCCACCCCCCACCTTGGGATGTGGCCCGAGACACAAACTGGGTATCCTACATGGCTACCCCTGATCTGGCTCCCAGGAAAGCCTGTGGCAGCCTCATCCCATTACCCAGGCAGGGAGGCAGGGAAGAGGCCTGGCCCTCATTAGGTCCCTAAGGAAAGATGAGGACAGTGAGGCCCAGCTGGGCAGAAGGCATTCAGGTGAGCAGACGGCACCCTGGCCTGGCAGACCCACCACACTAGGGCCTCAGTCCTTCCCACTTCCCACCCTGGAGGCCGGTGGCCTGGCAAGCAGCCACGACCAGGGTCATCTCAGGGACCATGTCCACAGGACAGTCTCCTGCCATCCTGCAGCTTCAGCTCCAGTAGCACTCACTTCTGCTGCGATGCCAGCGCAAAGGTGTCCTGCTTCTCCCGGGAGATGCCAAACCGCTCTGCCACGTTCTCCGAGGTTATCCTGGAAGGCAGTGGAACACGCTAGGGGTAGGGCCAGCTGGAGCATTGGGCAAGGAGCACCATGGCCTCCCACACTGCAGGCAGCAAGGCTAGCAGGATTGGGCATGGACAGGGAGTAGGCATTGCTGCAGGAAGGGAGGCCAGCAGAGCCAGGCATGGATGGGGTAGGCAGGAAGTAGACAGTACTGTGGGCAGCGAGGCCAGCAAAGCTGGGCATGGACATGGGTGGGCAGTGTTGTGGGTAGGGAGGCCAGCAGGACTGGGCACAGACAGGGGTGGGAAGGGCAGTGCTGTGGGCGGGAAGCCAGCTTGGGAGAGGGTGTGACCCTGGGAATGCCAGCCCAGCACAGAAGCCAACGACACAGGGAGATCCTGGGGGACACAATGGTGATGCTGCCCAGCAAAGCTGCTCTAATCAGAGGAGATGCCAGTGGTCAGCCTGGGCACCCACAGCTGGGCTCCTGCTTTCCAGAAGGCAGCATGTGGGAGGAACAAAGGCACAGCCCCTTTGCCAATCACTGCCATGTCCTTCTCCCACAGCCAGGACACCCCAGGACTCTGGGGGTACCCAGGGAGCCTGGCTACAGAGCTCCGGCACTGGACAAGTGCACTCAGCCCTTGTGTCGGCAGGGCCTCTGTCCTCCCCAGCAGGCCCAGTCACCAACATGTCTCACCTCCTGCTTCACGCCCAGGCCTGCAGGCTCTGGGCTACAGTGGCCAAGGTCCACACTGGGGCTAAGGCTCTCCAAGGGGGGTAACAGGAAGGGGATGGGGCCCACCGGCTCAGAGTGGGTCGGGGCTCAGGACACAGAGTTCAAAGGTGGCATCAGTGTCAGCAATGCAGTCTCAGAGCAGGGAGGCCGAGGCTTGGCCCTGTGTGCCACAGGGAGCTGGGAGGGCCCTTGCACAGGTGGTGAGGGAGGTGCTCACCCCATGGGGATCAGGCAATCTCTGGCTTTCTCGTTGTCCACCAGGCGCGAGGTGATATTTCCAGGGTTCCCTCTTTCGGCCATGGACATGGACTCCACCCTGAGGAAGAGGGTGAGGAGGGTGGCCGAGGGGTGAGCAGAGCCCACAGGACTATCCCTACCCCACTCCCCACCATGCCAAGGTAGAGTTGCACACTGGGGACTTGCTAGGGCAGCCAAGGCAGTAGGGCAGGACCTGGCTGGCCAGATGGAGTAGCAGGTGCAGGGTGCCTCCCCCAGAACACAGTACTGCCTGGCCCACACAGTTTGGGGTGGGCCTGCTTCCCTCAGAGCCGTGGAGTCGGGCTCCTGGCATTGCCCCAGCAAAGTCCTTGTGCCAGCAACCCTGGGGGAAACCCTGACCCAGTGGGCAGAGGACACAGATGCTTGAAGAGCAACCACAGACCTCAGGCTGGACAGCAACTGCAGCTGGATGGAGCCTGAGGGTCTGGGAGCCAGGGCCACATGGTCACATGGGGCTTCAGGGTGGGGACTCAAGGCCTCTGGTTGACACACATCACCCAAGTGCCTGTGGTAATGCTAGCTCTAGGGACACACTTCAGGGGCCTGAGGGCAGCAGATGGTGTCAGCTGCTTGATACATACTCCAGGCCTTGGCTGCTGTCCCTGCTGTGTCAGCACCCCCATTTCACAGAGGAGGACACCGAGGCCTGGGTAAGCTGTCCATGTACAACCAGCCTGGGTGCACGCGAGGCAGTCTGGCCCAGAGCCTGCTGAAACTCCCAGGACCATGGCTTGCAAGGACCACCTGTGCCATGCAGGCCTCCTGGCTGGGTCCTGCACAACCCTGGTCCCCAGGTCTGGACCTCCTGGGAGCCAGCCTGCTCCTATGCTCAGGGTGGCTCAGCCACCTTTCTCCCAGTTAGACAAGGACAGGACAGTGGTCAAAGGTCAGAGTGTGCAATGACCCTTGCCCAGCCTCAGCACCCCCACTGTGGTCTCTGGCTGCTTTCCAAGGGTGCTCAAAGGTCAGGCAATGAGGCTACAGAGATGGGCGCACAGGTCAGAAGGTGGCGGGGACAGCCAGACCCCAGCCTGTTCACTCCTGGCACCTGCCCCTGCCCCCGTCCACCTGGGCCTGAGCTCAGCACCTGCCCTGCCCTGCACCATTGCCACAAAGACCTGGGCAGTGGCACTGGCTGCAGCCCCCAGGTAGGGGTGGAGGGGAGACCCCACCCCTCTAACAAGACTGGGAGCCCCAACATGGGACAGACAAGTCAGCAGCCAGAGCCACTGAGGACCCAAAACAGCAACCTGGATGCATCACAGGTCCCCAGGGACAGAGGGAAGGCCCAGGCTGTTCCTCAGGGCCCCTGGGTGCCTGTGCGGGCCCCTCCTACCAGGGCTTGGACACTCAGACTCCAGGGAGTCAGGGTGAGGCTGGTTGTGTCATCCCAGGGTAGAGGTAGAGGGCTGGAGCCGCACAGACAGGGGTGCTTACCCACAGGCCATGCCGATGTCATAAGATCCATTTCTGATACCACCTGCAACAAGAGTGCCATGTTAGCATCCTTGGCCACGGGCACTGTGTGGGTCCACCGGGGCTCTCCCAGCTGTTGCCCTGGAAGCCACTTAGATCCGTCCTGCTGGCCCAGCACAGGTACCTTCATGGGCGACTCACCAGCGATGGTGGCCAGGGCCTGCAGGCCTGATGAGCACTGTCTGTTGATGACGCACAGAGGCACGGTCTCTGGGATGCCGCTGCAGGAAGGGTGAGAGCATGGATGGGGTCAGCCCCTTGGCAGCCTGTGTCCCAGCAGCACGAGTGTCTCCAAGCAGGGTCAGGGCCCATCTAGGCAGGGACTCACCCCCAATATTCCCAGCAGAGCACTCCTACCTTCAACTCCTCTTAGCCAATGGCCAGGGCAGCTACCCTCTACCCTGGGAGTCCCGCTAGTGAGGAATGGCAGGGGGAGGTCTAGGCTCAGCTGGTAACCCCATGCTCCCTGGGGAGACCCTTGGTGCCCCCATTCCCTACTGTATGTGCCTGCCTGCTCCACTTGTGGGGAGAGCACCGATGGTCCCATATCCAGCACTGGGGGATCCCGGGTTCCCACCACATTGACCTGGGAAGGTGCTAGGGCTGACCCTACTGTGGCACCAGCCTTGGCCAGCAGCCCTGGGAAATTTTTCAGGCCCCACTGGGACCCATGGGCTCAAAGCCTTAGGGAGAAGGCCAGCATTCACGGGGCTTCTGCTTCCTGTCTGTAGTCCCTCCACCAACCCACCAGGGGTCCACTATTGGCCCCCCAGTCCTGGTGCCAGGCACACTGAGGGATTTTAATAGGAAGGATGTCTTAGCTGATGACCAAGCGACTTGGAGACGGGCTTTACTGCCCAACAGCAAGTTCAACACACACAGCATGAGCTGTGTGGAGGGCCAAGCCTCTTAGCCCAGGGCCTCGGGAGGAGACAGAGCCTGGGCAGGGATAGCACAGCAAGGGGACAGTCGGCCAGGGCAGAGGCTGGGAGAGAGGATGTGGAGGCCACAGGGGAAGGGTCAGTGGGACTTGGGAAGCCCTGACAGCCAGTGACTTGACTGCAGCCCCTCCCAGTGACTCAAGAGTTTGCTTTCCACTTCTGTCATTGGGCAACGCTCCTGTCAGTCCACCCCGTGCAGCAGGAAGGACAAAGGTGAGCAGCTCTGAAGCCTACAGGTGGAAATCCTGGATGTATTGGAGTCTAGCAGGGACAGCTGGAGCTGGCAGGCGGCACTGTCAGGGCTCCTGAGGCGGGCCCTGCCTGGGTTCTGCAGGCCCGCACGACTGTGTCATTGGGCTAGGCCTGGTGCACCCACATGCCAACCCCCACACTCAGCCACCCTAACAAACAGGGCACAGTCCACCCTCACAGGCAACAACAAGTAGCTGATTCTTTCTCTGGGAATCCAGCCAGAGCACTCATGTGTCCACACACGCCTTTCTGGCAGGGGGAAGCCAGCTGCCCAGAGCAAGTACCCAGGTCACTACACACGCAGGGCTACAGTCTAAACCCCCTGATCCCAGCCCAGGATACACTCCCAGGCCCGTGAGACACCAAAGCCAGAGGAACAGCAGGACTTGCCTGAGGAACTGCGCGATGCGGGCCATGACTGCCCCAGCTCCAGGCTGCAACACGTTCCCTGCAGACAACAAATCCTGCTTAGCACCTGGCAGGGTTCCAGGGCACTCCCACGGGAGACCTTCCAGAATGTTTTCAGGATCCAAGCCCTCATCCTCACTTGGGCCACAGTTGGAAATCAGTCAGTCCTGGGCCTTCACCCACACCGCCCCATCTCTGCCAGTCAACACCCACTGGCACCCTTCACCCACACAGGCTGGGCCTGGGCCTGCACCTGCTCCAGTTCTGTCCCTGCCCATCAGTATCCACTGGCACCCTTCACCCAGATGAGGCCCAGAGGGATGCAGGCACAGCCTGACTGCGCAGTCCTGCAGATCAGGGACAGGGGTGTGTGAGGGCACCCAGGCACCTTGTGCCCTCTCCCTGCCTGCTGCCCTGTAGAAGGTCAGCCCAGGAGGGTGCTTGGCATCGCACACTCTGACCCTCTGAGCTACAGGTGGGGAGACGAAGCTGAAGTGACCACAGGGTCACTTCTCTGCCGCACAGGGGCGTCCCAGAGCCAGGGCTCTCCGCAGCACTTAAGGGACAGTGTGCAGGGCGCAGAGACATGCCAGGGGCGCGGGTACAGGAGCCCCCACGGAGCCCGCTCCAGCTGGCCAGGGCGAGGCAGAGACGCGGGAGGGCCCGGGGCTCACCCACGCAGATATCCCCCAGCTGCTCCGGCCGCAGCTTCACGTCCTGCAGCACCGCGGTCATCACGGCCGACAGGAGCTCGTCGGGGGTGGTGTCCTGCGGGGGAGGCACAGCCGCCATGAGCCCTCCCTCCGGGCCCGCCCCGGGAAAGTCAGGGGGCGCCGGCCCGGGGGTCTCACCTTGAAGCCGCCGCGGCCCGCCTTGCCGATGGCCGTGCGCCGCCCGTGCACCACCACTACGTCGCCGGCCGATGCCCGTGGGGAGACCCCCAGGCACCGCGCGGCCTGCGGCGCGGGTCTCAACTCGGGTCGGCCGCTCAGGTGGCCCAGCACCACCTGCAGCCGCCACATCTCGGCGGACCGCCGGGCAGAGGCACCTGCAGCTCCTGGACCCTCCATCCGGACTCAAAAATCTCAGACGCAGGCGCAGAAGCACCACCTGGCTCCCAAACCACCACCCGCAGCTCCTCTGATTGGCGCGATCCGCTCCCAAAGTCCCGCCTTTCCTGTTGCCACCAACGAGAAGGCCAGAAGGTTTGAAACCCTGCCCTAACCCTCACTGGAAGCGCTTTCCTCCCAGAGTCCCGCCCCCTGCGGCCTCCAGGAGAGGACCTTCCCGAGGCCGGCCCTTCCCGGGTCAGCATCCGCCCAGGGATCGCGGATCCGCCCCAGGCCCGCCCCGCCGGGCTCAGCTCCCTGCAGCGGGAGGCGGTGGGAGCTCCCTCCGCTGCCCCTTCAGAGCGGGCCCTGGGACTGTCTGGGTCTCCGCATCTTGCCCGGGGACCTCAGACCTCCGCGTCCCCAAGGTTGCACCGCAGCCTAGTGAGGCTTTCCCGAGAGATCTTTAGAGAAGATCCAGGCGATCAGGGGCTCCCGGCCGACGATGCAACAGGTGCGACAACACTTCGCTGGCAAGGAGCGCCCCAGGCGTCTTCCAATTCATCCACACCTGTTTGGGGTGGCTGAGATCTCCGGCATGGCGAGCGGGCTCTGTGTCCCGGAGCTCGCGCTGCACTGGGTACTCAGTGGCTGATGGCGCGCTCCGGGAGCCCGGTGGGAGACGGTGCGCCTCTGCTCAGTCAGTGACCGTGCAAGGGCTCCCGGGTCAGGACCTCGCCCCGGCCCTAAGCGGCAAGGCCATAACAGCCAGTCCCCACCACCTCGGAGGCTCAGCCGCCCCTGGGGACCAATTCCGGGGTGGGAGTTGGGGTGTGGGGAGGACAGGGTCCGGGGAGGCCCGGAACAGGGCGAGTCCCAAGCGCAGAGGCTGTACAGGACAGGGCTGCCGCACCGTGCCAGACACCGCCACCCTCGAGGGCAGCACACCGCGAGCTCGACTGGAAGGGCTGTGACTGCTTCAGTTTTCCGAAATCAAAGTCCCAGTTTCCGGAGTCTCCCTGGTGTCCCCAGACAGGGCCGGGCACCTCCCCCGATCCTACGGAGCATCAAGAGGCGGGGCTTCTCGGAAAGCTCAGGCAGGCGGGGCAGAACGCACGCGGGAAGAGGAAGCGCCGGCAGGCGCCGCACCCCGACAGCAGGCAGGCGAGCCATGGCTGCGCCAGGCCCCGACCCAAGCTCCAAGGCCCCTGTGCTCTCCATGTCCTCCCTGCCCCTGGCGGCTCTCAACGTTCGCGTGCGGCGCCGTCTGGCGCTGTTCCTGAACGTGCGCACGCAGGTGGCGGCCGATTGGAGCGCGCTGGCCGAGGAGATGGGTTTCGAGTACTTGGAGATCCGGCAGCTGGAGACTCGCGCTGATCCCACCGGCAGCCTGTTGGACGCCTGGCAGGGACGCCCTGGCGCCTCGGTGGGCCGCCTGCTAGAGCTGCTGACTGAGCTGGGAAGGGACGACGTGTTGACCGAGTTGCGTCCCAGCATCGGTGAGGACGCCCCTTCCGGGCTTGGGGGCGGGAGCAGCGTCTGGTCTGTTTTTCTGATGGGACGTTGCAGAGGTGTGCTGAGGGAGAAGGCCCTGGGCAGGGTTCTTCCCAATGACTGGAACGGCATGGGGACTGGAGAAAAGAGGAGACGCCTTGGAGAAGCTGGGGCCACTGCTTGGGCCCCTAATGCCATCAGGTTTGTCTGGGCTGTGAGCTGTTTTAGGTGATGGACAGCTGCTTCTGCAGTCTCTAGCAGTCACTGGAAACACACACATAAATTTGGGGACAGCCACACTCAGACACACGGTACTGACTGGGAACCTGGCCGGCTGTGCAACCAAGGGACTGGGGGAGGGGGAGGTCTGAAACCTTTTTGCTTACTGATGTGGACACTGGATTCCACAAGCTGGCCTTACTTCCAGGTCCAGGAACCGCAAAAAATGGGGGCCAGAAACAGCTGGACCCCATTTGGCTAAATGGCCACTGCTGTGGTTTTGCAGGGGTCAGAACCATGGGGAAGTCAACTTCATGTAGCTGTGCAATAGGGGTACCACCAGCAGCCAGAGAAGGCTCAGAGGCTGTGAGGACAGAGGAAGTGGATCAGGACTGGGCGCCAGGTGGACCTGAGCAATGGAACTGGGACCTGTCTCACCCGTGTCTCTTCCCACAGAGGAGGACTGCCAGAAGTATATAGATAAGCAGCGACAGGAGGAGAGTGAGAAGCCCTTACAGGTGGCTGTTGTGGGCAGCAGTGTCCCACGGACACCGGAGCTGGCAGGCATCACCACGCTGGATGACCCCCTGGGTAAGGACCCAAGGACGTTCCCCCAGGGTGGGCAGGATAGGTGGGCTATGGCTCAGTGTGGGGTTCAGCACATGGATCTTGGGGAAGAAAAGCTGTGAGACCCCAGGCAAATTTCCATCTTTCCATGCCCTCTGCTCGTCGCCCTGAGTAGTGACAATCATCGGAATGTTGTGCCCTGAGCTGCCACGGGACTCGTGGGCAAAAATGTGTGTATGCACATGGGGCAGTCTTGCTGGCCCTCCTGGGGAGGCTATTGCTCCAGGAATGTCCTTTCGGGATGGGTGTGAGGTCCAGGTGCAGCTTGCCGGTGCCGGCTCCTCCTGCGACCTTCCCTTGGTCCTGAGGCCATCCCTTGCCCTTTTCCTGCCCCCAGGCCAGGTGCCCGAGCGCTTTGATGCCTTTATCTGCTACTGCCCCAGTGACATGCAGTTCGTGCAGGAGATGATCCGGCAGCTGGAACAGACCAACTACCGCCTCAAGCTGTGTGTGTCTGACCGCGACGTCCTGCCTGGCACCTGTGTCTGGTCCATCGCTAGTGAGCTCATTGAAAAGAGGTGTGTAGGGGTAGGGTACAGACATTGAACCCTGTCCAGCCTGGGCACACTGGGCACCCCCTACACCCGAAGGCTGTCACTCCCGTACCTACAGCCTGCCCGCTGTCCCTCACTCTAGATGCCGCCGGATGGTCGTGGTTGTCTCTGACGATTACCTGCAGAGCAAGGAGTGTGACTTCCAGACAAAGTTTGCTCTCAGCCTCTCTCCAGGTGAGCCTGGCCCTTGGAACAAGTGAGCAGGGCCTTGGGATGCCAGCAGGCAGGCACTCCTGGGGGTCTCTGTGCACTGCAAGTGTGTGTGTGTGTATACATGAATGTGTGTGTGTGTGTATCAAGCAGAGGTCTTAGGGAGCCCCTGGGCTGGGGGCTGGGCCTGGTGCCAGTGCTGTTTCCTTGGCTGGCAGGTGCCCATCAGAAGCGACTGATCCCCATCAAGTACAAGGCCATGAAGAAGGAGTTCCCCAGCATCCTGCGATTTATCACCGTGTGCGACTACACCAACCCCTGCACCAAGTCCTGGTTCTGGACCCGTCTGGCCAAAGCCTTGTCCCTGCCCTGAGGATGGCGCTGGTGCCCAGGGCACGTGCTTCGGTCCACGTGGCTGTGCACTCCTGGGGCCCATGCCCCTTTGCCCCTTGATCTCTGGACTTGCCACCCCCAGGCCCTTCTACAGCAATGACATGGCCACCGTGTCTCTTGTTCTGTAAGGATCTAGAGGCTATGAGGGCCGCACACCTGCTGGATCATCAGCCAGGACCCTGATGATGGCCCCGGCGCTGAGTTGTTCTCCCTGTCTGGCTTCAGCTTCCCCATCCAAGGAGCAGGTGGAGAGGCCGGGCAGCAGCTGTGCTCTGTGGGGCGGCTCTGGCTTTGCAAGTGCCTTTGGTCTGGTCCTCAGCCTGTGGAGGCAGGCTGTGGAGGGAGCCTGGCTGTGCCAAAGCCGCTAGCTGTGTGCCCTGCTGCTGGGCACTCTGGTGCTGGGAGACAGGCCCAAGACAACACTGAGAGCATCTCAGGAGACTCCTGCCCCCCAAACTGTGGGCACACGGACACAAACTGGCACCCAGGCATGTGTGTGCATACACAGGTCCCAGCATCCCACGTCCTGGGTATGACTCTCCACATCATGTGTGTGGGTACATCCTCCCCTTTGCTGCTGGCACCTCCCTGGACAGAGCTGGACCATTGCTGCTGTCCTTTTCCTGCTGTCTCTGGTCACTGCCGTCTGGCCTGGGAAGGGACATGAGGAAAGGATGGCACTGCTAGGCACATCACAGAGGAACGGCTGGTACAGCCCTTTGCCCTGCCCTGGTGCTCTGTGCCATGCCCCTAGACTGCACCCTGCACCGACCCTGGACACCATGTTCATGGAGACTGCAGGGACCCTGTGCCCTCCTGGGACCTCAGGGAGGCCACAGAGCTCCCGCATGTGGTCTTCATGACAGACTGGGATGTCACACACGTGGCCCCCTTGGTGCTGGGCACTTAGAGCCATTGTGAGACAGTGGCTTTTGCACCTGTTGGGAAGCATAGGAGGAGCTTTAGCAGCCGCCACCAGATGCTCTGTTCTTCCTTCTGTGGCCTCATTTCTAATAAAGAGTATTCTATTTTGGGAAGGGTGTGTATGTGTCTATATTTGTGTGTAGGTGTGTTTCTGTATGTGTGTTATACATAGTGTGTATATGTGTGATTATTCTCTGTGTTGTATGTATATGAACGTGTGTGCGTGTGTCTATGTGTGTGTTGTGTCTATGTGTATATGAATGGTTACTGTGTACATGTGTGTTGTGTCAGTATGCTTCTGTGTATTTGGATTTGTGCATGCGTGCATGGCTATGTATCATGTACACATGAATGCATGTGTGAACTGCTTACATCTCCATGAATGTGCATGTGTGTATACATGTTTGTATATGTGTATGTCCTATAGATGCATATTTGTATGTATGGGTTTATTTTGTGTCTGTGTGTATATCATTGTGTTATTGTATTTATCATGTGTGTTCATGTATGTGTACGAACGGGTTTATATTTGCATGTGTGTATTGCCCTTCTGTGTGCACAGGGAATGTGTGTATTATGTATATACATGTGTCTGTGTGTATATTTGTATGCGTGATGTGCCTATGTCTATATGTGTGTCTGTGTATATCTGTATATGTGTACTGTGCTTATATCTATATGCATATGTGCTCACTGTGTGTCAGTATGTATGTGTGTATGTTTGTATGTGTATGCGTGATCTCCTGTGTCTGTGTGTTCGCATTGTGTCAGTATGTATATCTGTGTGTATCTGTGTCTATATGTGTGATGTGCCTTATCTATATGCATATATGTTCACTGTGTGTGTATATGTGTGTTGTGTATATACCTGTGTTTGTGTCAGGTGTTTGGAACAGGAACCCAGGATAAGGTAAGCCTTTTGGGTGGGTTCCTCTGGTTCCTCAGGGATGCGCGAAGGCTGGGCCTCCCTGGGGCTCGGCCCTCAGCAGTGCTGTACACACACACAGGGAAACACACCTCAGCTCCAGACCCAGGGTCCCCACAGGCCTCAAGCCTGGCTTGCTCATCCCAGTCAGCCAAACTCCGGGCTCAGGGGCTGCTTCCTGGCTCTAAGGAAAGAGCAGAGGCCCTTCCCAGAGCTGAGAGGCCTGGGCTGTGGTCCTCTTGGGCACACCAGCTGTTGGTCTACAGGAAGTGGATCTGCTGGATGAGGTAGGAAATTTGGAGAGAAGTCTTGACCCCTACAAACCTTAGGGATCCCTGGCAGCTCAGTGTTGGCTCTCCTCTCTCGCATCCTGTCTGGGCCACGTGCTGGCTCTTGGGCCACCCAATGTGGCAGATGTCACCTGGGACTCCTGAGAAGCCCCTGCATCCTCAGGGTAGCCCTGGGCTGCCCATATGCCCTGAGGAGCAGAGCCTCGCCATGGTCCTGGCATCTGTCCTGTGTGGCCCAGGGCCAAGGAGACAGTAGGGGCAACTGACCGAAAATCCCAGTGAGCGACCTGGATTCTGCCCCAGGTGCATGAGAGGGAGGTTAATGGGGAGGTGTGTTTCCTGTACCTGAGATGAGCCTAGAGGCATCATGGTCCTGACCATGAATATAGGGTGACCTTGTTTGATCCAGCTCAGTCAGAACAATTGTAAAGAAAAGTGGGTGAGTTCTATACTCAGGCAGATGATGTAAAAGGTAAAACTCAGGAATTGCTTATTTCTGGAAATTTCCATTCACTCTGTCAGACCAGTTGATCAGGGCTAACAGGAAGAATAGAAAGTGAAAGTAAGGGGAAGTACAGCAGTACTGTATAAAAAGTAACAACTCCACGTCAAGTAAGCAGTCTGACTCAAAACGTGCATAGACTTGAAGAGACACTTCTCCAAAGAAAATATATGTAGCTACCAAGAAGCTCGAGCAGGTGGGTGCTGGTTTGAGGCCCAGCTTCTCCACTTCCAACTCAGCTTCCTATTGACATACCTGGGAGGGAAGCTGAGGATGGCCCAAGAAACTGGGCCCCTGCCTCTCTGTGCGGGAGACCCAGAAGGAGCTCCTGGCTTCATTTTCTGCGAAGTTTCTGAAGTTGCTTCATACTTTCCTCCTCTGACTTTTTGAATTCATACCTGATGGTTCAGGCAAAGCATGATGCATTCAGCACTTGTGTCCACCATAAACAAGGAAGTTAGTGTGTGGTGACTTCTGCCTCGTGCAAGTTCACAAACAAAAAAAGAGAAATGAAATGATTGCTGACTCAGAGTGAGGCACTGAAGTCCACTGGTTTCCTCTTTTCTTCAGAAGAACAAAGACCCCGGTGCTAAGCCTGAGCCTTTCTGCAATGAGATTTAAATATTTATTTCGTAAGAGTTAGAGTGAATGAGGTGGGGGGGGGGGCAGCCTCTTCCATCTAGCTTACAGTCTCCTCCCTGTGAGCAGCTCTGGCCGTGTGACCCACACAGGTCACTGTGGACTTCCTGGCAGCCATGTTTAAAGCTGAGAAAGCAGCACACAACATTAAATCAAAGTGTTGGGCCCGGCGCGGTGGCCTAGCGGCTAGAGTCCTTGCCTTGAATGCTCCGGGATCCCATATGGACGCCGGTTCTAATCCCAGCAGCTCCACTTCCCATCCAGCTCCCTGCTTGTGGCCTGGGAATGCAGTTGAGGATGGCCCAAGCTTTGGGACCCTGCACCTGCATGGGAGACCTAGAAGAGCTCCTGGCTCCTGGCTTCAGATCGGCGCAGCACTGGCTGTTTTGGTCACTTGGGGAGTGAACCATCGGATGGAAGATCTTCCTCTCTGTACATCCGCCTTTGCAATAAAAATAAATAAATCTTTAAAAAAATTAAATCTTAAAAAAATTATAAAAGATGTATTTATTATTTTTATTGGAAAGGCAGATGTACAGAGAGAAGGACAGACAGCGAGACAGATCTTCCATATGTTGGTTCACTCTCCCAATGGCTGTAACAGCTGGAGCTGAACTGATCCAAAGCTGGGAGCCAGGAGCTTCTTCTGGGTCTCCCACATGGGTGGAGGGTCCCAAGGCTTTGGGCCATCCTCTGCTACTTGCTGGGACACAAACTGGCGCCCACATGGGGTGCAGGACACTCAGAGGGAGGAGTTAGCCTCTGAGCCACTGTGTAAGACCCAGCAACTTGCAACACTTGACTAAATCTAAACTTCTTTCTAAAGACTTAAACATGAATTAGATTTTTCCTTTCTTCTCTGTGAGTGAATAAATACTGGTGTTTATTTCCATAATCGGTGTACAAATGGAGTGTCCTCTGATCAAATACCCTAAACGTGTGAGCTCCCATTTCTGCTTCCCCTCAAGCCATTTCTTTGGATTGCTCTCCAATTTCCATAGTAGTTGTGCTACAACTTTTTTTTTTCCAATTTCAAAATTCTTTTTTGTCAAGGGTTCATTCAGCCAAATATTTTTTTAAATCTTTATCTGCGTGAAATTTTTATTGACATTTTTATTTCAATTATGTGTTTAATTTATATTAAAAATCTGTCTTGGGTCCGGCGTGGTAGCCTAGCAGCTAAAGTCCACACCTTGTACACTCCGGGATCCCACACAGGCGCCAGTTCTAATCCTGACTGCCCCACTTCCTATCCATCTCCCTTCTTGTGTCCTGGGAAAGCAGTCAAGGACGGCCCAAAGCCTTGGGACCCTGCACCCGCGTAGGAGACCTGGAGGAGGCTCCAGGCTCCTGGCTTCAGATCTGGGCGGCTCCAGCCGGCCGTTGTTGTCACTTGGGGAGTGAATCATCGGATGGAAGATCTTCCTCTCTGTCTCTCTTCCTCTCTGTATATCTGAGTTTCTAAGAAAAATAAATCTTTTTAATTTTTTTAATCTTCCACTTTTTAAAAATAGGCAGCAGCACTGGCTGCTAGTTGCCTGTCGTGGCTGTTTTGCCGCTGCTCGTGCCACGGCCCCTAGGTGGCAGTACTGGACTAGAATCCATGTGTGGCCCTGAGACATTCTGAGTAGTGGGATGTGGGAGGAGTGATGTGCGCACGTTTAGGTCACGGCCTCCACAGGAAGGCTCCTGGGACAGGGACATGGACGGGTCTGGGGGCAGGAGACACATGGAGAGTGAGAGGCAGGGTTGCCCTCTTCGCATGCCAACGTGGAGTCTGCACGTGTTGCCACTCTGGTGACCTGCGCGGCCTTGGGTCTCAGTGAGTAGCTCCTTGTGCTGTCCTCTGGCTGTGCCATGCAGTACCTGGTCTGCTCTGCCTCCTGAGTGCCCAGGTGCCACCTGGTGGGAGGAGGCTGGCCTTTGGAACGTGACGCCAGCAATCCGCAATCAGACTCTGTGGCTCTAGTCACTGGATTTTTGCCAGCGAGTGCCACCTGCGCAGGCTTCAGGGAGCTGCTTTCTGCCTGGGACCCGTCAGGATTCTGTAGGACCCCACCCGTGCAATTCTGCATCAGGAGTTACTGCAATGACTTTCAGAGTCTTATGCCCAACCAGACACCCGGAGCAGGGGCAGGGGCAAGGGTAGGGCCTGGGCTGCAGGGCCAGATCTCAGAGAGAGACCGAGTCATCCTTGGGAATGGTGGGATGCACCTTGATCTGTCTGCTGGCTGGGATGGCCAGAGGCCACACTGTCCTGTCTCTGTCATGACCACTGCCACTCAGCTTGCCTGGGAAGCAGTACCTGCCTCAGGACCCTCTGGTGGTGAACAGTTATCCCCCCCTTAGACTTCTCTCAGGTGTGTTAGCAGGAAGCTGGATCGGAAGTGCATCAGAAGGGACTTGGACTGGTGCTGTTATGGCGGCGCAGCAGGCAATGGTTTAACCTGACGCGTCCCAGTGCTGGTCCCACGTTTTGAACTCACGGTCCAGACAGGCAGAGGCTACTCTGACTATTGGGTGTACTGGTTTGGTGTGGGCGCTGAGGCTACTGGGGGCTTCACGCTGGCCCAGGAAGGAAGGCGAGAGCCTTGAGCCATGTTTTCCAGTAGGAACCTTCACATGCATGGACAGGAGGGGACGCAGCAGTGAGAAGGGACGGAGGATGTCATGGGGGGGTTTGCTGAGGCCTGTTCCTGAGGCAGCAGGTCTGGGCACTGCACGCCCACTGGGTCTCACCCACCTTTGTAATCCTTCGTTCACCTATTCCCACCAACTCATCAACAGTGACTATCCCCTACTGCTGTGTTCAGCATTTCCAGACACTCATCCAGGCAATTTTTTTTTTAAAAAGTTTTTGTAGGTATAACTGTAAACCTGGCCAAAAAAAAAAAAAAAAAAAAAACCCTCATGACACTGGAGCTGTGCCACTGTCCCATAGTGTGCCACTGTCCCATAGTGGTGCTGGTTTGAATCCTGGCGACTCCACTGCTGATCAGTTCCCTGCTCTTGTGCCTGATAGAGTGGCAGAAGATGGCCCAAGTGCTTGGGGAGCTCAGCCCACATGGGAAACCTGGATGGTTTCTGGCTTATGCTTTCTGCCTGGTCTAGTCCAGGCTGCAGAAACCATTTATGGAGTGAACAGCAGATAAAATATTTCTGTCTCTCCCTGTCTCTCTCTATAGCTCTGCCTTTTAAACCAATCAGTCTTAAAACAGCTCATGAGGCTAGCTGAGTAATTATGGTAGTTATACCCCGTTGCAGATACCTTTGTTAGCATTTTTTTGTTTGTTTTTTGTTTTTTAAAGATTTATTTATTTTATTACACAGTCAGATATACAGAGAGGAGGAGAGACAGAGAGGAAGATCTTCCATCCGACGATTCACTCCCCAAGTGAGCCGCAACGGCTGGTGCTGCGCCGATCCGAAGCTGGGAACCTGGAAACTCTTCCAGGTCTCCCACGCGGGTGCAGGGTCCCAAGGCTTTGGGCCGTCCTTGACTGCTTTCCCAGGCCACAAGCAGGGAGCTGGGTGGGAAGTGGAGCTGCCGGGATTAGAACCGGCGCCCATATGGGATCCCGGGGCGTTCAAGGCAAGGACTTTAGCCGCTAGGCACCACGCCGGGCCCCATTGTTAGCATTTAAAACTAATTGCTGTTATGAAGATTTTATTGACCTTTGAAATTTGAATTTATGCTATGAACCAATTGCTGTCGTTTCCACGGATTGAATTTATCTCTTGTGGGTTCAGAGAGCAAGGGACACCGAGGTTGGAACACAAACCCATGGATTCAGTGGCCAGAGTTAGCCAGTGGTGGAGACAGTGGCCTCTGAGGGGTGCAGGTCATTTTAGAGCAACCACAAAACGCACGGAGGACAGTAAACGGAGCCACTCCCTGAGACCCAGGCCTGTCTTCCTGTCGTTTCACGGCTGACACTACCGGGGCAAGGGGATGAGGTATGGAAGACAGACCAGAGCTATGTTTCTGAGTGTTCCTACACCTTACACGCATCCCTCAGGGGCTCTGATACTCCTGGCTGTGGCTCATCGATTCCATCAGTTTTCCTAAAAGAGGAGTAGGAGCAGCCCTTGACAAATTCCTGAGTTGTTCTGATGTTGGCAAGGCAACATGAGGGCCAAACCTAGGACCCCATCAAGATCCGCTACTTCCTTTCCAGCCCTTGGGCATCTTGGCTGCTCACCTTGCAATCCGGAACAGTTGCTTGCAGATGTGCAGACGGTGGGTCCACAGGAAAAGTGCTCAGAATCAGCCTGGCTGACATGGCAGGTGGCCCCAGGTGTCCTCAGGGTTGCATCAAGCTCGGCGGAGGTCCAGAAGGGTGGGTCAGAAGAGAGGCATTCCTGGAAAGAGGCACGGTCTGGAGTGTGGGGTGTTGGGCACTCCCATACCCCAAGCGCTACCCAAGAGGTGAGAAACTGAACTTTAAATCCTAAATGACAAACCACACTTTAACCAAGGACATAAACATAAATGAATGGTTGAGCATGCAGTACCCAGTTACCCGGATTAAGCAAGGCCAGGCTGAAGGTAGCAGTGTACACTAGCCAGGTAACCCATGTAGGTAGTGGGGCCCTAACTACTTCAGCCATCACTCACTGCCTCCCTGGGTGAGCAGTGACAAGGAGCTGGCTTGCAAGCAGAGGAGCCAGGATTCAAGAATGGGACTCTCCTAAAGGATTCGGCTGTTGCTCATGGCAACTTAACCACTGTTAAATGCCCAGACCACCGAGCAGAAATGTCTGACCTTTCCTTGCTCTTATTTCCTGAAGCTTTCTTGTGATGTTTTGGTGAGTGGAATCCTATTTCACCCAGTTTACTTTGTTTCTAGCAACACTGTTTTGAACTTCACTCGAGTTATTTAATGTGGCTGCAGTATTCACTGTAGGAATTTTTTTAAAGATTTATTTTTTTATTGGAAAGACAGATATATATAGAGAGGAGAGAGATGGAAAGGAAGATCTTTTATCCAATGATTCACTCCCTAAGTGAACGCAAGGGCCAAGCTCAGCCGATCCAAAGCCAGGAGCCAGAAGCTCTTCCAGGTCTCCCACGTGGGTGCAGGGTCCCAAGGCTTTAGGCCGTCCTCGACTGCTTTCCCAGGCCACAAGCAGGGAGCTGGGTGGGAAGCAGGGCTGTTGGGATTAGAACCAGCATCCATATGGGATCCTGGCATGTTCAAGGCGAGGACTTTCACCATTAGGCCACTATGCTGGACCCAGGAATATTTTTTTTTAGACCTTATTTGGATATTTCTCATTAATGACTTTCAAAATGTGCATGTATAGGTATTTTTGTGAATGTTACTTAGAACATGCGTGTAAGTTTATTTCGAGTACATTTGAGGATACTTCATAAACTGGGAAAATTGGAAATAAATAGATGTTTGGATGCAAAGAACTGTAGTTTCTTTTGTCTCTTTCCATAGCAGGCATTTCTCCTCAAACATTCTTGAGTATTCTTGTACTCTGGAGTGGAACTGTTAAACTGTGGGAGCAAGCCCAGCTTCTGTACTGCTGGGTAATATCCAACTATTTCTCAGACTTTCTACCAACTTACACCTGCAAGCAGCAGAGGGAAACAGCTTATGTTCCCACTCGTGGCCATCAGTGCTTATCGCCCTGTGCCTTCAAACCTTTCCTTACCCAGTGAGCGGTGAAAAGAGAACTCACTGGAATTTTAAATTGCATTTTCTTCACTGTTATGCAAAACGAGGTTTATGTTTATGGTCTTAAATTTTATGGAAGCAATCCTAATCGATTGCTTCACTTAAATCACACTGTTCATGTCATAGATTGGAATAAGTTCTTCCTACTGAGATCTTCCATCTGCTGGGTCACTTCCCACAGGGCTGAAGCTAGCAGCCAAGAACTCCATGTAGCAGATGGTGAAGAGGCCACCAGCCCCTTTGGTGCCAATCTGCCCTTGGGGAGAGAACCAGCAGATGGAAGACTTCTCTTTCTGTAAACTGTGCCTTTCATGTAAATCATTTTTTTTCTAAAATCCCTAGTTCTGGAATATTTCCACCAGTGCAAACCTGCAGTTTTTCCACCCTCGCTATCACATTCAGCCTCTCTCTACCCCTCACTCCGTTACTCCCTAAGGAAAGCGAGGGAAGCCAGGCCAGGAGGCGGCGGGGCCCGCGCCGTGGCTTCCCACCTGCAGCCGTGGGGAACCGCAGCTGGCCTCGCCAGGCCGGGCACACAGTCAGCCAGCCCTGCGGTCCACGACCCCACCCGGGGGCCAGCAGTCGGGCTCAGCCCAGCCACACCGACCCCAGCCGCGACGGGGGAACAAGGCAACTTCTCGAAGCCTGGAAATCCGAGAACCGACCTCGCTCCTCACAGACAACCGGAGCTGCAGAGAGAATAAACTGTCGGCCAGCAGCCCCGGGGCCTCTCCCTCCAGCCGGCAGCCCCGGGCTCGCCCCTCCGGCGGCAGCCCGGCAGCCCGGGGACTCAAGCCGAGGACTCCCTGCCCCGCCGCTCCCGGGATCTCCACACGCCGCGCGGTTGTCTGCACGTCCCGACGCCGTGACGTCACTACAGGGCCAGCCGCGGACTCGGAAGCGTGGATTGGAACCCCAGAGCGGAGAAGCTCGGGACGCCTGGAGGCGGGATTAACTTATGACTGACGTCCCCACACACCCACTGTCCTTCTGATTCCTTCTCAAACCAACCAATGAAGTGAAGACGGGGACGGCAACGTGCCCTAGCCGCTCCAAGTGGCTCCGCCCCTTCCCCCGGGCCAGCCTCTAGTCGCCATGCTTAGTGTGGCAACCTCCTCCGGGCTACTCTAGGCTCTTGAGTGGCTTTGCCTTGCTCTTTCTAAACACATTTTAAAGCATTACTTCCCTTCCGGTGTCAAATTCCATCCTCCTGGGTTTCTGGCTCGTCGGTTGCTGGCACAGCCACACTTGGGGTGGCGGCTGAAGGCGGGGCCAGGCAGGGGCGTGACCGACGTGGTGACGTCAGCGCGCCGCGCGTCGGCAGGTGGAGGGAGAAGGGAAAGTTTGACCGTGCGTGGGGCTCTGGTGGAGGGCGGGACGGAGGGGCTGGGCGCAGCGAGGCGTCTGTGGCGGTGCTGCGGAGGCCAAGCCCGGGCCGTGGACCGTGCCGGCGAGTGCTGGACACGGAGGAGCAGGAGGCTGGGTCCGCGGGAGCTCCGCGCCTCCGCCGCTCTGCCGCGCCGTGACCCCGCGCCCGTGCGCCGTCCGAGCCGGGGCTGTTCCCGAAGCGGCTGGTGGGGGCGCGGCGGCGGCGGCGGCGGAGGTTGGGGGTGGGGAGGAGCGCGGCGAGGAGACCCGAGAGGTCAGCGAGTTGGAGCGAGGACCGAGAGTCGCGGCCGCCGTCATGTCCGAGGACTCGAGCGCCCTGCCCTGGTCCATCAACAGGGACGACTACGAGCTGCAGGAGGTGATCGGTGAGAGCGGGCGCTGCGCCGGGCTGCGGTGACACGCGGGGACGTGGGGGCCGCTGCGGGGCCGGGCCTGGTGGAGGCTGTGGGAGTTGCGGAGAGGTTTCTGGGATGGTGGGCTTGGGTGCCGACCGCCCGGCTAGGTGCGGAGCCGACTTCTGTGGTGGGGCAGGTTTTGGCAAGGGTTGCGGGAGGAAGGAGGACTCGGCGAGGGAGAGTAGCTTGGAGTCCCGCTCGTGCGTACTGAGAGAGCAGGAGCCACTGAGGGCTTGCGGCGCGCGAAACGCGCTGGGGAGGAAAGGGCTCCGCGTGGCTTAGGCCTGTCCGACGACCTTCTCAGTCCTGGGCAGGGGTTTGGACTTGGGTGGCAGGTGACAACGGAAGGCTGAAGGACGTCCGGGGATACCTTGGTATTTATGTTGTAGTTCTCAGAGAGGCACGGTGAAACCGAAAGGGGCTCGCCTTAGCTCAGCCCCCTGGCACACGAGCCAAACCCTGTGTGTTGGAGCATGGGCACTTGTGCACTGGGCTATTCAGCTACTCATCCTACCTTAAATTACATGTTTTTGTGGTTTTAAAGATGTATATATTTATGTAAAAGGCTGCCGAACAGCTTTATTTCACCTGCTGGTTCACTGCCTAACTGGCTACAACAGAAGAGTCAGGTGCTGAAGCCAAGAGTCAGAAGCTCCGTGTTTCCCATGGGGCTGCAGGGACCCCAGCACTTGAGCCGGGTGCCCACTGCTTTCCCAGGTGAATTAGCAGGGAGTTGGATGGGAAGTAGAGCAGCTGGCATTCACATGGAATACGGGGGATTCTGGCATGGCAAGGTGTGTTTTTTTGCGTCAGCACCACAGTGCCGGTCCCTTAGTATCAGTTTTATTATAGCCCAAATGAAGATTCCTCAGGTACCTTAGGTGTCAGTGTTGTTGCAGTGCATCCCATTTTAAAGAGGTGTTGTCAAATTTAGCATCTTTTTTTTTTAAAGATTTATTATTATTGGAAAGCTGGATATACAGAGAGGAGGAGAGACAGAGAGGAAGATCTTCCGTCCGTCCGATGATTCACTCCCCAAGTGAGCCGCGCCGGTCCGATGCCGGGAATCTGGAACCTCTTCCAGGTCTCCCACGCGGGTGCAGGGTCCCAAGGCTTTGGGCCGTTCTCAACTGCTTTCTCAGGCCACAAGCAGGGAGCTGGATGGGAAGTGGAGCAGCCGGGATTAGAACCGGCGCCCATATGGGATCCTGGCATGTTCAAGGCGAGGACTTTAGCCACTAGGCCACGCTGCCGGGCCCAATATAGCATCTTTTTAAAGATTTGTTTTTATTGTAAGGGCAGATTTATAGAGAGGAGAGACGAGCTTTTATCTGTGGTTTCACTCCCCAAAAGGCAGCAGTAACCAGAACTGAACCGAACCGAAGGCAGGAGCCAGGAGCTTCTTCTGGGTTTTCCATGTGGGTGCAGGGTCTCACGGCTTTGGGCCATCTTCTGCTGCTTTCCCAGGCCACAAGCAGGGAGCTGCATCAGAAGTGGAGCAGCTGGGACTTGAACTGCTTTGTGAGCCTGGGTCATGTGGAGCTAGGTTTCTGTCTGGATTGATTGCTTCTGGATCCCTCAATCGCAGGATGATGTCAGAAAAGCCGGGAAAGAAGAGAAGGACTTTTGCTTCCTGTAGGGGGTCCCATCATTCTGAGGGAAGAGGGTGGTCGCCGTCATTCTTAATGATTTTGGTGATTTAGCGCCTTGTTAATTGGGCATCCTTTGGCAGGGTGTCTAGAAATAGGCAGCAGGCACTTTTATTCCTGCGGCTAGGGTCAGTCTTTATCATATTCCCTCTCAATCTAGAGTTCATAAAAATTAAGTTAAGAACTCCAGTACGGGGCCTGGTGTAGTAGCCTAGTGACTAAAGTCCTTGCTTTGCATGTACTGGGGTCCCATATTGGCGCTGGTTCATGTCCTGGGTGCTCCACTTCCCATCCAGCTCCCTGCTTGTGGCCTGGGAAAGCAGTTGAGGACGGCCCAAAGCCTTGAGACCCTGCACCCGTGTGGGAGACCCGGAAGAGGATCTGGGCTCCTGGCTTCAGCTCGGCACAACACTGGCTGTTGCAGTCACTTGGGGAGTGAATCATCGGACAGAAGATATGTCTCTCTGTCTCTCCTCCTCTATATATATATCTGACTTTGCAATAAAAATAAATAAATCTTTTAAAAAAAAAAAGAAGTGTACTATCCAGTCACATTGGAAATATTGGAGTTTTTTTTTAATTTTGTTTTGTTTTAATTGGAAAGTCAGATTTATAGAGAGGAAGATCTTCCATCCACTGGTTCACTCCCCCAAGCAGTCACAATGGCCAGAGCTGAGCCAATCCGAAGCCAGGAGCCCGGAGCTTATTCCAGGTCTCCCACACAGCTGCAGCATCCCAAGGCTTTGGGCCGTCCTCGACTGCTTTCCCAGGCCACAAGCAGGGCGCTGGATGGGAAGCAGAGCTGCCAGGATTAGAACTGGTGCCCATATGGGATCCTGGTGCGTTCAAGGCGAGGACTTTAGCCGCTTGGCCATGGTACTGGGCCTGACCTTTTTTCTTTAAACACACCCATGATAAATGCAACTTAAAAACAAACAAACAAACAAACAGAAACTCTCATTTACCGTATTGCTCTCTGAATGGCCACTTGAGGCAGGGCCATGCCAGGCCCAAGCCAGGAGCCCTAGAACTCCATGGTTGGGGTCCAAGTCCTGGGGCCATCACTGCTGCCCCCCCAGGGTGCACATGAGCAGGAGAATGGATGGGAAGCAGAGCCAGAACTCTGTACCAGCCCCTCAGGGTAGAATGTGAGCCGTGGCTTCTCACCTGCTTCCCCACACTGCCCTCCGTGAAATTCATTCCTTGTTGTGATCTGGTTTCACAGATTTTGTTTACCGTGTTGTGAGTCATTGTCGTGATACGCTTTTACAGCGTCTGTCACCGCTCTGTGATCCTAGTGCTCACTAATGGTTCGTTTCTCTTCCCGCCCTTAGCCCTTGACAGTCGTCATTCTTGTTGTCTGTATAGTTTGGCCTTTGGCGCACATGGGGGCCCTGCGACTTGGTCTTTGGTGTTGAGCTGCTTCCACTCCACATACCAGTTCAGCTTTCAAAGCACTTCTGTCGCTGTGCAGTGTCACCACGGCCGACTGACGAAAGCACAAGTCAGTGATTTTTTTACTTCTTTCATGAAGTCGCTCAGTCACTACAGCTCTACTTAGAACATTTCCATCATTCCGAAAAGACGCCTCTTGTCCATCTGCGGTCAATTCCCTGCTCCTCTGCGCAGCCCTGGGCCACCACACATCTGTACATTTTACACGAATTATGTGAGGACAGAAAGTGACTGTTGACCAAGATGTGGACTTCCACACCTTGCCACTGGGAATGCAAGCGCTACTAGTACTTTGAACAACAGTATGGTAACTTCTGGAAAGGTGAGGGGCAAGCACACCTACGAGATACCTGGTTCCAAGTGCCTGGGGTCAACTCCAGTTCCACTTTCAATTTGTACTCTAGGCAGGAGCAGAGGATGGCTCCCGTGCCTGGCTCTCTGCCACCCTTGTGGGAGATGCAGTTAAGCTCCAGGCTCCTGGCTTCAGCCTGACCCAGTCCTGCTACGCAGGCATTCAGGGAGTGAACCGGCAGACACACAGAATTTCTCTTTCTGTTTTCCTCTGTGTCTGCTGCACTCTCCATTTCTGCAGGAAGCTGGATTGGAAGTGCAGCAGCTGGGATTCAAACCAGTGCCAGCGCTGCAGTCAGAGGATGAGCCTACTATGGGATAGTGCTGGCCCCATGTGTCTTGGAAAACACAAAAGTTTTGGATTTTGATGTGGGTTCTCAATTTTTTTCCTTTATTATTATTGCTGATCATTTCCTTTGCTGTACAAAAGCTTTTTAGTTTGACGTAGTCCCAATTGTTTATTTTGTCTTTGCCTGCCTGTGCTTTTGGTGACTTTTTAAAGAAACCTTTACCGGGCCCGGCAGCGTGGCCTAGCGGCTAAAGTCCTCGCCTTCAGCGCCCCGGGATCCCATATGGGCGCCGGTTCTAATCCCGGCGCTCCACTTCCCATCCAGCTCCCTGCTTGTGGCCTGGGAAAGCAGTCGAGGACGGCCCAATGGATTGGGACCCTGCACCTGCGTGGGAGACCCGGAAGAGGTTCCAGGTTCCCGGCTTTGGATTGGCGTGCATCGGCCCATTGCAGCTCACTTGGGGAGTGAATCATCGGACGGAAGATCTTCCTCTCTGTCTCTCCTCCTCTCTCTATATCTGACTTTGTAATAAAATGAATAAATCTTAAAAAAAAAAAAAGAAACCTTTACCAATGCCTGTATCTTGTAGAGTGCCTCCTCTGTTGTCCTCTAACAGTTTGGTGGTTTTTAGATATAGCTTTATATCCTTGATCCATTAAGATCTGATTTTTTTAATAAGGTGACAGGTGGAGGTGTTGTTCTACAGGCTGCTGTCTTCAATGCATTTGTAGAAGAGAGTAAACTTCTTCCCTGGATTATTTTCCATTTTCTTATTGAAGATTAGTTGGCTGTACATGTGTGGGCTGACTTCTGGAGTTACTATTCTGTTCCGTTGATCGTCTGTTTCTGTTCCAGTACCAGAGTGTTTGATTACCACTGGCCTCTAGTGTATCTTGAGGTGTCTGGAACCCTGATTCCTCTGGCTTTGTTTTTATTCTTCAGGATAGCTTTGGTTATTTGTGGTCTCTTGTGTTTCCAGATGAATTTTTGTATCTTTTCTAATTCTGAGAAGCATTTTGTTGGGGTTTTGTTTGAGGTCATGTTGGGTCTGTGTATTACTTTCAATAACGTGGACATTTTGATGATGTTGATTCTAGCGATTCAGGAATAGGGTAAATTTCTCCATCTTTTTTTTTTTTTAAAGATTTATTTATTTTATTACAAAGTCACATATACAGAGAGGAGGAGAGACAGAGAGGAAGATCTTCTGTCCGATGATTCACTCCCCAAGTGAGCCGCAACGGGCCAGTGCTACGCCGATCCGATGCCGGGAACCTGGAACCTCTTCTGGGTCTCCCACGTGAGTGCAGGGTCCCAATGCATTGGGCCGTCCTCAACTGCTTTCCCAGGCCACAAGCAGGGAGCTGGATGGGAAGTGGAGCTGCCAGGATTAGAACCAGTGCCCATATGGGATCCTGGGGCGTTCAAGGCGAGGACTTTAGCCACTAGGCTACGCCGCCGGGCCCAAATTTCTCCAGCTTTTTAATGTCTTCTGTTTTTTTTGGTGATTTTCATCCCAGAGGTCTTCCACATCTTTGTTTAGGTTTATTCCAAGGTATTTTAAGATTCTCCACTAAAAGAGACTGTACTTAAAAGTTCTTCGTCAGACATGGAGTTATTTGTGTATACACCCATTGATTTCTGTTCTTTAATTTTGTATCCTGCCTCCCTGCTAGAGTCTGTAATGAGTTCTAGTAGTCTCTTTATTAAGTCTTTTGGTTCTCCTATGTATAGAATCATGTCATCCTTGAACAAGGATCATTTTAATTTCTCATTTCTGATTTGAGTTCCTTTAATTTATTCATCTTGCCTGATAGCTCAAGTGAGGACTTCAATACTACTTTGAATGGTTTTTGTTGTTGATTTTTCAATGTTATAGAAGACATCTTTACGAACTCTATATCATGACATACTAACCCTATATTATTTTCCTCTGTGTTTTCTTCTATGTGCTGTTTGAAACTCTTAAGAATGATACATTTTTGAGTTAAATTTTGGTGTGGTTGGGTAAGTGACCCCACCTTGAGGTTGAAGACCTTTAGATGTGTGAGGATTAAACAACTGGCTAAAGGCGGCAGGGCCCGCACTGGCCTCCGGCCTCCTGTGGTTTAATTCAGAATGCTTGTTCTGCATCTGCCTTGATTATTTTTTGGATGTAAACTGGATCGCATGGGTTATATCCTAAAGATAAGTGCTGTCTGTTTACAGTGAAGGACTCTTAACAGGTGTTCGTTACATACATCTAACAGTTCCTGTCTGTCATTCCATACTCCCAGGAGAGAGAAAAAAGTTGCTTTTTCCTTCTTTTAAACAGTGAATGTATATCTTTTTCTTTAAAAAAATTTTTATTTGGGCCCGGCGGCGTGGCCTAGCGGCTAAAGTCCTCGCCTTGAACGCCCCGGGATCCCATATGGGCGCCAGTTCTAATCCCGGCTGCTCCACTTCCCATCCAGCTCCCTGCTTGTGGCCTGGGAAAGCAGTTGAGGACGGCCCAATGCATTGGGACCCTGCACCCGCGTGGGAGACCTGGAAGAGGTTCCTGGTTCCCGGCATCGGATCGGCGTGTACTGGCCCGTTGCGGCTCACTTGGGGAGTGAATCATCGGACGGAAGATCTTCCTTTCTGTCTCTCCTCCTCTCTGTATATCTGGCTGTAATAAAATGAATAAATCTTAAAAAAAAAATTTTATTTGGTGTTACTTCATTGAAAAATCAGATCTACAGAGAGAAGGAGACAGAGAGAACAGTCTTCCATCCACTGGTTCACTTGCCTAGCAATCTCAATGGCCAGAGCTAAGCTGATCCGAGGCCAGGAGCCAGGAGCGTTTTTTGGGTCTACCACGCGGGTGCAGAGTCCCAAGGCTTTGGGCCATGTTGTACTGCCTTCCCTGACTATAAACAGGGAGCTGGATGGGAAGTGGAGCGGCCTGGACATGAACCAGTGCCCATGTGTGATCCTGGCACATGCAAAACAAGTACCTCAGCCACTGGGCTACTGTACTGGACCCTCCTTTTTCATTTCAAAAATGTATTTGAAGCAGTTAGAAAGAGGCCGACTCCGTGATCTTTTATCTGCTGATTCACTCTCCAGATGGCCTCAACGACTGGAGTTGAGACAGTGTGAAGCTGGGAGCCAAGGACTTCCTTTTCTTTTTTTAATGACATTTACGTAGTTGATAAGGATGCACGCCCACGTGGACCACTGATTAGGGCGGAAAGGGTCAAGGAATGGGGGAAGTGGTGAGACAGTTGCTTCCAGTGTGTTTTCTCTCTGTAGCTGGGGAACAGGGGAGAGAAGGGGAGAGTGCGGCTCTCAGCAGCCTCACTGCGTCAGGAGGTGTGGATGAAGTTAGGCAGTGATGCCATCCCAGGGTCCCTGATGTGGAACATGTCCTGTGGATACTGCTTGAGTGTTTTGGATAATTGTGACATGTTGATTTAATTGTTGCAAGATTGAGGAAATCCTTCCAAGGTCCACTGGCTGCCATAGTCCACTGTAGAGTTTCCATTCACCAGAGACTTGTTTTCTTTTTTTTTTTTTTTAAGATTTATTCATTTTATTACAAAGTTAGATATACACAGAGGAGGAGAGACAGAGAGGAAGATCCTCCGTCCGATGATTCACTCCCCAAGTGAGCCTCAACGGCCGGTGCGCGCCGATCTGATGCCGGGAACCAGGAACCTCCTCCAGGTCCCTCACACGGGTGCAGGGTCCCAATGCATTGGGCCGTCCTCGACTGTTTTCCCAGGCCACAAGCAGGGAGCTGGATGGGAAGTGGAGCTGCCGGGATTAGAACCGGCGCCCATATGGGATCCCGGGGCGTTCAAGGCGAGGACTTTAGCCGTTAGGCCACGCCGCCGGGCCCAGAGACTTGTTTTCAAAGCTTGGCCAGGAAGTTGTCCATGCTGTTCTGTCCTCCATCCTCTGCCGTGGTGCTGGGTGTTTCCTGTAGGCCTCAGTGATCTTTCCTGTCCCCCATGTGCATCTGGGCATTGCCGTCCCCTGCACAGGCTTCAGCAGCCAAGGAAGCCCGGTTCTGACCCGTGTACTCCACGGTCAGACGATAGATCCTGTGACTTTCCCTGTGGTCAGAGTTTTGGGTCTAGTGGTGCAGTTGGGGGATCCTCCCAAAAATGTCACCTAGACCTGAGACCTTTGTGTGGCAGCCAGTGTGGGGTTCAGTCCAGTGTGTGACCCACGTCAGTCTGTGCACACTGGTGGTTGCAGTTGTCCAGTCAGTTCTGTTCCCAGCCGCATGTCATGTGCAACCCAACAGATGCTGCAGGTCAGCCTAACCCTGCCCACCACATACTTGGCCCTCACGCACACCAGCAGGAACTGTAGCCTAGTGACCCACAATAACCACTAGTAGACCCACACATACCCTTGACTCCTGTGCATGCCAGTATGTGCAGCAGACCAGTCTGGTCCGTGCAGCATCCCATTTTGCTGTTGTATACACCAATGGGTGCTACAGTCTACTGCAGCCCAACCGACTCCACTATCCAGCCCGCAGTGGGAGCTGCAGCCCATCAGAGATGTGCCCATAGTTTCCCTAATTGGCCCACTCGCAGCCCTGGATCTGGCATTTTCTAGGTGGTACTATTATCTAGCCTGACAGGACTTGCCCCCCATTCTAGCACTTGCTAGCTGATGCTGCAGCAAAGCGTAAGCAGCCTGCACTTACTGTGGCTCATGGATATACCAACAGATACAGTGGCTTAGCCTGGCCTGGCTCCCCCCATCCCAGCCCACATTGTCTTGTAGCTCTGCCCAGCCTTGTCCTCCGTAATTCTCAGCTGTCACATTCCCCAGCAAGAGCAATGGCCCATCATGGGAGTCCCCACAGCACCCCCTCTGGGTTTGCCTTTCCTCCCTGCCAGGGTTGCATGTGCTGGTATTTGCTGTGGAACAGTATAGCATAGTCAGCCTTGTCTTGGCATTTGCCATGCAGATGCTGTAGGGTGGCTGCGCCTGGCCTACCCCAATTTCCAGCTCATGCTGATGAGTGCTGCAGCTTAGCCCAGCTCAGCCAGCCCCCCTAGTTCTGGCTGGAATGTGAACTGGCTGTGTTGTGTCTGATTCCGGACAGTCCTGTATCCTGCCTGACTCTTAGATCTGCAAGTGAGTGCTGTGAACTAAGCCAGCCTAGCCTGCTCCCAGACCTGACCCGCACGTATGCCAGTGGCCCTTATCTGTGCTGCTCCCAACCTCACTTCTTATGCTCCCCTGCAGGGACTGCATCCTGATAGAGGAGTTCCCCAAGCTCCTCCGTCAGGTCACCTGCTAATCACAGATTTCTGGGTTCCTGACCCATCCTGACTTGGCCTGCCCTCCTGTCCTGGCAGGTACAGCAGCCTTGCCTGATCAGCCAGTACCCATTCTGGCTCTTAGCATTGTTTGCTACAGCCCAGTCCTACCTCATCCACCCTCAGACCAGCTCACAAGTGGTTTAGTGGATGCCTAGACCTAGCCCAGCTTGTCCTGGACTCACTCTGGTTCTCATGAGGACCAGTGGGCACTGGAGTCTAGCCCAGTCTGGCATACCACAGACCCAGCCCACACGCATGCTGAGGTATACTGCAGCCATCCAGCCCAGTTCACTGCTCCCCATTCTGGCTCTTGTGTTCACCAGTGGGAACTGTAGCCCAGCAGGTGTGTTGTGTCCCCAAAGGTCCCCAGCTGGGCTCATTCCCAGCCACTGATTGTGCATGTGCTGGTTGTTGCTGCTGCCCAGCCCACATTAGCCATCCCCTGGTTTGGCCTTTGCCCTCAGCTACTGCAGCTTGACCTACCCAGCCCAACCCCATTCACAACTCAGGCTTATGTGTGCTGCAGCATAGGCCTGCCCAACTTGTCCCCATCCCTTGCTTTCATACAAACTGGTAGGTGTGATAGCCTGGTGTAACCTGTAACCCATCCTGGCTCCTGCGCATTCTCGTGTGCTGTGGTTTGGCCTGGCCCTGTCCAGTCCACCCTCACCCCCAGAGTCAACCCACATACCTTCCCGGCTGGACCCAACATCCAGCCCAGACTCATGGGCTCATCAGTAGGAGCTGCAGCCCATCATGGGAGTTCTCCAGGTTCCCCCACCAGGCCCACTCTCAGATCCAGATTTCACAAGGTACCAGCGGGTACTAGGTCTTTACCCAGCATAGTCTGCCCTCCAGTCTTGGCTTTTCTGTGTGTTGGTGGATGTTGTGGCCTGGCCTGCCTCATTCCCTGTTCTTGGGTGTGCCTACTGGTGCTGCAGCCTGGACCAGGGTGGCCTGTTCCCAACCCCAGTACCCATGAGTGTCGATGATTCCAATGGTCATGCCTAATTTAATCTGTCACGATTCCCAATTCTTGGGCAACCATCAGTTGCAGTCCTACATGGGTGGACCAATGTGTCTCTCTCAGAATCTGCCCTCAGAGTTGATTCTCTCATGTGCTGGTTAGTGTCATGACCCAAACCTAACGTTTCCCAGCCCCCATTAATACTCACTGGTGGGTACTGGGCTCTAGCCCTGCCAGGTGGGCCCTAGCTTTAGTGTGCACTGGTGGGTGGAGCTGGCGGTGGTTGATGCTAATTAGCCCAGCTCAGGTCTCCCCACTTGGGGTGGTGACCCAGAATGGTTCTCCAGCTTGCTTCCTCCAAATCTTTCAGTCTCAGCCCTTTGCTTACCTGGAAGTATAGTGGCCTTGTTGATGGAAGTGCCCCAGAAGTCATTCTTACCTGCATTGTACTCCCTCTATAGTCCTCCTTCCCTCACATCCCCTACTTCCTTCCTTGAGCAGTCCATGGTCCCCTCACCCATGAGCACATGGGTTTCCCCAGCCCCTTGTTCCTGAAAGGTGACATGCTGTCCTGGAGCCCTACCTGCCCACACAGGACCCCAGCACATGCATGGATCCCCAGACCCCATCCTCAGGCAGGCATGCTGGCTTGGGACCTCACGCCTCCCCACCCATCTGGGACCCAAGCACATAAATTGGTTTCCAGTCCCAGGTCAGCATGCTGGCCTAAGATCCTACCCACCCACTTGCCCAAGACCCAAGCACGTTTGCGAGACCCTAAGCCTCGTCTACCAGCACACCATACCCGCATGCCATACTGGGGCCGTGCTGCTACCCCCCCATCCCCTCCCTCCCACCCTGCCTGTCCCCGTGGGACCCAAATGTGTGCGAATCCCCAGTCCCACTCCACTAGCCCTGGTCTCCTGTAGAAGTTCCCTGGCTCCTGGAAAGCAAGCTTCCAGTTGGTGGTGGAAGCAAGCCGGGAACTTCATCTGAGTCTTCCACATAATGCAGGGGCTCATGAGTCTTGGGCCATCCTCTGCTGCTTTCCCAGACCATTAGCTAGGAGTTATATTGGAAGTGGAGCAGCTGGGATTTGAACTGGCGCCCATTGGGGTGCTGGCACCGCAGGTGGAGAATGAGTTTGCTATGCTACTGTGCCATCCTTGGAACATAGTATTTTGTAATAAGCTGCAGTCTTCAAAATAAATGTTGTGATTTCTCCAGATTACACTGTACTTTATTGGAAACAATGATTGAAGGCTGGGAAAAGGAGCTGAGTGATGAGTTACATTTTGTTTAAAAGAATTGTATTCAGGGGAAGTCAGCGCGCGTTGGTGTCTTCCTCCTCATCAAAACACTTCCAAATGCCTGAATGGTAGTTGTTTCACATATGTTGCTTAACACTGATTTTGTTGAGCTGCATTGTTTCATTCTGTTTTGTTCTTTCTGGTAAAATGCTGCAAGGGAAAGGAAAAAAAAAAAAAAGACCTTCCTAAGTGCATTAGAAGTAGAGAGTTTGGGGCTGGCTGGGTGCTTCTGCTGCCGATGCGACCCTGCTTGTAGGACCTGGAGGTGCGAGCTTGCAGGGAGCCTTGGGGAGGCAGATGGTGCTGGTGGGGCTGTGTGGGGACCTGGGGGTTCACGCCCAGGAAGGCAAAGTGAACTTGAGGATTTCCCCACGTGCTTGACCCTGGGTGGGGTTGGGGGGACAGCATGCTGGCGTGGTGTTCTTGGGGAACTGTGAGTGTGTTTGGATCTAGGGGTCGGGGGGTTGGAACGGTAGGGTCCCAGGCCAGCATGTGAGCCAGGAGCTTCGGTCCCAAATGGATAAATAGAACTCCGGGCCAGCACACCACATCACCAGAAGACTGGGCTTGGGAAGACCAGGCTGGGAAACCCATGCACTTGCAGGCGCAAGGACTGTGGGTTGCTCAGGGAAGGAGGAAAGGATATGTGTGGGAGGGAGGATCATTGAGCGAGTTGGTTGCAGGTGAGGAATAACTTCTGGGGGACTTGCATCAACAAGGCCACTGTACTTTCAGGTAAGCGAGGAGGTAGAGCTCTCTGGAGGCTTGGAGGAGGGAACCTGGAAGACCTTTCTGGGTCAGACTGATGCACCTGGGAGACCTGAGCTGGGCTAATTAGCATAGAACACCACCACCCACAGGTACACACTGAAGCTGGGGCTAAGGATCTACCTGGCAGGATTAGATCCTAGTACCCACCAGTGAGTGTTGTTGGAACAGGGGACAGATCACGTTAGGGTGGACCATGACACTAATTAGCATGTGAGAGACTCAGGTCTGGGGCAGATTCTGTGGGGGATATGTGGGGCTCACCCCTGTGGAACTGCAGTGTCTGGTTTGCTCAGGAGTTGGGGGTGGTGCTGGGCTGAGCTAGGCATGACCTTGGAAACTTCGCACATTCATGGGTACTGGGGTTGGGAACAGGCCACCCTGGTCCAGGCTGCAACCACCAGTGTGTGTATCGGCTGATATGGCTGATGGATTGAGCCAGACTCCTCACTGGCTGGTACACACACAGGAGTCAGGTCTGGGGTCGTTTGAGATGATGTTTCTTTGGGAACCTGTGCCCTTCTCTCCTGCTTGCCCCAGATACAGGAAGGAAACAGAAATTTGGAAATGACGGTCTCATGCACTCTCCCCTAATCATTGACCCTTCCCACACTAACCAGTGGCCCACGTGGGCATGTATCCTCCTTGACTATGTAAACATCATCCATCAAAAATAAATATATATATATATTTTTTTATTAATTATTTTGCATTATGTTACAGTTTCATAGGCTCTGGGAATCCCCCCACCCCTCCCCCTCCCCTCCCCCCTGGTGGATTCCTCCACCTTGATGCAGTATTACAGTTCAAATTCAATCAAGATTCTTTCCTTGCAAACATATACCAAGTATAAAGTCCAGCTATTTATTGTCCAGATGGGTTGAATAGTCTCTTGGGGAGAATAAATATATTTTTTAAGTGGTAGAGTGTTTGGGAATGCAAGAAAACATCTATCTAATTGAATTGTCTTCAGCATGCTTTGGCAATATTTAAGTTCTTAAAACGTGATTATCTGTTATTATTATTGTTATATTAGTGTCAGGGACCAGTGCTGCCATGGCTCAGCCAGCTAACCCTTCATCTTCAAGAGACCTAGAAGAAGTTCCTGGCTCCTGGCTTCAGATCAGCTTAGCTTTGGCCACTGTGGACATTTGGAGAGTGAACCAGTGGATGGAATGTTTTTATTTCTCTGCTTCTCTTTCTCTCTGTTAATCTATTTCAAATAAAATTTAAAAAAAGATAGATATTAGTTTCATCTTCGAAGTTTGTCATGTTTCCAGCAGTGTGGAGCTTATTTCCAGGCCTCATTCTTCTGTTGGATGTTGGAGTTTGTGTCATGTTTTGTTTGATGCATATTGTTGCGGGTATAAAAGGATGGGCTTGGGATTGAAATGCTAAAACAAACCTGGGTTCAAATCCTGTCTGTGCCTGTTGTTAGATCGTGTCATCTTGGGAACGTTGTGTAATTGGTACCAGTGTCAGCTTTTTGCTTGTGAAAGGGGGCGGGGATATTTATTGTCTGTGTCTTCAGGGTTGTGTGCTGATGAAGTGCCATTGTTTACGGAAAATGGTTAGCTCATAGTAGGTGTTTTGTAAAATGGTAGTTGCTTTGTTTTGGGTTAAATTTATGCTTTATTTATTTTGAAAGGCAGGATTATAGAGAGGAGGAGAGACAGAATCTTCTACCCATTGGTTCACTCATCGGATAATCACAGTTGCCAAAGCCAGGCGCCTGCAGCTTCTTCTTTTTTTTTTTTTTTTTTTAAGATTTATTCATTTTATTACAGCCAGATATACACAGAGGAGGAGAGACAGAGAGGAAGATCTTCCGTCCGATGATTCACTCCCCAAGTGAGCCGCAACGGCTGGTGTGCGCTGATCCGAAGCCGGGAACCAGGAACCTCTTCCGGAGTCTCCCACGCGGGTGCAGGGTCCCAATGCATTGGGCCGTCCTCTACTGTTTTCCCAGGCCACAAGCAGGGAGCTGGATGGGAAGTGGAGCTGCCGGGATTAGAACCGGCGCCCATATGGGATCCCGGGGCGTTCAAGGCGAGGACTTTAGCCGCTAGGCCACGCCGCTGGGCCCAAGCCCGCAGCTTCTTTCAGGGCTCTCGTGGGTGCAAGGGCTCAAAGACATGGGCCGTTTTCTGCGGCTTTCCCACGTGTATAAGCAGACAGCTGGGTGGGAACTGGAGCAGCCAGGGCTCGAAACGTTACCTGTCGGAATGCTGGTGTCGCAGGTGAATATTTAGTGTGCTACATCAGTAATGTCTTTTATTTCTGATCATGTTTCTTCGCATTATCCCTGTATTTTGCAGCTGTTGGTATTGCCATAACATGTGAACCGTATGACTTGGAATTAAAGAAAAAATATTTATTTGAAAGGCAGATTGACACAAGAGGAGAGACAAAACAAAAGATGTTCTGTTAGTTTATTCTTCAGATGCTGCAAAAGTCAAGGCTCGACCAGGCCAATGTGAGGAGCTCATCTTGGTCTCCCACATGGGTAGCAAGCACCAAACGCTCGGGCCACATGCTGCTGCTTTCCATTATTAGGGTGCCGGGTCAGAAGTGGAGAAGCCAGGCCACGAACCTGTGCTGCAGTGTGGTATGTGTGGCGTCATGAGCAGTGACTTAGTCAACCCTGAGCCATGACGCTGGGCCCTGATTTGAAGTCTTCTAGCAGTTATTTCCAATCCATTTAAAATGCTATCTAGAGCATCAGCCGTGCGTCTTTTGTCCCTTGGTCCCAGGTTTCGTTCAAGTTCAGATGGACGTAGGAGTTTACGATGGACATGGTAGCGTAACTGTGTGAGGAAAGCCCTGTGGCCACCACCGCATGGTGGTGAGGAGGAAAACCAGCCTGGCAAGGTGTGTCGTACGGCTTTTATTGTCACAAGTCTTGGAAAGCCTCAATCAATACTGGGGTTTAGAAAATTGGAAGCTTCAGAATAAGCTCAAGGTCTTTTCTTTGTAAGGTGTGATTCAGCTCGCACTGGTGCTTGGGTGAAGACAACCCACTGGTGTTATTCTCCATGCTGCCCCATATCTCTCTTCTTAAAGATTTAATTGAGAGGGGGCCCGGCGGCGTGGTCTAGCGGCTAAAATCCTCGCCTTGAATGCACCGGGATCCCATATGGGTGCCGGTTCTAATCCCGGCAGTTCCACTTCCCATCCAGCTCCCTGCTTGTGGCCTGGGAAAACAGTTGAGGACGGCCCAATGCCTTGGGACCCTGCACCCGTGTGGGAGACCCGGAAGAGGTTCCTGGTTCCCGGCTTCGGATCAGCGCACACCAGCCGTTGCGGGTCACTTGGAGAGTGAATCATCGGACGGAAGATCTTCCTCTCTGTCTCTCCTCCTCTCTGTATATCTGACTTTGCAATAATGATAAATAAAATCTTAAAAAAAAAAGATTTAATTGAGAGGCAGAGTCTGTGTGTGTGTGTGTGTGAGAGAGAGAGAGAGACAGAGAATCTCAAATGGCTGCAACAGCTGAAGCCAGGAGCCAAGGAACCAGGACCTCCATCTGGGTCTCCTGTAGGTGGCAGGAACTTGAGTGTCACAGCCATCATCCGATGCCTCGCAGGTGTATTAGCAGGGCACTGAGTTGGAACTAGCCCTCCATTATTGGGTCTGGGCATCCCAAGTGCTAGCTTAACCCTTACCTTGTACCACAATCCCTGCCCCTCTGAGGTTTTCACTAATTGTTTTTTTTTGTTTGTTTTTTTAATTTTGTTTTTTTATTTTTTTAAAATTTTTTAAATTAAATTTATTCATTAATTACATTGTGTTGTAATTTCATAGGGGTTTTCACTAATTGTTCACTAGCCACATCTGCTGGTCTGCGAGCGTGATTTCCGCCACAGATCCCACAGCTCCCGCTCAGTGCTCCGTAACTGTAAAGACATCCTGCACTGACCTGAGAGTGAAGCGCAGTGGATAGCACTGCCCCTGTTGGGAGACTCCTCAGATGCTGTTTTCCATGAGGCCTGTGTTGGGCCACCTACCCAGTGGGGTTCTGTCAGAGAGGAATGGCGGGGGGGGGGGCGGGAATAGTTGTGGTTAATAAAATACGTTTTTTTCTTCTACAACAGGGTGGTGGCTTATGGGCTGTCAGAGGGTGGAGTGCCTAATTTCTTATGCCACCACCTTTAGCACGTGACTCTAGTTGCGGGATAGTTGTTCCTTAGCCAGAATCATGGCAAGAGGGCAAAGGCGTAGGCTGGCTGACTTGGCTGCCTTCCAGTGGGCCTTACTTCCTGGATGTCTCAGTCCCTCCTATTTTATTGGTCAGAACTGCATGATTTGGTCCTTTACAAGAAGCTAGGAAATGCAGCTTCTCAGCTCTATCCTTTACTTAAGCAAAATGGATCAGGATGCTTTTATGAAAAAGGGGGAAATTGTATAGTGGGTAAGCAATGAACAGAATTGACCTTAATATACATTTATTTTTAAATGAAAGTAGTGAACTAAAACACTGCAAGTCAATAATTTAACCTGACACACAGTAATCAGTTAATAAATGTTAGCTTTAATCTGAAGAGGCAGTTGCTTACCAGTTAAGAGCGTGGTGTTGAAATAGGCAGTTCCAGCTTCCTGGCCTAACCCTAACCCTAACCTGGCTCGTACATGTGACCTACATCTTTGGCTTATGCTGCTTTGCCGTCATTCCTTTGTAAGACCAGTGTCACCTAATTCATGGGATTACTGTCATGATCGGATGAAAGGAAGCATAAACAAAGCAAGTGTCCAGAGCCTGTTGCTGGGCACACCGAGTAAGGGCTCCCAGAGTATTGCTATTTGTGATGCTAATAATGAAGACTGGACTGTTTTTGTGTTTGTTCTGCCACCAACAAACAGGTCCCCCCCCCTCGTTAGATAGCATATTAATCCACTTAATTAAGTTGTCTGAAACATTTGTTGTTGATGTTGTTAAAGATTTATTTACTTATTTATTTGAAAGGCAGAGTTATAAATGGAGAGGACATTGCTAATTCACCCCCCCCAAATGGTCACAACAGCTAGATTTGAGCTAGCCCGAAGCCAGGAGTCAGAAGCGTCTTCCTGGTCTCCTATGTGGGTGTGGGATCCCAAGGACTTGGGCCGTTCTCTGCTGCTTTCCAAGTTGCATTAGCGGGGAGCTGCATGGGAAGTAGAGCAGCAGAGACTCCTAACAGGTGCCTGTGTGGGGTGCGTGGGCTGCTGGCACTGCAGGGATGGCTTAAGCTACTACGCCCCAGGCTGGGCTTATAACACTTTTTCTTGAGCTCCTGTTGTGTGCTGTACAGTGTTCTAGATGGTGGCGATGAAACCGTGGGTCCTTCACAGTTTCTTTTTTCTTTTTTTTTTTTTTTTTAAGATTTATTCATTTTATTACAGCCAGATATACACAGAGGAGAGACAGAGAGGAAGATCTTCCGTCCGATGATTCACTCCCCAAGTGAGCCGCAATGGGCCGATGCGCGCCGATCCGAAGCCGGGAACCAGGAACCTCTTCCGGGTCTCCCACGCGGGTGCAGTGTCCCAATGCATTGGGCCATCCTCGACTGCTTTCCCAGGCCACAAGCAGGGAGCTGGATGGGAAGTGGAGCTGCCGGGATTAGAACCGGTGCCCATATGGGATCCCGGGGCTTTCAAGGCGAGGACTTTAGCCGCTAGGCCACGCCGTCGGGCCCCTTCACAGTTTCTTTAAGATTCACTTATTTTCATTGGAAAAGCTGATCAGGTTTACAGAGAGAAGACAGAGAAAATCTTCATCTGCTGCTTGATTCCCTAAATGCTGCAATGGCAAGAGCTGAGCTGATCAGGCCAGGAGTCACGTGGGTGCAGGGTCCCAAGGCCTTGGGCCGTCGACTGTGTTCCCAGGCCATCAGCAGGGAATTGGATGGGAGGTGAAGCAGCTGGGACATGAACCAGTGCCCATATGGGGTCCCAGTGCATGCAAGGTGAGGATTTGCCATTGAGCCATCACGGCAGCCTTTTCCTGGAGTTTCTAATTGACAGGTGATCAAGGAAGAACAAGGAGCCGGGCAGGGTGCTGAGAGCACTGTGCAGGTGCGGAGGTGTGAGTGGCCAGGCCGGGGAAGCTGCTTTGCTGATAGGTCTCTCTGAGACTTGAGTGGACAGGCAGCAGGTGATGAGCCGCTGCCACAGCGGCTATGCAAAGACCAACGGCTCTGTGTCTTGGCTTTCCTCTTTGGATGAAAGGAAAGATACTGTCTTTATAATGGTGACTTCTTACAGCTGTTCCACCAGTTCCAGAAGCCTTGATTTTTTAAAAAAAGGTTTATTTATTTTTAATCCAAAGGTAGATTTACAGAGAGAGAAAGAGAGAGAGAGAGAGAGGGAATTAGGGAGAGATATTTTCTCTCCACTGGTTTCCCCCTCAAGTGGATGCAACAGCTAGAGTTGAGCCAGACCAGGAACCAGGAGCTTCTTCCATGTCTCCCGTATGGGTTCAGTGGTCCAGGCACTTGGGCCATTTTCAGCTTACTTTCTAGGCAATGAGCAGGGAGCTGAATGAGAAATGAAGCAACTGGAACTCAAGCCTATGCTCGTGTAGGATGCTGGTGCCACAGGCAGAGGCTTAGCCTGTTATGCCATGGTGTCAACCCCAGATGTCTTAATTTTCACCATAAATTTTACAAGAGACCTAACTTAGAGTTTACAGATTTGTGAACCTACGTATTTTCTATGGTTTAGGTGAATTCAGAATGAACAGTTTGAGCTGGCTCTTTTTTTTTTTTGTTAAAGATTTATTCATTTTATTACAGCCAGATATACACAGAGGAGGAGAGACAGAGAGGAAGATCTTCCATCCGATGATTCACTCCCCAAGTGAGCCGCAACGGGCCGATGCGCGCCGATCCGATGCCGGGAACCTGGAACCTCTTCCGGGTCTCCAACGTGGGTGCAGGGTCCCAAAGCTTTGGGCCGTCCTCGACTGCTTTCCCAGGCCACAAGCAGGGAGCTGGATGGGAAGTGGAGCTGCCGGGATTAGAACCGGCGCCCATATGGGATCCCGGGGCTTTCAAGGCGAGGACTTAAGCCGCTAGACCACGCCGCTGGGCCCTGAGCTGGCTCTTTAATAACTGCAAACCTTTCTAAAAATACTTTTGTGAAACCTTTAGGACTCGTGTTTTGTTTTAGTGATGGTTTAAAATTTGGGGAAAAATATCTTTGGTTGATTTCATTCATCTGACACATTTTTTTCTCACTGGAACACTACCAGTTTTGTCAACTCTCTTTGTCTCAAGATGCAGTTACTGAGTTTGAAGGGTTGCAGAAGGTCATGTAAAATACTGTAACACCAGGTCCAGTGCAGTGACTCAGTGGCTGAATCCTTGCCTTGCATATCATGCCAGGATCCTGTAGGGGTGCCAGTTTGTGTCCCAGCTCCTCCACTTCCTGTTTAGTTTCCTGCCTGAGGCCTGGGAAGGCAGCAGAGGATGGCCCAAACTTGGGACCCTGCACCTGCGTGGGAAACCGGGAAGAAGCTCTTGGCTCCTGGCTTTGGCCTTTGCGGCCACTTGGGGAGTAAACCAGCAGATGGAAAATCTTTCTGTATCTCCCTGTCTCTGTAAATGTGACTTTCCAATAAAAAATAATAAATCTTTTTAAAAACACACATACACACACAAGTACTCTAACATTGCAGTGAAGGACTGTCTAGGAGTGGGCCGAGAGTGGAAGGCGTGAGGATGTGAGAATGGACCTTGATGCACATGGGCTGAGGCCGTGTTAGCCTGAAGGACGCAGCAGGAGAAATTGTTCTCAATTTTCCACCATATGAAGCCAGTGTTTTGTTGGGCATATTAGTGTTGTAGCGTTCCCTCTTTTTTTTTTAAACATTAACAATTCTTAATAAGGCCACACAGTCTCTTGTCAGATTTATCTGAATATTTCTTAGTGGTGTTTTTTTCTTTTCCTCTTCTTTCTTAAAGATGTGTTTATTCTTTTTTTTTTTTTTAAAGATTTATTATATTGCAAAGCCGGATATACAGAGAGGAGGAGAGACAGAGAGGAAGATCTTCCATCCGATGTTTCACTCCCCAAGTGAGCCGCAACGGTTGGTGTGCGCCGATCCGAAGCCAGGAACCAGGAACCTCTTCCGGGTCTCCCACGCGGGTGCAGGGTCCCAAAGCTTTGGGCCGTCCTCGACTGCTTTCCCAGGCCACAAGCAGGGAGCTGGATGGGAAGTGGAGCTGCTGGGATTAGAACCGGCACCCATATGGGATCCCGGGGCTTTCAAGGCGAGGACTTTAGCCGCTAGACCACGCCGCCGGGCCCAAAGATGTGTTTATTCTTAATCAAAAGGCAGATTTTATAGAGTGAGGTTTTTCATCTGCTGGGTCACTCCCCAAAATGCCAGAACAGCCAGAGCTGAGCTGATCTGAAGCCAGGAGCTTCTTCCAAATTTCTGTGTCAGTGCAATGGGCCAAGGCCTTGGGCCCTCCTCCATGGTTTTCCCAGGACATCAGTAGAGAGCTAGACTAGAAGTAGAGCATCCAGGACAAAGAGCGACACCCACAGGGGATGCCAGCGCCACAGGGCGCAGGACTAGCCTGCTGTACCACCTTTCTGACCCAGCTTGCCACACTTTGATCTTACCATTCCCAGGAGATCTCTTTGACCATACGCACACAGATTTATACCAGAGTTATAGTGTTGCATAATAACATTTTTATGGTGTACATGTATTCTCAGTTTTCTGATTCTATTTGCCCTAATGAAAATAATATATCCCAGGACATTAGTTTTAAGAACTTTGCATTAGGGAGCCTGCTCTAAAGAAGAAAGTGACATTTGTAAGATTTCTATCTGTAGTCTTGTATTATACATTCTTACAGTATTAGAGAAGTTAAAATAGCGATGAATAAATTTAAATATATTGCCCTGTAAATTTTTAATTACTAGTTTCTATAAGGTAAGTTTTTTCCTAATGAAATAACATCATTGCTTTTTTGAATTAGTGGATTTTTATTGAGAAGTGTGTTGTCTTAGAACCTTAAGGTATTTCTGAGTTCCTGGATAACCTTCATCTTTTGGCTTTTTTTTTTTTTAGAAGATTTTGGATATAAGATTGTTAGCAAGGAAGACCTGGAGCCTGCTGGTCCTTTTCATTGCCAGGCGTGGGGAACTTTTGCAGCTTGTCTTTTAGCCAGTTGTTAAGTCATGCTAGCTTTGTTCATTACGTTACGGAAAAAAATAAAAAAATATTAGAGGGCTGATGTTGTGTTGCAGTGGGTAAAGCTGCCACCTGTGGGTATTGGTTTAAGTCCTGGATGTTCCATGTCCAAACAGCTCCCTTAAAAGATGGCTGGAGTGTTTGGGCCCCTGCCATGCATGTGGGGGGCCAGGAAGAAGCGCCTGGCTTCAGCCTGCTGGAGCCCTGGGTGTTCCCATCTGGGGAGTGAAGCAGTGTGTGGAAGAGCTCTGTCTCTGCTTCTCTTTCTGTAACTCTGACTTTCAGGTTGATCAATCAGTTAATTTAAAAGACATTTTGGTGTATAAACAATTATGATTGATAATATTTAAGTTTAGTGTTTCATTGTTAATAAAATTAATTCTGTGTTTAATAATGAGCTGGAACTAATAATTAAACTTAATTTTTTAAGAAGATGTATTTATTTGAACGATAGGCGGAAGAGAGAGAGAGAGAGAGAGAGAGAGAGAGAGAGAAAGACAGGCAGGCAGACAGACACAGAGGCCGAGAGGCTGAACTTTTTGGATTGACTTCCCGAATGGCCGTGGTAGCCGGGTCTGGGTCAGGCTAGAGAGAGGAACTCCATCCGATCTCCCAGGGTCATTTTCCACTGCCTTCCAAAATACATTAGTAGAAGCTGGATTGGAAGCAGAGCAGCAGAGACTGGAATTTTCCTTGTGATAATGGGTTGCCAGCCTCACAAATGGCAGATGGATTAGCAAATATTTCTGTATCTGTATTTTGAACTTAAGCAGGATTTTGTTTTCACACAGCATGCTGTTAATGTATTTAAAGCTGGTGTTTTAGGTTCTGTTTGATTAAAGTAATCAATGTTAGATTGTCCAGGAGTGGAATAACTGGTATGAGAATAAATACCAGTTATAAAGAATGTTCTTAAATGTTGTATTTCTGATAATATTACAAGGAATCAGGGGACAAATGTACATATCCTGAGATGTCTGATACTTGGTGTTCAGAGCACCTCATAGAGGCTGTGTTGTGTCTTCTGTGACGGAACAGGTAATTTAACCTGCACTGTTGGCTGCCTTCTGTTCCTGGTGTTTCCAAGAGTCAAATGGTGTGACCTCTCACTGCAGGCAAGGGAAAAAAAAGCTAAGTTCTGTTCAAGACTTTCATGTAGTAGGAAGTGTTGGGTGTGAGAGGAAAGGAATTTAATGGCACGCACTTCACTTGTGCAAGTTTTACCCTGAACTCAAAGAGCATGCAGGAAGCAGGTGCACGCGGTGAAGTAATAGCCTGTGGATCGCGTTGGTGTGTTGGTGTTCCTAAACTATTGTCAGGTTTGTTCAGGTGCACTGTCGGATGTTGCTGGCTGACGAGTGTGTTCTTTCTTCCTGGGTTTGACTTCAATTTTTGCATCAGCTGTTTTAGGTGGAGTTTTACTTTGTTTAACTGTGGTTTGAATTTATGTCTGCAGTGTTGACCATGATTGTGTATGTGTGGCTTTACTCAATGAGTTTACAAATATATTTAAATATAACAATTTTCTTGTAATGTAGTTTATATACATATAAAATATATAAACTATTGTTATATATTAACTATATTAACTATTAACTAATATATTATTAACTATGTATATATACACATATAGTTAATAATTATTCTAGGTTTTAAATGTTTTTAGTACATTGATACTAGAAATATAGTACCACACTTGAGATTGTCCAACAACAAGTTTTTTGAGATATAATTCATATATGATAAGATTCACTGTTTTAAAAAGAGAGTTATTTATTTGTGTGAAAGCAGAATTAACAGAGAGGGAGGTGGGGCCAGGGATCTTGTGTCATCTGCTGGTTCGCTCCCAGTGGCTGCATGGCCGCATGGCCGCAGCTGGGCTAGACTGAAGCCAGGAGTCAGGAACTTTATCCTGTTCTCCCATATGAGTCGCAGGGGTCCAGGCGCCGAGGCCTTCTTTTGCTGCTTTCCCAAGCACATTAGCGGGGAGTTGGATTGGAAGTGGAGAAACCGGGACTCAAGCCCGTGCTCGTCTGGGCTGTTGGCAGCTTCTAACAGCAGCTTGGACTCCCAAGATGCATCGTTTTGAGGTGGATAGCTCTGTATACTCACCAGTGTACATTGCCACTGTCTAATTCTAGGACATTTTCTCTTTCTTTTTTTAAAGATTTATTTTTATTGGAAAGGTAGATATACAGAGAGAAGCAGAAACAGGGAGAAAGATCTTCTGTCTGAGAATTCACTCCCCAAGTGGCTGCAACGGTCAGAGCTGAATTGATCCGAAGCCAGGAGCCTCTTTCAGATCTCCCTTGCAGGTGCAGGGTCCCAACGCTTTGGGCCACCCTCTCCTGCTTTCCTAGGCCGCACACAGGGAGTTGGATGGGAAGTAGAGCAGCTGGAACATGAACTGGCGCCCATATGGGATCCCAGGGGATTTAAGGCAAAGACTTTAGCCACTAGGTTACCACGCCGGGCCCAGGATGTTTTCTCAATGTAGATTTGTTTGAAAGGCAGAGTTGCAGAAGGGACAGAGAGGCAGAGACAGACAGACAGACAGACAGACTTCCTCTGGTTCCCTTCCCGAATGGCTGCGACGGCCAGGGCTGGACCAGACTGAAGCCAACACCAACACTTGCATCCAGGCCTCCCATGTGGGCGCACTTGGGCCGTCTTCTGCCGTGTGATCCAGCGTACTCCAGGGTTTGGTGGTCTATGACTGTGTACTCCTTGGAGGTGGACATCTTGCCACCGTGTGGATTTTAGTTCTTATCCTTGTTCCACTCTTCTGAGCCCCTGTTCTTGCTTTGGTTTAGGTTGAGCACTTAGTTTATCTTCTGTCAGCCTCACTCTGCCCTTACGTCTGTTTAGCAGATACTATGTCTTGACCATTGTGTATTTCGTTTGCGCAGTCGCTATTTGATACATCAAATAAAAATTGACTTCCATTTCCTTGCTGACAGTTTATGAAAATTCGTAATTGTAAAAGTATTATGATGTCTGCTTTAAAGTTCTTGTCAGATAATTGCAAAATTTCGTTCCTCTTGGTGTTAGCATCAGCATGGTTATCTTTTCTCATTCATGACATATCGTTGTTTGAGTGTATTCTGGACATTTAGGTTATTATACATGGAGACTCCTGATCCCGTTTAAATCTTCTATGTTAGTAGGCAGTTGCCCTCTTTAGATTTAGCATATACCACCTGTTCTACTTTTTTTTGTTAGCTGTAATTCCCATGGTAATTTAGCTTTCCCATCCATTGCAATTGTGTCTATTGTATTTTATTCTTCTGGCACTGTTGGAAATCCCATTCCATGTCTGCTGTTGCTGCCTGGGTGGAGTGCTGGGTGTGGGGCCTTGGTTCTGCTGCTGCGGAGTGTGGTTTGGCTCTACCTTGCCACAGGTGTGGGATGGGGACCTCCCTGGCCTGCCCCTGTTGGGTAGAGAGCCTGCTGAGGCTGACACTGTGGTGCAGTGGTCCTGCCCTGCCCTGGAGCTCTGGTGAGCTGCTGCTTTCACAGTCCTTGGGCCGGAGGGCAGGATTTTCCTGTCTGTTCCTCGGTCCTTGTTGGGGGTGTTTTGGGTTTGCAGGCCTCTCTGGTGTCCATCCGGAATTTGTGAGAGATGGAAGGAGTACCCAGTGAGTTCTCCCTGGAGCTCCCCTGGAATCTTCTGGGCCCTAGCGAGGCTGCCTCTTCTCAGCCCTTCAGCGTCCTTTTGGGGCTGTTATTTTGGTATATTTAGTTGTATTTTGAGGGGAGGAGCAGGAAAATGTGAGCCCCTACCATCATATTTTAGACCTGGAACTCAAGCAAATTTTGAGTATTTCCTCCCGTTCCTGGAATTTATCAGAATACATATAACTGGTTGATGATTTTACTTTTATTCTTACTTTGCTTCACTATAGGAACAAGGTAGAGATTATTGTTTAAATTGCGTGAAAATTAGAAATGATCTGTTTACTTGCATATTGATTTACTCCTCTGTGTATTTATTTTCAGGGAGTGGAGCAACTGCTGTGGTCCAAGCTGCGTATTGTGCCCCTAAAAAGGAGAAGGTGGCCATCAAACGGATCAATCTGGAGAAATGTCAGACGAGCATGGATGAGCTCCTGGTATGCGCATCTCACACTGCCTAAGTGGGGAGATTGACTTCTCTCCATTCACGTCACCATGGGAAGGTGAAAACTGGAAGGTTTTGATCTCTCTTTGTAAAACGTGGTTTGTGATTTCTTCATTAACAGATAGTGTCTGTTGAAAACCGTAAAATCTAGATGAGCAGAAAGCGAAGGCTGTGTGTGATCCTCTCTGGACCTGACTGTGTGCCGCACCGCTGGTCCTTTAGGCGCGTTCTGGTGTGATGGTGTTCTCGAATGTTCTCCTCTCATCGTGCAGCCGGCCGCCAGGCTCGGGCTCTAGCAGCACAGGCCAGCGTTGTCTGAGGGTGCGTGGTGTCCCGTTGAGTCAGCAGATCACAGTTTACCTCTTGTGTGGCACTGGATACTGGCCTCATTTTTGCTCTCTATTTTTAGAAACAATGCTTGCTCACTTCTCTGTTTCCTGAATGTACTCTTATGGCACTGTGATTCCTGGGTCACTGGGCATATCCTTTAAAAGGCCACAAGCCCTGGAAGCGCAGTACAGACTTGAGCTCCTAGTACTGGAGCAAGAGATGAGTGATGGCGTGACCCCGTGTGGCCCAGGCTGCTCAGTCGGGCGTCGGGCTCTTCACAGGGAGTCCGTCACAGTGCTGCCTGATGCCCCTTAACAGCCAGAGGAGCTTCAATAAGTACGCCGAGTACTCAGCAGGGGGAATTAGGTCTTTTTAAAAACCACTTAATGTTTTCAGTCATGTTTCTTCGGCTTAGAATGGAGCTGACGCCTGCCTTGAGTACCTTTGAGGTGTTTTTTTCCTTGAGGCTCAAATGAGATGGTATTTCAAAAATTCTAAAGTGCCTGCAAATGTGAACTAGAAATTGTTATTTTCAGTGATTTCTCAAGGGTCTCTGCAGCTGCTAATAGCAAGGGCAGTGGTTAGAACTGGGATGAGTTTCTCCTGTCCAGGAATGTTTTTCCTTTGTCCCAACTGGGACTGAATTCCTGATATATCTGTCATGAGTGATTAGGGAATAATTGAAATGAAAAAGTTGTATGAGGCGGCCTGTGTATATTGAACCTGTAGCAGGTGAAGCACGTGGATTTGTTCCAGAAGGGCCAGTTCCTGGAATAATTGGAGCCGTGTCTGGCACGGGGATGCTGGTAGAAATCCTACTGCGTTTCCCGATGCCCGCAACCTGGCAGAGTCCATTTGGACATCTGTCCTGCTGTGATAGTAAAAGTCTGTGAATCACAAGCTGATTTTGTTGGAGGAAAAAACACACGCTGTAGCCTCGCTGGGAGCGGGACTTGAGAAGCCTCGCATGAGCGGCCATCATTTGCTAGTTACGGTGTGCAGCCCACCGGAAGCTGCAGAGATGACAGGAGCCCTTGGTTGCTAGTCACTTCTGAGGGAGCTGAGGCTCACAAGCTCACTACCCTGATTATTTCACAGGTGGGGAGGCTAGCGGCTCCCTGTCACTGCTAGGTACTTCTGTCTGCTTTAACCTTGTAGGCCTCTCTGCAACATAGGTCGCAGCTCCACTGTGTAGACGAGGAAAGTAGGCAGGCGAGGTGGGAGGGTGTCCTTGAAAAATCAGCTGTTTCTGACCTGCCAGCTAAATGATTATAATCTTATCTCAAAAATAGAAAGAACAGCTTTTTTTTTTATTGAACAAAAGATTTATTTTTATTGGAAAGTCAGATTTTACAGAGAAGAGGAGAGACAGAAATATCTTACGTGTGCTGGTTCACTCCCCAAGTGGCCACAATGAAGGCAGGAACCTCCTCCAGGTCTCTCACGCAGGTGCAGGGTCCCAAGGCGTTGGGCCGTCCCTCAGCTGCTTTCCCAGGCCACAGGCATGGAGCTGGATGGGAAGTGGAGAGGCTGGGATTAGAACCAGTACCCATATAGCATCCCAGTACATGCAAGTGAGAACTTCAGCCACTAGGCTACCATGTCGGGCCCAGAACAGCTCTTCTTAAATACCACGTGACATTACTGAAAGCAGTAATTTGCTGTTAGGCTTTTAGAGAAATGCAAATTTGATGTGTCTTACTGAAAGCAGAAAGTTTGTTAGCGATTTATTTTGCCCACTTTGCAGTACATTTTATACAGTGGGTGTATACTTGGCCAGTAAGTGATGTGAGAAGGGTGACTTCTGGTGGAGCCAGTGTGAGCTAATTGGCTTCTGTGGGATTGTAGCAGGAGGGGAGCCAGCAGGTGAGATCCCTGGCACTTTGTGCAGATGCTGCTGGAAGATTGCTGGTCTTGGGACCTGGTTTGGGTACACTGAGATCTGAAAGCCCAGGGCTCTGTCTGATACTGAGGAATGTGAGCCCATCAGTTTACTCAAAAAAAAAAAAAAAAAAAAAAATTGTGAGGCTGCCATGTGATGTGCCATGGCACCAAGGGTGAGGCCCTCCCAGGAATGCGGGGACGCTGAGTCAGAGGGGTGTGTGGTTTACAACCGCTGGCCAGGAGGCGGTGGGTGAGTATGGCTTGCTTCTCGTGCTGCTGTTTCCTGGATGACTGGCGACCTTTGCTCCGTGTGCTGCGACGGTCAGTTGCCAGGTCTGACATGTGCGTGAGCCCCAGGGTTTGAGCCACAGGCTCTTCTCTGAGGAAGCCACCTCGTGCAGGATGTTGAGCTGTTTTCTCTTCTCTAGGAGTAGATTCAGTGGACAGACATCTGAGGAGAAACCCTAGGGGCTTACATGGTCTTTGCTTTTGGCTAGTTTGAGAGTGACAGCTCCTGGCTCAGTGACACAAAGGCCTCGGGAGGTTGAAAGCCCTGTGCAAGTCACTGGAAGAGGAGTTGAGCTGGGAGTTCAGAGAGGAGGGCTTGGGACCCCTGGCCAGGGCCACCAAGGCAGGGTGGACAGAGACCTTGCTGTGCAGAGGCTTAGGACTAGGAAAGAACAGCGTAGAATCAAGAGCCCATAAGAAGGAAATTGTGAGTGAAAGAACTAGAATTCAGTTCGGTAGAGAAGATTTATTTTATTTATTAAAGATTTATTTTATTTTATTGCAAAGTCAGATATACAGAGAGGAGAGGAGACAGAGAGGAAGATCTTCCGTCTGATGATTCACTCCCCAAGTGAGCACAGCAATGACTGGTGCTGTGCCAATCTGAAGCCGGAACCAGGAACCTCTTCCGGGTCTCCCACGCGGGTGCAGAGTCCCAATGCATTGGACCGTCCTCGACTGCTTTCCCAGGCCACAAGCAGGGAGCTGGATGGGAAGTGGAGCATCTGGGATTAGAACTGGTGCTCATATGGGATCCTGGTGCGTTCAAGGCGAGGACTTTAGCCGCTAGGCCACGCCGCCGGGCCCAAGATTTATTATTATTTTTATTGGAAAGGCAGATATGCAGAGAGGAGGAGAGACAGAGAGGAAGATCTTCCGTCCGATGTTTCACTCCCCAAGTGACCACAACAACCAGTGCTACGCCAATCCAAAGCCAGGAGCCTGGATCATCTTCCGGGTGTCCCATGCGGGTGGGTGCAGGGTCCCAAGGCTTTGGGCCGTCCTCGACTGCTTTCCCAGGCCACAAACATGGAGCTGGATGGGAAGTGTGGCTTCCGGGATTAGAACCGGTGCCCGTGTGGGATCCCGGTGCATTTAAGGCGAGGACTTTAGCTGCTAGGCCACGAGAATTCTTTTTTAGCTTCTAGCCTGGAGAATTCTTTGATATACGTATATGTGTATGCATTGTTTTAATGGGGAAATTACTTCATCAGAACCAAGTTTTGGGAAGTTCAGTAATAAGTTGTTATTATTTTTTTTAATTTTACAAAACATTTAAAAGACAGACACAGATGGATCTTCTGTCAGCTGATTCACTCGTCCAATGGCTGTAACATCTGAGGCGAGCCAGGCCGAAGCCAGGATCTCTAAACTTCGTCTAGGTCTCCTGCACTGGGTGGCAGGGACCCAAACACCTGGGTCAGCACCTACTGCCTTCCAGCTGTTCCCAGTAAGCCACCGGGAAGTAGAAGCGCCACCAGGACTTGGGCACAAGCCCTCCACTGGAGTGCTTGAACTGCCTGAACTGCTGCTCAAGGGCCTGCCCATGCAGCAGGTTGTTGGGATTGTCATTTTTAAATAACAGCCTTGGGCCTGGCGTGGTAGCTAGTGGCGAAAGTCCTTGCCTTGCACACGCCCCGGGATCCCATACGGGCGCTGGTTCTAATCCCGGAAGCCACGCTTCCCATCCAGCTCCCTGCTTGTGGCCTGGGAAAGCAGTCGAGGACGGCCCAATGCTTTAGGACCCTGCACCCGCGTGGGAGACCCGGAGGTAGCTTCTGGCTCCTGGCTTCAGATTGGCGCAGCTCCGGCCATTGTGGCCAATTGGAGAGTGAATCATCGGGCGGAAGATAATCCTCTCTCTCTCCTCTCTGTATGTCTGATTTTCCAATAAAAATAAATCTTCAGTAACAGCCTTATTTTAATAATGTAACCTCTAACTCACACTTTGTGTTTGAGATCTTTAGAATGTAGTTGTTTTTCATTTTGTCTGAAAGACAGGTGGAGAACATCCATTCCCTGATTCCGTGCTCACATGTCCTGAATTGCTGGGACTCAGCCACTCTGAGGCCAGAACTAGAAATTCCAGTCTCCCAGGTGGGTGGCAGAGCCTCGGATACCTGAGCCATCATCTTCTCTCTCTCTCTCAGGGCCTGCATTAACAGGCAGCCTAGTTAGAAGCAGAGGCCAGACTTGATGTGAGCATTCAAGTTGCTGCTTAATGGGCAGTGCTACATAGAATACCCTGCCCCCATTTCCCAGGACTTACGTTTGGGTGTATATTTATACACGTATATGTTTATAAATACCAATATAACTGAACCAACATCCTTATGAAAATATCCAGTTATACTCATATGAAATGTACTCTGATTTTCCATTTTTTTAAACATGCGATCAGCGAAATTCATGACATCAGTTACAGCTCACAATTTGAGGTGCACTGGGTTATACAGGGAAGGGTCAAGTTCAGACAAGTGACAGTGGCAATGGAAAGGAGGGGATGAATTTTTTCTAGATCAAAAGTCTGTTAGCACTGGAATGAACAATGTCAGCACAGAGGCTGGATATTGTTATGCTCTGTATGGGTGAGGAAATTGCTGTTACTTGGGGACTGACTGAATTGTGTGAAATGGAGAAATGGGCCTGCATTTGGCTGGTTAAACAAACAAGCAATCAAACGAAAACCAGAGAGTAAAAAGGTAGGAATCTAGGTGAGTCAGTTTTACAAAGGAATGATAAGTCACCTGCAAGGCTGGCATTCCATGTGGGCACCAGTGAATCTCGATTGCTCCCCTGTAGCCTCCTCTGGGTCTCCGATGTGGGTGCACGTGCCCAAGGACCCGTTCATCTTCCACTGCTTTCCCAAGCACGCAAGAGGGGAGCTGGATCAGCAGTGGAGCAGGGCCTGGTGCGGTAGCCTAGTGGCTAAAGTCCTCGCCTTGCATGTACCGGCATCCCATTTGGGCACTGGTTTGTGTCACAGCTGCCCCACTTCCCATCCAGCTCCCTGCTTGTGACCTGGGAAAGCAGGAGAGGATGGCCCAAAGCCTTAGGACCCTGCCCCTATGTGGGAGACCTGGAAGACACTCCAGGTTTTTATTTATTTATTTATTTTTAAAGTTTTATTTATTATTAATAAAAAGTCAAAGTTACAGAGAGTGAAAGAGATAGAAGAAAGATCTTCCATCTGCTGTTTCACTCCCCAGGTGGCCGCTGCAGCTACAGCTGAGCTGAGCTGAAGCCAAGAAGCCAAGAATTTTTTCCTGGTCTCCAATGTGGATGCAAGGTTTGGGGCCATCCTCGACTGCTTTCCTAGGCCACAGAGAGCTGAATTGGAAGTGGGGCAACCAGGGCACGAATTGGCATCCATGTGGGATGCCAGCGCTTATAGGTGGAGGATCAGCCTCTTGAGCCACCGCACTGGCCTTGTTTGTCCTTTTGAAAAAGGAGCCAGGGACTCCATTTGGATCTGTCACGTTGGGGGAGGGGAACCAAGCACTCAGGCTGTGTTCCTCTGCTTTCTCACGCACATTAACAGGGAGCTGCATTGCAAGTGGAGGAATTGGAGCTCAGATTGGCACTGCAACATGGGCTCACCCACTGGGCTACAATGGCTGCTCCAGGATGAATTCTTTAACACACTGACAAAGCCCTGCATGGTCTGGTGATAGGCAGTTATGCAGTCAGAGCTTTTAAACACCTGCTTGTCTTTTCTGCTTCATTGTCAACAGCAGAAAACTTGAAAGCTTTCTGAGATTCTGCTGCTGTCTGTTTTCCAGTGTATCTGTTTCAGTGAGCTCCACTAGCGCCGAGGACTTACGGTGTCCAGCTGTTTGCTGTTCCCTGGGGTAGTCTGACTTCACCGGACTGGAAGCTTCCTGAGAGCTCGTGCTGCGGTCAGATACCTGGGCAGTTTGCTCAGTGTGTCTTCCACATGCCTTACAGACTGCATGTGTTTCAAAGTATCACATTTGCCTCTCATCCTACAGCACCCTGCAGGGCTAATCCTAGTTTCTGACAGCTCAAGTACGTTTGCTCATGCTTGTCTGGGTTCGCTGTCCCTCCCTGTGGACTCTTGTACACTGATGATCTTTCCAGCATCTGACACACAGAGCACATCTTTCCTCTTGTGTGGTTGTGCCTTACCTCCTCAGGTGCCTTCTGACTTTATCAGCTGCCTGGGGCAGGTGCTTCCTCTTGTTCCTTCTTCCTTCGTTTCAGGCTCACTTAGGTTTCAGTGCAGAAGACTCTGGTGACTCTGGGGTTGCAAAATGCGAACCAGATACCAGTCCTAAAGGAATTACGTTGAGCACAGGAATGGTCAGGAACTTTGGCACGGTTGAGCTTCCTGAACAGATAGAGCATTGGGCAGAACATGAGTAAATGAAAAGCTATATAAAGGGCTGTTGGGTTTCATTCATTCAGCAAATATTTATTGAAGCTTGGTTGTATGCCAGGCCCAATGGGAAGTGCTAAGAATCGTTTTAGTTCTCATTGAGTGTACAGTTTTAGGGGGCTGCAGAAATAAGTAGACAATCATAATATAATGTGATGACTTCCATAATGGTTAGAAATGTAAGGTACTTGCTTCATGTAGTTCCCAGTCTAGCAGGAGAGACAGACAAAAAAAGGGACACTGTGTACCCTACATTGGTGCTTTGCTGGAGGAGATACACAGAGTGCTGGGAAGCTGGGAGGAGCTGAACGTCTAAACTAAGGTCAAAGATGATCGGGGGATTGCATTTGAGGGAAACGTAGGGTTAAATGTCCAGAGTTAGGAGGAGGACGGCACCCCGGATGTTTACTGTAGCTGTATAGTGTGACTGGGGCACAGGGCGGGGCAGGCATAAGGCCAGAGAGGTTCAGTGGGGTCTTAGTCACACACAGGACTTTGTAAGGCTTTTTGTTGTACAAAACCTAGTGTAAACTCATCATCCACGAGAGCATAAACCTGCACTTTTGCCTTAGGTGTTCACTTTGGGTTTAATTTATAGCCCTGTCAGATGTCTGTCTTCAGTGTAAGAATTGTCCATCATTTCCAGAAAATGGAATGAAGTCATATTTTGCCTCTATCACCCACCCCCTCACCAAAAAATTCGTGCAAATAAAAACACCTGTTTATTAGTGCTATCCTTCAGCTATAAACTCTGATTTCCTAAGGTGATTCCTGAAGGGCTCTTTAAGTCAAAGGGCTTCTTGCATGGGTGTGTGCCAGTGGAGGCTGCCAGTGGCACTGCGCCATGGTGTTGGCAGGAGAGTGTGTTTCTAGTTTATGGATTGCTAGCATAGAAGGTAGAAGCAGAGGCAGAGTGGACATTGGGAGAGTCAATGGCTTGCTTTTTTTTCCCTCTACTTTTGGTAACTATGCTTAAAGAGATCAAAGCCGAGGAAGTCCCAGAAGGGGTGCTGGAGTCCTAGGATTTCTAATTTTTTTTTTGTTAAGATTTATTTAATTTTATTGGAAAGGCAGATTTACAGAGAGAAAGATCACCATCCACTGGTTCGCTCTCCATACGGCCACAGTAGGCAGAGCTGAGCCAATCCAAAGCCAGGAGCTGGAAGCTTCCTTTGGGTCTCCCACGCGGGTGCAGGGTCCCAATGCATTGGGCCATCCTCAACTGCTTTCCCAGGCCACAAGCAGGGAGCTGGAAGGGAGGTGGAGCAGCTGGGACACGAAGTGACACCCACATGTGATGTGGCTTGTGCATGGATTTAGCCATTGACCATTGTGCTGGGCCTGGGATTTCTAATTCAGAATCTGCTGACTTGGTGGTTTTGTTTTGAAGGTTGCGTACGCTGGATGATCCTGTGTTCTCTCTCTGCAGAAGGAAATTCAAGCCATGAGTCAGTGCCATCATCCCAATATCGTGTCTTACTACACATCGTTTGTGGTGAAGGATGAGCTGTGGCTCGTCATGAAGCTGCTAAGTGGAGGTCAGTAGAGTACAATTAAATGACCATGTTCTCCTGCTTAATGAAAGATTGGGTTTTTATGGACATGCGCACTAAAAGTGACAATGAGTATCTGCCAAAGAAGTTAGCGTGTGCGCTGAGATGGATTTCAGGAATTGCTTTGGGCGGTTTTGCCTCCTCAATCCCCCTGAAGTTAGGAAAGTTCCCTCTCCCTCCCTTTTTTTCCTTCTATGGCATAAACTCACTGAAGAATCTGGTCCAGTTAGCTTGTAGAATATTCCACATTCTGGATTCATCTGAGTGGGTCTTCTGGAACCTCGTTACTTCAGGGAGACTGTGAAAGAAAAACCACAGGCTGTAGAGTTAAAGCCCAGCTTTCCTCCTGAGCCGTTTTATGTTGTTGGGAAAAGTGTGTCAGCTCTTGGCCCTTCATGCTGGTCTGGTAAGGGAGGGTATCTTCCTGAGCACATGAGATGTTATACATGAGAAGCAGCGGGGTGTGTAACAGGGACACAGGGAATTGTAGGCGTTAATAGTGCTGACTCCTTGCTCGTGGCTACTCTTAGGTGTAGCCAGAATCACCTTCTGTTTCAGTCCCATCAGTGACCCTCCGGAGAGGCTGGGTGGCTAGGTGGAGGCCCTGTCCATGGGATGGTTGGAAGCCTTGCTGACACAGCCACCATGCAGGTGGTGGGAAAGCTTGGTTCTTTGGGTGTGGACAGATATGGAAGCGTTAGGTAGTTTTGTCTCTTCCCTTATTCTTCTTGAGTTGTCATTTTCTTCTTCTTCTTCTTTTTTTTTTTTTTTTATAAAGATTTATCCATTTTTATCACAAAGTCAGACATACAGAGAGGAGGAGAGACAGAGAGGAAGATCTTCTGTGCGATAATTCATTCCCCAAGTGAGCGCAACAACCGGTGCTGCGCCAATCCGAAGCCCGGAACCAGGAACCTCCTCGGGGTCTCCCACGGGTGCAGGGTCCCAAGGCTTTGGGCTGTCGTCGATTGATTTCCCAGGCCACAAGCAGGGAGCTGGATGGGAAGTGGAGCTGCTGGGATTAGAACTGGCGCCCATATAGGATGCCGGCATGTGCAAGGCGAGGACCCCAGCTGCCAGGCCATGCTGCCGGGCCTGAGTTGTTGTTTTCAAAAATACCCAAGATAACGTTCTTGATGTACAAATTGAGGATGCACTGTGTGCTCTGTTTTGTGCTAGCCCATCCTTTCTTCTGCTACTTCAAAGCAAAATGACCCCTTACCCAGCTCAGTGCAGTGCTTGCCCGTAGACACCAAGACTTGGGGCCCGCGCAGGGGGCATTAGGCTGATCCTCCACCCTGTCTCGCCAGCATCCCATGTGGGTGCGGGTTGTGTCTCGGCTGCTCCACTTCTGATCCGGCTCTCTGCTTCTGGCCTGAGAAAGCCGCAGAGGAAGGCCCACGTTGTTGGGACCCTGTGCCCATGTGGAAGACTCAGAGGAAGCTTCTGGTTCAGCTTAGCTATGGCTGTTGCAGCCATCTGGGGAGGGAACCAGTGAATGGAAGACCTTTCTGTAGAATCTGCCTTTCAAATAAAGTTAAGTAAATAATTTTTTAAAAAAAAAATGTTTATTTTTATTGGAAAGTCAGATATACAGAGAGGAGGAGATATACAGATACACAGAGACGGAGATCTTCTGTCCCTTGATTCACTCCCCAAGCGGCCCAACGTCCCAATGGCCAGAGCTGAGCCAATCCGAAGCCAGGAGCTCTTCCGGGTCTCCCACGCGGGTGCAGGCTCTCAGAGCTTTGGGCCGTCCTTGACTGCTTTCCCAGGCCACAAGCAGGGAGCTGGATGGGAAGCGGAGCTGCAAGGTGAGGACTTTAAGTGCTAGGCTACTGCTGCAGGGCCATAGGTAAATCTTTCAAAAAACAAAATAAAATAAAACAAAAGAAGAAATAGAACAAAGGGAGGAGAGCAGGAGTTGCAAATGAAAGGATGACTTTCAGATGTAACGCTTTGTGGGCTACCTTAGGCCTCCTGAAATAGTCTTGTGCTCATTAAAACCCAAATGTTAAATGTTGGAATTTATGAATACAAAAGCTAATCTTAAAAGACATCAGAAGTGCTTTTGGTTTAACTAGCTATTTCCACAATTTGGTAGCACCAAAGAGTGCTGCAGCATTTTTGAAAATCCAGCTAATTAACTTTATTTATTTATGTATGTATATTGGAAAGTCAGGTTTACAGAGAGAAGATACAGACAAAAACCTTCCATCCATTAGTTCACTCCCCAAGTGGCTGCAACAGCTAGAGCTGAGCCAATCTGAAGCCAGGAGCCAGGAGCCTCCCCTGGGTCTCGCAAGTGGGTGCAGGGTCCCAAGGCCATCCTGGACTGCTTTCCCAGGCCACAAATAGGGAGCTGGAGGGAAGTGGAGCAGCCCATATTGGATCCTGGTGCAAGCAAGGAGAGGACTTTAGCCATAAAGCTACCATGCTGGGCCCAATTAGTTAACTTCTGAAAGGAAAGAAAGAAAGAAATGCCATTAGTCCTTGATGCGTATAGAAATGCATGTTTAGTTTACATTCACTGCCTCAGACAGTGAATTATTTTGTCTGGGAGAGATGCCTTTGACCTTGTTGTCTCCTAAGAAATAAAAGGTGTGTGGACTTCCTTGATCCAGGCAGGACCCAGGTAAACTCTGTGTTGACAGTGAGTACCATTGGTGTCTCATGCACTAGGGAAGGGTTTTCTGAAGTGGAGTATTGAGACTTAGCAAATGCATGCCAAATCCTGGGGGGCTCAGGAAGACAGACACCAGTCCTGCTGGCTGCATATGGATTAAAGCTTCTCAGCAGACACAGTGTTAGCTATTAGAATACATTGATTTGTATTGAAAGTATAAACTGAAGAAATGAATGTGTTGGCCAAGTAATTTATGGAATTAAAATTGTCAAATTAATGGGCCCAGGGTGGTAGCTTAGCGGTTAAAGTCCTCGCCTTGAACATGCTGGGGTCCCATATGGGCATCAGTTCGTGTCCTGATGGCTCCACCCTCCATCCAGCTCCCTGCTTGTTGCCTGGAAAAGCAGTCGAGGACGGCCCAAAACCTGGGAGCCTGCACCCACGTGGGAGAACTGGAAGAAGCTCCTGGCTCCTGGGTTTGGATCATCTTAACTGTGGCCGTTGTGGCCACTTGGGGAATGAATCAGCAAACGGAAGATCTTCCTCTCTGTCTCTCATTCTCTTAGTATATCTGATTTTTCAATAAAATTAATAAATTTTCAAAAAAAATGTTCCCTGCTGATCATGGGATCATGTGAAATTCATAAAAAATGTCTTTTTTTTTTTTTAGAAATTCTATTGATTCTTTATTGGGAAGGCAGTTTCACAGAGAGAAGGAGAGACAGAGAGAAAGATCTTCCATCCAGTGGTTCACTCCCCAAGTAACCGCTATAGGTGGAACTGAGCTGACCAAAGCCAGGAGCCAGGAGCTTCTGCCAGGTCTCCCACATGGATGCAGGGTCCCAAGGCTTTGGGCCGTCCTGTGTTGCTTTCCCAGGCCACAAGCAGGGAGCTGAATGGGAAATGGAGCAGCTAGGACAAGAACTGGTGCCCATATGGGATCCCGGCGAGGATTTAGCCACTAGGTTACTTTGCCAGGCCCTGTCTTTAAGTTTCCGTAAAAGAGCTCTGACTTCCAACTGTAAAAAAATACAGATTTAGGGCCCTGCACCATGGCCTAGTGGCTAAAGTCCTCACCTTGAATGTGCCGGGATCCCATAATGATGCTGGTTCTAATCCCAGTGGCCCCGCTTCCATCCAGCTCCCTGGTTGTGGCCTGGAAAGCAGTTGAGGAATGCCCAAGACTTTGGGACCCTGCTGCACCCGCGTGGGAGACCTGGAGGAAGAAGCTCCTGGCTTCGGATTGGCACAGCTCCAGGGAGTGAATCTTCAGACGGAAGATCTTCCTCTCTGTCTCTCCTCCTTTCTATGTATATCTGACTTTGCAATAAAGATAAATTTACTTTTTTAAAGAAGGAATATAGGCACAATGGAACTTTTCCCTTGAGTATCCCATCTTCTGGATCACAAACTTGTGGCTCCTGGTGGTGCCGAGGAGAGAGACCCGGGCAGTGATGTTGGGGTGCGCTCTCTGCACCTTGGGACCCTTATGAGTCACGGTCTTCCAAGACTGGGTTGCCCCTCTCGCCCTGGGAAGGGGACTTCGGAAGCGTGATCTGCCTTCCTGGCATTTCAGCAAGTGTTTCTTCAGTCTAGCCCTGTCCTGCGTCCCTCCTCTCTTGCCCCTGTGTTGTATTTGGTGTGTGGTATTAGGAGCCTTGTTGAGTGCCAGGTGGAGGTGACCTTTCCCGATTGGCATTCTGCTCTTGGCACCAAAGTCCAGGGCTGGCCACTCGGGGCTGTCTATTCCCTATTGTCTCTTCCAGAATAATGGTGCCTTCTCAGTTCTGTTACCTTTTTCCCTGGTTGTTGTCTTTTCAAACAGTCAAGTTCACTGAATCAGTGTGTTTTCAGTGAGAACGACAGTGTTGTGAGGATTCTGTCTAGAAGCGGTTCTTTATATTCGGAGTGCCACCTTTTCAGCATGGAGGAGGAAAAGTGGGGGAGTTGTTTATTCTGTGGTAGTTTGAGCTTTTTGTTGTCATACCCGGAAATGGATACGGAATCTGTGCAGCCTGCTATGTTCTGGGCTTCTCCAGTTTCTCGTATCGAAGGTTCTTCTGCTTTAGTTTTCTGATCCTCATGGGCCAGTGTGCGTCCAGACATGTCTGAGCCTTGAGCCCTCTCCTTTGGTATGATCCATTTTGGTAGTCCGCTTCCTGTGATTTTAGTTACTGTGTGGCTGTACTGTCCTCCCTCCCCAATTTCCTCCCCCATCCTTCAGTGGAGCATTTTTTTTTCTGTCCTGGGAAGAATGGAGTCCCTGAGACATAGGTCTGGGCTGTTATTTAAAGAGAACTGTCATTTTTAGTCTTCATATTTATCTTTGTCCCATCTAGTCTCTCTTTATCATTGCCTTGGAGAATAATTGCAGTCCTTGAGTTAGTATGCTTCACATTTTTGGCCTTTCTTTTTCTAGTGTGTGTTATCTGGTTGTCCTGCATGTCAGCTGTGTGCCTCTGCAGCCTGATACGTGCAGAGCTGGCCCTGGTTTGTGTTATCTTACACTGGAGTGTTATGGAGAAGTGTGGCCGAAGTGGGTGTTCCTCAGCGAGGGTTAAAAATCCAGTTCTTCCAAATAGAGGAAATGCTGGCCTTTGGATGTTAACAGGCGACTTTGTGTTCTAAATTAAAGCTGAGACTAAATCACTTACTTGAAACATTTCCTCATATCTGCTGTTTTCCCCTTTGTTTTCTACATAGTTGAGTTTATGAAGTGGTTCTTTGCATATTTTTGATTCCCAAATGGATGTGAGTTATACTGAATGCATTAACATTTTTTGGTTAGTAAACTGTGTCTTCCGTCTCCAGGCTCTGTTCTAGATATTATTAAACACATTGTGGCAAAGGGGGAGCACAAGAGCGGAGTCCTGGATGAGCCGACCATCGCTACCATCCTCCGAGAGGTCCTGGAAGGGCTGGAGTACCTGCATAAGAACGGACAGATTCACAGGTATGTCGTGCTTGGGCCCTGCCGTCTCTGCCTTTGCAGACACAGTCCTGATGATCTAGTGTTATCCTGGCTCTTGGTCATCACCAGTGTCATTGTACTGTGTCTGGGGATTTCATTATATAGCTTGTAAGTTGTAAAAAAACAACAAGCAGATCCCTCTGTGGTTCAGAGGTGTGACAGCCGTGTTTTTATGCCAAGATGTACCTCGCTCAAACCTTGTAAGTGGTGTCAGCACATTGCCTATTTTGAACAAAGAAGAAATAACAAGTAATGTAGCAAAATGGGAAAAATGCATTAACAGGAAAAATTCAGTTTCTGACCAGAAGGTCATCTATAGTATAACATGTTGGAATATTGCTTTCCATGTTTCTTTCGTGTGCTTAATACTTAAAATAGTACCTGATATGCGACTTTTTGCTTTTCTTGTTTTACATTGTGTTTTCCTAAAATAGCAAAAGCTCTTTGTAAAATAAAATTTTTACTAAAGCTCTTTTTTTTTTTGCTTTAAATAGATAGTACATCATTGAGAACTTCTTAATATCTGTGGTTCAAATGCTTCTGACTAACTGATCAGTCCAGATGGCGAGAATTCAGATGGTGATAGGTTCTGTGTGCTCCAGAAGTGATTAATATTTAGACTTGATTTATTTGTGAATGTCTTTTGCTGTCATCTCTAAATTTTTACTGCATACAAAAATTCACGGTTCAGAGTTTATATTTTAGATTTGTTTTATTTATTTGAAACGCAGAGTTGCAGAGAGAATGAGGGAGAGACAGATCAGCTGCTGTTTCGCTCCCCACGTGGCTGCAGTGGCCAGAGTTGGGTGCAGCCAGGAACCTGGCGCTCCATCCAACCTTCCCTGTGAGCGCAGAGCCCAAGGGTCTGGACCATCCTCCACTGTTCCCCCAGCTGCACCGTTAGGATCGGAAGTGGAGAAGCTGAAACTTGAACCAATGCTCATGGAGTACCAGCCAGATGTTTCCAGCATCTGGTTACTCTTGTGCTAGCAATGGCTACTTTATTGTAACTTGCAGATTTTGAATGTTAAGCATTGTGTTACTCTGCTGCTGTTTAGATCATTTGTTTTAGTAGGCAGTTACCCTGTGCAGGTTCTGGCCTACTTCCTTGGACTACCCTTCCAATGACGATTTGAGTCCTGTTTGTGTTCTGATCTGATTTTTCACTGCCTTTCACTCCCAGCTGCTGATGCCACCCATAGGGGTGGAACGCATGTCTGGGATGGTGCTGCTAGGGAGAAAGGGTGAGAGGTAGGCGCTGGGCCCATGGTTCCAGGAGTGGGCACCAGAGAGCTAGGAGATGCCAGCTGCTTAGTTGGCCTGCTGCACTGAATGTGGAGCAAAGGACCAGTTCCCAGCTTGCCTTCATTGGTGCACGGGTTCGACGTCAGTGGACCCACCTGCCATTGTGTGGAGCTGGAAGAGGGGTCGCCTGCTGGGACTCTGTGAGGCTGTCCTCTTTCCTACTCATTTGACCACAGAGAGCAGATTTGGACTTTTTTTCCCCTCATGTTTGTTAATGATTCTAGGTTTTAGAACTCTTTAGTAGCCACATAAGCTATAGTAGATGGAAAGGAAACTCAGAAAATTTCATGCCGTGTTGCTGTCCAAGTCCTGAGGCCCCGTGCCACTCTGACTTTCCCTGCCACCCTTCAGAGCTTCTGTGGTTGGTCCATGGCTTGTTTCTAGGAATTTCGGGTGTATTTAAAGAGGAGAAAGAAAAAACAAACTTGTGCTGTTGTGTTTGGGATTGAAAGTATTTCTTGGACTTAAGATAATACTACCTTTTGCCAGAGGCCAGCTCCAGCCAAGTTCGGAGCTTGAGAAGGGTGTGTGGAGTTGGCAGCGAAGAGAGACTTGGACACGGTCACTTGGTGCCCTCCAACAACAGCTCAAGAAGCTGTCCTTTTTATTTATTCAGACACATCACAAGCTTCCTTACAAACATTTAATTGTTCTGTTTTTATTTTAAGAGTAATTGGGCCTTAACAGACATTTCATTCTATTTTTTTTTTTTTTTTACTTAATGGTTACGCAGGTATTCTTAAAGATAATTCTGCAAGATACTATATTTGTTTTCTTCAAAGCAAGCCATTATTGATTCTTCAGTAATAGACGTTATGCAACAGCTAGGACTCCAAGGTCAAGGCACATATGGTTCCCTGCTAATCAGTAATACATTCCCACTACGTTTCTGTTTGTGCAACTTATCTATCACTGATGGGAAAAAGATCCAAGGGAAAAAACATCAAAAGGGAAAAGGGAAAAAAGGGAAAAAACAAAGATCCAAGACAAAAGTTTCCTATATTAAATCTCCCTACAACTACAGACTCTACATCCCCATAAACAGTCAAACAATAACTAAAAGCATATCTCTGTAATATTAATAAAAACATCTTTTAATTTCTTTATCCAAAAATTATAAAAGCGGCTAAAAAACAGATACATTTTCCATGCTGCAAAGAAATTGCCGACAGGCTAGTCTTTAAGGTCACAGTAACTATCACCATAGCAGTTTCCGCTCATACTCCCATCACTTTCATTAATTGTTAGAATACTTGTCAAGCCCTTTCTCAGAAAGGATGCTACATGTCTGGGCCAGATTCCGGGGCAATGGGTAGGCACACAATAAGGTGTCCAAAAATGGCATGGGCTTAATTGTACTCCTGTGTGTATGAATTCTCATAAATTGTTAAAGGCCCATTCACTAAGACATTGTCAGTAACATTAATTCCCAACCTCACATCAGCTGCAAAACGCGTCTCACAGGGGCAAGCAACAATGCCGCAATACATCACAGAATTCTTAGTGGGGTGGTTGAGTGTCCATGCAAAAGGGGGAGAGGTACTGAGTTGAGGTGGCTGGAGAGACACCCACCAGGCCTTGCCATACTGCTGGAAGCTCCTCGCAGGCTTACCACAGGGGGAGCTCTTTTCTTCACACCTCTGTGTGGTCTACACCCACCACACGGACCCCAGCACTTTTTTACTGAGCCGTTATTCCTGAGCTCAAATTCCAGGTGTGTAATATGATAGGTTTTTATATGGACCATTGTCCGTGTATTTAAGATTTGTGTTATCTCAACATGATGACCATTGCCCGTGTGATTTTTTTTTATTGTTTTTTAATTAAAAAGATTATTTATTATTTTTATTGGAAAGTCAGATGTGCGAAGGAGGAGGAGAGACAAGAGAGGAAGATCTTATGTCTGCTGGTTCACTCCCCAAGTAACTGCAATGGCCGGAGCTGAGCTGATCCGAAACCAGGAGCCAGGAGCTTCTTCCGGGTCTCCCACATGGGTGCAGGGTCCCTAGGCTTTAGGCCGTCCTCTGCTGCTTTCCCAGGCCACAAGCAGGGAGCTGGATGGGAAATGGAGCAGCTGAGATACGAACTGGTGCCCGTGTGAGATCCCTGTGCGTTCAAGGCGAGGACTTTAGCCACTAGTCTACCATGCTGGACCCTATTTTTAAAAGTCTCAATATCACAGATCATGAGGTATAAGGGAAAATATATTGTAAAGGCTCTTAGAAGATACTGCTGAAATTTTTTTAATTATAAATCTATTTTATTTTAGTGATATTTATGTAAGTTGATAAGGATGCACACCCACGTGGACCACTGATTAGGGCGGAAAGGGTCAAGGAATGGGGGAAGTGGTGAGACAGTTGCTTCCAGTGTGTTTTCTCTCTGTAGCTGGGGGAACAGGGGAGAGAAGGGGAGAGTGCGGCTCTCAGCAGCCTCACTGCGTCAGGAGGTGTGGATGAAGTTAGGCAGTGATGCCATCCCAGGGTCCCTGATGTGGAACATGTCCTGTGGGTACTGCTTGAGTGTTTTGGATAATTGTGACATGTTGATTTAATTGTTGCAAGATTGAGGAAATCCTTCCAAGGTCCACTGGCTGCCATAGTCCACCGTAGAGTTTCCATTCACCAGAGACTTGTTTTCAAAGCTTGGCCAGGAAGTTGTCCATGCTGTTCTGTCCTCCATCCTCTGCCGTGGTGCTGGGTGTTTCCTGTAGGCCTCAGTGATCTTTCCTGTCCCCCATGTGCATCTGGGCATTGCCGTCCCCTGCACAGGCTTCAGCACCAAGGAAGCCCGGTTCTGACCCATGTACTCCACGGTCAGACGACAGATCCTGTGACTTTCCCTGTGGTCAGAGTTTTGGGTCTAGTGGTGCAGTTGGGGGATCCCCCCAAAAATGTCACCTGGACCTGAGACCTTTGTGTGGCAGCCAGTGAGGGGTTCAGTCCAATGTGTGACCCACGTCAGTCTGTGCACACTGGTGATTGCAGTTGTCCAGTCAGTTCTGTTCCCAGCCGCATGTCATGTGCAACCCAACAGATGCTGCAGGTCAGCCTAACCCTGCCCACCACATACTTGGCCCTCACGCACACCAGCAGGAACTGTAGCCTGCATGCTGCTATGTACAACAGACTGGTCCTGTCTGTCCTGCATCCCGTTTGGCTCTGTGCACAGCAGTAGGTGCTGCAGTCTAACAGCCCAGCCGACCCCACTAGAAAGCACAACCGGCCTGCACTGCCTCTGGCTCATGATGTCAGTGGATGCAATGGGTTAGTCCAGCTTGGCTCTTCCCCCAAATCAGTTCACATGCAGATCAACAGGTGTTGTAGCCCTGAGTGCCATGGTCAGCCCCTGGTCCCAGTTCCCACACTGACAGCAAGAGCAGTGACCCAGCAGAGAAGCCTCCACAATCCCCTACCAGACCTGCTCCCTCCAGCTGGGTCTCACGTGGCCCAGTCCGGCATAGTCAGCTTCACCTTGGCATTTTCCCATGGTTTCTGTAGCTTGACTCTGCCCGGCCTGCCCCGAGTTCCAGCTCAAGCTGGTGGGTGCTGCAGTCTAGCCCACCCAGCCAGCCCCCATTCCTGGCCCTGGTGTGAACTGGTTGGTGTTGTGGCCCAACTCAGCCCGTCCCACATCTCATCCTTGTATCTGCCAGTGGGTGGTTCGAACTGGCTCAGCCTGGCCTGCTCCCGGACCTGACCCATATGTTTACCAGTGAGTATTCTAACCTTTCCTGTTTCGGACTGCTCCCAGTCTTGGCTTTTGTGCTCACCAGTGGGCACTGTACCCTGACAGAGGAGTTCCCCAAGCTCCTCTATCAGGCCACCTCGCAGTGACAAATCTTTCACATACCGTTGGGTCCTTAGCTCAGCCCGACTTGGCCCACCTTCTATCTTGGCACTTACCAGCTGGTACAGCGGCCTTGCCTGACCAGACCACACCCATCCAACTCTAACTATGGGCTGCTATAGCCCAACCATACCTGGCCCACCTTCAGACCCAGCTCTCATATGGTTCAGTGGCTGCTGAGACCTCGCCCAGCCTGTCCTATACCCACTCTGGTTTTTGTGAGTGCCAGCGTTGTTAGAGCCTAGCCCAGTCTGACACCCCAGACCACCCCACACCCATGCCAAGGGTTGATTTGGCCATGTCCAGCCCAGTTTGTGACCCCGTATTCTGGCTCTCACACTCTCCATTGGGAATCACAGCCCAATAGGGGTTCACCTTAGCTCCCCAACAGTCCTGTTCCTAGCTACAGATTGTGCACTTGCTGGTGGTTGCTCTAACCTAGCCCAGCATTGCCCGTCCTTTGGCTTGGCCTTTGCCATCAGATACTGCAGCCTGGCCCCATTTCACACACACACACACACACACACCCCCCCCCGCTTGGTTGTAAGTCTGACTGGTATGTTCTGTCATCTAGTCCTGACCAGTTTGCCTCCATCCGCAGTTCTCATGCAGACTGCTGGTACAGAGGCTTAGCTCAGCATGGCCTGCACCCCATCCTGACTCCCACACCTGCCTATAGGGGCTACAATTTGGCCTGGCCTGGTCCACCCCCATAGCCAACCCACACACCTGGTGACAAGTGGATTAGCTCTGCCTGGTCTAGCCCACACCCAGCCCTAACTCTCATGCGCACCAGAGGGAGCTGCAGCCTAGTAGGGGAGTTCCCCATGTTCCCCCACCAGACCCGCTCCAGGTGAGTAGCAGGAATGGTGGATTGGAAGCTGCGTTCTGATATTCAATGCTGGCATTGAAGTTAGCAGCTTAACCTGCTGTACCACAATGCTGGCCCCGCTTATTGCTCTGTTGAAAACTGGACATTTTAGGTAATATTTTGTAGAAATTCTGGGTCTGAATGTTTATTCTTGTTTTTGTGTTTGCTTATGTTTTTTGTTTGTTTGTTTGTAATTAATTTGCCTAGGATAAGTCTGAAATCTGTTCTCTTTCCGTAGTATTAGCTACTAATGTGCTGGTTAGTATGCCATTGCTTCATTTGAAGTCTGGTTTCTTTGGGCCTGCCTGTTTCTGGGTGGCTTGGTAGGCAGCTCGTGAGTGGACAGCTGATACAACAGGCAGTGCCTCTGCGGTTGCTTGTGTTCCGTCGTCACTGGATCTTGCTGTGAGTCTAGACTGGAGTATTTCCAGCGCTCAGGCTCTTTCCCAGTTTTCCTGGGTCTCTCTCTGGGCCTTCTGCATCTCGTGTGCTCTTTGCATCCGTTGGGGTGGCCAGGGTATGAAACTTGAAGCAAGGCCCTGTTGGTCTCAGTTGTGTGCCTTTATCTTCAGCCAGGAAGATCCCTGTCTCGTTCTGGGTGGCAGCCAGAGTCTAGTGGAGCCGTTGTTGGTCCTCCTGGAGGCCACCCTGCAAAGAATCACTTCCCATTCCTGTCGCTGGGCTCTGCTGTGTCCCCTGCTTCTGATCAGGCAGGTTCCTTCCAGCAGAAAAGGTGGCACCCATGGCTGTCTGTCCACCCTGCTGGGGCCTCCTCCCAGACCCTAGGCTGCAGCTGGCCCAGAGCAGAGCCCTGCTGCTCTTACCTGATATGTGGCGCTTGTTCAAGTTCCGGTGCTCCTGAGGTTGATTTCCGGGGCACTGCAGTGGTGGTCTTACGCGGTTTACCTGGCTTCAAAGTTGTGGGGGATTCGCCAGTTTCTTCACTCCGCTCTTTTTGTGTTTTCTGCTCTCTGGGGATTGTCCTAAGCATGAATACATATTTGATCCTTCTAAAGAAATTCTTAACTCTGTAGAGAAGAAATGCTTTTGTATTTACATTTTGTATTGTTAAATTGCAAAGTAAGAGCTTAGTTTATAGATTGGTATTATGAATTGCACTTTGCAAAATGAAGATAATGTGCCTTACTCTAGGGTAAGGTTTGCTTAAGCTTGCAAAGAAGAGATTGGATGGCTTATTAAAGCTGCCTCTGAGGGCAGCCCAAGTGGAGATTGCAAAGATAATTTTAGCAATAACATTGTGTCAAGATGTTGCTTCTTGAGTGGCAGCCCCTCAGGCAACTTTGAAATGTATTTTAAAGAGCAGGTGCTGCAGTCTACAAAGTTGTCTAAACTTTGTACCTGTACTTGATATGAATCAACTGAATGGAGATCTCTTAATGTAGATCATTTTCTTCCTCTGACACTTCTTGCAAGCAGACCTGCTGACTGCAAAATTCCTCAGCTTGTTGTTTCAAAGTCTTTATGCTCCAAGTTGATTGATATTTGTGCTCCAGATTGATTGATGTGAGTTGAAAGCCAGAGAGAGAGAGAGAGAGAGAGAGAGAGAGAGAGAGAGATTGGTTTTCCATGAACTGGTTCACCCCTCAGATGGTTGCCAAAGCAGGTGCTGGTGCAGTCTGAAGGCAGGAGCCAGAAGCTCCATCCAGGTTTCCCCTGCTGGTGGCAGGTGCTGGAGGAGTGCTCAGACCATCGTTTGTTGCTTTCCTAGGTGCATTAGCAGGGAGCAGCCAAGACAGAGAAAGTTTAATAATCTGAACAACCCCAGCTTCTCTCCTTCACTTTTGGTTTTTATTTTTGTTTCAAGGTTTATTTATTTTTATTTGAAAGACTGACTTTTTAAGAAGATTTATTTTATTTTTATTACAAAATAAAATATACAGATATACAAAGAGGAGGAGAGACAGAGGGGAAGATCTTCTGTCCCTTGATTCACTCCCCAAGCGGCCCAACGGCCCAACGGCCAGCGCTGAGCCAATCCAAAGCCAGGAGCCTCTTCCAGGTCTCCCACGCGGTGCAGGGTCCCAAGGCTTTGGGCCGTCCTCGATTGCTTTCCCAGGCCACAAGCAGGGAGCTGGATGGGAAGTGGAGCAGCTGGGATTAGAACCGGCGTCCATATGGGATCCCGGCACATTCAAGGCGAGGACTTTAGCCGCTGGGCCACCACGCCACTGGGCCCTGAAAGACTGAGTTTTACAGATAAGTGAGCCATGCTGGTTCAGTCCCAGTGTGTACAACAGCCAGAACTGAGCTGAGCTGATCCAAAGCTGAAAGTCAGGAGCTTCTTTTGGGTCTCTCATGTTGCTGCAGTGTTCCAAGGATTTGAACCATCCTCTGCCACTTTTCCAGACCATAGGGGAACTGGACTGGAAATGGAGCAACCAGGAGTGGAAGTGGAGCCTGTATTGGATGCCAGTGTCACAGGGCAGAGGATTAGCTGGCTGTGCCACCATGCCATCTCCTCTCCTTTTGACGAACAATTTTTCTGGATAGAATCAGAGCTGATGGGTTTGAGGATTGCACTCCACTGTCTTTTTGCTAGCATGATTTCTGAGAAGCAGGATGTAATTCTTACCTTTTGGTGGGCAGATTTTTTTTTCTTACTTCTTTGAAGAGTTTCGTCTTCCCTGTCATCTTTGGGCCTGTTGTACCCAGGTTTTGAGATCCCCAGAAATCATCAGGAGGCTGAAGTCAACGCAAACGCATAAGGGCGGTTTATTCAGACGGTCTGGGCTCCCAGACGCCTCCAGTGCAGTGGGACTGGGGGAGAGCAGCTCTGAGGTTGGACAGCACAGGGTTTTTATACATTTCGGGCCAATTCCACACAATTCCACAGTCATGATTGGTCAGTTAGAAAGAGCAAATTAGCAGGCTTCTATTGGTGGGTTTGAAGCGAGCATCTTTCAAATAGTACGAACTGGTGTGCTGTGGGGTAGTTAGCAAGTCTTATCTAAAAAGTACACCAGGGGCCTCCTTCCTGAGGAATGCTCTGGCTACGTGACCTGTCGGATGTCACGTAGGCTGTCAGATGTCACGTAGACTGTCAGGCCTGGAGTTCACACAGCCTCCAGCTAAGCAGGCAAGGCAGAAACCACAAAAGCAGAAAGTGCTGCAGTTAGCAAGGAGCAAAGGGCAAGTGGTTGGGATCGTGGCTGTGAGGTTTCTCAGGCCTGAAACAGGAATTTCCGTCTGGTGACCCTCTGTCACTGCGCAGGAGCTATGTTAACAGGAGCCGTGTTAACAGGGAGGAGGGCTGCTTTGGAGAGTGTGATGAAGTTGCTGTCTTTGAGTGCACACTTAGCCTTCTTGTGGCTTCTCAGTCCCCAGTGGGAAGGGGGTGGGACAGGAAGACCCGAGGGACTGCAATGTGTACTCCTCTCAGGAGGGTTAGGTTCAGGGAAAAAGAGATGGCCAGTCTGACCCAGTAGCTTCTACTAGAACAGGACCAAAGCCCCAGGGCCTGTTTTGTTCTGACAGCTTCCCTGTGAGTACCGTGAGCAGAAGGCCCTGGAAGTGCAGGGGTCTCGAGGTGAAGCCTAGGAGGTAGAATCCCTCTCAGCCTGGACCCGGGGGGCTCATCCACGCTGGGTGTGGTTTATCTGTTGTCCTGCTCATGCACTCTCCAGCTGGCCTGAGTGTCCAGTGCTGGGCCAGGTTAAAGCCAGGAGTCAGGACATCCTTGCAGTTTCCCATGGCAGTGCAGAGTCTCACCTGCTTAGGCCATCCTCCACGTCCATAGTGAGCTGGGTCCAGAGTGGGGCAGCTGGCACATGAACCAGCTTTTAGAATGCTGGCATCGCTTTACCCACATTGCCACAGCTCCAGTTCCAGTATTGTTCTTTGAAGTCTGTGGTGAACAAGGCTTAGGGAGTTGCCTAAATGTGTTTATATAATAACTAGATAATGTGGAAAACTCCCCAGTCTAGTAAAGCGGGTTCAAAGTATTCTGGAGTTGTAGAAATAACAACTGATAATAACTGGCCAGATATTTATCTGATGTATCTTATCTTTTTAAATTTCTTAAGTTAAACATACACCTACAATTCTCTTCTTCCCCCAAAGAAGTTGGATTATATGGCTGGCATGATACCTAAATGTGTAGTAATTGTTGGTGATATCTCACTATGGGAAGATGAGGAGTTAGACCCACCAACCGCACAACTTGTGCATCATGGGTCTGGTGCAGTGGCATAACAGCCTAACGCTCTGCCTGCGGCGCTGGCATCCATATGGTTCTGCTTTATGTCCTCGTTGCATCCCTTCCAATCCAGCCTCCTGATTATGGTCTAGGAAATCAGCAGAGGATGGCCCAAGGCCTTGGGCCCAAACACCCACGTGGGAGACCTGGAAGGAGCTTCGGGCTCCTAGTTTCTGACCAACTCAACTTCGGCTGTTGCAGGCATTTGAGGAGTGAACCAGTGGATGCAAGATACCTCTTTCTCTTTGTAAATCTAACTTTCTAAGTAAAATAATTTTTTTTGCTTACTTCTTTTTTAACATTGTTGTTATTTTCCGTGTTACAATTTTGTAGGCATAGGGATTCCTCCTCCCCCTTTCCTAACTCCCTGCCATATTCCCTGATACTGCTACGTAGTGTAGTTTTTTTTTTTTTTAAGATTTATTTATTTTTATTGGAAAGACAGACATACAGAGAGGAGGAGAAAGAAGAATATTTTCCATTCTATGGTTCACTCCCCAAGCGGCCGCAATGGCTGGAGCTGAGCCAATCCAAAGCCAGGAGCCAGTGCTTCTTCTGGGTCTCCCATGTGGGTCCAGGGTCCCAAAGCTTTGGGCCGTCCTCGACTGCTTTCCCAGGCCACAAGCAGGGAGCGGGGTGGGAAGCAGGGCTGCCGGGATTAGAACCAGCGCCCATTTGGGATCCTGGCGCATTCAAGACAGGAACTTTAACCGCTACGCTATTGCACCAGGCCTAGTAGTATGGTCTTTCAGTAACAGTTTAACATTCTGCTAGTCCAGTGTATCATGGCGTCATAGGTATAGGCAAGGTTAGAAAATGCAGTGTCATGGTGTCAAGGTATGCGTAACTGATTCATTCAAAGTCCCCCTTTTCTTCTGTAGTAGAGACACCTCCTGGAGCATATCTTCTCCTGGTTTGCTAGTCTCCTTTAAATAGCTCATCTAGGAGAATATCCTCAACAAAACAAAAAATGGAAATAAACTGTGCGTCATGAATGTAGTGCTCTTGACTCTCTGACCACTAGTTCTTCCAAGATAAGGATGGAGATCTCATTGTGTCCCAACAGCTCAAAGCCGTTCTAGCTAATGCTAACCACATTCTAGTCCAGCGATACTGGAGTGAATCCTCCTCCCAGCTTTCTGGTTTCTAGAGTTCTCTGTCTCCACTACCTGTTACATCACCAGCTCAAAAATGTTTTTGCTGTGCTTAGTTGACTCTAGAAGAGTCCTTTTGTTGAAGAAACTCAGGCCACCAGATTATACAAGAAAGAAGCTGCAGGCCATTCTCAAAGACCAAGACGAAGACAAGAGGACCTGTGATGATTTTCTGATAACATCTCCTGAGAGAGTATTCTGTTTGCATCAGAAAATTACCTCACATAACGTAATTGAAAAATACTAAACTTGGAAACAATTTTAGAGAATTTAAGTTAAAATAAAAAAGATCATGATAAAAAAGGAACAGAAAAGGCAGTGATCCGTATCTTTAAGAGGAATTATTTCACAATGCTGACAGCACCGTAAGCTTCCCCCTTTTACACACACACACGTATATACACACCCACATATACATGTGTATATACTTGTACGCGTACACCCAGTTGTTGTTGCTATTGAAAGGCAGAATTACAGATAATTCTTCCATCTTGATTTATTCCCTAAATGGCTGCAGTAGCCAGGGCTGGGCCAGGCCAGAGTTGGAAGCCCAGGACTTTATCTGGGTCGCCCATTAATTGATCCTGGCTAGTGGGCAGTTTATATCCAGCTAATCAGAAGCAGTTAAAACAGTCTTGGACCAGTGCTATGGCACCACGGGTTAAGCTGCTGCCTGTGATGCCAGCGTCTAATATGTGTGCCAGTTGGAATCCCAGTTACTTTGGTGTGACCAGCAAACCTGGGCCTTCCATAGGCCGAGGGAAAGGAAACCAGAGAGGGTGGACTCTCTGCTGTGCATCACAAATGAGGCCTTCCTCCATGCCCTAGCCTTGATTTCCCTGCTATTGAGCCTTAAAGACTGTTGTGTGGTTTTTTTTGTTTTTGGTTAATTTTGTTATATTTAGTTTAAATTACAAAATGCACACGTGAGTACATTCCAGAAAGATACTCAGATACTGCTCTGCTTAATTTTGCTTCCATCCATTTCCATAAAAGGAACTATTCTTTGACTCTTCAGTGGCTACATATGAGTGTGGAAAGGAGTGTGTGTATATAACATTAATAGTACCCCAGAAAATATATTGCTTTCCTGTTTGATTTGTTTATTTAAACAGGGCGTTTCTTGTCACAACATGTTGGTTGGCCATTCTGTTTCATGGATGTAACTGACTTTAATCTCTGCTACTCTTAGTGATTTATACTGCTGGGAACAGTTCTGTAGTGGGCGCCTTGCACACAGTGTGAGACTTTTTCTAGGTTGTAAAGATAGATTTGCTACATGTAAGGAATTTTTGATTTTTTGAGACACTGTCCCTGCCACTGACGTCATCACCATCACTACCACTACTGTTGTTGCTTGGAAGAAAACAGGTTGTTCCCGTGGTCCCAACTAGAGACCATAGTGCTCAGTGAGATAAGTTAATCCCAAAAGGCCAAACACCGTATGTTCTCTCGGATACAAAGCAACCTTCATGCAGATGATAAGATCAGTACCTTTTCAATACTGCTTTTGCTGCAACTGATAGGTTTTGATATTGTTTTTATTATTTCTTCAAAATAGTTTCTTTTCTATTATTAAATTCTTCACTGACTTGTGAAACAAAAAAATAAGTTGTAAATCAAATGAATAATTTTTGTTATGTCACAGTTGCATGTTTTAGTAATTAGAATAATTGGGTTGATTATATTTGAAACAAAACTAAACTTGAACAAGATGGTCATAGGTCTTTTTTTTATATAAAGATTTATTTATTTTTATTGGAAAGGCAGATATACAGAAAGGAGGAGAGACAGAGATTCTTCCGTCCGATGGTTCAATCCCCAAGTGACCACAACGGCTGGAGCTGAGCCAATCCGAAGCCAGGAGCCAGGAGCTCTTCCAGGTCTCCCACACGGGTGCAGGGTCCCAAGGCTTTGGGCCGTCCTTGACTGCTTTCCCAGGCCACAAGCAGGGAGCTGGATGGAAAGTAGGGCTGCTGGGATTAGAACCAGCGGATCCCGGGGCGTGCAGGGCCAGGACTTTAGCCACTAGGGCTATCATGCTGGGCCCAGTCTTAGGTCTTTTTAATGATGTTTATTTTAGATTTGTAAAACAAGGATATATTTATGTAGTCCTTGATTTACTGCAAATAGTTAATAAAAATACAAAGGCCTGAATATATGTATTTTATTTGTCATACACTCTTGCTGCCCTTAGGCCTGGCATATCCCCAATTTCAACTGCATGCTGATGATTTTAAATATGCAATAGGAGAGAACAGGGGTTTGCCCTTGTGGGTAAGACTCACATCTCAGGTTTGGCGCGATGGCTCAGTGGGTAAAGTCCTTGCCTTGCTTGTGCCAGGATCTCATACGGGTTCCAGTTTATGTCCCAGCTGCTCCACTTCCTCCTACTTCCCTGCTTGTGGTCTGGGAAAGTAGTGGAGGATGGCCCAGAGCCTTAAAACTACACCTGAGTGAGAAACCCAGAAGAAGCTCCTGGCTTCAGATTGGCTCAGTTCTGACCATTGTGGCCACTTGGGGAGTCCAGCAGATGGAAGATCTTTCTCTTTGTCTCTTCTTCTGTATAAATCTGCCTTTCCAATAAAAATAAATCTATCTTTTTTTTTAAAGATACACCTTAAATCAGTGTGCCTCGGTTCTGTCCTGGGTTTTCTGCCAACGCAGACCCTGGAAGGCAGTAGTCAGGTCTTAAGGAGTGAGTTCCGGCCAGCCACACTGGAAACGTGGATTACAGTCCTGGCTTTGATCCTCGCCTGGTCTAAGCCAGTAGGCCATTGCAGGCTTGTGGGGAGCTAGCCAGAGGATGGGAGCACCTCCCATCTGTGTGTGTGTGTGTGTGTGTGTGCGCTGACACTCAGGTCGTTAAATGCCAGTTCCAATCTTTTGATCAGTTAGGCGGGGAGTGGGAGTTGGGGCAGCAAGGAAGGAACAATTCGGCAATTTTTAGAAAAAATATATTTTAAAATGTGGAATTAGGTTATAGTAATTAAAGACCACATCTTTTGGCTACTGTTATCCTTATTAAACATATTTAATCATTTGGGTTTTTCTAGATACTGTAGGAAAAGCTGTATATTATGGTAGCTTTCTGTTTATTATTTGAATTTTAACGTGGAAAGCACTTCAACAGTTCTTAGAACATGGGATTGTGGGGTTTTTTTCCTTTTTCTTTCTTTTTTCTTGCAAAGTGTGATATATAGGGAAGAGGAGAGACAGAGAGGAAGATCTTCCATCCGATGGTTCACTCCCCAAGCAGCTGCAGTGGCTGGAGCTGAGCCAATCCAAAGCCAGGAGCCAAGAGCTTCTTCTGGGTCTCCTACTTGGATGCAGAGTCCCGAGGCTTTGGGCCATCCTGTACTGCTTTCCCAGGCCACAAGCAGGGAACTGGATGGGAAGTGGAGCTGCCGGGACAGAAATGGCCATATGGGATCCTGGCACATGCAAGGCGGGGACTTTAGCCACTAGGCTACTGCTCGGGGCCCAGGATTTTGTTTATTTTGATGCAAAAATTTTGAAATCCATAGCTATGAATGATCTTCAAGAAGTGTATGGAAATGTGTTTTATATAGGGTAGTGCATAGATTTCAGAGTTTTTTGTACCAAAGCGAACATGTTTATCTTTCTGTGGGTGTTTTGAAGTGTCCAAAATTTTAATAATTTTAACTATTGGCCTTACTACCTTTTAAAACAGAAAGAAATGGTGAACTACTATGAACATTGTGTGAACATTGAAAGCAACTAAGTTATGTTACTGCACATAAGAGGCGTTTTTTAATATGTGACTTTTTCCCCTTAAATTAGAGATGTGAAAGCTGGGAATATTCTCCTTGGAGAAGATGGATCAGTTCAGATTGCAGGTAATGGCTGGTGTTTTTCTGAACCCACTACGTACATCACAGGTCGGCACATCCTGCGGACTCTTCATCTTTGGCCCGCCCTCCTTCCCTGCCTTCCTTCTTTCCGTTTTTATTGGAGAGGCAGCATTACAGAGAGAAATACACACACACACTCACTCACTCACTCAAGGAGGGAGGAAGAGAGAGAGAGCTTACAGCTGTTGGTTCACGCTTCAAATGGCTGCAGTGGCTGGAGTTGGGCTGGTTTGAAGACAGGCACTTTTTGTAGGACTCCCACTGGACTTGGACCAGTCGCCACTGCTCTCTCCGCCACAAGCAGGGAACTGGAAGTAGAGCAGCTGAAGTCAAAGTAGGTGCCTGTAATGGCTCAAAGCCTATGGACCCTGCACTCGTATGGGAGATCCAGAGAGCTTCTGGCTCCTGGCTTCGGATTGGCTCAGCACCGTCCGTTGCAGTCATTTGGGGAGTGAATCATCGATGGAAGATCTTCCTGTCTATCTTTCCTCCTCTCTCTATATATCTGACTTTTCAATAAAAATAAATAAATCTTTAAAAAAATAAAAGTAGGTGCCTGTGTGAGATGTTGGCACTGCAGGGGGAGGTTTACTAGCTTGCTATGCCACCGTGTTGGCCCACATCCTTTATTTTCTATGTTATATATTTTTTTCTTTTGTTTTTTTCCTTTTCAGTTGTCCACCCCTTAGACTCATTAGAATATTCCTGTAGGGGTTGTCGTGTCATTCTGTAGTTGGCTGGAATCCTCACTGTATTTAGAAATGTGGAGTGGCGTCTGTCCTGGGAGAACGAAGTGCCAGGCAGTTTTAGGGCCGAAGGACTAAGAGCTGGAGTCTAAAGCCAAGAATGCTGAAACGCCTGCTTGTTCAGGCTCCCTGATGGCTACACCCAGAGCTGGCTTACAGTCACATCAGCTTCTTCTCAGACTCTTAGAATGGTCAGGGGTGTGGCAGAAAAAAGAAAACCCACCGAGATCTGAAATTATGTATTTGACTTTTAGAAGGTAGTTTATCTTCATGTCCTTCAGGTAAGATAATAACAATTTTTAGCAGATTATTTATTTTTATTGGAAAGGCAAATCATATTTATAGGGAGAAAACATCCCCCACCCGCTGGTTTACCTGCCAAATGGCTGCAGTGGCTGGAGCTGAGCTGATCCGAAGCCAGGAGCTTCTGAGTCCTCCACGCAGACATAGGGCCTCAAGGCTTTGGGCCATTCTTCACTGCTTTCCCAGGCCACAGCCAGGGCGCTGGATGGGAAGTGGAACAGCTGGGATAAGTGGGGGACATAGAAGAAGTTTGGCTGTTTCGGGCATTTGGGGAGTGAACCAGCTGATAGAAGATCTTTCTGTCTTCTCTGTAAATCTACCTTTCTAATAAAAATAAGTAAATCTTTAAAAAAAAGAGAATGTAAAGGCAGGATTGCTTTGAATTTATTTTGGGTCATGTTCTTTAGCACTGTTTGAATGCCACTTCATAAAGGATTCACTTGTTCGGTTGGGTTTTTCGAGCCGTGAAGGCCATGTCAGAACGACAGTAATAATAATAATAAAAGAGAATAAATGTGATTGCAGAGTGTAGATTCAGTTGTAGCAACGAGTAAAATATGAGATGATGATGAGTGGTGTTGGAAAGGAATGGAGTAAGAAACCTGTTAGTGATGTCTTAATTTATCAAAAATTTCAGCTAAAAAAAGAAATTAGCATGCTGTTTATCTTATTTGCATATGGTACAGTGACTGTGTTTTGTTTCGTAAAGCAGTAGTTTTAATGTCTTCATGGTGTCTTCTGTTTTAGACTTTGGAGTTAGTGCTTTTTTGGCAACTGGTGGTGATATTACGCGAAACAAAGTGAGAAAGACCTTTGTTGGCACACCTTGCTGGATGGCCCCTGAGGTGATGGAGCAGGTACCAAGTTCCTTGTCTTTTGAAAATGGTCTAAGGTTCTGTTATTAAACTGAGAAATCTTGGCAGTGTCTGCTTTTGTTTGATTTGGAAAAAACATGTCTATTCTTTAATTAAGACTTTACCCTGAAAACCAAAACAAAAGAAAACACAGCACTCTAGAATTTAAAGAGGGCATATGAAGATTTATGTATGCCAGAGACAGCCTGATGGGTACAGTGATCAAGATGGCTCTCACACCTTCTTTAGCACAGCTGACATGACCTCATGGCTTCGCATCCAGCTTGCATTGCTGTTTCTGGAATGGCCTTCTCCTGATGGCGGTCGTTCGGTGTGACTCATGCTGTCACATTAAGGAACCTGCTAGTTCTCAGATGTAACCCAGTGCTTCTTTGTTATTTCTGACCAGTTGTCCTCTTGGTGTGTGTGAAACTGCCCACACCCGCGTGGTGTCTGCCTGCTGGCTCCGTTTGCCTCCTCGTCTCCTCCCGCAGCCTCTCTGTTCCTGGCCATCCCACTCCTGAATGGCACTCCTCCCAGGACCCTGTCCTTGGCCTTTGCCCCCCTCCAGCTTCACTGCCTGCCTCAGTGCCCCAGCCTGCGTTTCTGCTTACTAATGGTTTCTGAACTGCGTTCACCCAGGGATGTTTCCCAAGGTGCCACCCAGGGAGGGCTTGCATTTCCGGTCCTCTAAGGATGCTTTACATACATGTCTTACAGGTGTAGCAGACTCAGGGTGTGAAGACTTGAATTCATTTCTCACTGTTTTTATCACTTGTGTCCACTATGTCAGTGATGATGATGGAGATGCTGAAATACCCCATACCTGTGGTAGGCAGATGAGACTAACGGCATTTTATCAGTCACACATCTGCCCAGTCCAAGGTTGGGTGACACTGTGTACGCTGCAGGGCCACCTGAGGTTACAGGAGAAACAGTGAGCCCTCCCTCCCTTCCCCGACTGTCCTTTGGGTGCTGTGACTGAGGACGATACAGGGAGAAACAGAACTGCTCCTGGTCTGTGTGACCGAGGCTTGCTGGGCTGCAGGACTTTATCTACAGGAGCAGAGTGGGGAGGAGAAGTTACGCTGACAGCATTAGGTGCCCTCCTATTTTACCAGCTGGCAGGGCAGCACGTAATATTGAGCTGTAATTTTAGATCTTAATATGCCAAAGCCAGTTTCTCCTGTATGGCTTTGCGAAGAAGATTAAAATCTGTAAGCTTATACTATTTGGTTGTATAAAAGGAGGTGAATTTGCCAATACATTTCTGTTAATAGCTTCATAGAAATATTCACACCCTTTGTAGCTTTTTTCATTTTAGAGATTAAGGTGGTAAAATACCATAATAGAGCATCAGGGAAATAAGAGAATTACTACCACCGTGAAACTTTCTAGTTCTTTCTAATCTTTTTAAGCTGGAATATGTACCTGTTTGTGGTGGTGTCTGAATCGGGGGATGGTGGCTGGCCAGTGTGTGTGATGCCAGTTCAGTTACCTGTATCCGATGCTGGAGTCCGTGAGCTTGGGTCTTGGCCCCTTTCCCACCGTCGGGTTCCTGCTAACGTGTACTCTGGGAGGCAGCAGGTGATGGTGGTCCCTGCCACCCATGTGGGAAGCCTGGTTTACGTTACTGACTCTAGGGTTGGGCCGATAGGCCCCTGGCTCTTGGGGGAGTTGGGAAAGGAACCAGAGGGAGGCTGTTTCTTTCTCGCTCTCTCTGTCAAATAAATAAAGAAGTGTAATAATCAGAATATTTGAAGAGATCTAAATTTAAAAAAATATGACCAGTATCATTTTTGTCAACATTTTGTCACATATTGTCCACATTGAATTTATAAGCAGTGCTTTCAATTAATATTCTTTGAAGTGAGTAATATTATAGTTAATAATTTCTGCATTATTGGAAAGCATTCAAATTGCTTTTGTTACCTTAACACTGCTATAGATTAAAGTTATGAACACTTTCAGTGATCTTGATGTATCTTAGAAACTGTCTTTAGAAGCACTTTCATGCTGGTAGGAGTAATCAGATACATTTCTCTGTTCTTTGCAGGTCCGAGGTTATGATTTCAAAGCTGATATCTGGAGTTTTGGAATCACAGCCATTGAACTGGCCACGGGGGCAGCTCCTTATCATAAGTACCCACCAATGAAGGTGAGGCCTGCATTCACAGTACCTGCCCATCTCAACTCGCGTGGCAGCTTAGAGCCTTTCCTCATTTGCTGCCTTTCCTCTTTGTTTTCTCCTCTCTCTCTGTTTCTCTCTCTCCTCTCAGTTATGGTAAAATACACACCCAGCTGGCCGTGTCCCCACGTGTAAGTGCACATACAGTTGCATGGTATTAACCCATTAGTGATGTTGTTCAGCCGGCACTGCGTCTGAGCTCTCTTCATTGTTAACGACTGAAGCGCCATGTCCCACCCTCCCGATTCTGCCTTCCCGCAGCTCCTCCTGCTCCACTTTGGTTGCTCTGACTTTGACTACCCCAAGGACCCTGCAGTAGGCAGATGAGACTGACGGCATTTTATCATTCATGCATTGCCCAGTCCAAGGTTGGGAGTGGTGGTCCAGCAAGGACGCCCTCCACATTCCCCCTTCCCAAAACAACCTCCACACTTGCCAGTGGATGGAGCTGCCTTGCCCAGCTTGCCCAACACCCAGGTTTGGATTCGTGCTCACTAATGTGAGCTGTGATCCACTAGAGAAGTTTCCCACTTACTCCCACTCGGCCTACTCCCAGACCCAGATCTCACGCATGCCAGTAGGTGTTAGGCCCTTGCCCGACATAGCCTGCCCTCCATCTTGGCCTTTGTATGGGCTGGTGAATGTTGCAGCCTTTACAGCTTCACACCCTGTTTTCTGATGTACATGTGGGTACTGCAGCTTGGACCTCCCCAGCCTGCTCTTGGCCCCAGTACCTCTTTGTATTGGCAGGTTCCATGATCACACCCAGTTCAGCCCATCACCGCCCCAACTCTTAAGCTAACAAGTGGGACTTGTATTTCCACAGAATTGGGCCCACCTATCTCCCGCAGAATCTACCCCCGGGCCTGGTTCTCTTGCATGCTGGTTAGTGTCGTGGTCCTGCCTAATATGACCCATCCCCTGTTCCGACACTGAGTCAGGTATAGACAGGCCCCCAGCCATAGCTTTTGTGTGGGCTGGTGTGTGGTGGTCAGTGATGCTCTGCATTAACAGACCCATCTCAGGACTCCCATGTGGGCTGATGAATCAGTCTGACCCATACAGATCTTCTGGTCTCTTCCCTCCAAACCACCAGGTCTCAGTCCCCTCACTTACCTGCAAGTCCAGTGGCCATGTTGTTTGGAATCCCTCAGGACTCATTCCTCACCTACATGTACAGTGGCCTTATCCGTAGGTGTCCCTCTAGCAGTAATTTCTCACCCCCACGTCCCCAGAGCCCGTGGGTGTGTGGGCAGCAGGCGAAGCCCGATGCCGATGGTCACTCTGGCCACCCGAGCAAGATGGTGCTGTCTGCTTTTTAAGCAATTGGGCTAGGCTGCGGCCCCACACCCGTCAGCCAAGAGTGGCTGATGGAGTGGAGGTTCCCATATGCATGCCTACCCCTAACAAGATGGCGCTGGCTGCTTTTTAATTGCTCGGGCCATGCTGCACTCCCTGCCCATCAGCCAAAATTGTCTGATGGAGCGGAGGTTCTTGTCCACATCTTTCTTGAATTCTTAATCGCTGCTTTTTATATTTTCATGGTCCATCTGTAGGTATGTAGATGTTTATCATTGTAACTTTATGATTTATAAATGTATATATAAGTATATGTTTATATGGTATAATTTATAAATTATAGTTATTAATGCAACTTGCATTGGCAGTTTTGATAATGTGCCTTTGCAAGTGACTTAGCCTGTTGTGTCACAGCACTGGCTTCAGTGATTTCTATGTTAGGAGATTCTGAGGCCATAAAAAAGGAAACCGTGTTGCCAGAGGCCAGGGTAGAACAGGGCCGGGAATAGACAAATTAACAAAGTCATACTCTTAGTTTTGCCGTGATTTTAGTTTGTGTTTAAAACTGTTTGGACAGTATTAGAATTTGGATGGAATATAAAGAAAGAATTCTAGCTCCAGGCCATTAGCACTCCCGATCCTGGGAAGCTGATGATCTGTCACACCAGTGTATGTAGAAAACACATGGAATATTCCGGATTCTACAGAACTCATCTGGATGTGGACTTCTAGAAAGTTAGACCTGCCTGTATGTGGTGATGAATGCTTATCCACGCTTGTTGATTGCACTTCATTGAGTCACCAGAGCTTCATGCTGCATTGAAAATCCTTACAGGTTTTAATGCTGACACTGCAGAATGATCCTCCGTCTTTGGAAACTGGTGTTCAAGATAAGGAAATGCTGAAAAAATATGGAAAATCATTTAGAAAAATGATTTCATTGTGCCTTCAAAAAGACCCAGAGAAAAGGTAAAGTATGAGATACGGTAACTGATTGTGGAAAGCCTTTCAGTTATATGCCGACATGTATAGGGAATTTTTGTGTATTTTTAGAACTAAAGACTTTATTAAGTGTACAGAAACCGTTAATTTTGCCGGATTGAAACAAGTGGATTCTTACTAGTGTACAGTACATCCTGAATAGTGTAACTATTTCCTGGTTAATTTCTTTTTTTTTTTTTAAGATTTATTTATTTTGTATTACAAAGTCAGATATACAGAGAGGAGAGATAGAGAGGAAGATCTTCTATCCGATGATTCACTCCCCAAGTGACTGCAACAGCCGGTGCTCGCCGATCCGAAGCCGGGAACCAGGAACCTCTTCCAGGTCTCCCACGCGGCTGCAGGGTCCCAATGCGTTGGGCCGTCCTCGACTGCTTTCCCAGGCCACAAGCAGGGAGCTGGATGGGAAGTGAAGCCGCTTGGATTAGAACCGGTGCCCATATGGGATCCCGGGGCGTTCAAGGCGAGGACTTTAGCTGCTAGGCCACGCTGCTGGGCCCTATTTCCTGGTTAATTTCTATAATTATAAAATTATATACTGGGATTTCTATTTACTTAACTGATAGATTCATGGATAGGTTTTTTTTTTTCCAGTTCATAAAATTCATGGGCAAATTGATAACTTAATGCTAGAATTTACATTTGTTAATAGCAAAGTTAAGTACAAACAGCAAATTTATATTTAATATATTTAATATATAATAATTTGACTTATTTCAGTGTTAACTTATTAACAAAGCAAGACCTTCAAGTACCCTTTTCTGTCAGTGTTTGACAGATTCAGTGGCCGGGGGCCAATCAAGAGTACGTAATATATGTAACTTTATGAGTTGACAGACGCTTGGGGATCGTTGAGTTTTGTCTTTGAGGTTATACACATACTCAGTCATCGAGTTGAGGCTTGAGATCAAAGTCCTGGTTCCTACTCAGGGTTTTGTTCCCCTGTGACCTATATTTTGGTTGGACACACAGTCAGCCTTCCTCATGTCACTTCCGCAGCAGCAGCTGCAGATTGAAAAACAATTTTTTTTTTTAGTATTGCATTTGTACTGAACACGTGCAGACTTTTTATTTCAGTTGTTCCCAGAACAATGCAGCATTGTAGAGGTGACTTCCAGTACGTAGCAGAATGTGCATCGGTTATATACAGGTGCAGTCCCATTCTACAGGAGGTGGTCCTTCTAGGTTATGGCCTCCATAGGCTGGCCCGGAGCTGGTCTACCTTAGTACAGAGAAAACTCTGTGTTGCTCGTACATTTTAACACAAGTATTTCTTCAGTGTTGAAGAAATGTAAAAGATTTTGACTTCCTCAAATGAGTTCTGTCCTAGTTGTTTCCTAAAAAGAAAGAAGAACTTTTGACTTCCTTGATCACGTCTGTAGGGTACACAGTGGGGATCTAGAATTTGCTCTTAGAAACATTGGAAGGAGGGCCCGGTGCAATGGCTCCATGGCTAAATTCTTGCCTTGTATGTGTTGGGATCTCGTTTGGGTGCTGGTTTGGGTCCCAGCTGCTCCACTTCCCAACCAGCTTGTTGCCTAGGTAAGCAGTGGAGGATGGTCCAAAACCTTTGGACCCTGCACCTGGTGGGAGACTGGGAAGAAGCTCCTGGCTCCTGGCTTCGGATTGGCTTTGCTCTGGCTGTTGTGTCCACTTAGGGAGTCAAGTAGTGGATTTAAGATCTTCCTCTCTGTATATTTGGCTTTCCAATAAAAATAGATAGATCATTTTAAAAAAAAAAAAAAGGTTTGTGAAAAAATGAAAGATAATATGAAATTTCCATGAATGTTTTGAAGGTCCCTCCTTAAGTCTGTAGTCTAGGTAACATTGTTTTTTACCCATGTTAATGTTTCAGGTGATTTATTTTTTTTTTTAAAGATTTCCATATTTGAAAGGCAGAGTTAAATAGTATTGAGATCGTCCATCTGCTGGCTCACTCACAAATGGCTGCAGCATTTGTGGGTGGCCCAGACTGAAACCAGGAGCTGGGAGCTTCTTCTGGGTCTCCCACATGGGTGCAGGTCTCCCAAGCAGTTGGGCCAACTTTCTGGTGCTTTCCCTTCCCCAGACACAATTAGCCAGGAGCTCAACAGGAAGTGGAGCGGCAGGGATGCACAACTGCATCCATAAGGGATGCTGGCACAGGAGGTGGTGACTTAACTTTCATCAATTTCCTGTCATTACACCAAGATATGTTACATGATAACGTTAATGGAAGATGAAGTCTGTCATTTAGGCAGTACTGTTATACCCATTGTTACTGTATCAGTTAATTTCTTGATAATGATATGAAGATTATGTAGCATAACACTCGTGGAAGCTGATGAAGGGTACATAGGAACTTTATACCATTTCTGCAAATCTTCTAAATGCCTAAAATTACTTCAAAAAAGAAAAAAATGGGGCAAATGTGGCACAAAAACTTAAGCTGCTGCCTGGGGCATTTGCGTCCCATACAGGAGTGCTGACTCAAGTCCCATTTATTCTACTTCTAGTCTGGTCTCCTGCCAGTACCCATGAACACAGCAGATCATAGTTCAAGTGCGTGGGTTCCTGCTCCCTACGTGGGAGACCTGGGTGGAGTTCCTGGCTCCTGGCTTCTAGGAACTCCCTGTCCATTGTCCTGAGCCTGCTGATTTTGCCATTTAGCAAGCGAGCTAATGAACAGTATCACTCTCTCTCCTTCTCTCTGTTGCTCTGCATTTCAAGTAAACAAATAAGTCTAAACAAACAAACCACTCTGGAAGGAATTGAAAATATTCCAGTTTGTAACCTCCAGTTAAACTTTATTTAGGACATTTCTATGTTAGAACAGAAACTTTAATTGAATTAGAAAGTTGAATAAGAGAGCTAGTAAAACAGAAAGTAGTTATCTTTTGGCTCATCAAGTGCAAGGTACTGTTGTAAACAATATGTATCATTGCATTTTACACAATATTCCAGTATTAGTGTTATTTTCTGTTTTGTAAATGGGTAACAGAGAAGTTGAGTAATCTTTCCCAAAGTCACAGTAAACGGTAGATAATAAAGAGTAGAGAAACCTAACCCAGGCAGTCTGACAGCAGAACCTACTCTTAATCACACCACCGTGTATTAGGAAGTAGTGCAGAATGACTGAAGACAGAAGTATGGAAGAAAGGCTTACGTTGGGGGACAGGATGGGAAGGTCTACTGTGTGTATGTGTGTGTACGTGCATGAACGCACGCACATCCCTATTTAGATACATTAGAGAGAATGTTGGAGCAGCCAGAGTCAGAGCAAATGGCCGAGAACTTTGCAGAATCCGTGAGGCCACCATATAGTTAAATAATGCAGAGAGAAAATAACTACAATTTCCCCTCTCATTAGTCATTCAAAGGTGAGCTGAAATTAAAATACTTCCCACTTAAAAATGGGATTTTCCTGTCACTGTCATTTAAAGAGCTCTTACAAACATGCGTTTTAGGAAAAGGGAAGTGGGCCCAGGGCAAGGGCATGAGTAAGTGCTCGATGAGCAAATAAGGTTTTGGACACATTGAAATCTTGGTTGAAGGGAAAACAACAGCGGACTGTCTTATTTCAGTCTTACCGCTGTGTGGGTTATGAGCCAGATCATGCCAGACAAGTGTAGGAAGTATTAAGGAGTCTCTGTTAACCACACTTGGTGATAACAGGGCCCGCTAGAAATGAGCAAATGACACGTCCAGTGACAGTCCAGTCTGAATCGAAATCTCGAGGGGAACAAACGGGTTTTTACCGTGAAACCCGTGCATTAAACAAACTGAAATCGTATGTCCCAGCTTCCGCAGCAGTGTAAATTATCCTAAAAGACATGCAGCAAACAACCTGGACACAATTACAAAGGCTGCAGACATTGACCTTTCCTTGGCTTCTCTGAGCACATTCTGGTATTCCTAGGCCTCACCTCTCCTGGAACTCTGGAAAGTACACACAATTAGAAATACAAAGCATAGCATCTTTACTGTCCCGCCCAAGCAGTGAACAGTGGGTGAGGAACACAGACATTCAGGCGGGCTATGTGTCCTTGGAAACTGTCTGCGGGAAGCCAGAGAGCAAGCAGATACTAGGGAGGCCAAGTGAGTCAGAGTGCCAGAGCGATGGAAGCACGTGACCAAGAGAGCCCCTCCCCATCATGGGCCTTTACAGGGGTTTGCAGCAGTGTGATACTGCCTCCTGTCAGGTTCCAGGTGATAATAGGTGGGCAGGAGGAGTGGCTTCCAAGTGCGTGACCTCAAACCTAGCTGTCTAGGACCACAACATTGCTTTTCACGTTTATTCACTTTCTTAATATTTATGCTAAACCTCTGAGGCACTGGTTCTGTGCTGTGCCACAGAACCTATGATAGATAATAGCACGTTGGTATTTGAGGATTTTACTCTGCTTAGCAACTTGAACCAAATTTTTCATGCATTCTGCTTTTTAGCAGGCAAGCCAGGTAGAATATAATGTTCTGTTTTGTAACTCAAGAAATCATTTTCTCACAAATGGAAGCCCACATTATACTTGAATTAACTATGAACACTTTCTTCTCTGCTTTTAGACCAACCGCAGCAGAACTGCTAAGGCACAAGTTTTTCCAGAAAGCAAAGGTAAGAAATGACAGCTTTGTTTTTTTCTGTGTTCGTGTGATGCTGCTCCGTTGTATGTGTTGTGTTCACTGTTTAGAAATTAACGTTTCCTAACGCTGATTTCTGTTTGGAAGAATGAGGGCAACCGAAAGAACCGCTGAGGGCGCTGTGAGTACCACCCTTGGTACATGAAGATACTTTGGAATTTAATAAATGTGTTTCTGAGTATCATTAAACAGTAGGCCAGACTTACTAAAACAGCAGTGAATATTGAAATATTCTAGGTGTAAGCGATGGGAGCTACTGAGCTCTCCCCTTAGGGGTTACTCCTGATGTAGTAAGTGCTTCGTTTCCCAAAGAGATGGGAGAGTGGGCTATTACATTGGTTGGAAATGTGGGCCTGGGAGTGTGCAGGCTGTGGCTCATCAGGTGTGCTGATGGTGTGTGAAGCCGTGGGGTGCCTCAGGGCGAGGAAAGCCTGGGGGGCTTTGTATACTTGTTCACCTGCTGGTTGCCGTGATCGTCTCTGTGAATAAAAGAAGGCCCCCAGTGAAACTTCTGATCTACTTAGACAACAAAATACTGGGCTGTCTCCCATGGCTGACCCACGTGAAGAGCAGAATGCTGGAGTCAGGTCTACAGCGGAAGGACTGTGTCACTGTAAAACACAGGGGATGATGGGCAGGAAGCCCTTTACCTTCAAAACTTCAAACGGAAAAGAAGAATAACAATTTAAAAAAACTCTATTTTTAAGAAAATACTTTTCTTTTCTCTCTCTCCAGAATAAAGAGTTTCTTCAAGAAAAAATACTGCAGAGAGCACCTACCATTTCTGAAAGAGCTAAAAAGGTAAAGGAAGATGAATTCCTCTTTCTTGGCAAGTTACTTAGTTACTTTATCTTTGCATTTTGAATCTATATGTTAAGTGATACACTGTTAATAGTGTATGAAGTTTGTTTCTGCTGTTTCTAAAGCAATCTTTGATGTATTCTGTCAGTGCGTATCATTGGTCTAATGTATAGCTACATATTACTGTACTGTCCACCAGAACTGAGAAAGTAGTTAGTGAATTAATTCTTTTTTTTTTTTTTTTTTTTTTAAAAGATTTATTTTATTTTCATTACAAAGTCAGATACACTGAGAGGAGGAGAGACAGAGAGGAAGTGGAGCCGCCGGGATTAGAACCAGCAGTCATATGGGATCAAGGCGAGGACCTTAGCCACCAGGCCACACTGCCGAGCCCCGTTAGTGAATTAATTCTAAGCCCTGTTAGCTACTGGCTTCCCACTGTCGGGGTGGCTGCCCGAGTTTACATGGTTGATAATTGAAGTCACTACACCCACTTAAGGCACTACATTTTCTGGACTTTGTATTCAGATCCAAACAATCTTATTTACGTGTGTAATTTCGAAGAAGGTTGATGGTAATGTGAGCCTGAATTTAGGTTTCAGTTTGGGCAAAGTATATGGGTTTTCCCCTTCCATGTGAATGTTACGGTCCTGTTAAGAGGTGGGGAGAGCCTCGCCCACTCCCCAGCTTGTCTGACTTAGCCAGTGTGAAGGAAGGAGTGGCCAGGTGGCTGTGAGCTGATGGCGGCCTTGCGGGGCACGTACAGGCTGGGCCTGGTGCACCCGAGTGCAGGTGTGTCATGATGCAGCGCAAGGCCCGCCAGGGAGGCAGCAGCGTCATGTCTAGTGTCTGGCCGTAGGTAATTCTCCTCCGTGCATCACACCGCTTGTGAATTGGGTACTACCCAAAAGATTTTCCTTAATGAACCGGGAAAGTGTACGAGACTCCCGGAAGTGGGGGTTTTGTCACCAAGTCCTGGCGGTGAACTTGTACAGAGTTGGAAGCTCAGATGTTGCTTTCTTCCTGAACAGTTCTTGCGAAGCGTCAGCAGTTACTCGTTCTGTAGCTCTTTCCCTACCTTGATTTAAAGTTATGCCACTTACCACCTGGAAAAGTTTTCTCTCTTGCTTCCGGATCTTTTGGTATTCGCTTTTCCTGAGATGCTTTGCGTCACCGCTGCCATGAGCTGACACACTTTGCTCATTCCTCTGCTTTTCAGCTCCTCGGTGAAGGGGCCTGGCCTCGGAATAGCACCTTCCCGTGCTTGCTGTCCCTTCGCCTACCTTGTCGTCGTTAAAAGAACTCACCGGTGCCTGATATGTTATATAGTCTTTGTGTATGATTAGAGCAAAGCTTAGTAAGAACCACAATGTTTTGTTCATTGTTGTCTCCAATGTGTCTAGAAGTGTTCCCATCCGTAGATATTTGGTCACACAAGAGCAGATTAAAGTTGCACGAACTCCCAGCCGAGGGCCCTACCGAGTGCGTGTCTGCAGTGTGACTCGGCCAAGGAGAGTGGACCTCAGAAAGGCCGTCCAGTGAATACTTCAGTTGAGCTTCACCTTCTGTGCTTCCAACTGCTAAGGAATGGAAAGTCAGCAACCCCAAATGAATGCCAACCATGAGAGGAGCGAAAGCTGGCATCAATTTCAAAAGTAAAATGCCAGTAATTAGTGACAAAGAACATGGCCAGTTAGAGGAATGTAGTTGCTAAGCCAGCACTTCAGGCAGCTAACAAAACTTCAGGGTGCTCCTGGCAAGCCAGAATTAAAGCGTCAATTATTTTGGTGGGACAGGTTTGAACTGTATGTATAGCTTGTGCACATTTTCCGGCAGCAGTCTGTAGCCTCCTCCGATGAGACTTAGCCCTGTCCGTTTAAGACTTTGTGTCGGCCCCTTGTGGAGGAGAGGTGACTGACTATCTAGCAGTGACGCTTTGCGACATCAGTCAAAGCTTATTACTTGTGACTCCAGAACACCAGCAAAAGAGAAAATAGACTGACTTCAGCAAGAATTTTTTTTTTTTGCTTTAAATGATGCCATCAAGAAAATGAAAACAAAAATGTATCCAGAATGGCAAAAATATGTGTATCATATCTGATAAGATAATTGCATCTAGAATATCCATGTAAAAATTAAAATGAAATAAAAAGACCAGGAAAATGGGCAATGAGGTCTAATTGGCCACTTAACATAAAAAGATGCTTGGCTGGCCTTGTGTCATAGCTGGCTAAGCCGCAGCCTGCAGCCCCAGCATTCCGCATAGCCAGCGGTCGGAGTCCCAGCTAGTCCACTTCCGATTCCAGTTCCCTGCCCGGGAGCTCGGGGGCCTATACCCACGTGCTCACAGCACACTCTTCCCCTCTGGCTTCTGCCCAGCCCAACCCTGGCCATTGCAGGCCATTTGGGGAGTTAGCCAGCAGATCGCATATCTTTCTCTTTGTCTCTCCTTTCCTCTCTCTCTGTAACTCTACCTTCCAGATAAACAAATAAAGCTTTTTTTTTTTTTTAAAGATGCTCAATATCATTAGCTGTTGGAGAAATACAAAATAGTTAACAGTGAGATGCCACTTCACTAGAATGATATGAAAGGACAAAAATACATTCCAAAATAGCTGTCATTAAAGATATTGGAAAACTGGAGTGCTTGTTGACTGCTGATGGGAGTGTGAAACATTGCAGCTACTTCAGACAGCAGACTGGAACTTCCTCGAAAGAATAAATGAGTTACTGCTGCTAGCCGTACCCAAGAGGACTGAAATTATTAGGTATATACCAAAACCTATGCCCAAATGTTCATAGCAGCATTATTCATAAGAACAAAGATGAGGAAATAACACAAATATCCCTCAGCTGATGAATAGATCTAAAAAATGTGGTGTATTCGTATAGGGAATATTACTTGGCAGTAAAATGTAATAAAATACCGATGGTCCAACATTTAGATTGTCCCACTGTAGATTTTGATACATATTTGGTAGAAGCTGTACTTCAGACTATACTTTTTTTTTTTTAGGATTTTTTAAAAAAAAAATTATCGGAGAGACAGGAAGATCTTCCATCCATTGATTCACTCCCCAAGTGGCCACAATGGCTGGTGCTGCATTGACCAGAAGCCAGGAGCCAGGAGCTTCTTCCTGGTTTCCTACACGGGTGCAGGGTCCCAAGGCTTTGGACTGTCCTCAACTGTTTTCCCAGACCACAAGCAGGGAGCTGGATGGGATGTGGGGCTGCCGGAATTAAAACTGGCATCCATATGGGATCCCGGCGTGTTCAAGGCAAGGACTTTAGCCACTAGGCCACCGCACCAGGCCCCAGATTATAAATTTTGATCCTCTCCTTGGTCGCAGTATGTGGTACAGCTCTGTCACCACAGCAAGCCCCAGCTTCCGGTTGCCAGAAGTCAAAGGTGTCACCTGTGTTGGTCAGCTGGGATGCTTGCTAAGTTGGGTATATTCAGTGCTTCAGTGATAGGCTTAATCAGGATGTAACCCTGTTGGAAGCCAAGGAGCATTTGTACTAATGTGTACTGCAATACAGATCAGCCTTAAAGTAATATGCAAGAAGCCGCTTACAGCAGATGGTGCCTGAGGAGTCTTCACAAAGTTCATGGAGGAACAGCAGTTCAGGTGGTGGCTCAAGTCGTGGGCTCCCTGCCGCCCAGCTGGAGCACCTAGAGTGAGTTGCAGGCTCCTGGTATCAGTCAGGCCCAGCCCTGGCAACTGTGGACACTCAGGGAATGAATGATCACTAAAAGATTTTTTTAAGGGTTTATTTATTTTTATTGCAAAGCAGATATATATATGAGGAGAGACAGAGAGGAAGAGCTTCCGTCTGATTATTCATGCCCCAAGTGACCAGAGTAGCTGGAGCTGTGCCAATCCGAAGCCAGGAGCCAGGAGCTCTTTTGGATCTCCCACATGGGTGCAGGATTCCAAGGCTTTGGGCCATGTTTGACTTCAAGCAGGGAGCTGGATGGGAAGCGAGGCTGCTGGGATTAGAACTGGTGCCCATGGGCGTTCAAGGCAAGGACTTCAGCTGGTAGGCCACCGCACCGTTCCCAGAGTAAACTTTTAATTCCATTGTTTTCACATGGGCTTTTGAAAGTGCCCTGAAAGTATGAGTCCATGTGCATAAAATATTCACAACAGGCCAATGTAGAGAGACAAAAAAGCTACTGGCTGCCTAGGACTAGGGAATTGGAAGCAAGTGACCATGACTGCCTATTGGTATGGCGTGTTTGTAGTTATGGTTACGCAATTCTGATTATCCCATAGGTTGATTGTGTGATGAAGGAATTACATCCTAACAAAGCTTTCTTCTTTGCAAAGGGTGCCTCTAGAACAGCATAACCACTAACAGAAGTCATTTGGAGGGGCACATGTTGTGGTACATAGAGGGTTAAGCTACCACTCTTTTTTTTTTTTTAATTGGAAAGGCAGATATTCAGAGAGAAGGAGAGAGAAAACGATCTTCCATCTGTTGGTTCACTCTCTCTCTCTCTTTTTTTTTTTTTTTTTTAATGGAAAGGTGGATTTACATAGAGGAGAGACCGAGAGGAAGATCTTCCGTCCAATGATTCACTCCCCAAGCGGTCGCAATGGCTGGAGCTGAGCCAACCCAAAGTCAGGAAGCAGGAGTTTCTGGATTTCCCTTGTGGGTGCAGGGTCCCAAGGTTTTGGGCCGTCCTTGACTGCTTTCTCAGGCCACAAGCAAGGAACTAGATGGGAAGTGGAACAGCCAGAATATGAACTGGTGCCCATATGAGATCCCACCAAATGCAAGGCGAGGATTTAGCCACTAGGCCACCGCTGAGCCCAAGCTACCACTTTTGTCGTGCGGGGTTGAGTCTCGCTTCTGTTTCCAGATTCCTGCTGTCTTACCTGTCTAGGAGGCAGCAAATGATGCCTCAAGTTCTTTTTGTGACTCAGCTGTAGTTCTGACTCCTGGCTTCAGCTTGGCTCAGCCTTGATTTGGGGTCAGGGACGATTTTGAAAGTAATGCCGCAAATAGATGAGCTTCTCTATCTCTAGCTTCATTCACTCTCTCCTATTTGGTATCTTCCAAATGAATAAAAATAAATAAATTTTAGAACAGAAGTCTTAGGTCTTCATGGCGCACTGGCCTATGCCGCTGCCTCCAACGCCAGCATCCCCTGTGGACACCAATTTGAGAGCCTGTTAATGCATCTAGGAAAGCAATAGAAGATGGCCCAGGTGCTTGGGTCTCTGCACCCATCTGCGAGACCCAGCTCTGGCCATTGTGGCCATCCAGGGAGTGAACCAGCAGAGGAAGCTCGCTCTCTCTGCCTTTCAAATCGAGCTCTTGATGTTAGCCTGCCCCAACACTGGCTCTTGTGGGCGCTTGGGTTGTAAACCAGAGAATAGAGATCTTTCTCTGTGTCAGTCTCTGCCCTTCAAATAAAATAGATCAATGAATGAGCATTAAAAAAATTCAGCAGGTCCAGCGGTGTGGCCTAGCGGCTAAAGTCCTCGCCTTGATCACACCCCAGGATCCCATATGGGCGCCGGTTCTGATCCCAGCAGCTCCACTTCCCATCCAGCTCCCTGCTTGTGGCCTGGGAAAGCAGTCGAGGACGGCCCAAAGCTTTGGGACCCTGCACCCGTGTGGGAGACCCGGAAGAGGTTCCTGGTTCCTGGCTTCAGATTGGCTCAGCACCGGCCGTTGTGGCCACTTGGGGAGTGAAACATCGGATGGAAGATCTTCCTTTCTGTCTCTCCTCCTCTCTGTATGTCTGACTTTGTAATAAAAATAAATTTAAAAAAATCAACAACTTTAAGAGAAATGGCTGTTTCTTATGTATAACCATGTTCATAAACAGTAAATATCGATCCAACCAAATATACAGTGTTCTTGAGAAAATGGTAGAGGGTTGATAATAGAGTTAAATTCTGTTCTTCCAAATTGAGAAGTTTATAAATCAAGAAAAAAAAATTAAGGCAGATTTCAAAGGAGCAAGGTAAAATTTGTTGAAAGCAATTGCCTGTGGGGGAAGAAGATGGAGTCTAAGAGATGGCTACTTAAAAAAAGTTTTCTTTTAATTTTTAATATTGTTTACATAGTTGAGAGGAATACAGGCCCATGTGGTCCTCAGATTGGAGTGGGGAGGGTCAGGTATGGAGGTACCTGGGGGACTCGTGCTACAATCTTTTATTCCCCTGTGTCTGCAGGGGAGGAAGGGTAGGGGGCACACTCCTTGCTGTCAAACTACGTCAGCAACCAGGGAACCAGGGATCGGGGATGGCCCTTTAATGGTACAGCAGACACCCCATGTGGGGAAGAGTGTTGCAAGTATGTTACTCAGGTAGTCTCTGTTAGCCCCAAGACATTGTTGGCTTCTTGCCGCATGGTTGAGAAAATCTTTCTGAGGTCTGTTGGCTGACGCATCCACCTTAGTGCATCCACAGACCCGGGAACATGCTGCCAAACGCAGCCAGAATTGTCCAACCTGTGCAGCTTTCCACCCTATATCGAGGCAGTTGACATCTCTGCTGACACAGATGAGCTGGCTGTCATGTCCCCCGTGTGCATCAGGACATGCTGTCCACTGCACAGGCATCAGCAACTGAGGAGGCCCAGTCTTGGTACATGTTCTCCAAGGTCAGACTACACATTCTTTGATTTTTCCTGTGGCCAGGGTCTGAGTCCAGCAGTCTGGTTGGGGAGTTGCTCAGGAAACCTCACCTGACTTGACTTCAGGCTTGACTCTTAGATGCACCAGCCATTCAGGGTCAGATATGGTCTGTCATCTGCACCAGCCAATGCACATACTGCTGGAGGCAGATTGCTCAGTTCCGCCTCAGCCCCGTATTTCATATGCACTGTTGGGTGATATGACCCAGCCCAGCCAGCCCACCACAGACCCAGTCCCCATATATACCAACAGTTGCCACGGAGTCGTCAGGGTGACCTCTAATAACTCCCACCAGGCCTGCCCCCAGCCCATTTTTGCACATGCAGTCTCAGCCCAGAACATATCCTGTCTAGCTGTTATGCACATCCATGGGTACTGAGGCTTAGCTCAACCTGATCAGTCCCCAGATGCAGCTCTCACAGTTGTCAGCAGGTGCCGCTACCTGATCCAGCATGGCCCACCCCCAGGCTTGGTTCTTTTGCTCATCAGTGATAGGTACAGCCTAGTAGGCAAGTGTCCACAGTACCCTAATTGTCCTGTCCCCGCATTGGAATTCACACTTGCCCAGGGGATAGTGTGGTGCAGCCTAACATGGCTTGCATCCAGTCCCAGCTCTTGCCGGCTAGTGGCTGCAGCCTAGCTTGGTTTGCCCACACCCATTCTGGCTCTTGTGTATGCCAGCAGGTACACAGGCTAGCCCAGCCAGGCTCACCTGCAAGAAAGGCCCACCCCCAGTTCAGCTCTCATGCTCACCCCTACCAGGTCCACTCCCAGCCCTTGGTCTTGTGTGTACCCACAGGTGCTGCGGCCCAGTCTGAGATGACCTGTCCCCAGTCTTGGCATTTACCAGCAGTTGCTACAGCGTGGCTCTGCCCTGCCCACCCCTAGTCACAGTTCTTGCTGGCAGGTGCAGTAGCCTCACCTAGCCCAACGCACCCCCAACTCTCATGTGAACTGTCAGGTATTATTATCAAACCCAGCCTGGCCTGAGCCCTGCCCTGGCTTTCTCTCATACCAGTATGTGCTGTGGACAGACCCTGCCCAGTCTGTCACACATGTGTTAGTAGATGCTGCGTCACAGCCTGGTCTAGCCTGCTCCCAACCTGGCCGTTGGGCTCACCAGTGGTAGTTTTGCCTAGTAGGGGAGTTTTCCAAATTCTTCTCCCTGGCCCACTACCAGCAATGGATCCTGCGTGTGCTGTTGGGTTCTACTGCCCAGACTGACATGGCTAATCCCCAGCGTGGCACTCATTTGTGGGTACTTTGGCCTAGCTAGATTGCTCCACACCCATTCTGACTCTTCACTGGTGGGTGCTGTAGCCTTGCTGAGCCTGACTTACCCCAAGACCTGGTTCTCACGTGAACCAGCAGGTACTACAACCTAACCTGGCCTGTCCCATAGCCATTCTGGCTCTTATGAGCACCAGCAGGTGCTGGAGATCAACCTGGTTTGCCTTGCCCCCAGACCCAGTCCACATGCATGCTGATGGGTGCTTCAGTCTTGCCCAACAGGGGAGTCCCCAAAGTTCCCCTCCCAGGCCTATTCCCAGCCCCATGTCTTACGTGTGCTGGTGGGTATTTCAACCAGCCTGGTGTGGTCTACCTGCAGTCTCTGCTCTCACTGGTGGGTGTTTTAGCCCAGCCCAGCTGGGCAAGGTCCACACCCTGTCCTGGCTTTCGTGCATGCCAATAGATGCTGAGGCCTGTCCCAGCTCGGTCTGTCCCCAGACCTGGCCCACACAAACAGCAATAGAATAGGCTTGCCTGGCCTGGCCTGCCCGCAGCCCCTGCTCCCAGTGGGGGCTGTGCACCACGTCCCCCTACCAGGCTCACTCACTTCCCTGGGTCCCATGTCTGCCATCGGGCGCAGCAGCCCTGTTTGGCACGGTCTGCCCTTAGTACTGATCCTTGCGTGCACCAAAAGGTACTGTAGCCTGGCCCCACGTAGCTTCTCGCAGCCCCAGCTGCTGCAAGTATTAGATGGGTGTCAGTTGAGTTTTGTGGTGCAGCCTGGCTTGGCCTGTCACCGTCCCAGCTCCCTGTGTAAACTGGTGGGTGTTGCAGTCCCAAAGAGGCGAACCCACAAGCTCCTTACGGAATCTGCTCTCAGATCCAGTTCTCTTATGTTCTGGTGGGTGCTGTGGTCCAGCCTGACTGGCTCTCCCTCTGCTCTGACATTCCTTGACGGGTAGTATGGCCTAGCCCAGCCAGCATGCACACCAGCCCCAGCTTTGCCATGTGGTTGGTACCTTGGCCTGACCCAGATATATCCTACGGTTTCCCACCTCTAAACTATTGCATTTCTGCTCCCTTGCTTACCTGTGAGTGCAGTGGGTTGGTCTGTGAAGACCCCCAAAATCATTCCTTCCCTGTCAAACATGCCCTCAGGTGCTCTAATACATCTCCAGCCCTCCTTCCCCTGGCGGTCTGTATCCCCGCTGCCTGAGGGCCAGAGTGGTGTGTGCCAGCCTAGAGTTTCCACTTTCCCCACTTAAAGAAAAGCCACTATGCTGGGGTACAGAAACTTGGCATTAAACAGCCCCAAATGCCAACCAGCTGTTGGCTGATTTTCTCCCAGCAATGTACAAAACAGCCTAGGTAGTTTGCCTACAGCAGTTTTGGTGGTGGTTTTTTGTTTTTAAACAAAACTTGCACAGCTCCATGACTCTAGGCACAAATGTAATTTTGACTTATTTATTTATTTAACAAGAGCAATCTCTTGGGTGGACTTCCTAGATCCAAGACCTCTTCCATTAAAAACAATTTTTGAAGAGCCAGTGTTATTGCGTAACTTGCTGGGCCACAACTTGCAGTGCTGGCCTCCTGTGTTGTAGCACCGCTTTGATTCCTGGCTCCTCTGCTTCTCATTCAATTTCTTGCTAATGAGCCTGGGAGAACAGTGGATGAAGACCCAAGTACTTGGGTCCCTGCTGACCACATTAGACCCGGATGGAGTTTGAGGCTCCTGGCATTGGCCTCACCCAGCGTTTAGGGAGTGCACCACCAGGTAAAAGACCTCTCTGTCTGTTACTTAGCCTTTTGAATAAAAAAACTTTTAAGTTTTTTTTTTTTTTAAGATTTATTTACTTTTATTGGAAAGGCAATTTTACAGAAAGAAGGAGAGGCAGAGAAATCTTCCGTCTGCAGGTTCATTCCCCAAATGGTCACAGTGGCCAGAGCTGAGCCAATCTGAAGCCAGGAGCTTCTTCTGGGACTCCCACATGGATGCAGGGTCCCAAGGCTTTGGGTCGTCCTCTGCTACTTCCCCAGGCCACAAACAGGGAGCTGGATGGGAGGGGGAGCAGCCAAGACATAAACTGGTACCCATATGGGATCCCGGTATGTATAAGGTGAGGATTTAGCCACTAAGCCATTGTGCAGGGCCCTAAAATTGTTTTGAGGATGTTAATACCTTGATCAGCTTAAAGCTGACTTCACATGAAGGACTTGGTGTTTGGGTGTGGATGTGGAAGTACAGGGAAAGTCTGATTGCGACTAAAGGCAAAGTGGATGTTGTGAAGAAAGAGCTTGGGAGATGTGAATTTGCATGAGGGCACTTACTTTTGGGGAAAATGATTATGGATTGAAATGACACAAATGGAAGAAAATATGAATGAATGTTTTATCTGGCAAACGTGAAACAAAATTGTAATCCGTGTCTTCCCGATGAGCAGGTCCGCAGAGTGCCGGGTTCCAGTGGCCGTCTTCATAAGACAGAGGATGGAGGCTGGGAGTGGAGCGACGATGAATTCGATGAAGAAAGTGAGGAGGGGAAAGCAGCAATTTCACAACTCAGGGTAAGCGTTGTTAAACCGTATGCTTGCAGAACTCTCTATGGGTTTTGTTCATGATAGCCAACTAAATATAAAGAATACAAGAGTCAGGATGTGGACTTTGTGGCAAAGCTCGTTAAGCTGCTGCCTACAACTCCCATGTGCCCTATCAAAGTCCCCATTGAAGTCCCAGCTCTCTGCTTCAGACCCAGCTTCCTGCTAATGTGTCCTGGGAGGCAATACCTTAGGCTGCAAGTGCTTGGGTGCCTGCCACCTCTTTGGGAGACCTGGCTGGAATTCCTGGACTCATGGTTTTGGTCTGGCTCAGCCCTGGTTCTTTCAGGAATTTGGGGAGTGAATCAGCAGATAGATTCCCCCCCTTCTTTTTTCCCTCTCCCAACTCACTCATTCTCATGGCCATTTTCATTCTGCCTTACAAATAAACTAAACCTTTTTTAGAGACTTATTTACTTGGCAGGAGGTTACAGAGAGAGAAGGAGGCATAAAGCTGTGCTGGCTCACCCCCAGATAGCTGCAGCAGTCAAGGCTGGGTCTGTCTGGAGCCAGGAGCTGCTTCTCCATCTCCCGTCTGCTGCTGCTCTCAGGCACATTGGCCGGGAGCTTGGAGCAGGACCACTGATACTCAAACCAGTACATTGGAAAGGGATGCCAGTGTATCGAGTAGCGGCTTAACCCCCTGTTTCCCAAACAAGTAGCTTTCTGATCAGTATCTCATCATCTTTAGACAGTTTTTTTAAAGATTTATTTATTTTTGTTGGAAAGGCTGACACACAGAGAGGAGGAGAGACAGAGAGGAAGATCTTCCGTCCGATGGTTCACTCCCCAAGCGGCCGCTATGGCTGGAGCTGAGCCAGCCAGGAGCCAGGAGCTCTTCTAGGTCTCCCAAGTAGGCGATGGGTCCCAAGGCTTTGGGCTGTCCTCGACTGCTTTCCCAGGTCATAAGCAGAGAGCTAGATGGGAAGCAGGGCTGCTGGGATTAGAACCGGCGCCCATATGGGAGGAAGACCATATGCAAGGCGAGGACTTTAATCAGTACGCTATTGTGCCGGGCCCGTTTACAGTTTTTTTAAGGTCTATTTATTTTTATTTGGAAAGCAGATTTACAAAGAAGAGATAGACAGGAAGATCTTCCATCTGCGGGTTCACTCTCCAGGTGGCTGCAATGGCTAGGAGCCAGGAACTTCTTTTGGGTCTCCCACTTGGTTGCATAAATTCTTTTAAAGAAAGAATATAGGGCCTGGGGCGGGAGCCTAGTGTCTAAAATCCTTGCCTTGCAAGTGCTAGGATCCCATTTGGGCACCAGTTTGTATCCCGGCTGCTTTACGTCTCATCCAGCTCCCTGGAGAGGACGACTTAAATCCTTGGGACCCTACACCCTCCTGGGAGACCCGGAGGAAGCTCCGGGTTCCTGGCTTCAAATCGGCTCAGTTCTCATAGTTGCAGCCACTTGGGGAGTGAATAAGCAGATGGAAGGTCTTTCTGTGGGTCTGACTTCCAATAAAAATAATAAATCTTTTTTTTTTTCAAGGTATATAAAACCAAGTGGCAGACATTAACTTAGCCAGTTAAGATACCTTTGTCTCTAGGGCCTGAGCTAAATCTTTGCCCTGCATTCACAATGATCCTATATGGATGCCATTTATATACTGAATGTTCCCTTCCCATGTTGCTCCCTGCCTGTGGCCTGGGAAGGCAGTTGAGGATGACCCAAAATCTTGGAACCCTGCACCCGTGTGGGAGACCCACAAGAGGCTCCTGGCTTTGGATCGGCTCAGCTCTAGCCTTTGTGACCACGTTGCAGGTGAACCAGTGGATAGAAGAGATATCTTCCTCTCTGTCGTCTGCCTTTTCAATAAAAACAAACAAACAAAAAGTTATATCTTGTGTCATTAATGTCTGGTTTTGGCTGACTCTGGCTCCTGGTCCCAGCTCTTGCTGGTGCAGAACCTTGGAGGCAGCAGTGAATGGCTCATGTGTGTGGTTCCCTGCCACTCTTGTGGGGAGAGGGCGGTCACTGGATATTGTTCCCAGTGCCCATCTTTGGCCCCATCTCTGTCTCATCTGTTATAAATATTTGGGGAATGCACCAGATGGACAGGAGCTCAAAAATAGGGTTCCCTAGTAATTTTTATGTTTTTTTTTAAGATTTATTTATTTTTATTGGAAAGTCAGATATACAGAGAAGAGGAGAGATAGAGAGGAAGATCTTCCGTCCGATGATTCACTCCCCAAGTGATCGCAACGGCCAGTGCTGCGCCGATCCAAAGCTGGGAATCAGGAACCTCTTCCAGGTCTCCCATGCAGGTGCAGGGTCCCAAGGCACTGGGCCATCCTCCACTGCTTTCCCAGGCCACAAGCAGGGAGCTGGATGGGAAGTGGAGCAGCCGGGATTAGAACCGGCGCCCATATGGGATCCCGACGTGTTCAAGGCGAGGACTTGAGCCGCTAGGCCACGCCGCCGGGCCCAATTTTTATGTTTTGAACTGCTAGTGGTGGTGTTTTGTTTTTAAGGTTTTGTGGCTAAAAATGTCTCATTCACTGAGAAACAAAGACAGCTCGGTCCCAGTGACTGCATCCTCCAGCCAGGCCTGCAGGAGCATCATCTGCTGAAAGGAACCAGAGTTCCTTTGAGAAATTACCGATTCCAGGACTTGGGCAGGAGAGATCCAAGATGACAAGAGTATCATCTTCTGCTGCTATGTACTTACCAACATCGTCATAATGCCATCAGAGCCAGCTTGAAGGAATTCCCACTGGGCCAGTCTCTGATAGCTTAACCATCAAAATAAATTAAGTGCAGTAGTGAGTTCTAAATTATTTATAGCAACCGGGTAAATGATTTTCGACATTGGTTAAAACCCCAAGTTCCATAATGGAGTGCCCAGGTGGCATTCCTGGCCCTGGCCCACACCTCCAGCTCCTGTACATGTGACCCCTGGGAGGCGGCAGGTGTCCCTGCCAGTCCCGTGGGAGACCCGGGGGATGGACTTTCTGGCTCCTGACTTCAGCTAAGCTCCAAGCTATTAGAGGCATTCGTAGAGTCAGCCAGCAGGTGGAAGTTTCTCTTATAAACAAAATTTACAATGTGTGTATCCGTACCAATAAAACATATATATGATTGAATGGGAAAAAGGAATGATTTCTCATTGAATGCCACGTACTGACCTGCAACCATCATCCTAAAGGTTGGGTTGGGACATCCGTGGATGCTGAACCCAAGGGGGCAGTTTTGGGGAACAGGTAGGTTAGTCCCAAGGTCTTCATGCTCCCGTGTCCCTCCCCGTACAGATTGTCTATCAGTGTCAAGGGGAAAAAACAAGTACTGTATGCTGGAGAATCCAGAAAATTCCTTGACCCAGTGGTTAAAATTAAACTCACTAGTGAGGCACAAATGATGATACCCAAGAAGGACACAAAGTTCTGCACCCCTTCCTGGCCCTCTGGACATCAGAGCAGCTGCACCTGGGCAGAGTGCGGCGGAGGTGGTGGGGTTCAGGTGGTGGGGTTCAGGGGACTGTGTTCTTCAAAATGCCCATACTCCAGGTCTTACACATACCAGGAGACCTGGGAACCAGTTGCAGTAGCTGAGTCCTAGACCACACCCTGTGCTGAAGATGAAAAAGGCTACAATGGCCCCTAGGATCAACTGAGAGTAGGACTGTGAACAGTAAATTAGATGTGAGTGTTGTGTCATTGTTAGGTCTCCTGAAGTTGGTCTTTTAGAAGTCTCTTTCCTGAGGGAAGTACGTACTGTGTGAAGTGGTGAACAGTCATGATACAGGAGGCCTATTTCCAGATGATACAAGAAATCATTTTCTTGTAAGATTTGTTTATTTTTTATTGGGAATTCAGATTTACAGAGAAGGAGAAACAGAGAGAAAGATCTTCCATCTGCTGGTTCACTCTAACACTAACCCCAAGTGGATGTAGCAGCCAGAACTGAGCTGATCTGAAGTCAAGAACTTCTTCCAGATCTCCAACATGGGTGCAGGGGCCAGAGGCCTTGGGCCATCCTCTACTGTTTTCTCATGCCACAAGCAGGAAGCCGGGTGGGAAGCGGGGCAGCTGGAGCAAGAACCAGCGCCCATGTTGGATGCTGGTGCGTGTAGGCGGAGGATTAGTCGGTTGTGCCATCACACCGGCCCCAGGAAACTATTAAATGTATAAATTGAGTAAGAAAGGAACAGTGAAGTGGATAAGAGAGCAAAGTTAATATTTCTGTATCTAAGTAAAGGTTAGAATGATGTTCTTTGCATTTTTGTTCTAACAACATAGTTCTGTGCATCTGAAATCAAATATGAAGGTTTATTTTTTGTTTTTGTTTCTTAAGATTTTGGGTGGACTGCTTGCTTGCTCTGATAACTTAGAACTTATTACCTGAATCTTGATTTTCCTTAACGGTGAGGATGATAGAAAAGCCTTAAGTAGCCTTTCTTGACTAAATCCATAGCTGGCATGATTAATCATAAATGGATAGTTATTTAGAGGAAAGTTTTTTGGTAAAACTGCAGAGTCTATATCCAGAATTAACACTGACTTAGAGTTTACTAAATAAACACAGTATTGATTTCATGACAGATTTGATTGATCGTTTGCACATAAACGTTAATGCAAGATACCTAAATCTGTATTGACACACCCGTTTCTTTCTTGTACCTGTTCTTCTTCTCCGGGAAAGCCCGTTATCAGCTGGTGGACATTTGGCTTGGCCGGGAAGCTGCTGGATAGGACGCGCTTTTTTTGTTTTTTCAAGATTTATTGATTTTATTGGAAAGGCAGATGGACCGAGAGGAGGAGAGACAGAGAAGAAGATCTTCCATCTGATGATTCACTCCCCAAGTGACCACAACGACCGCAGCTGAGCCAATCTGAGCCAGGAGCCAGGAGCTTTTCAGGGTCTCCCACATGGGTGCAGGGTCCCAAGGCTTTAGGCCATCCTTGACTGCTTTCCCAGGCCACAAGCAGGGAGCTGGATGGAAAGTGGAGCTGCTGGGATTAGAACCGGCGCCCATATGGGATCCCGGCACATTCAAGGCAAGGACCCTTAACCATTACGCCATCGCACTGGGCCCATTACTCTGCTTTGGGGATAAGTTGGCTCATTATCTCGAAGTGTTAAGTTTTGTCTGTGATGTTATGTAGTAGAAAGTATAGTATTTTGAAGAATGTGACTTCCCTAGTGCTTGAGAACGCAGTCCCGTAGTGTCTGCATGTGAAGCTCAGGTTGTGACATTTTTACCATGGTGAGCACTTGGGCACGTGCATTACTGAGAATACGGTAGTGTTAGATTCCTCCCACTTGGTCCTGGAAAGCGGTCCTGGAGACGAGGGTGAGTTACTGTCTGCAGCAGAGTGAAATGGAGACCTTGAAGTCTGTGACTGTCTACAAGTGACTTAAGTAACATCCTGTTTTCTGTGTTTCTTTTAGTCTCCCCGAGTGAAAGAACCTTTAACGACTTCTGAGGTAAGTCACTGTGATCACGAATCCTCTTTAAGGTACGCATGTGTCTAGGTTTGGTTTTAGTTTTAAGCTCCTTTATGGGGTGCCTGAATGGGAGTGAGCCTGCACCGGCAGAATTGGGGAAGCTGACCTGAGAGCCCGGGATGCTCTTCCTTCCTGCCTGGATCGTGAATTGCTGTCTTGGCTCGGGCAGCTGGCTGTGCAAAGTCGATGTTTTGCATTCGTCCATCCAGAAATGGGCTGTGAAATGTTTTTGTGTCTTGAGTTTTCCTTCGAGCCTCTTGTTTTAAAGCTTCTGTTCTCCATGACAGACCCTCCTGCTAGACAGAATCCATTAGGTTGGCTTTGTTTATGGTTGCTGCCTGAGGAAAAGCATCATTTCGTGGATCCGTTCCTAGTTGCCACCTTCCGACAGCACCGTTCAGTTCATGGTATTGGATTTCAGGGTGTCTGTCCCCTTGCTAGCATGCAGTTTGTATATGTTCTGGAAATTGAGCACCAGAGAATACACAGCCTTGTGGAAAGGCAGTAGCCTTTATTACCCCAGAGGGCACCAACGTGGACCATTCAGGAAAGGCTGGGCCTCCATGGTCTATCCTCTCTGAGCTTATCTAGAGCAGTTGCACAACCCATTTTTAGCTCCGGTGGGGGCAGGCAGACAGGGATACACGGAGGTTAGCTTTTGGCGGTTACAACCTGGGAGCTTGCTGGGTGCTCATGGGCAGCATTTCTTATCTCCTTCTCTTATCCTCAGCGTTCTTTTTTTGTTTGTTTTTATTGCATTTTTTATTGCATTTCATTTTATAACATCGTTTCATAGGCTCTGATGTTTCCCCATCCCCTCCCCGTGCCCTCCCCCCTAGTGGATTGCTCCACCTTACTGTAGTATTACAGTTCAAATCCAGTCTCAGCGTTCTTGTCTTTACCAAACTTTGCTGTTTCTGTGAAGCCTGATTTCTTGCTACGTGACCGCCATCTTTATGCCCGTGCCGGCCACTTCCTACTTCATATACACAATTACACAATTTGTTTTTTTTTTTTTTTTAAGATTTTATTGTTATTGGAAAGCCGGATATACAGAGAGGAGGAGAGACAGAGAGAGGAAGATTTTCCATCCGATGTTTCACTCCCCAAGTGAGCTGCAACGGGCCGGTACGCGCCAATCCGATGCCGGGACCAGGAATCTCTTCCGGGTCCCAAAGCCTTGGGCCGTCCTTGACTGCTTTCCCAGGCCACAAGCAGGGAGCTGGATGGGAAGTGGAGCTGCCAGGATCAGAACTGGCGCCCATATGGGATCCCGGGGCGCTTTCAAGGCGAGGACTTTAGCCGCTAGGCCATGCCGCCGGGCCCAATTACACAATTTGTTAAGACTGCATGTAAATACGGTACCTCAGCACAGTAATAGGCCTGTCTCTGACGACTTACATCAGCACTGCGGCTCACCAGGGTTCCTGACTCGCCTTGGCTTATGATGGGATTACGTTGCCCTGCGCCCTTGGAATTACACATAGTGGTGTTTGTTGCTTTGACCAGTGGGAATGTGGCAGAAGGAAGAGCTGCTCTTTCGGGTCCCTTTGTTTTCTTACCCTGGCCACTGTTCTGCCCCCATGACCTCCCCCTGCCCCGCCCCTGCCGCCCCAAGCGGTGCCTGTGTCCTGACAGACGTACTGCCCTTGTTAGCCCTTCTTAGCCAGACACACGTAGACTGTATGTTGACCTGTTGCTCTAGGATCGTTTCTTAACCCAGCTTCACCTGTGTCGACTGCTCAGTTTCTCCCTGTCCACTCACACTGTCGTATGTGGGCTCGAGTTCGAGGTCTGCTTGGCTTCTCACTGTCCACTCACACTGTCGTATGTGGGTTCGAGTTCAAGGTCTGCTCAGTTTCTCACTATGCACTCACACTGTCATGTGTAGGCTCGAGTTCGAGGTCTGCTCCTCATTCCACCTTCCTGTTAGTGTAAACCCTAGGAGAGGCGGCAATGTCTCGGTGTCTTAATCTGTAGCCACCCATGTGGGCTACTTGGATTGAGTTCTTGGCTCCTGGCCTCAGTGTGGCCCAGGCCTGACTGTTGCCAGCATTTTTAAGTGAACCAGTGGGTTGTTGTTCTCTCTTTCTCTCTCTCTCTCTCTCTCTCTCTCTCCCCCTCTCCCTCTCTCTCCCTCTCTCTCCCTCTCTCTCCCTCTCTCCCCCTCTCCCTCTCTCCCTCTCCCCCTCTCCTTCTCCCTCTCTGTATGTGTGTGTGTGTTTCTCATAAACAAAGAAAAGCAGTCCAGAAAGCCCACAAAGATGAAAAACCTAGGATTGTTTGACTTCTGTTTGGAGCAGATGTGTTTACAGAAGTGGTGGTGAGCCAGTGCAGCCAGTGACACTGAACCCCACTTGGCAGCTGTGCCCTGGGGAGGTCCCCCCCACAGGAGACCAGCCTCCCTCCCCACTCAGCTGCGACCCCAACTCTGGGGGTGTGTTTCTGTTACAGCTCTTTTCAACAACTGAGCCCATGGGTACTTTGTTGCAAATTCCAGAAGAGAGTTCTGCTCACCTACCTCAGCCAGCTGCACCGATGCCTGCACAGCCGACTCAAGTCTCCCTCCCACCTCCAACAGAGCCAGCACAAACAGCTCAGGTGAGGCCAAGGAGGGCTGCGACGGACAGCCTGGGGTGGCTGGGAAGAGCAGGTACCCATGCAGGACACGAGCCAGTGTCACTTTGCTTATACATCAATAACTAGGCCTCTCTGGTTTCCCTTTGAATTTTTTCCTCTTTTAACTCTGATTTTTTTTTTTGTTTGTTTAACTCACTTTTTTATACTACCTATAGGGATTCCCCCAAATCATACAATTAAATTTTCTTATATTTCAAACATACAAATTGTTTGGAATATGATTAATACATGTATATAAATGCACAGAGTGATGTCTTGCTAGGTTCTATAAGCAGTTAGAATTATGCCTTTACAGATAAGGGAGTTTCATCAGGATCTTAGAGATTTTAAACAATAATAATAATAACAACTAACAAAGGGCTAGTAACGTAACCAAATCAGTTCCAAATGCCGGATTTCTTGTCAGGTCCTCCTTGTATCGTTATTGCAGTCTGCTTAGAAGGCAGCAGGTGAGTTCACGTGGAAGCGAGACACGCTCTCCACTGTGCTGCTTTCTTATTGCCCAGTTGTATTTCTATTAATACTCTGCCCATTTCTTGGCTTTTCTGAGTGACTTTTTTTGAGATGCAAGAGCTTGTCAATTCTGTGAGTATCGATGTTGTTGAAATCAGGATATGTAACCTGTGAACCCCCTTGAGATCTGGCATGCGACTTCATTAAATGACAGTGTGCTGACCGCGCCTGAAGGAAGGTGGGCCTGCTGCGAGCCCTGCGTGCTGTCCGACTTCCACAGCTCCCTGAGTAACCTCGGCCGCTGCGTGCTCTACGTGGTCTCATGGCCATGGTCAGCGGAACCCAGGATTCCTTTTCCGATATCTTTTTTTTTTATTGTTATTTTTTTACTTACCGAGGTGGCAGTTTTACTGAGGAATAAATCTGACAGTCATACAATCATGAAGACGTAACTGAAAGCGTGACTCAAAAATTGCAAGGATCACATCACAGATACAAGTACTTGGGAGGAAAAAAACAGCGTCATTCCAGTGCCTTTAAAACAGAGATGAATGTGCAAATGAATGTTTAGATTATTGAGACCAGAAATATCTAAGAAAGAGCACTGGTCTCAGATTTTCTTTCAAAGTCTTTGTCTCTTAAGATTTTTTTTTTTTTAATTGGAAAGGCAGATTTACAAAATCTCCCATCTGGTGCAGGACCCCAGGCTTTGGGCCATGTTCTTCTGCTTTCCCAGACTGTAAGCAGGGAGCTGGATCAGAAATAGAGCAGCCAGGACACAAACCGGCACCCACTCTGTGTCAAACACCTTTAGCCAAATATTTCTGGTCAATATTGTGACTGATAAATAGTATTTTTTTTTTCCGATATCTTAATGAAAAGAAGATAAATGAAGTTCTGATTTTTCTCCTTCTGCATCCCAATGGGTTGGCTTGCGTTTTCCCTTTTAAAGACCACTCTTCTGATTAGTCACTTCCTCCCATTATGCCCACCACGTTGGAAAATATACAGAGCTTTCTTAGGAAGACTGAGGACAGATGGGATTCCTTTTGTAAACTGTTTAAAGGAATGCTCATGCTGCAGTCATGAGAAATGGATGTTAGCTCTCAGAGAGGGTGAGGTTAGCCATAGGAAGATGGGCGCCCCAGGTGGATGGGTTTCCATGAGGCCGCTGCTTTAGGCCATGCTCTATGTGTGTTGCCTTGGGCTGTGTTGGAAAATTTGTTTTGTTTTGTTCAAGAGAGTACATGCACTTCAACTACGTACTTTTCAGTAGACTGAATCCTTAGAGGGAGGGGGAACAGCATCACGAGTTATGAAGGTCACCTCAGAACTGGGCAGGTACCCGGCTACTGTTGCCTTGTGCACCGGGTCCCTGGCCCCAAACCACTCTGATTCCGCCCGCTTTGCCACCAGAAATCACTGCGCCGCTCTTGGCTTTGTGCACATAAGGACATCTCTCGCCCAGGCAGAATTCAGTTTCATCTCCAGCCATGGCACCTTCTGTGTTAAGAGAAGCTCAGATGCCTTCCTTTGGTTCTGGAGACCTCGCTTGCAGGCAGCAGAAATGGCTTCACCCCACCATCTCCCAGACTTGGTTGCCTTTGAGATGTTCTGTTTGCAGCTCCCCAGATGGTGCTGGGAACCCTGGCTATGTGTATAGTGGGAAACCACTTGCAGGGATCTTCAAAGTAGAAAAAGTTAAAGGTGCCCATGTATGGAATGTCACCTAGGCATGAGGAACGTTTTCCTGACCATGCTTGACTGAGGCTGATGTGAAATGCTGTCCCTTGTCCCAAGGGCGTGTCCTCTTGCAGCAGGGAGTGAACTGGGGACAGGTGACCCCAGGAAAGGCGGGAACCTGCTGGCTGCACATGCCTGCTGTCACTTCTATGCTTGGTGTGCCAGGCAGTGACTTTGTAACTTGATGCTTTTTCAGGCTGTGACTTCAGGAGCAGGTTCCCAGGAGGTCAAGATTCCTATCAGTCTAGTGTTAAGATTAAGGTAAGGAGTCATTTTCCTTCTCTGAATGTCGTGTGTATTCTGTAATACTTTGTGGCTCAGAGTTGCTGCATAGCATGGCCTGTCGTCCAGCATTGGGTGCTGTCTGCTTGGTTGTACTGTGCTCTTCAGGGGTTCCAGTGGCAGTGTGTGGACCTGGGTGTTGACAAGTGCCCTGACTTGTGACACACATGGTCTTGTAGCTGTTTCCCTGCTCACAGCAATGCACCTGCTGAACCTTTGCAGGGTAGCTGTGGAGAGTCAGGAAGTGTGGCCTGCGATGCAGGGTCATGAGACAAGCAACACAGGCCGGCACATCTAAAGAACAGTTTTGTCATTGTGAGCTTAGGTGGGATCTTCAGAAAGTTTATGGAGATGTGTATGAGCAAAAAGTGATGTCTGGATTTCAGAAAGTTTTTGCACCAAAATAAACTTCAGTTCCATTTTCCACTAGCTTTTGGCCATGCCCTTGGATAAGCACCGTGGACTTGGAGGTTGCTTGCCCAAGAGGGAAGGAAGGCTTTCTGATTATGATAATAGAGGTCTTGTTCTTCAAAGATGAAAAGAAAAACCTCTCTGTGTGTTTGCAGCCTGTCTCCATTCTAATGGGCAGCCTGGTGGGGCGTACAGGGATTGCTCAAAAGGAAGTGTCTTCAGCGGAGTTTGTTCTTGCCAGCTCCCTCCCTCCCTCTGCCAGTTTGGAGGTTAGGATTTCAGAATAGCTTTGGCTCTTGTTAAGTCACTTTCTACATGCAAATGCATTTGAAGAACAAATTAACCATCAAAGCGTTCCTGGGCAGGTGTTTGGCCTAGCCACTAAGACACCTGTAGCCGGCTTTGGAGTGCCTGCGTCTGATGCCCAGGCTGACTCTGGCTCTCTTAATGCAGATGCTGGAGACAGGAGTGATGGCTGAGTCACTGGTCCTGCCACATGTGTGCAAGGCTGAGCTTCTGCCTTTAGTCCCTTCCCTGCCCAGCTTTGGCTGTATCGGGCGTTTGGAGACTGAAACAGCAGATGGAATTCTCTTTGGCTCAACTTTTAAAATATATTTTTTTTAAAAAGAGAAACAAGACTGGAGGCTGCCTGGCCACCTTTGACCAGTACTCACAGTCCACTGAATTTCCTCAGCTCATCCCCTTCTACATTACTGTCCCTCAGTAGTCATATGCATTTGAATTTCTGCAGTCATGTATATTTTTTAAAGACTTCCCTAATTTGAAATGCAAAAATTAAAGGGAGAATGGGAAGGATAGAGACAGAGAAAGAGAAAACTGTTCTGTCCACTGGTTCAGTCCCCAAATGGGCACAGTAACCAGGGCTGGCCAGATCAAAGTCAAGAGTCTTTGGCCAGGAGTCTCTTCCTGGTCTCCCACAAGGGCATCAGGGGCCCAAGCACTTGGGTTGTTTTCCACTGCTTTCCCAGGTGCATTAAGAGGGAATTGAACTCAAGACTCAAAGCGGTGCCCACATGAGATGCCAGCATTGTATGTAGCAGCTTCACCCACTGCACCACAGTGCCAGCTCCTCTGGAGCCACACGTTAACAGGCCCAATTGCTTTCCCCATTCTCTCTGCCCACCTACCCACAACCTGCCTGTCCATGAGGTCCTGTCAGATCTGGAGGCAGGCATTTGGTATGGCATCTACGGATGCGCCTGCATCCTGTTTTAGAATGCCTGGGTTCGTATCCTGACTCCATTTCCTAATTCAGCATGCTGTTAGTGTGCAGCCTGGAAGGCAGCAGCTGATGGCTCAAGTTCTTGGGTTCCTGCAACCCACATGGAAAACCCAGACTGAGTTCCCAACCCCTGACTTCTGCCTGGGCCACCCCTGGCTATTGAGGGTATTTGTCCACACTTGCTGCCTTTTAAAGAAATGGAGGAAGTAAATTAAGGACTACCTGGAAGGCTCTCCCTTTGCATCCTGCTCTCATGTGTCCTTTGAGTCCCTGTGGTGTGCGTTTCATTTGATGAGCTGTTCATCAGTCGTGGGCCAGAGTTCGTGGGTAAGATGAAGGAGGCGCCACACATCCCCACTCAAACACAGATTTTGCTCTTATTTGAATTCTGGGTGACTTTAAAGGACAGAGGCTTGCTTCTAATTCTGGAGGCTGGCAAGCCATATGCTGGGGCTCACCTATGACGAGGGCCTCAGGGCCGGGTTGTGTGGTAGAAGATGGGAGACCAAGAGAACCCAAGCTCCCTTTCGTGGATACCTGCCGTGGGCTGCTGTGAGCCACCCATGCTGGACCAGCAGAGCCCTCGGAACTGGCCTCTTGTCATGGCCCCGCTCTCCACACCCAGTACAGGGGCGTCATCTTTGTGGGGATCAGAGGGAAGGACGTGCAAGGGCCTCCTCAGAGTGTGAGATCTTCACGTTGATTGATGATGGAGTGAGTCAGATTGCTGCTTGGATCCTGGATGGTCACTCTGAGTTATACTACCCATGGGGACGGAAACATAGCTTTCCTAATAAACACTGGCAGAATCTACTCACGGAGTCTGAAGTTCTTATTCTGCATGTTTTGTTTTCTTTCCTAGGAATTCTAAAAAAGAACTAAATGATATCCGATTTGAATTTACTCCTGGGAGAGGTGAGGCTTCAGAAATACTGATAACAAAGTATTTCATGAAATGTGAAGTTCTGTCCTTTGGATCTGTTTTGTTTATAAAGGATGAGAAAAATTTTTCTGGTTTAAAGATTCCAAGTGGTATATGAATAAAATTCAAATACAGTTTACTTACTACTAAATTCATTTAGACTCCTAAATGAAGACAGCTGTCATTTACTGATTAATAGGGCATCATGCTAAGCACCATCTAAATAGATTGTCACAGCAGCCCCTAGGCATAAGTTCCCATCTCCATTGTATAGATGTAAACATCAAAGCTTGGTGAGAGTCTCAGTGACCTGTGTAAGTTACAGGTCTACAAAGAAGCAGAGCTGGAGGGCAGACCACATCTGTCCAAGGCCAACGCTCCTGCTGTTGTCACTGGCCCTACGAGGTTGGCCCTTCGTGACAGCAAAAGAGAGACAAGACCTCTGCTGTCTTCCCTCCCCAGCCACTCATTGTGCTGTCTCCATGTCAGCAGCGACTAGACTAAACGTTAAAGGAAACCGGTGCAGAGAAGTTTCTTGTACTTCCTAAAAGTCCAACAAAGTCGCTTTCTCAGGAAGTACATCCAGTTTCTGACTGCTAGGTGACCCAGGGGAGCTCAAGTTGCCTCTGAGGGGCTGCCGCCACTGTGTTGTTTGAGGAAGAGGTTAATTGGGGGTTTCTGTCCCAGTTTTGGTTTCTAGTTACCCCCCCCCCCCCACTGCTGAGGTTACAATACCTGGAGTAATGATGCAAAAAGAAAAGCTATACCAAGTGAAAATCGTTTAGAATATGATCCCCAGAGGAGAGCTTGCAGTTTGCTCTTCTTTGACTTTTAATTGAGAATGGATTTTTGTGTATTTTTAGCCCTAGAACTCTTCCTCCTTCAGTGGCATGTCTTGGAGGTCAGAGGTGTCACACCTGGGGTGCCCTAAGAAGGATTGCCCCTGCAACATCACGTTGAGTGTTCTGACATGAGCTCAGCCTGTCTACATGGCACCATCTACAGATTCTCTGTATCGCGGTGGCTCTTGCCCTCTGGCCAAACTTGGGAGAATTCCTTACTTGAGATCATCCCCAGTGGTAGGGAAAATTCCCGGGTAGGAGGAAGCCCCTTGCCTGCTTTCTGTAGATCGAGTGAACACCTTGGGCCCAGCAGTGCTGGCATCCACACGGTTCCATGAGGTGGTGGTGACCTGAATGTGCGTGAGACTTAGCCCCTTCTTTGTTCTTACAGATACGGCGGAGGGGGTCTCCCAGGAGCTCATATCTGCTGGCCTGGTCGATGGAAGGGATTTAGTGATAGGTAACTACCCTGTGTTGTGTCCTTGTGCCCATGTGCCTTTGCCTCTTAAAGCAATTGAGTTAAAAGAAAGAAAAGAACAGCAAGCTCAGAGGTGAGGTTTGGGAGGTGGGTAAGGAACTAGTTACAATGCCTGCAAAGGCAGCAATGCCAGAAACCATTTCAAGAACCGTCACTAAGGGGGTTCAGCACTAGGTCTGAGAGGTGCTTGGTGTTCAGATTTCAAGTCCTTGTATGACTTGGAGATGAGTTGAAAGGACACTGTGCATTTCAGCTTGTTGCTTTCGTTCTGATTGTACATGGAACACTTTTAAGATGTATTTTTCTTTGGAAAGGCAGATTTATAGAGGATATGTATATCCTATAAATAGATTTATGACACATATATATAGGCTATATATAAATAGAGAGGGAGAGAAAAAGAGAAGGGAGGAGAGAGAGAGAGAGAAAGATTATCTTCCACCTGCTGCCTTACTGTCCAAATGGCCCCAGTGGCTGAAGTTGGGCAGATCCATCCAAAGCCAGGAGCCCAGAGCTTCCTCTGGGTCTCCCATGTGGGTTCAGAAGCCCGAGGACTTGGGGTATCTTCACTACTTTCTCGGACATATTAGCAGAGAGCTGCATGGGAGGTGGAACAGCCAGGATTTGGGATGCCAACCCTGCAGGCGGCTTACCCTACTCTGCCTCAACACCAGCCCCTGTACTATTCTTGACCTTAGTTAAACCTTTTTAAATATGGTTACAAGTTAACTTCATGTAACTTGTCATTCGTTACTTTTTCTGTTTGTGTGATTACAGTGGCAGCTAATTTGCAGAAAATTGTAGAAGAACCTCAGTCGAACCGGTCTGTCACTTTCAAATTGGTATGCATCCCTCTCTGCTTATTAAACTTTCCTGCCCGTTGTGACCAGCCCCTGCGTTCTCCAAGATGAGGATGTTGGCATGTGATGGGTCACATCCAGCCAGTCTCCCAGAGGCCCTGGACTGATGTGTCCTTTGGAGTGCTTCCTGACCCTTTCCATAGCAGGAGGTCTCTGATCTCACACCCTCATTCCAGATGTGTACCAGCCCCCATTTGGGGGAGGGGGGCAAAAAACCCAAACCAAACAAACAAAAAAAACCACATTGGTCAGCCTCTTGTTTGTATCCCGAGGAGCTGTGGCCCATTACCTTTCTTCCCGCTGCCCTATATCTGCTTTGGTTGCTACCTGCCACTTTGTTTCTAAGTAAGCTCTGCTCATTTTGCTTGGTTTTCAGGCATCTGGTGTGGAAGGCTCAGATATCCCTGATGATGGCAAGCTCATTGGATTCGCCCAGCTCAGCATCAGCTAAGTCACAGCCCCAGAGGAGATGGCCTAAGGAGTTTCCACACCTGCATATCTCTGTTGCTTCTGTTGGCCTCAGCCCACTACTGCCAAAGAACCCAGCCATGCACCTCCCAGCTAGGAGCTTTAGAGTTGTTTCTTTTTGTTCTTCCTGCGTCATCAGTCCCCCTTTTCCCCACAGGGAAAGAGAAGTTGGGTCACTTGTGGCCGGCACCCTCTTCAAGAGTTCCGTTAGTTGATGTCCTGCCTATGTCCCCACCTTCCTCCATATGAGAAGTGGCCCGTGTTCCTCGAGGCCAGGAGGGAGAGCTATTGGCTCATTCTTGCCTTACTCCCAGGCTTGTCCAGGTGGAAAGTAGCAGTTATCCTGGGCTTCCTCAATCCACCTGCTCCCTCACACCTGCCAGGGTGTGGGTGTCTTGGGATATCTCTTTTCCGCTGCAGTAGCAATTCAAAGCTGACTGTTGAAGCTGGAACCCAGAGAATTTCATTTTGTACTTTTTCTTTGTACCTGAGAAGAATTCTAGCAACCTTTGTTAGGGAAAAAAAAAAAAAAAAAAAAAAGCACAGCCTTGGGTGGAGGCAGCCTAAACTGGGTACTGTCTCCTTCCTGGCGTTCCAGCGTATTGCTGAAGCTGCGCTCAGGCACTCCCTTCTCCAGCGCTCCCTTCTGGAAGGGTTGCTAGCCTTAACTTCAGCCAGTGCAAAACATCTGACTGTAGTTGAACTTCAGCCGTGGGCTGCTTCAGAGTGGAACTCTGGGCCGTTTGCTAAAGAAGGTGTCAAGTGGTGGCTTAGGAGAGTGAATTCATTTTGGCCAGCGGTGGTTTTGAACAGGAAAACAACTATCACTGGGAAGTATTTATTTTCAGATCTTGGGAGAAATGAACTTTGGAGAAGAAGCTGCTGCTCAGCTCCTCCGGTGAGAAGAGTTGGTTCACCTGGCCTCCAGAGTCACAAGGGACTGGGTGTGCAAGGCTAAGACGCCCACAGCAATAAAGGGAGTCGCACTGGGCCAGAGGGGCCTGCCTTCCGCTCCCTCTCCTGCACTGACTTCATGGAGAGGGCCGCACGCACGCCGGACCCGACTCAAGATGACAAGTGAAACCACATGTGCCGTGACCTTTAGGGTTTCCGAGTAGACAGTGTTCATTTGATTTTTTACAGAAATAATATAAATTATTCTTTAGGTTTAGAAAGTGGGCACTCACAATGCAATATGGGAATAATTGGTTGGGGGTTGATTCTCTTTTTTTTCCTACTGATTCCTAGGCAGCCTCTGTGTAATTGCTAATAGCCCTACCAAGTTTTATATATGAACAGAATATCCCACCTGGCCTTAAGACACCCACAGTTGGGCTGTGGACCCACGGACTCCACCTTCCAGAGAGTCACCTGTGCCCTCTCCAGCTCTGCTGGTCCGACGAATAAGGTGCCCTTGGTTTTCTCCTGGGATGCACCTGACAGTGCTCCCTGCAGCTGACTGGTCAACACTCTGTCTCACTCAGTTCAAGCCTGTGGTTTTAGTCTTAGGCTTTCTTCACGTGGTACCTCGCAGGCGCAGAGGCATGTTGGGAAAGGGATGAAGGTTGGGGGGAGGGCGGGAGGGAAGAAGGGAGAGAGAAGGGATGGGTGTGGGATGTGGATTAGAGGAAGAGTTGATCAGAAGTTGAGACCTCCCAAATCTAGGGTCCCAGCAGGATGGGGAAATGGAGGGGATCTGCTTTAGGGGGAGCGGTAGGAAAGATGGAAAGACAGCGAGTGTTTGTTTACTTTTTCTTTTGGGGGTATTAGGGCATGTGGGAACAAGGACCAGGAGGTGGGGATGAGGTATGGAAGAGAGATGGTGACCTCTTGGCACGAGGCCTGTGGCTTACCTTAGAGTCTGTTTTCAGTTGCAAGTAACTGCATCGCAGCTGACTTGTGAAGCCCTGTGGTGGTAGCGTTACATTTGTGAGTGAACTGGTGCCAGTCCAGATGTGGACACAGCTCACCGTATTGTCTGCTTTGTCCGGCTTGCTGGTCGCCTTCTAGCTGCAGGGCTGCAGCCATGATGGTGCAGGTAGACTGGGGCGCTCTTCCTTTTCGGATCATGGCCTGTCTGCTGGGAATTTGAGAATAGAAATGGAGTCCCAGCACCCAGTTCCTTACTTCTTCTGTGTTGTACATTGGGCACTCCTTTCCTCGGGCAGTTTGGGTTGCCTCACCGTCCGTGGGTCCCTGGGCCTGGGACGTACTGTAGCACAAGGTGATATGTGCCAATGCAGTTTGTGAGATGCGTGGTCTTCCTGAATGACTAACAGAATTGTTGGGATTGTTCTGCTGAAGTTGTAAACCCAATCCTAGAGCCAACTGATTTTTCTGATAATTTGCGAGAGAGTTACAGTGTGTTACTAAATGGAGGTTCCTTAACAGCAATGCTAGATTATGGAGGACATAAAATATTCTCCCCCCTCCCTTTCCCACTCCCCTTTTTGACTTTGTATTTTACTGCATGTTTTCTTCATTTTTAATCAGTAAAGAGTAAATTGTCTTTAGTGGTGTCTGGACGCTTTCTTCGAGTGGCTGTCGGTAAGGAGAGTGGCTCCGTGAGGCCACTACTAGCTTTCTTTTTTCCTGGGACAGGCAGAGGCCAGAGTGTTGGTCAGCTGTGAAATGTGTGTGCGCCTCTGCAGATGACCTCTCACAGCCTGTGCACAGTCATGGTGCAGTTGGGGAGGGACAGATCTGCCCAAGTCACGTGGGTGAAATGTAGAACTTCTATAGTTGTGGTCGGTTCTTGGCAGAAATCTGCTTTAGGGCAGGCAACAGATAGCAGTGTGGAGCCTTCTGGCAAGGTCAGAGCAGAGCTAACCTTGTCCCTGCTTGCCTTGGTGCTAAGAGGGTGGCCTCCTCTGGATTCCTGTTGGTCACCTGCGTGCTGGGTCCCCCGATCATAATCTGTCCCCACCAGCATGGTCTGTGGCTGTGGAGTCTTCCAGTTTTAGCACCTTGCAGCCTACTGCTGACAGAGGTAAACAAGTTGACAAAAATGAACTCTGTTAGGGCCAGTGCAGGTTACCAATGAGGGACTGTTGCGTGTCAGGGGAAGGAGCTAGAGGGATCAGTCATCCTGGTCTCTACCTGCCCATTCCTTCTGGGGGAAGGTGTGTCCCTAGGCCCAGGTCCTTAGCTTTAGTCCTCAGTTTAGTCCTCATCACCCTTTCCAAGGTAATTTTTTGCTGTTTTTTAATGTTTATATATTTTTATGAGAGGTAGAATGACCAACAGCACGCCTTCATCCATGCCCAGGTTGACTCCCCAAATGCCTACAATAGCAGGGAGTAGGCCAGGCTAAAGAGAGGAGCTAGGAGCGCCTTCTGGATCCCCTTGTGTCTGGCAGGGACCTAGCTCCTCAAGCTGGCTCTCCAAGTGTTGTTAGCAGGAAGCTGGCAGAAGCAGAGGCATGGGGTGGTGGGATTCAAGTACCAGAGCCACTCCCATGCCCAGCGATGTCTGTTTTCTCCTGTGTACTCTTGCAGGAGTTAGGCTTGCTGTGTAGGACTCGTGCATTTTGAGTTCATTTTTTGTGCAGGGTGCGAGGTCTATCTTTAGACCGCGTTCTTTCACATGTGGATGGCCGGTTGTACAGCAGTGTTTGCCTGAAAGACTGTCTACCCCACATTGTATTGCCTCCACTCGTTTGTCGGAATCGCTTGGTGACACACATGACTCTGTTCAGCTCCTTGTTCTGTTCCTGTGTTGCATGTTTGTTTCACCAGTACCATCCTGACGTCATGTCTGTAGCACTCTGCTAAATTGTGAAGGCGAGTCTTGTTGATCTTCTACCTTTGCTCTTCTCTCTCTCTCTCTCTCTCTCTCTCCCTCTCTCTCTCTCCTTCCCTCCCTCTCCGTGTGTGTGTGTGTGTCTGTCTGTCTGTGTATAAAAGAAAGAGCCACAGAGAGAGACAAAGGAAAGACTTCCATTCCCAGATGATTGTAATGGTCAGGCCTGGCGTAGAGTGAAACCAGGAGCCAGGAGATTCTTCCTGCTCTCCCTTGTAGATGGTAGGGGCCCAAGCATTTGGACCATCTTTTGCCGCTTTCCTAGGCCATTAAGCAGTGAACTGATTCAGAAGTGGACAAGCCAGGACTCACACCAGTGCCCGTATGGGATACCAGTACTGCAAGAGTGACTTTATCCAGCAGACCACAGTGTCAACCCCCACTTGCTGCTGCTTGTTCTGTGGAAATTAAGATCACAAAGTATTAAAAACTACTTAGTATGTATAGCTAAAATTACTAGAAATAGTAGGAAAAACTTTGTACGCAAGGAAAATAAGATGTGCTTTGTGTAAGAAAAAGAAAACTATAAAAATTTATTCAGGAAAAAATAGTTTTTGTCTTGGAGTACCATTAAGATTAGTTTTTCAAAATGAGAAAGGAGGGTAGGACAACATCTGAATGACAGGCTGCCTTTGTGACAGTGAGCTAAGGTGCTGCCTACGATGCTTGTATCCCATATTGGAACCCTAGTCCAAGTTCAAATCCAGCTCACTGCTAATGTCCCTGGGAAAGCAGTGGACAGTGACCCAATGCTTGGGCCTCTGCACCCCCCCCCCCCAGAGGAGACCGGGGTGGAGCTCCAAGCTCCTGGCTTGGGCCTGAACTAACCCTGACCATTGGGGAATGAACCCGAAGACACAGATCAACCTTCCTCCTTCCCTGCTTGAAGTAAATGCATACATTTCCAGAAAATAAAAATGAAAACCTGAATGGATAAGGAAATTTAGGTTTGTCGAAGTAAAATTTGTTGGTAATTAGTTAAGTCGGAAGAGCTACAAATACCTAAAGCATGCAACACAAGCTAGTTTTTGATCATTTCAAAACAAAGTTCTCTGGTCTGCATAACAGGATTGAAATTTTTTGAAGACACGTAATTTTTTGATTGGAAAGGCAGATCATTTTCTGGAGAGGAGAGAGAAAGAGATCTTTCATCCATTGATTCACCAAGTGACCACAATAGCTAGAGCTGCACCTATGTGAAACCTGGACCCAGGAGCTTCTGGGTCCCCCGTGTGGGTACAGCATCCCAAGGACTTGGGCCATCCTCTGCTGCTTTTCCAGGCTGCAAGCAGGGAGCTGGAAGGGAAGTGGAGCAGGTAGGAAATGAGCCAGTGCCCATATGGGAATCTAGTGCTTGCCAGGTGAGGATTTAGTTATTGTGCCAGGCCCAGGATTGAACTTCTTAAAATCAACTTATACATTACGTCTTAAAAAATTACATTTATTTTTGGGCCCAGCGGCGTGGCCTAGCAGCTTAAATCCTTACCTTGAGGGCCCAGCGGCGTGGCCTAGCAGCTAAAGTCCTTGTCTTGAACGCGCCCCGGGATCCCATATGGGCGCCGGTTCCAATCCCGGCAATTCCACTTCCCATCCAGCTCCCTGCTTGTGGCCTGGGAAAGCAGTTGAGGACGGCCCAAATTGTTGGGACCCTGCACCCGCGTGGGAGACCCGGAAGAGGTTCCTGGCTCCCGGCACCGGATTGGCGCACAGTGACCCGTTGCGGCTCACTTGGGGAGTGAATCATTGGACGGAGGATCTTCCTCTCTGTCTCTCCTCCTTTCTCTGTATATCTGACTTTGTAATAAAAATAAATCTTTAAAAAAAAAAAATTCTTACCTTGAACGCACTGGGATCCCATATGGGCGCTGGTTCGAATCCCAGCAGCTCCACTTCTCATCCAGTTCCCTGCTTGTGGCCTGGGAAAACAATCGAGGACAGCCCAAAGCCTTGGGACCCCGCACCCGTGTGAGAGACCTGGAGGAAATTCCTGGCTCCTGGCTCCTGGCTTCGGATCAGCGCAGTACCAGCCCTTGCTGTCACTTGGGGAGTGAATCATCGGACGGAATATCTTCCTCATTGTCTCTCCTCCTCTCTGTATATCTGATTTTCCAATAAAAATAAATCAGTCTTTAAAAAATACATTTACTTCTATTTGCAAGAAATTTTACAGAGAGAGAAGGATGGATGGCGATCTTCCATCCACTGGTTCATTCTCAAATGACCACAACACTTGGAGCTGAGCTGATCCAAAGCTGGGAGCCAAGAACTCCTCCCATGTGGGTGCAGGTGGCCAAGAACTTGTCCTGTCCTCTGTTGCTTTCTCAGGCCGCAAGCAGAGAGCTGGGTCAGAAATGGAGTTGCTGGTATACAGGCAAGTGTCCAACTGGGATGCTGCTGCAGCAGGACACAAAATTAGCTTGCTGTGCAACTGTGCTCACCCCAGAATTGTCTTTTTTTTTTAAGCTTCAGGATTTTTAGATGGGCTCTTGGAAAACCTCAAAGGAATACTTTTTATAGAAAGAGGTATTAAATAATTGGGCTATTTAATATGTTTAGTTATGTGAGAAGCATTGTCAAACAGTGATGCTAAAGCTTCTCTTATATTTGTATTGGCACTATATTTTAGAAATGTAAAATTCTCATAAATTTAATAATCCTGGTATAATCCCAATTCTAGGTGTTAAAATATGGAATTCCCTTGTCAGTTACATAATTTTTGGTAATGAGATCTTTAATCATAGCTTTATAAGAAATTAGGGGGCCCATGCTGTGACTTAACAGGCTAATCTGCTCTGTGGTGCTGGCATCCCACATCAGTGCCAGTTTGTGTCCCAGCTGCCCCACTTCTGGTCCAGCTCCGTTTATGGCCTGGGAAAGCAGCAGAGGATGGCCCAAGACCTTTGGGACCCTGTACCTGTGTGGGAGATCCAGAAGAAGCTCCTGGCTCCTACCTTCTCTCTCTCTCTCTCTCTCTCTCTGTGAAATCTGTCTTTCCAATAAAAAAAACTAAAAACTTATTTTTGAGATGCAGAGAGATGTAGACAAAATGCGCTCATCTACTGACACTCCAGATACCTGTAATGTCATGGACTGCGCCAGGCCAAAGCCCAGAGCTGTACACTACATCTGGCTCTGCTGTGCAGGTGACAGGGACCCAAGCACTGAGCTGTCCAAGACCACCTTGGCAGGAAGCTGGAGTTGGGGGCTGGAGCCATGTCTTGCACCCAGGTGCTCTAGTGTTAAGATGTAGCAACCCAAAATGTAACGGAAAAACTGGTTGGCTCATAACGCTTTTGATCCAGCATCCAACAGAACAAGATGCAGACAGCACAGTGCACTTGGGGAATGAAGTCGCTGTCCGGAAGGATGCAAATTTAACACCCAGGGTAGACTTACAGAGAAGGTCCACCGAGTTACTATGGACAGTGGAGCTCCACTGTTAACACCTCTGCTCTCCCGAGTTATCCTGGACAGTGGAGCTCCTCTGTTAACAGCTCTGCCCTCCCGAGTCATCATGGGACAGTGGAGCTCCACTGTTAACAGCTCTGCTCTCCCGAGTTATCATGGGACAGTGGAACTATGGTTTTTGTTTTAATTTATTTTACTTCTTTATTTGAAAAGTAGTTACACAGAAAGAAAATGATCTGCCACCAACTGGTTCACTTCCAAAGTGGCTGCGGTGGCAGGAGCTGGGCCAGGCCAGAGCCAGGAGCCAGGAACTTCTTCTGGGTCTCCCACACGGGTACAGGGTTCTAAGGTCTTTGGCCATCCTTCACTGTCCTCCCAGGCCGTAAGCAGAGAGCTAGAATGGAAGTGGAGTATTTGGGACTAGAACCAGTGTCCATATGGGATGCTGGCATTACAGGTGGTGGATTAATTTCCTATGCTATAGGGCCATTCCTGAGAGTTCCCTTACTGCTAGAATGATGTATGTTGCTGTAACAGGTCCATCATTCTGGTAAGGTAGTAAAAGCGTCAGGTGATTTGTTTCCCACTCCTGGATCGTTTAAACAAGTAGACATGTATTTTTCTAAGGGTTTCTGTTTATTTAAAAGGAAGAGTTAGCTGGTGGGGTGGGGTGCGAGAGAGTAATCTTGCATTTGCTGGTTCACTCCCCATATGAGTCCAGCTAGAGCCGGACCAGGCTTATACCTCTTCCCGCTCTCCCACGTAGGTAACAGGAGCCTAAATGCTTGGGCCATATATCAGCTGCTACTTTCCTCAGAATGTTAGGGAGCTGGCTCACAAGTGGAGCAGGTGGGGCTGGCACTGTTGCATAGCAGGTTTTAAACTGAAGCCTGGGCCCGGAGGCGTGGCCTAGCGGCTGAAGTCCTCACCTTGAGCGCCCACATGGGCGCCGGTTCTGATCCCGGCAGCTGCACTTCCCATCCAGCTCCCTGCTTGTGGCCTGGCCCAATGCATTGGGACCCTGCACCCACGTGGGAGACCTGGAAGAGGTTCCTGGTTTCCAGCATCGGATCGGCGCACCGGCCCATTGCGGCTCACTTGGGGAGTGAATCATCGGAAGGAAGATCTTTCTCTCACTCCAGGGCGGCTTCCCTCAGGTTCCAGAAGCTCCAGGGAAGCTGACATTGTTTTCCCAAGGACATCCCCAAGACCTCTGTACATGGGCACAGAGCATGCTGGGCAGCCTTTGGAGCCAGGACCAGCTTCTGGCAGCAGCTTCTGGCTTGTTCCCGGCAAGTTTTTCAGCTAGCAGGATGCTCCTCCCCAGGCTCGGCAGGTGAGGAAGGAGTTAAGAGTGGAACCTCAGCTCAGGTGCCAGTTCTTTACATTGGGGACACTGGCAGGAATGCAGCCAGGGAAGACATCTGTGTGGGGGCGCTAGGCAGGCTCACTCACACCCTGCAGAGTGTGTGCACAGGAGTGCAAGCCCAGGGGCACACACTGAGATGTATGCTGTGGGCCGGGAAGAGTTCCACTCCTGATACCACCACTGTCCCTGGCCTGCAGAGCCAAGATAGTTAGGTTTCCACTTGAGTGTTTCAGATCTGGTATTGACCTCAGTCTCCCTGCTGCACCCCTGCTGGGCAGGGGCTGGCAGGACTCAGAGGCCTCAGCCTGCAACCATATCCTTGAGGTTGGACCTTGGTCCTAACCCACTCCCTGCTACCAGCACCCTCACAATAGCAGTGACTCCTTTTTTTTTCTTAAGATTTATTTATTTTTATTACGAAGTCAGATATATGGAGAGGAGGAGAGACAGAGTGGAAGATCTTCCGTCCGATGATTCACTCCCCATTTGAGCGCAACGGGCCGGTGCTGTTGAACCCCAAGTGAGCGCAGCTCTGAAGCTGGGACCTGGAACCTCTTCCGGGTCTCCCACGCGGGTGCAGGGTCCCAAATCCTTGGGCCATCCTCGACTGCTTTCACAGGCCACAAGCAGGGAGCTGGATGGGAAGTGGGGCTGCCAGGACTAGAACCGGCGCCCATATGGGATCCTGGCGCGTTCAAGGCGAGGACTTTAGCTGCTAGGCCACGCAGCCGGGCCAAGAGCAGTGAGTGACTCCTAAAGGAATATTCCCCTCCTACACCATGCTGTGTGCTAATCCACCTTAGCGCAAACTCATCCAGCTATTTGCCACCTGAAAGGACACACACTGAGCTGACACCTCACAAGTTCTTATGGTAAGCCACTGCTTCACATTCAGACTGTTCTGACCTGAAACAAAAACTGTGAGGCTGGCACAGTGATGTATCAGGCTAATCCTCCTTAAATGCAGCCCCAGCATCCAATAGGGGCACTGGTTCAAGTCCTGGTTACTCCACTTGCAGTCCAGCTCCCTGCTAATGGCCTGGGAAAGCAGTGGAGGATGACCCCTGCACACACGTGGGAGACTAGCCATTTCAGCTGTCTAGGGAGTATGCCAGCAGATGGAGGATCTTTTTCCATCCTTTCCCTGCCACTCTTTAAATCTGCCTTTTAAATAAAGAGACATTAATCTTTAGAATGAAAAACAGGTTCTTGGGCCCAGCGGCGTGGCCTAGCGGCTAAAGTCCTCGCCTTGAACGTCCCGGGATCCCATATGGGCACCGGTTCTAATCCCGGCAGCTCCACTTCCCATCCAGCTCCCTGCTTGTGGCCTGGGAAAGCAGTGGAGGACGGCCCAAGGCTTTGGGACACTGCACCCACGTGGGAGACCTGGAAGAAGTTCCTGGTTCCTGGCATCAGATCAGCGCGTACCGGCCCGTTGCGGCTCACTTGGGGAGTGAAACATCGGATGGAAGATCTTCCTCTCTGTCTCTCCTCCTCTCTGTATATCCGGCTTTCCAATAATAATAAATCTAAAAAAAAAAAAAAGTTTCCCTATCAGTGTATGTGCTCTAGAAAACCAGGCTCTGTTTCTTTTCCAGTGTATGTGGCCAGCATCTTCTGGGTGCTCATCCCTGGAAAATATAAAAATTTTAAAAAACAGAGGACTCCCAGGCCTGTGCACAGAGAACTCTGCAGAGGGAGGGAGAAGAGTCTTCTGTGAACATCATCATCCGGGTGCCCTAGGACCCAGGGAGAGACAGGGATGAGAGAGGCCAAAGAGGTAAGGCATGGATGGAAGCTGGACTGTGCACAAGACAGCTCTGAGAGGGTTGAGGCCAGATGGAGCGGGAGGCAGAGGAGCTGAGGCACGCTTAAGGAAGATGACAGTGGGATTCTGTAGGGCAGCCCGGGCAGTTTTATGTCGGGGAGGCTGCTGGCTTCTTTCCCAAGCCAGAACCCACCTGCAGCCTGAGGCCGCTTTCTGGACTTGGGTGGGCCTTGGCACCTGGCTTGAGGCCACCTAACAGTCTTGGGTAGGCCTCGGCACCTGTCCTGAGGCCATCTTAACGGTCTTGGGTGGCCTCGGCACCTGTCCTGAGTCCACCTTACGGTCTTGGTTGGGCCTCCACACCCATCCTAACCTGTGTCAGTGGCTGACAGTGGAAATGAGAAGCCAGGATGTAAGGGTTAGGATTTTCAGGTCTAAGGAAACTGTGACATCCAGCCCAGGCAGAAATGACTTCCTGTGGAGGGGGTCGCTTTGCGGGGGGGGAAAGGAGGTTTCAGATCCTCTGGCTCGTGGGTGGGGACGGGGCACGTTGACTGTGGGAAGGGGCATTCCACTTGCACACAGCAAAAGTGGCATTGCCAGTTGTTGGTTGAAATCGTTTTTAAGGCCTGGTTCTGTCTGGTTGTCCTGGGAGAGGCACCTGAGAAAGCTGGTGCCAGGCTGGCAGAAAAATCCTACCAGAGGCCTGCACCTATTCCTTGTGTCTGGGCTGAGTCCTCTACTCACACCCTCCGCCTAGCTACTGGGTGCTGAGAGCTTGCTGTGTGAATGCTATGAGCTAAGTGTGTTGAATGTGTTACTACTTTAGTCCTAGGAGACTAATGATGCAATGGAGTATGGTTTGATCCTATTTTATGTTTGGGAAACCAGGACAGGGAGCTAACAGACTCAGGGTCACACAAGGCCACTGAATTTTGACTGTGGAGCCTGATCTTTCTTACTGTGCATTAAATTTTTCTTTAAAAAAAAATTATTTGAAATTCAGAGTTACAGAGAGGGAAGGAGGGAGGAAGAGACTGAAAGAGAAAGAGACCTTCCATCTGCGGGTTAGCTCCCCAAATGGCTACAATAAAGAGTGCTGAGCACATTTGAAGCCGGGAGCCAGGGGCTTCTTCCAGGTCTCCCATGTGAGTGTACGGGCCCAAGGCCATTAGCAGGGAACGGGATTGGAAACAGAGCAGACAGGACTTGAACCTGTGACCCTTTGGGATCCTAGCACCACAGGCAGAGGATTAGCTTGATCTGCCACCCAGCCAGCCCTGTAACTACACACTTGAAATGACTTCTTGCTATACAGGCAACCTGCGCCTTAGTGGAGTGATGGTAGTTGACCATTGTTTAGCTCATTCGTTCATTTGTTCATTCGTATGTGTACAGCAGGTACTTGCTGAGCCTCTGCATAGCCGCCAGCCTGCCAGGGTCTCTTAGCTTGAGGGAGCCAGTTATGGCTCTTTATCCACTCCTCTCCAGATGCCATTTTTGTTTGTTTGTTTTTAAAGATTTATTTATTTGTATTACAAAGTCAGATATACAGAGAGGAAGATCTTCCATCCGATGATTCACTCCCCAAGTGAGCGCAATGGCTGGTACTGCGCCGATCCGAAGCCAGGAACCAGGAACTTCTTCCAGGTCTCCCACACAGGTGCAGGATCCCAAAGCATTGGGCCGTCCTCGACTGCTTTCCCAGGCCACAAGCAGGGAGCTGGATGGGAAGTGGAGCTGCCGGGATTAGAACCGGCGCCCATATGGGATCCCGGGGCGTTCAAGGCGAGGACTTTAGCCGCTAGGCCATGCCACCGGGCCCTCCAGATTCCATTGAAAACCCAGATGACACGTGGAGCTGGAGGAGGGCTCCTGGTACAGGGGCTCAGCCGTGTTCAAGGGGCATAGAATCCCTGTGGGTGGGCATCACTGGATACTGGCTGTCTGCATGCCATCACCGTGCACTCAGTACCACAGACGTGCATACATTCTGGACTTGGTTCCTCAGCTGTGTCACTCCCATGGACTCTGGGTGGGTTTACAGTCTGGTGGCTAACCTTGGAGAGGCCCACCTGAGTCTCCAGGGGGTCCCAGCTGTGTGGGGCGGGGGTGGAGGGTCTCTGCTGGAGGAACCAATTAGCAGTCAGCCAGCTTGTCCCCACCTTTGTACCCCAAGCGGTTAGTGATATCACTCCACATTGCTGTGTGGATAGTGGCCTTCAGTTGCTGCTCTGCCTGCCACCAGCTGACTGAGTCATTCTGCAGGGCCAAGCCCCTAAAAGAGCAGGAGTGGAGGCCCCTGTAGGGTTTGGGAGGTTGTTAGAACACAAGGTCTGCTCTCCCCAGCAAGGGGTCAGCTGCCCCCTCCAGAGTTGGCCTTGCAGGGGGCCTGTGTTGATCCTCACCCCCTGCCCCCAAGCATGGGAGACTGAACCCCAACAGCTGTGCCCCGCTGCATCCTGAGACTAGAATGCCCACCCCAGGACCACACCCAGCTTGCCCTGAAGCCTCCCCAACCCATTATGACACCAACCCCCAACCTCGCCCCACCCCCACCCTAGCCACCACGGGAACCTATGGATTCCGCCTCGAGTATCTGACTTGGGTCTGGACCGTCAGCAGGATGGCACTGCCATTGGCTTGTGGCTTTAGCTCCAGGTAGAAGGGAGTGGAAGGGCAGCAGGAGGCGGTCGGGGAAGGGAGTGCATCTTCAGTGCACAGGCTGGTCGGCAGGGGACTCCCCTCCCTTGGGGAAGGCCTGAGTGCTCTCCTCTGGCTGCCCCAGGCTCCTCTCCCCCCATGTGTTGAGAGCCTGCTGCCTGGCAGGGGCACCCACCAGGGGCTTCACCCCTGTTCTTCTCAGCTCCTGACTCTGCTGCTGGACTCTACTGCTGGAAGCCAGAGACCGCCACCCACCTACCCCACTCTGCAGCTGTCTGGCCCTGACCCTTGCCTGCTGGTAAACTTCCCTCCAAGGTCCAAGCCTTCTATGTACCTTCACCGTGGAAAGGGACAGATTGGTGGGTTTGAGTCTCTCAGTCTCTCAGGGGTCTCCTGTCCAGCAGGCCCGAGACCACCAAGGGGTGAGACAACAGCACTCTTTTGCAGCAGTAACACTGGAGACAAACTGGTGGTGAACAGTGTCCGTTTATTTGAGAGAAGTCACAAGCTCATACAGGAGAAGTGGGCAGGCAGAAAGGTGGTCCTGACAGTGCTTCTACCTGACAACAACATTGTGCTGGCTAACAGATACGTTTATCTCTCTGGACTCTCTAATGAAGTTAAAGGTCCGGAAGCACAGGAAATTGTCTCAGGGCAGACTCATTACCTGCTGGAAAGCAGAATGAATGTAACATTTGACTTCCTAGAGTTGTTTATAAAGGAAGCCCTAGCAGAGCAGGGAAGAGAGATGGGTGCAGCCCATGGCTCTTGTTGCATGCCGGGTGAACAGCCTTGTTGGGATCTGTTAGCCAAGGGCACAGTGTGTTATGTGCCTATGGCCTCCCGTACGTACTGGCTAGGCAGGTGGAGATCCAGAGGCGATCTCCCGTGGAGTCCATGCCCCTGGAGCCATGATGTAGGAGCAGCAGGGGGGGTCTGTGCAGAGCAAAGCAGATCCTGAGTTGGAGCAGCATTCACCCAGCTTTGCTGCCTGCAGCCATGAGGGAGAGCTGCTTGAGGACAAGGCTCACAAGGGAAATGCACGTGGTCTCTGCTCTAAGAGGCAGGCAGGGAGGGAGGGGGTCTGCCAGTTGGGCATCACCCAGGGGCTGCATGTGGGAGTTTGCTGGCCTAGAGTGCCCAGCAGCAGATACAGCTCACAATTTGCCTCCCACCCTGGCCAGGGCCGCAGCCCCTGGAAAAGAGGGGCCCAGTTTCAAGGGTGCAGGTCTGCCACTCCAACTGTGTCCTGCAATGCAGGCATGGAGGGTGCAGTGGACGTTCCAAATTGTGTGCAGGATGGACCTAGAGGAGCAGAAGTTAGAGGATGGTGCAGCTGTGTGAAGGATCCGTCCACACACTTAGGACAGACAGCTTCTCTGCCCTTGGTGTCATGCGTCAAGTGAGCAGCTCTGACGTTCTGGACCCGCGTCCCTTCCCCTCTTGGCTGCTGTTCAGGCACCTGTTTTGCATGGCTATGATCCTGATCCTGCTCAGTTGCCTGGGTCCACAGATAGCATCTCTCAGAAGCTTCCCCCCCACCACCACATTCAGATTTTTCTTTTCTTTTGTAACGATTTATTTACTTTATGAAAGGTGCAGGTTGGGGCAGGGGAAGGATTTTGCTTCTGCTGGATAGTTCCCTAAATGGCTGTAAGAGCCAGGACTGGGCCAGACCTAAGCCAGGAGCCTGCAACTCTGTGTGGGTCTCTCATGGGGGTGGCAGGGGCCCAGGCACTTGGGCCATCATCATGTGCTTTCCAGACACAATAGCAGGCAGCTGGATTAAAAGCAGAGCATCTGGGCCTCAATCTGGCTCTCTTATTAGGGGATGCTGGAGTTGCAAGCAGAAGGTTAAGCCACTGTGCCACTCCAACCCAAGCAACTCCAGCCCCCACGACTCTTGTGTTTAATTACTCACATTTGCCATTTTAAAACATTAATGCTGGGATAAAACAGCATAGCTTCTGTGTTCTGATAAAGAAATCTTTAAGTCATAAGTATATTTTCCATTTCTCCCTGAGTGTTCCTCTTAAAGCTCAAGTCCTTAATCTGGTTGAAAGTTTTGTGGACAGTATGAAGAATCTAATTAGCAACTGTTTTTTGGTTACTGATTTGCTGTGCCCAATCGCTTCACCTGTGAAAATTTGATCTTGGCACAACTCTGCTGCTGGGTTTTCTACCAGGCTGCCCCTGCCCCGATCACACCAAATAATGTCTGAAGTTGCGTACTACAGCACATCATCCCACCTCATTAAGCCCAGCATTCTGTTGGGCGTTTCCTCTGTTTTCTAGATGCATTTTAGAATCTTCTCGTCCAAAGTGATTGCAGGGACAGTACCATTGGGCTTCCATCAGGCTTGTACAGAATCCAGGAGCAACGTGGGCGGGCCTGCGTGGTTTTGATCCTGACTTCTCTCTTCCTCGGCACACTTCTGGACAGTTTATTTTGCACTTGAGACTTGCACATTTTCGTAAAGATTTACTTTTCTTTGAAATGTTTGAAAGGCAGAGTGAGAGAGAGAGAGAGTGAGATCTCCCATCCACTGGTTCACTCCCCAGATAGCTGCAGCAGGCTAGCTCTGGGGAAGCCAAAGCCAGGAGCTTCGTCCAGATCTGTCACAGAGGTGGCAGGGGTCCAAGTACTTCCTTGAGTGTGTGTCAGGACACTGGAACCCCAAACGAGCTCAGGACTTCAACCCAGGCACTCTGATAATGGGATGCCCGTGGCTCTCGAGGTCTCTGTGTCAAAAGCCCAGCTCCATCAGAAGACTTTTGGTTCCTTCCTGCCATGACCAGCACAAAGAGCATGTATTCAGGTAGCCATTGGAACCCATGCTTTCAATTCCCTTTTAGCACGCACCAGAAAGACTGTTGCATCAGATGGTAGTTCTGCTGCTGGTTTGGGTGGAGTCACCACACTGCTGTCCACTGCGCCTGCACCATTTGATACCCCACCCTTACTTCCGCCACCCTCACTTCCCACATCCCTGCTAAATGCCTGTTTTCTTTAGTTGTGCTGTTGCAATAGTGACCTAATACATGTCTTGCAGGTTTTTTTGTTCCTAATTTCTACTTCAACAGTATAAGTGGTATGTTTTAGCTTGAAATAAGTTTTTTTTTTAAAGATTTATTTATTTTATTACAAAGTCAGATATACAGAGAGGAGGAGAGACAGAGAGGAAGCTCTTCCATCCGATGATTCACTCCCCAAGTGAGCCGCAACGGCCGTTGCGCGCTGATCCGAAGCCAGGAACCTGGAACCTCTTCCGGGTCTCCCACGTGGGTGCAGGGTCCCAATGCATTGGGCCGTCCTTGACTGCTTTCCCGGGCCACAAGCAGGGAGCTGGATGGGAAGTGGAGCTGCTGGGATTAGAACCAGCGCCCATATGGGATCCTGGTGCTTTCAAGGTGAGGACTTTAGCCGCTAGGCCACGCCGCCGGGCCCTTGAAATAAGTTTTTAAATAAGATTTATGTGAAAGAGTGACAGAGATCTCATCCATCCATTGTTTCACACCCTCAAACAGCCTCAATTGTCAGGACAAGACCAGACCACAACCAGGAGCTACTTCTGGGTTTTCCTGGTGGGTTCAGGGCCCCCCACACACTTGGGCCATCCCCTGATGCTTGCTCAAGTCATGAGTAGGGAGCAGGATCGGAAGAGGGGCAACCAAACACCTGCAGCTGCCAGTCCGAGGCTGGGAGCTAGGACCTTCCTTTGAATCCCATATGCATAAAGGGGTCCAAAGCTTTTCACCATCCTTTGCTGTTTTCCCAGGCTGCAAGGAGGGAGCTTTTGGGAAGTGCAGTATCCAGGAAATGCCAGTGCAGTGGGCAAAGGATTAGTGTAATGAACCACTGCACAGACTCCACAAAAATATTCACATAGGGGTGCCTCTGTGCTTTATGCCAGTGCCCAGGCACCTTTGTGCTTTGGGAACCTGGGCTTGCTGGCTTACAGGGGATCTGGGGGATGGTGTTGGTGGGGAATCTGAAGGTTGGGAGCAGTCCAAGCCGTGTCAGGCTACTGCACCCACTGCCAAATGCCAAAGTGAAACAGGCTATGTCATATTGGGGCCACACTGCCCACCACCACACTGCCCACCAGCACATGTAAGACCAGGGTTGTGGGGAGGCAGTCAACAAGCATGGTAGGGGACAGCATGGGCTGCCCTGCTGGGCCTCTGCTCCCACTGGTGAGTGTGAAACTGAAACTGGGGAAGACCAGCCAGGCAGGGCTACACCATCTGTCGGCCAGCTTGTGAACTGGGTTGGGGGATAAAGTGATATAGGGCTCTCTTTTTGTTCAACACCATAAAAATGTCTGAAAAGCAACAACAGTAGGAATTAAACTCCATGACAAATTATCACTTATCCTGGGTTAATTCAGAGCAAGCTGAATGGAAGCAGGGGTGGAGACCTGGCTTGGCATATTATCAGAAGTCCAGCTAATGATTGTAGAGCTATTATTCTGAAGCCTGAGATATTTTCTGATCTGACCATTTCTAGTGACTCCAAGAGCTGACAAATACCTCCTCACACCACCGCATGACCTGGGTCTCATTCACTCTTTGAAGAACCCTCGAGATGTAGAACACGAGCTTTGACAATATAAAAAATAGAGCTATAGAGTAATAACTAGAGCAAACAAACTTTGTAATGTTGACTTCATGGGATGTATCTCTGGGGAAAAGGGCTAGCAGACGGGTAGAAGGCATGGAAATTGAGGGCTTTTTTTTTCAAGTTTTATTTTTATTTTTATTGGAACATCAGATACATAGAAAGGAAGAGAGACAGAGAGAAAGATCTTCCATCTGATAATTCACTCCCCAAGTGACCACAATGGCTGGTGCTATGCCGATCCGAAGCCAGGAACTTCTTCCAGGTCTCACGTGTGGGTGCAGGGTCCCAAGGTTTGGGCCATCCTCGACTGCTTTCCCAGGCCACAAGCAGGGAGCTGGATGGGAAGTGGAACTGCAGGGACTAGAACCAACTTCCATACGGGATCCCGGTGCATTCAAGGTGCGGACTTCAGCCGCTAGGCTACCCCGCCAGAATCAGAATGTGGGTGCGTTTCTTTTGTGCATGTATTTTATGTTGTTGTCATTGTCACTGATAAACAGTTCTACATAGTAGCTGTTAGGAAATAATGCCACAAACCAGAGCACCAGACACACCAAGTTACACAGGGAAGGTCTTTATTCCAGCGGGAGAGGCAGCTGCGGGGAAGTGAGAGTAAGCAGGGTAGAGGAAGATGGCCATGGGAAGGGGGAGCGAAGGCAGAGAGGTCTTGTCTTCCGTTCTAATGCGCATCTCTGTTGACCTCAAGAAGACAATGACCTGAGAGAGTTGAGCAATGCCAAGCTATGATGTAAGGAGAAGGCACCAACATGAACACAGCACGGTGTTGGAAACTCTCAGTGAGCAAACCCTAGAGGAGGGGTAATGCCAGACTTGGGATACAGCTCCCAGGAAGTGCATTGCCATCGGGGTCTGGCACTGACCAATCAGTGGGCTCTCGGGCAACACGTGCCTATTGAGGACACGGGGTTCCAGGCTGAGATCAGTGCACGCTGCTGCTGCTGACTGGAGCAGGGGAGGAACAGCTGCCTCCCCTCAGCCCTGGCTCCTCAGCCCTGGCTCCTCAGTCCTCGCTGTGGGGAACCAGGAAGGAGGACCCGCCAGCCCCCCTCTCCCAGGTCTTGCTGCTTACTCCCGCCTCTGTGTCCAGCATCTTGCCTAGGACAAGGCCTCCTTATTGCTCTCCTGGGCTGCCCCAGCCTGGTGGCTGCTCCACAGACCGACTGCCCCTACCCCAGCCACATCTTCGGAGCTCTCCTCTGTTCCCTGCCCTGGCCAAACCCAACAGCATCTCTGAGTCTTGCTAAAGCTGTGCATCCACACTGCTCTTGCTTGGCCTCTTGTCTTGCTGCCTTTCCCAGCTTCTCAGGCTTTAAATTCCTGCTGATTCATGAGAGTTGATTTGGGTGGTGGTAACAAGAAATGAGTAAAGTGAAGAGGAGAAGCCAACAAATGGTGTGCTGTACAGAACAGCTTCCAGGCATGCTGGAGGTGCTGCTACGGAACCCCCAGACCTTGGGTCTGCTTGTCCCATCACAAGAAAGCCAATGTCTGACACTGAACTGGTGGAAGAAAGCAGGGAGCAGCGCAGTCATCACTGAATTCCTGGCTGAGGGGTTCGGGTAAACGTTCTTATAAATGGAAATTGGGACTGAGAGGTGCATGCTCCGCTCAAGTCCAAGTTCCTGGCTGCTCAGTGGTGCTCGCACCCTTCCTGGGACTCATTGGTGATGTCATGTTCTTCAGGAAACATTTATGGCGGCCCAAGGGGGTTTCGGTAAGTCCGGGTGGGGGGTGAGCTACCTGCGGGTGACAGCTACCTTCTGCCCCTAGACCTGTCATTTTCCTGTTCAGACCTGGAATCCCTTGAAACAGACCCCTCTGCAATTCTGACCAATTGGGTTATATCTCACAGAGAGCAAATGGCTCCTTGAGTTTGGTGAGTAGAGTTATGGAGGGTCAGTGGTACCACTTCCTTTTTGTTAATTCAGTGAATTTCTCTTGACAATGGATTAACCTAAGGAACAGGCAAGAATGCCTTGGCTAAGGGACACAGATGAGAGGCCGGGTCCTACCTTTACATTATGGGGTTCATTCTCAATGTGGCTAACTGACTCAGTCTCTCTGGGGACTCTGTGGAGCCAGGTTGGGTGCATTCATGGACGTGTGGGCTGGGACATCTGTCCTCTGGGTGAATGCCCTATCGACATTGATCCCCAGTTCCTAGAAGTTTTTGTGTAGCCCATCTTCAACTGACCAGAGCCAGCATGTATAACTGAAGGAACACTGTAGAAGTGTCATTAGGGCCTTCTGAGGCTGGGTGCTAAAAGGCACTGCAGCACCTGCCTTGCTGTCTTGGGTGGGCCCCATGTGGCGGAAGCTGGCTGCCACGCAGTGAGGATAGTCAGCCCTTGGAGACACCATCGCAGAAGCAGGACTTCTGGCCTCAGTAATGGCCTGGATTCCCTCCCATCTCCAAGTGCCTGGGCTGTGCTTGCTCCTGGGTTGTGAGAGCTCTCACTGCTTTGGAGAAAGCACAGGGACAGAGAAGCAAGGCAGACCCTTGATATGGGGTGCTGCTGGTGTTGCAAAAGAATTGTCCATCACAGATGAAGCTGAAATTGGAGCAAGCTCTGAGGCAAGAAGCTGCCCTGGGAGCGCAGAGCCAGTGTGCAGGCAGCCAACACTAGGACCCTCACTCTCCAGCCTCTCTTATGGGCCAGGACCCCTTTTCCTACACTTGGTCTCCCCAATGAAGAGAGCATATCAGAAGCATGCTGGGAACTGGAGGTACTTACATCAACCATGTGCCAGTCAGGCCCACTCAGTTGTCTCCCAGTCTAAAGAAACCCAGATGGGGGTCAGCATGGTGGCCCAGTGACCCATCGGGCTAAGCAGCACCCTGCCCAGTTGCCAGTATCCCATAGGAGTGTCAGTTCCAGTACAGGTTGCTCCACTTCTGCTCCAGCTCCCTGCTAATGCTCCTGGGAAGGCAGCAGATGGTGGCACGAGTACTTGACCCCAATACCCACGTGAGAGACCCATTTGGAGTGCCTAGCTCCTGGCATTGGTGGTCCTCGTCACTTGGAGACTGAACCAGCAGGGAGAAGATCTCTTTCCGTCTCCTCCCTTTATAACTCCACCTTTCAAATAAATAAAAAAGGTCTTTAAAAAAACAGAGGACAGGGCCTGGTGGCGTGGCCTAGTGGCTAAAGTCCTCGCCTTGAACAACCTGGGATCCCATATGGGCACCGGTTCTAATCCTGGCAGCTCCACTTCCATCCTATTTACTCCCCAAGTGAGCGCATTCGCTGGTGCTATGCCGATCCGAAGCCAGGATCCAGGAATTTCTTCCAGGTCTCCCACATGGGTGCAGAGTCCCAAGGCTTTGGACTGTCCTCAACTGCTTTCCCAGGCCACAAGCAGGGAGCTGGATGGGAAGTGGAGCTGCTGGGGATTAGAACCGGCGCCCTAATGGGATCCTGGTGCGTTCAAGGCAAGGACTTTAGCCGCTAGGCCACGCCGCCGGACCCACATACACAGTATATTTCAAAGTTAGTAAAAAATAAGACAAGATGTAAGCATGTCTATTCAATCAAAGGAAAAGAAAATTATAAAAATAGGATTCATAATTTATTGATAGGAGCTTCACGTGTTAGGCTAGCATTTTATCTTGTATTATAATCATATATTAGCTTGCTGGTAGGACAATTTTCAAACATTCTGTTTTACAGCACTGCCCTGTGATCTGAACAAAAAAGGTCTTTGACCTTCTCATACAGACTTGGCATGTTTGAGGGGCTCAGACTAGCTCTTCTCAGGGAATTGTGCTAAACCAGCAGCCTCTTGCTGCCTGTTGGACACATCCAGCTCATTCTCTGCTCAAAATAAGCCTGCGCCAGACGCCAGAGCTGCTGCTGTCTCCCTTAGGAGTCCTTAAGATGTCAGACCATCTATATAATCCATATAATGCGTACAATCCGAACTCCATGCAAGATGATTAATATATGGATATGGAAAGCTAGGGCTCTCTAACAGTTCCAGGATATGCAGCTGGTCTCAGCTGTGTGAGCAAAGTCACTGGGGCTGGATCTGTGAGGTTTGATCCAACTCCAGCTAATCAGGCCTTAAAATGTCCATTAGTCTCGTTTTGTCTGTTTTGGTAAGAATTCAAATAGATTATAGTACTTCAAATAGATTATAGCACACAAGAGTTGGCAGATATAAGATAACTGGTTCTAAACATTACTTCAGATTCAGTCCTGATGTTGGAATGCGATGCCTCAGTAAGTGGTACTGCCTTCCTCTATTAAACACAAACTGTTCCTGATCATCTATTTGTTTTAACTAATGTGATCAATTACTGCATCTCCTTTTCATAACTTTTCGGTTAAAATCCACAAATATTGCTCAAAATGATGAAGTTTAAGTCAGTGGCTATTGTAACAGTGACGCTTTAGAAACGAAAATTTAGTTATTCTTAAAATTAAGTTCACCATTAAAATTATTCTAAATGTTTGGAAATTACATAGATATGCTCAGAATATTTGACACATGCAATTAATGTCTTAGAAAAATACAGCCTTCAAGTGACTAATTTTTTCAGATAAATTAGAACAAACCCGGAGTTTTTTATGACAATACTCTGTGATTTACCAAGGTCTCATTTCAACTAGTATTTGAGTCAACACAAGGTCATTTATCCTTAGGTGTTTTTAAAATGTTTTTATTTATTTGGAAAAAAGGCAGAGACAGGAAAGGACAGAAACAGAGAGAAAGCTTCTATCTGGTGGTTCCTGCTCCCAAAAGGTTGAAATTCTCAGGACTGGACAGGGCAAGGCCAGGAGCCAGGCCCTGATGAAATATTCCTCAAAATGTATTCACAATAGCTAGTATGGATATTTTTATCTAACTGTTAATAGTCTGTACCTGTGGTTATACATTTTATGCTTTTATTTGAATGAAGCGATTTATTACTAAACAATTTTCTCTGAAGAAAGCATATTTACCAGGTTATCTCAGAAGCTAATAGGACTCCACGTGACATCTTGGATGCAAGGACCCACCCTGTGTGTGTCTAGGTGTGACTGACGTCCTTGAGTGGGGTGTGGAGGGTGGAGTGTCCTGCCTTGAGTGCTCACCCAGCCGGGCATCCTAATGGACCCTGGACAGCAGAGAGTACTGGATAATGCAACACTGGGCTGAGCCCTGAGTGACCCCTGTCACAAGCTTTGATCAGGTACAAGCACTGGTTTCTGCACCAGGAGCAAGCAAGCCGGGAGCCAGAGCAGCAAGGATTCAGCTGTTTGTCTTGGCCTGTGAAAACATCACACTAAGGGCCTGGTGCAGTAGCCCAGGGGCTAAAAGTCCTAGCCTTGCATGCACCAGGATCCCATATGGGCATGGTTTTGTGTCTCTGCAGCCCCACTTGCCATCCAGCTCCCTGCTTCTGGCCTGGGAAAGCAGTTGAGGCCAGTCCAGAGCCTTGGGACCCTGCACCTGAGTGGGAGATATGAGAGGTGCTCCTGCCTCCTGGCTTCAGATGGGATCAGCTCTGGTGGCTGCGGCTGCTTTGGGAGGGAACGACCAGACAGAAGATCTTCCTGTCTCTCCTCCTCTCTATATATCTGCCTTTCAAGAAGAATAAGTAAATCTTAAGAAAGAGAAAAATTCAATCTGGTGGACACAAAGATCACCACAGACCCTTGGCACTTGCTCTCTGTTTAGTCCACATTTTCTTTCTGTGTTCAGTAGAACGGCCTTGTCCCTGCTGCCTGGGAGGAAGCACATCTGCCCAGGTCCGCTGTGCAGGCTGCCCTCCAGGTGACCAACGTGTGAGCCTGTTCTGGGAGGTCTTCAGGTGAGCCTGCTCTCCTTCAGTGCGTTGATGGTCCCTTCACGGGGTGATGGACGCTGGGAGTGTTTCCTTGTCTCAAAGATTGGAATGTGCTGGGTGGGATCCAAACTTCACCCCAGGGCTGAAGAGGGAACTGACCCTAGAGGACAGGTGGAGGAGGGTGCAAACCAGAACCCTTGAACTTCAGTCTAAATCATGGGATTATCAAAATAACTCCCTGCAAGCCCTGCCCAGGTGATCTGATTATGTTAATAGGCTCCAGGGAACACATCCCAATCCAATGAGTTCACTGTTGACAGGCCATGAGGGTTTCTCAAATGAATTCACAGGGCAGTGTCTGTTTCTACACAAACTACCTCAAGGTGGAAAATACCAGGGATGGGGGTGAAGCTATTCACACCACAGGGATGAAAGGCATAAACAGATGCAGGGAGTGGGACACCCCCCGGGTCTGCTTTGGATGGTGCCTCAGAGTGACAGGCAGATGGTCCAATCAGAAGAGCGACTGCGTGTGGGCGGAGCCTAGGTGGCAGTTAGGCTGTCCGTTGACAGGAAGCCCCGCCCCTTCCGCTAAGCCCCGCCCACCTCGGGTATTTAGGGCTGTTGCCAAGGCAATGAGCTTGGATTCTCTCTGAGGGAGGTGAATGCCAGAGCAGGTTTCTGCGCTGCACAGCTTCCCAGAGCATCCTGCGAGCATCCTGCGAGCATCCTGCGAGCTTCCAGCGAGCATCTTGCGAGCATCCTGCGACTTTGAATCGTGACACGGAGTGACAGAACACTTGTGTGAGTGGCCCTGTCATCTGCGTTCTGGTTATTCACGCGTTTTTCACACAGACTCTCCCATAGCCTAAGGCAGACACACAGACACACACACACACATACACACACCCAACACACACAACTCACACGCACACACACTTTCACACACCCAACACACACACACACACACCCAACACACAAACACAACACACACGAGCATCCACACACACAATCAGCACACACGCAAACACACACACAGCCTCGCTCTTAACGCACCACAGCCCCAACCCCGTTTCCTCAGGCTCGAAACCCTTTTCACGGCCTCTCACTAGTAGATTTGAACACAGGCCAGGGAATAGCAGCTTACTTCCTGTAATAATGTCTTTCTCAGTGAAGACGAGGGACCAATCTAGTTCTTCTGCAGGGTCCTCCAGACCTGACTCCCCAGACATCAGACCAGCATCGCCCACTGGACCTCACGGGTATCCCAGCGACCCCTACACTGTGCAAACATCCCCCACAGGGAGCCCCACATGTGGCAACATTTCCCCAGTGGCTTCACACCACCTGTCATTATCACCAACACAACCATGCCCATCCATACATCATTCTCCCCCTGCTGGCACCTCCTCCCCTAGGACACCCGATTCTGCAGGGTCATCCCCAGGGCCATACTCTGAGTCCTCAGGGGAGAACACCATCTACCACATGTTCACCCTTCCCTCCTCATGCAGCTCAACCCCTACCCGAGGGGATTGTCCCGGCTCCCAAGAACACCTCAGCAATGACTTGGATGGGCTTAGCAACATCACACATGACCCACCTGGTGATGACCAGATCTTCCAAGAGCTCCCCATCCAGTCTCCCATCCCCTCAGCACAAAAACAGAGGCTCTCTCCCATGGCACCTAGCTACTCCCCAACTATGCCCACACTTCAGCCTGAGTCAGACAACCTATGCCATGGGATTCCTGCCAACTCTGGGAACTTAAGGTCTCCCAGCCCCATGTGCCTCAGTCTGTCTTCCATCTCGTCCTGCTCCTTGAGTAGCAGTTGTATCATTGTGGAGGAGTCAGCCCCTGTGAATGAGGGAGCTCCTAGTGTGGCAGGAAATTCACCCTGTCTCTCCCCCATGAACCCTCTCCCACCACCACTGTCTCCTCTGTCTTCCAGCTACTCCCCTACTGTCCCGAGATTTCTCGGTGAGGACACCAACCAGAGGGAGTTCGGCCTCGAGGAGAGGCCAGGCTCATTGGGAGCTGTAGACTGGGCCCTCATGTCTACCATGGAGGAGATTGGGGTTCCATCTGAATGTTCTTCTGAGGGCACACCAGAGCCTGACTCCACAGTCTTCACCCCGCCTGAATCCCCTCACAATCCTCCCTTGGGTCCCAGTGACCCCTTCACTGTGCAAGCATCCTCCACAGGGAGTCCCACATATGGTGCCTTGTTCCCATTGGCTTCACGCCACCTGTCATTGTCACCAACACAACCATGCCCATCCATACATCTCTCTCCCCCTGCTGGCAACTCCTCCCCCACGACAACCAATTCTGCAGTGCCATCCAATGCCCATCCCGTGGCACCTAGCTATTCCCCAACTATGCCCACACTTCAGCCTGAGTCGGACAACCTATGTCATGGGATTCCTGCCAACTCTGGGAACTTAAGGTCTCCCAGTCCCATGTGCCTCAGTCTGTCTTCCACATCATCCTGCTCCTTGAGTAGCAGTTGTATCATTGTGGAGGAGTCAGCCCCCGTGAATGAGGGAGCTCCTAGTGTGGCAGGAAATTCACCCTGTTACTCCCCCATGAACCCTCTCCCACCACCACTGTCTCCTCTGTCTTCCAGCTACTCCCCTACTGTCCCGAGATTTCTCGGTGAGGACACCAACCAGAGGGAGTTCGGCCTCGAGGAGAGGCCAGGCTCATTGGGAGCTGTAGACTGGGCCCTCATGTCTACCATGGAGGAGATTGGGGTTCCATCTGAATGTTCTTCTGAGGGCACACCAGAGCCTGACTCCACAGTTTTCACCCCGCCTGAATCCCCTCACAATCCTCCCTTGGGTCCCAGTGACCCCTTCACTGTGCAAGCATCCTCCACAGGGAGTCCCACATATGGTGCCTTGTTCCCATTGGCTTCACGCCACCTGTCATTGTCACCAACACAACCATGCCCATCCATACATCACTCTCAGCCTTCTGGCAACTCCTCCCCCAAGACAACCAATTCTGCAGTGCCATCCAATGCCCATCCCGTGGCACCTAGCTACTCCCCAACTATGCCCACACTTCAGCCTGAGTCAGACAACCTGTGCCATGGGATTCCTGCCAACTCTGGGAACTTAAGGTCTCCCAGCCCCGTGTGTATCAGTCTGTCTTCCACATCATCCTGCTCCTTGAGTAGCAGTTGTATCATTGTGGAGGAGTCAGCCCCCGTGAATGAGGAAGCTCCTAGTGTGGCAGGAAATTCACCCTGTCTCTCCCCCATGAACCCTCTCCCACCACCACTGTCTCCTCTGTCTCCTAGCTACTCCCCTACCGTCCCGAGATTTCTCGGTGAGGACACCAACCAGAGGGAGTTCGGCCTCGAGGAGAGGCCAGGCTCATTGGGAGCTGTAGACTGGGCCCTCATGTCTACCATGGAGGAGATTGGGGTTCCATCTGAATGTTCTTCTGAGGGCACACCAGAGCCTGACTCCACAGTCTTCACCCCGCCTGAATCCCCTCACAATCCTCCCTTGGGTCCCAATGACCCCTTCACTGTGCAAGCATCCTCCACAGGGAGCCCCACATATGGTGCCTTGTTCCCATTGGCTTCACGCCACCTGTCATTGTCACCAACACAACCATGCCCATCCATACATCACTCTCCCCCTGCTGGCAACTCCTCCCCCACGACAACCAATTCTGCAGTGCCATCCAATGCCCATCCCATGGCACCTAGCTATTCCCCAACTATGCCCACACTTCAGCCTGAGTCAGACAACCTATGCCATGGGATTCCTGCCAACTCTGGGAACTTAAGGTCTCCCAGTCCCATGTGCCTCAGTCTGTCTTCCATCTCGTCCTGCTCCTTGAGTAGCAGTTGTATCATTGTGGAGGAGTCAGCCCCTGTGAATGAGGGAGCTCCTAGTGTGGCAGGAAATTCACCCTGTCTCTCCCCCATGAACCCTCTCCCACCACCACTGTCTCCTCTGTCTTCCAGCTACTCCCCTACCGTCCCGAGATTTCTCGGTGAGGACACCAACCAGAGGGAGTTCGGCCTCGAGGAGAGGCCAGGCTCATTGGGAGCTGTAGACTTGGCCCTCATGTCTACCTTGGAGGAGATTGGGGTTCCATCTGAATGTTCTTCTGAAGGCACACCAGAGCCTCACTCCGCTGTATTTACCTCGGTATCCTCTCACTATGCCCCCTCATGTTCCAGTGCCCTGTCTGCATTGGAACCCCGGTGTTCCTCTCCTATTGCCCCTGGCGCATCACTGCCATCCCTCCTTCTATCTCCCATCTCACACTCCTCCCCATGTGACTGTGCGGTTGAGGAGAAGTTTTCTCTCCTGTCTCAGGGACCTGCCGTTCTCTCAGGCCTTTCAGATGCTTCTTCCACCATCACCAGTGTCCCAGCACTCTCACACCTTAATCCCTTTCCTGTTTCAACTAGCTACTCCCCAACAATGCATGGATTTCTACCTGAGTCAGACCACGTGTTTCAGGGGACTGCTTGTGAGTCGGGGCCTTTAAGGTCTCCCTGTCCTGGGCCCCTCAGTGTCTCTTCTATCTCACCCTCTTCATTGCACACCAACATGACAGCTGAGGGGGAGTCAGCCCTCCAGACTCAGGGAACTTGTGGTGTTTCCAGAACTTCACAATGTTTCTCTCCCCCATCTGTCGTCCCATCACATCTATCTCTCAGTCTTTCTTCCATCTCTTCTTGCAACTCTCCCACTGGCCCCACAATTCTGGGTGAGTCAGCCCTACTGAACTCGAGCAGACTCAGTCCCACAGAGATTTGGGAGAGCTCCTCCCCACTGTCTGCCCTCACGTCTCCAGCTCTCATAGATGCTTCCATGTTGCTTACCAACTACCCAAGTGACCCCATGTGGAGCACGGCTTCCAACCTCCAGGCTCAGGCTGCACTCTCCTCTCCTCATTTCCCAGGGGAGACTGCCCACCTGACAGGGCCAATACCTGCACCCCTGGAGGCCTCTCTCACTTGCTTTGCCACATCCACTCCTTCTTTCCCCAGAGTCCTTGGAGACTCTGCCATGCCCCACCTCGACGCTCAGAGTCATCCATCTCACGGATTGCTTCCTGAGAGAGCCACACACACCCACAACCCCAGTCCCAGTCTGGCCTGCAACAGAGACCATTTCAGTGGTCGCCCTCACACTCACAGCTGCCCTTCCACTTGCTACTGTCACGGGGTGGCTCGCAGAAGAGGTGCTGGTAACAGGCATCCTCATCACCCTGGCCCGTATGCTCCTTGAGCACCCAGGGTCATCTCCCTAGCCAGTGACTACCAGTGCCCACGCAGCCAGCAAGCCCCAGCTGCCTTCATGCCTGCAGATTACTCTGCCAGTGTCGTGGCTGGCTTTACCCTCTTTGCCTGGCACTGACACTGAAGGGGGATCTCCAGCAGAAGATCTCTTCTTGATAAAGGTGATCCTGTCTTCATTTATCATGTTTTTCCACTTACACGATGTATCTTTCCTTTCTGGCTTCAGCAGAAATGAAATTTTCACAACGTTCCCCATCCTGTTCTTCCTGTCCTTGGGGCAAGACTCTGTTAGGCCCCGTGGTGTGATCATGTTAGGTTCTGTTTTGAGTTACACCTGTGCCAGGTGACTGGTACTGTTGGGGCTCTCATGGATGATTGTTGTGTAAATTGATGAGGAAGTCTGTGCATTGATTTTTGTCTCTACAGACTGATGGAGTCTTGCAGTTTTTGTCTTTTATGGATTGGATATGTTAGACTGATTGAGTTGGTGATGCTAAACCCAGTTTGAAACTGGAGGTTCTATCCTAGATGGTCTTGTTCTTCCTGGGCATGCCGTACAGAGGGGTGCTCCACACTGATTCCGATTTGGAAGTCCTGATTGCCAGCAGTGCAGAGGAGCTCATGCTGAAAGACCGCTCAACCCCAAACTACAGAAACACGTGGTGTATATGTTGGCAGGATTACAGAGAAAGATACCCATCGCTCTCTAAGGTCTGGCGATCTAACTATCCATCTTAAAATTCCTTCTGAGTAGAATGAGTTTTTCATCTCAGAACCAAGGAGAAACGATGGAATAAGGCATGGCTTGCAAATTTGTTTTCTGAGTAATTAACTGAGAACTTAAGAATTTATCTGTTGCATATGAGCAACCTAGGAAAACGCTGACCCAAGTGTCCAATGTGTTCTACAGATGTTAAGACTTGAGTACATGTATGGGAGACATGTATCTCTTACATTTATGTACTTGAATGATATATACACTATTTAAGAGTAGAAAACGATAGATCAACATGGTTATATTTTCAGTTATGAAATTTATCAAACAAATGTAGAAGCTAAATGGGATTTGACATTGAATGTGTAACACAAGAGTCTATTGTTTACCCAGTAAATTAGAGCGTGACTGTGTCAATGACCTAAAAACATTTTGATTTCTTTCTACCATGTGTACCAAATAGCCTATATGTCACATGAATCACAAACATATTGAGTTATGTAGCAGTCTTAATTTATGATTGTTCTTTTTTTAGCCAATTAGAACGTGTTTCTTCAATAAATTTTACCATGTAGAAACACAGTAAACACACATACAACTCACAGGATATGACAGAACAAGTAGTTCTTGTAGTATATATATTGTTAAGTTTTTAGTTCTTTAGGTGGTGTTTTAAAATGACCACCAATTGACACTGCTTTTATTAGTGTGAATTAACCCTATTTACATGGTAGTGTTTTTTAAAAAACAGTTCGAAACTGTACTCCATAAAAGCTTTAAGCAGCCATTACTGAAGCATAAACTCCTGAACCAACACCAGGAGGGAAGCGTTGACTCCATGTAGCGTTTTGAATGCAGCTGTAGCCTTTTTTTTTTTTTTTTAAGATTTTATTATTGGACAGCCGGATATACAGAGAGAAGCAGAGACAGAGAGCAAGATCTTCTGTCCGATGAGTCACTCCCCAAGTGAGCTGCAACGGGCCGGTGCGCCGATCCAATGCCAGGAACCAGGAACCTCTTCCAGGTCTCCCACACGGGTGCAGGGTCCCAAAGCTTTGGGCCGTCCTCTCCTGCTTTCCCAGGCCACAAGCAGGGAGCTGGATGGGAAGTGGAGCTGCTGGATTTGGAACCGGCGCCCATATGGGATCCTGGGGTGTTCAAGGTGAGGACCTAAGCCGCTAGGCTATGCCGCCGGGCCCAGCTGTAGGCTTTTTTTTCTTTCTTTCTTTCTTTTTTTTTTTTTTTTTTTTAAAGATTTTATTACTATTGGAAAGCTGGATACACAGAGAGGCTTTTAAAGCCACTTGCAATTTTCAGACCTCAGGGCCTTTACTTTTTTATTAAGACAGTAATGAAAACTGATAGCAATGCATGATCGTCAGACTTTTTGACATTTGGACATTTGTATGAGAATGTTTCATATTAGTACAATTTGTTTTGTAAATGCAGTCTTTGTTTACACTTGTGGAAAATATTTACATTTATCATGCTTTCTTCTGAGTTGGTCTCTAATATGCGTTTAAACCATTATGTCCATTTAATACATTTTATTGATTGTTTTTATGATCTCATTTTTTTCTAAAAACTCAAGGTTTGAAAAAAAATATCTTACGTTTCTGGTACTTTTATTTGAAATATCATACTTACTTAAATCTTTAGTCATAGCAATTTAGCAGGTTTTGGCTATCCAGTAAAACATGGCCTAGAGAATACATAAAAGATTGTTTTTTTAAATTTTTATTTTTTGATGATATTGACAGAGTTGATCAGGGTGGGAAGGATCAACTGTTAGCGGAAAGTCGGTGATATCATGGCATCCAAATTCTCTTTTTCTTCTTCCTGCATCTGGCAGTAGGGAGCAGAGAATGGGAGAAGTCACACCCAGCCTCCCAAGTGCCCCAGTACCCAGGGATGGGTAGCAGCCACCATATGTGAACCTGAGGTCCTCAATGTGGAGTGCTGTTCTAGGCAAACAAACTTTCATATCTTGTCTCAAAAATGCTCTAGGTAAAAACCAACTCAACCTTGCCACATGCAAAAGAGCTTTTTGAACTCAAGTCTCACATCAATCAGGCAGCAAAGCATATTTCTTTTTAAAAGAAATAATTCTCCTTGAATTTTGAATGTTGTGGTAGTTTTGTATAGACTGTGGTTTCTCTCTCCCAAACTCCCACCTCCCTACAGATTTCCCCTGTTTTACTACAATGGTGTAGTCCTTTAGAAGGAATCATAATTCTATCAGTCTCTTATTGAAGTGCACCCCGACATTGTTGGTACAGGCAATGTCAGACAGTCCAGCATCTCATTGTCTACACATGTCCAACAGTTTTGTTGGGAATCCATCTCTCGTCTGGAAGCAGGGATGCATGGCTACTGAGTGGCACATTTTTTCATGGTGCTGTAATTTGTTGTTGTTGTTGTGGCTGGTGTGCTAACTCATACCAATTGCTGACTTGCTTCATGACTTCTCAATTATGGAAATGTATAGTGATAGAGGACTGGGCTCTACCATATCCAGATGTGGGGGTATCATGCAAGGTAAATTTCCACCCATGATTTCAGGTTGGTTGTGGCCGTGCTGCTTAGGCTCCTCCCATGGTGTTTTTGGTAGATAGGTTGGGTGTTTCTCAGTTCAGATCCTTTCACATGTAGGCTCGTCGACTGTCAGGGTAAGGTCATAGTTCTTCTGCAGCTCAGTATTTGCTAAGTGAGTGCTTTGTAGTAGTGTTCAAACAGTTGTTTTCAGAAGGTCTCACCTTTTTTAAAACTTTCTGAAAAAGTATCAAAATCTCAGTTTGGAAACATTTTATTGAACGATTGATTAAAAGTTATGCAAATGATCCCTGGCTTTAAATATGTTAACATACCACCACGCAGCCTCTTCCACACTTCCACATCTGTGATGTGTTATATAATATTTAGATCTCCTCAGAGCTTGCTAAACATGACCTCAAGAATCTGAAATAGTCATCAAGGACTTTTATCTTAGAAAGAGGCAGCTCTGGACTGAAATCTAATTCAAAAAAAATACTGATTTAGATATTTGTGGAAGCACTATGTTTGCTTCAGTTAGGCCTAAAGGAAATAACAGCACTTGGTCAAGTTAGTTTTCAATGTCAGAAAACTAAAAGTTTAACAATATTCATTACACCCTACCATGCTGCTGAGTCTAATAATATTCATAATATTACTCATGAACATCTCTTTGAAGGAGGGAAAAAAGAAGAGCAAAAAGACTGAAAAAAAACCTAACTTGTAGCTTGCATTCAGAGCAATAAGCATTTTTTAAATGATCTATTTTTATTACAAAGTCAGATATACAGAGAGGAGGAGAGACAGAGAGGAAGATCCTCCTTCCGATGATTCACTCCCCAAGTGAGCACAACGGCTGGTGCTGCGCCAGTCCAAAGCCGAGAATCCCAAATCTCTTCCGGGTCTCCCACATGGTTGCAGGGCCCCAAGGCTTTGGGCCATTCTCAACTACTTTCCCAGGCCACAAACAACGAGCTGGATGGGAAGTGGAGCTGCTGGGATTAGAACTGGCACCCATATGGGATCCCGAAGTGTTCAAGACGAGGACTTAAGCCGCTAGGCCACGCCACCTGGCCCTGTTTGACAGTTTCAGTTGACAATGTTGTGTAATTAATCTGGTGTTTACAACCCCTTTCTTCACCTCTCCTCTTGTCTGTCTCTCTGACACTGAGGACTCAGAGTGCACAGTTTGATCTCCAGATTTAACGGTGTGGCTAACTTATTAGCTTAATTATCTCCTCATGGACATCACCTTAAAACTTTCAGGATGTGTCCATGACTACAAATTTCTAGCTCAGTGCATTAAAGCATTTAGGGATAGAATTGAACATCCCCTCGGCTGACATCCCAAGGCTGCCTCTGTGGCCCACTTCAACCAGGGCCCAGAGGAAGCGTAGTGAGCTAGACAACAGGAGGCCTGGTAATGTGGCTTTATACACTAACCTATTCTCAGGGAGACCCAGCAAGTCCTGTCCATCCTTAAGTTGCACCTGCTTGCAACTTGGGATGCCAGAAGACTGGGCAATCAGCTACCAATTAAAGCATCTTGTCAGCTCTGACAAGAACCAGGCCACTAGGAATGGGACTGTCCTGGGGGTCAAAGAATCCCTGGGTCAGGACCATGGTGGGCCACCAGCTAGAAAGCCCTTCAATCTGCCCAGCTGCCAAAGTGTTCATTGCCATGGAGGGATGGCCTACAGTCAACAGCATCACAGGTAAAGCTGTATATTCCATCCAGAGTCACCATCTGTTCGGTATCAGCCTCCCTTTCATGGCCAGCTCTCCTCTCTGTCCAGCCAGGCAATGGGAGTCTATGGGAGGTCAACGGGAGGTCAACGGGAGGTCAACGGGAGGTCAATGGGAGGTCAACGGGAGGTCAACGGGAGGTCTCCCCATGGAGTTCCACACTTCCTTTATGTTGTCTCTTCCAGCACCCCACATGAAGAGATAGATGGTCCTGGGCCTCACATGCACCTAAGCAACTTCACAATTTTTCTGGGGGCATCTAGACTTAAAACTCAAGTGCACATGTATGTAAGACATCAGAAACAGTGTTTGCTAGCTGGCACTGAGCCTTGAAGGTCACTGTCAACTGGAGCCCTGGCCTTACTGTAGGCCCTTCCTTTGCTCCTGCTGAGCTCAGAAAGACCAAAGCAATCACCCTAGCTCTTGCTGGCAGCCAAAGTCCCCATGAGCAGGGGGAGAAAAAGAGCATAGGACCAAGAGCAGGCTAGTTTGCCTGCAATAGAACACAGTGAGAAACTTTTCTCTTTCCCACAACCATCTATGTTATTTTGTTGCTTCTTTTTGTATCTTGTTTCTTTCTTAAAGCCTTACTAGACAGTCTTCACCACTCATTCACACATGTTCCAGCCCAAGTCTCCCCACTAAGATCATACAACAAAAGGCTGGGATATTGGGGCTGAGTACAAGTGACCCTAGTTCCCTGCCAAAGCCAAATGGACACTCCATCCGAAGACAGTGGGAATGCGGAATCTGCTCAGAAGGTCAACACTTGCCACAGTGATCCATCTGCCAGCACAGAGGCACTCCGAGAAGCTCCTCAAGACCCACCCTCAGAGACTGCATATCCCAGTGAGCTTCAGGAGGAACTCCAGCCATCCTTTCGAAGGGACTTTTGATAAGTAGCCCCTCCCTTCCCTCTTGTGTCACCACTCAATGTCTAGCCAAACCATTAACCAGTTTGCTTTGCAGGGCTAGCAACCTCCCATTACTCCCCCACCAAACTGAAACCACCACCACCAAGAGAACACCGTGCCCAAACTTGGCTTGAAGAATGAAGCGGGAGAAATGTCCTCGACTCGTACTGGCCTCCACAGTCACCTGACCTCACTCTCTGTGGACTGTGGGTGGCAGCTCAATGCGGGGCCCTGACAGTTGCTGCTACTTTTCATTGAAAACCCAGACATCACTCTGACCCAATTACCACCACTCAATCCGGCCTCCTTTCTCCCAACCCCTAAGGAGCCACTCACCTGGGGAGGACTGGCAAATATATTTCACCCATATGCCCACACAGCAGAAATTCATTACACTGCTTAAAAACATGACTCCTTTTCAGGTTGGCTAGAAGCATTCCCAACGGCCAAGGAGACATCAGCAGTGGTGGCAGAGACCCTACTGGAAAACATCATTCCCAGGTTTGGTTTGTCTCTGTCCATCCAGTCTGCCAATGGGCTGGCTTTCATCTCACAGGTCACCCAACAGGTCTCAGAGGCCTTATCCATCACCTGGAGCTCAGCTCCTCATGGGTGGATTGATTCCCCTGGGCCCTAATACACATCAGGGTCAGCCCTCGCAAGCCCCTTGGATGGAGCCCATTTGAGCTGATGTGTGGCCGACCCTTCCTGGTTACCCACCAGCTCCCTACAAAGTCTCCTCCCTTGGCTAACTGTTTCCCTTATCTGACTCTGATCCTCAAGCTTCTCCGAGAACACACAGACCTGTGTCTCCCGTGTCCTGACCCGAATGCATCAGTGCACCCGCATGCCTTTCCTCTCCAACCCAGAGGCTCGGTTCTACTCAAGACTCTTTACCCAGACTCACTTCAGCCATGGTGGACCGGACCTCACATGGTGATCCTTACCACGCCCACTGCGGCCAAACTACTCAGCCACACCTCCTGGTGCCATTGTTCCCATCTAAATCCTTTCCAAACCTCTACCTCATCTCAGTGGAAGGTGCAACAGACAGGGCCTACCACACTAAGATTTAATTGACAAAATTTCTTCCCTGCCTCCGACCCTACTACTAATAATTCTCTACCTCACGTTAACCAAACAGACGAAATAATTCACACAGTTTAAGCAGCAACTTTAGTCTCAATATTGGGGGATCCACACTCACGTCATGGCTTATTCCAATACTTGTTCCACTAGTAATTATAGGTCTCTTATGAACTATTGCCCCTTGTTTTCCAAGGTTCATTCAGAAGAAACTTCATAAAGCCCCATGGACTGCCTTCAACTAGATGCTGCTCCAGCCCTACACTCTGGTGCCCGTGGAGCCTCTTCCGGACCTCACTTCGAGACTACGACCCCTTTCAGCAGGAAGCAGCCAGATGGACTTCGTCGCCCTCTTTCCTATTACCAAGAGGCCGGAATGATGGCTACCATGGTGGCCGGAGATGGGTGGAGTTTGCCTCCCACCAAACCTGGAACGGATGGCGGAATTCTGGCCGCCCCCTCAGGCAGTGAGACCACCGTTGCACCAATGAGGGGCACAGACTCATGTCCCCCCACCAAGAAGGGCCGAGGTGACCCCTGCTTCAGCTTTCACGTCATGGACATTTTAAAAGGGCCCCTTCCCCGTCTCTTCCATGCTCTTCTTCCTCTGCAGCCCACGCCCTCCCGAATGCCCTTTCTGCTGCGTGGGGAAGGGAAGCCCATGACCGTGGTTCCCTGAAATAAAGGCCATCTAAATTCTTTTCATATATTTGGCTGAGTTATCCTTTCTCTGGTGGTCGGCGAATCTAACATTTGGTGAGCGGTGAATCTAACAATAGTTAATGTATGGATACACTCAACTCAAACCTTTAAGATTTATTTTATCTTTATTGCAAAGTCAGAGATACAGAGAGAGGAGAGACAGAGAGGAAGATCTTCCATCCGTGAATTCACTCCCAAAGTGGTGCAACATCCAGTGCTGCGTGGAGTTGAAGCTAGGATTCCTCCATGTCTCCCATGTGGGTGCAGGGTCCCAGGGCTTGGGGCCATCCTCGACTGCTTTCCCAGGCCACAAGCAGGGAGCTGGATGGGAAGTGGAGCTGCTGGATTTAGAAACGGTGCCCATATGGGATCCCAGCGCGTTCAAGGCAAGGACTTTAGCAGCTAGGCCACCGCACTGGACCCAGCATTATTCTTACTATAAATAGTTTGTAATATCCAATAAAACCATGTTTTTCCAACATGAGCTAACTATCCTGTTAGAGGGGTAACAAAATCACTAAAATGAGAGCTATTGTTACATTAATTTATTTATTTAACTGGTTAGGATTTTGACTTCAATAACTGCATGCAATTTGCTACTAGTTTTTTGAGTTTTAGAGGTTGCATTTTTAAACGGTTACACTGACAGTTCATCATTCTAGGGCTAGCCCTAGTTCTTCCATGAATTTCAAATTTATGTTTGGCAAGCAACAAGAAACTAATGCATGTACAGTGTTGATTCTGAAATAGCATTTCAGACATGGTGTGTTTTCCGATTTTAGTAGCAATCATGTGGAAGTCACTTTCATTGAAAATAGAGTCCAAACATTTGGGGTTTCTCCCATGATCTATAATCTTATGATACAAATATGATAACAGGCTGATACTAAGACTCTATGGTCATAAAATCAACTGAACTGTAGTCAGTTTTCCTGCTGCACTAGGAATAGTGTATCTGACAGTATGAAATGTTATGTGTCTGGAACAAAGCCATTCATTTCAAGATGACTGCTAGAGTTTAGACTGTCATGAGAAGAGTTGACTTGCTAAGCTCCCTGATAATTTGTCAGAACATGGTTTGTGTATTTATTTCCATAGAGAATTGCATATTTTGGTGCTCAATTGCTCCAGCCAGCAGAGCCAGTACCGTGGACAGGGAGAGGGTCTGGGGATGAAGCCCCCACGGGAGACCAGTGATGGTAGAAGTCTCTGTGAAGTCTCCCTTCATTGCTCCTTCCCCTCTCCTTATTTACTCTCCCCTCACCCCACCCCCACATCCTCATTTAGCAGGAGACTGGATACAAATGAGTCCAATTAGTCCAGGTGTTTTTAGCCACAAGCCCAGTTCCTGTTGCTGCCCAGCTTAACGAGCGCTAATTAACTCCTTAGCCCACAACACTCAATAGATCCTAAAATACATGTTTAACCTTCAGAGCTTCTCATTCAGCAAATGCCAATACACTTGTTCGGTTTGCTTGTTTGTTGCTAGAATTACAGCCTTTTTTGTCCAACTTGTTCCTGTTTGGTTCTCAGGTTGGGAGCTAGAAATGCTGTAGTAAACTCTATATTGTTCTAATTCTCCCTGATGGCAATTGTTTCAGCACCTGTTTCCTTCTTTCAAAAGTCTATTTTGCATCCTGTTCTCATATCTGGCCTGGTGTTCTATTTTACAGTCACTTCCTTTATCATGGCCATTGACTTCATATTCATGTTTGATATTTATTATCTGCTATAAATTATAGCAATAAATGGTCCATTTGTATAGATTGAGATTATTATTTACTATACTAATACAGCAATTAAGAACAAAGCAAAACAAGCTTTGGACGCTTTTGGTATATTTGAAATCTTTAAGTTCAGGATCAAGGTCAAGGAAATTTTAACCCAAAGCAGACCCAACAAAAAATGATTATGTCACAAAATTATCAATGTTGATATTTCTGATGATGTGGCCTAAGTAATGGTTATTATTCTCAATATATTTATAATCAATAAACTATTTTATAATCAATCAGAACTGAAACTTTGGAAATGTCGGATCCCCATGTGTAACCTTTACAAAGAGGTGTTTGTTGAGCTGAATGCCTTTCTTTAGGGGAAGCAGGAATGAAGGCTGTGGTTCAACTGTGTCTCTAAAGAACCCCCAAAGCACAGGCAATTAAAGCAAAAATAAGCCAATGTGATTGACGCTCAGGAGCTTCTGCATGTAATGGAAACCTTCCACAGCATGAGGGGGACAACAAGAGCCAGAGACACATTGCATTGTCTTCCAATTCTAATATTCTTTCTCCTGCCTCATTCATACTGTTGGTGAAGCTTCCTGTCACCTTTTTACAATTTCATTCTAATGTACTCTTTAGTTCAAGCTTTTCAGTTTGGGTCTGTAGTGTCTTGGGTCAGGGAGGTCAGTGCAGCACACAGATACAGGCTGTGCACCTGCCTGAGCTGAGATCCTCTTGGACCATTCCTGTCCCCACAGGGAGCTGTGTGGAGGGGAGTGTGCATGTCTCTGCCAAAGCTGCTCAAAATGTTCAACTTGTCAATTCCTCAGTTACTGGGATGTGTACGTCTCTGTGGGTCTCCACTCCCCTATGGTATTTTGTTCCAATCAACCCCTTTGTTGGTGGCTGAGTGAGCTGGGTTTTCAATGTGGCTCACACTGGGATTTGTGGAGCTGGTCCTGATCCAGATTCTACCCCCAGGGACCCAGCACTTCCTTTTTTGGGTGGTTCTGGTATCTCTGGGGCCTAGGGCACAAATCCCCTAGGTGTGAGGTGGGCTGTGTTCCTGATCCAGGAATTCCTCTCTTGGCTGGATCACTCCTCACCTGCTCCCGCCCCAATGGAAGGCCTGCCCCCCACCCCTGATCAGGGGGGCGAAATCAATAGGGGAGGTGCCTGTGGGCTTCTGCACAGGTGCTTCCTTTCACTCAGAGGACCCCATCAGGAGTCTGCCTGCACCTGTTCCTTTGTGCTGGCTCAAAATTGTCTGTGGGTCAGGCTGCCTTCCCATCTCTCTCCTGTGCTCAGGCTCCTCTTCCTCTCTTGTGCTGCTAGCTCTGACATCAGCTGCTGTTTTCAGCAGTTCCTCCTTGTGTGTGCGGCTCCTGCTTTCCTCCAGTGGCCTCAGGAACTTCATTCACTCTGCCCAGTGATTTTTCTTCTTCACCTTTTTTAAAAAAAAGATTTATTTATTTTTATTACAAAGTCAGATATACAGAGAGGAGGAGAGAGAGAGAGAGGAAGATCTTCTGCCCAATGATTCACTCCCCAAGGGAGCACAATGGCCGGTGCTGTGCCGATCAGGAGCTGGGAACATCTTTCCAGGTCTCCCACACAGGTGCAGGGTCCCAAGGCTCTGGGCCATCTTCTACTGCCTTCCCTGACTACAAATAGGGAGCTGGATGGGAAGTGGAGCAGCCTGGACATGAACCAGTGCCCTGCGGGATCCCGGCGTGTTCAAGGCGAGGACTTTAGCCGATATGCCATGCCGCTGGGCCCATCTTCTTCAGCTCTTTATCCCACCTCTTTTTGTCTCATAATTCTCTCTGCACTCGTGGCTACAATCGCCTACCCTGTCCGGTCGTTTTGTCCCACCACGCCCCCCCACCCCTCACATTTATAAATCACTAAAAATCGTTAGTAAAAACAGTCTTTAAAAAAGGAGAAAAAGTCAGTCTTCCCTTAGCAGTTAAGAAGCCAATTTTATGCCACTATGATATAAACACTATGGCATGATCACAGGAACAGATCAGTGTAGGGAAATGGAGAACTTAGAGACAGATTCAAAATTCATGAAGTGAATTAACATAAATAAGGGAAAATGTTAGTTTTATTAGCAAGCCTGTTTAAACATCTGAAAAATAAAACCTTCCTGGGGCATGTTGTGGCATAGCACGCAAAGCAGCAGTCTGTGATGTTTACATCCAAGACGCACGCTGGCTCTGGTCCCAGCTGCTTCACTTCTGATAAAGTTCCTTGATAATGGCTTGGAAAAAGCAAGGGCAGAACTTTCAAACGTGGCTGGGGCCCCACCCCTCATGTTGAAGACTTTGATAAAGTTCTCGCTCCTGATTTAAGCCTGGTCCAAACATTGTTGTTGCAGCCATTTGGGGAGCGAATTATCGAATTATTTGATTAAAGATTCTCTCTCACGTTTTGCATTCGTGTAGTGGCATAATAAATACAGAACCTTCTTTTCCTCTTAGCTTTGCAACTTGACAAAATTGCTTTCTGGAAAGTGTTGGGCCTGGTAGCACAGATACCATAAGTTCTTATTTTATCAAGCATTCTGATCTCTCATTCTAAAAACTCATCTCTTGTATTTACACAAATGAACATTTCATAATGACAGCTTCAAAATAGACTTTGCTATGGTAACAAGCCACACCCAAATTCTAGTGGTTCACATTAACAAAAATTACTCAAAATTATTTCAAAGCCATTATTCCTATCCTATGTTAGTCCTGATAAGCTATTCCTATGCCCAGCTGTGTTTCCTGTGTCTTCATATGCCTGCTTGGGTCTCCATTCTGGGCTCTGCACCTAAACAGAATGCCAGAGGGATATGTCTTTTCATCATAAAGGAAAATTAGCAAGGGCAACAGAAGGAAGAGGCGGTAAAGATTTGCAGTTTGAAGGCAATGTGTTGTCCTGTGTCTTTTGTATTAAGAAAGCAATTCCGACGAATACAGCTGCCAGTGTGCAATACTGCAAATCATTTGGAAGTGGGTAGTACAATACTGAGTGTGACAATCAGATGACAGGAGAGCTGCATGCGGAATTAGAGCACCCGGGCCTGATCCTTGCTCTGGCTCCTGACTCCAGCTCCCTGCTCACACCCATCCTGGGCAGCATCCGTGATGGCCCAAGCAAGTGGATCCCTGTCGTCCATGAGGGAGACCAAGACTGAGTCCCTGAGTCCTGGGCTTGGCACGTTTTAGTCCCACACATGGCAGGCATGTGGGGAATGAAGTCAGTGGAAGAGAACTTTCTGAATCTATCTATCTCCTTTCTTCTGAAACAGAAATGTAAATAATTAAGAGTATTCAAAGGTGAAAGTCGCGTGAATTATTCATATTAAAATGTATGTATACATACCAATTTTTCAAATGATGCAATTCAGCGGACTGCGCAGACACCAATGTGGCGTGAACGGAGGCTATGATAAATTCAACTGTGCTTCATCACAATACAAACAACTGCAATCATTTCCAGAATTGTATCATACAATACTGAATTCCGACTCATTGTGATTAGATTAAAATGCAGTGGTAAAGATCAGAAATGCATATAATTGCAGATAAAATGTGATGTCTAGCTTAGCATGTATAGATGGATATAATAAGTCAGTGAAAATCCAGGAAGAGTGTCAGGCATCAGGTTTACAAAATGCTACTTCATTCCTATTTCTCATGTATTGATTATTGTTGCATCTGTTTTCTTTTCTAGATCTCCTTTTTTTTGTTTTCCCATGCCAATGATGTTTTGCATTCAATGTTTTACAAAATAATTTAGAAGCTTTAAATTTATTTTCTTAGCACAGAAAAATTCAGCAAGGAGGTTCTGAATGAGGATTGTGGAGATTCAATAATGATAGTAGTGCCCGGTACGGTAGACTAGCAGCTAAAGTCCTTGCCTTGAATGCGCCGGGATCCCACATAGGCGCCAGTTCTAATCCCAGCGACCCCACTTCCCATCTAGCTTCCCATTTGTGGCTTGAGAAAGCAGTCGAGGATGGCCCAAAGCCTTGGGGCCATGCCCCTACATGAGAGACCTAGAAGAAGCTCTTGCTTCCTGGTTTTGGATCAGCGCAGCTCTGGCCATTGTGGATGCTTGGAGAGTGAATCATCAGATGGAAGATTTTCCTCTATCTCTTCTCTCTGTATATCTGCCTTTCCAATAAAAATAAAAAATAAATCTTAAAAAAAATAACTATACTAATAGTCATGATGAGGTAAAAAAAGGAAAAGAAAAATACGGGAAAAGAGTAAGTAGTTAAGAACATGAATGAAACCATTAGATCTGAGCACCAGAACAGTCAAGACCACGCATCACACCTTTCTCTGCCTTTTGAGAAGTGTGCGTCTTTCATATCAGCTTACCCAGGGAAAGGAGAGCCAACTGCTGTCAAATTCACCTGTGATCAGGCTCACTGATGAACCTGGGTGCATTTCTGCTCTAAGATCACCTGGACCATTTCTGTTCAGCCCTGAGGAGTGTAACAACTGAAACACAGAATACATAGCTGTAACCTCTAAAGTCAGCAGGACCCTGAGTTGGAATTAACCCCATTCTCCTTTTCCAGAAGTATGGAGTCTTCCGCGGCTTCTGCTCATGCAGAAACGTATATTCTCACACTTTAGCCATGAACCTCGTTCAAGCTGCCCTTGCATCCCAAGTGGCCTCTGACTGTGCTGGAAATCAGTTGTATGCGTCTTGTTTTCATTTCTGTGTGCTTTTGCCTGTTTGATGTTGCGGGATGGGCGAACTGTATTTCAAAACTACAAATATGAGTACGGTCGGGCTGAGCACCGGCGGCGGGCACCGGAGGGGACTGCGCGTCCTGGGCGGGGCTGCAGCGGCAGCGCTCGAGCTCTCCCTCCCGCCCGTGTTGGCTTCCCGGACAGCGCAGGAAGGAGGTCGGGGTTGGGGGTGACCCTCCCCACCCACCCCCGGCCGGCCGCAGTCCTGAATGCCAACGTGCAGAACCTCCCTCCGCACATCATCCGCCTGGTGTACAAGGAGGTGAAGATGCTGACCGCTGACCCGCCTGATGGCATCAAAGTGTTCCCCAAGGAGGAGGACCTCAGTGGCCTGCAGGTCCCCATGGAGGGCCCTGAGGCTTGTTCCGCATGAAACTCCTGCTGGGGAAGGACTTCCCCGCCTCTGCCCCAAAGGGCTACTTCCTGACCAAGATCTTCCACCCTAACGTGGGCGCCAATGGCGACATCTGTGTTAGTGTGCTCAGGAGGGACTGGACAGCGGAGCTGGGCATCCCACACGTGCTGCTGACCATCGAGTGCCTGCTGATCCACCCCAACCCTGAGTCTGCACTCAAGAAGGAGGCGGGCCGGCCGCCTGCTCTTGGAGAACTATGAGGAGTGGTCAGCGCCCGCCTGCTCCCCGAGGTCCATGGCGAGTGATGCTGCAGCCGCCTCCTCCGACCCTGGGGCCCCCGGAGGGGCTGAGGGCCCCACGGCCAAGATGCTCGCGTGTGAGCGCGATAAGAAGCTGGCGGCCAAGAAGAAGCCAGACAAGAAGTGGGCCCTGGGCGGTTGTAGGGGTCGCCTCACCCTGCCCCGTCCCCTCCCCCCAACTGTCTCTAATTTATTTAAATTATGGCTGGGTGGGGGATGGCGGGGGGAGGCACTGGGACTGGACTTGTTTTTCTAAATAAAGTTGGCAAAGCAGCAAAAAACAAACAAAATAAATACGCTGGATTGGGAAGATATAATCAGAGAGAGAATTAAGATACACCTAATTATTCATCATGCAAAGAATTTTATGTTGGAAAGATGAGATAGTATTACCTGTATTAGTCCTTCAATTTATAGGTGAAAGTGTAAGCTGGGTAATGTAATCTATATTAGCACCCACCTTATCCAATTATAAGTAATCCAGAGCATTGAGTGAGATCGCTGTGGAAAGTCTTTGCATTATCCGCGCACTGCAGGGCTTGGCCCAAGGGAGAAAACCCGCTCCACACCCTCGTTCCAGGTGGAACTGGAAAGTATTCACACATATTTGCTCTATGTGTTAGATTTTAAGAAATTGCATTTGGGCCCGGCGCCGTGGCCTGGCAGCTAAAGTCCTCGCCTTGAACGCCCCAGGATCCCATATGGGCGCCGGTTCTAATCCCGGCAGCTCCACTTCCCATCAGCTTTCTAATAATAATAAATCTTACAAAAAAAAAGAAAGAAAGAAATTGCATTTTCCATTAAGTGAAAAATAAGCATTTTTCATTGCATATCATTCATTTTCTTTTTAATAAAGATTTATTTATTTTTATTGGAAAGTCAGATATACAGAGAGGAGGAGAGACAGAGAGAAAGATCTTCCGTCCGACTGTTCACTCCCCAAGTGAGCCGTAACTGCCGGTGCTGCACCGATCCGATGCCGGGAACCAGGAACCTCCTCCGGGTCTCCCATACGGGTACAGGGTCCCAAGGCTTTAGTCCATCCTCGACTGCTTTCCCAGGCCACAAGCAGGGAGCTGGATGGGAAGTGGAGCTGCCGGGATTAGAACCGGCGACCATATGGGATCCTGGCGCGTTCAGGGCAAGAACTTTAGCTATGGCACCGGACTCTTTTCTTTCATTTTCATTGTTTATCTTTCCCTTGCATTGAATTCATGTAATACTGTTTTAAGGAATATATCCTTTTTTGTTTCCAAAAATCTATTGAAACTTTAGCATGTTGACAGTGCTGTGAAATCCTAAAGGTATAATGACCACTGAGGTCTGTTTTCTGATTTCAATTTCCCTCAGGGAGGGAACAGCACAAAGACAGGGAAGGTGTTTTAACTAATATGATGAACACACAGGGAGGCATTAGTTGAAGTGTGAATATATATATATATATATATATATATATATATATATATATATAAAATCAAGAAATATAGTGAAACAGGAAGAAACAAAACAAATGGAGAAAATGATTTAATGAGAAAGAAGATTGAAAAAAGAGCATGAGACGCACGAGAGAGATGCATATTTTAATTCAGAATGACAATGGAGAGTCGGGTCTGGCAGGAAATGACATGACCCAAGCAGTTTTCTTGTGTGAGTGATGGGAAGGCTGATGGCCCATGGACTGGGTCCTGCCCCGCAGCTGGGAGACCAGCATGACTTGTCGGCTCCTGCCCTCTGCCCCCTGCCCCCTGCCCAAACTAGCCCTGGATGATGCATCCCTTCACATCCAACATTCCTCTCTACTCTTTGGCCTCTGACACTAGACCTTCAAAGGACATAAAAACATTGTGTAGTTGTCTCCATTTTATCAGACTCTTAATCATCTTGGCAGGACTTTCATCTTCAGAAAAGAGTCAATCACACGTGGGTCACTTTAGAGCCTCTTTTTTTTTTCCTTAAAGTATTTGCCTTGGAAAGGCAGATATACAGAGAGCAGGGGAGACAGAGAGAAAGCTCTTGTGTCGGCTGGTTCACTGCTCAAATGGCGGCCTGGGCCAGAGATAAGCCCACCCAAAGCTAGGGATCAGGAGAGGCCTTTGGGTCTCCCATGCTATGCAGGGCCCCAAGGCGTGGGCCATCCTCTACTCATGTCCCAGGCCACAAGCAAGGAGCTGGGTGGCATCCCTTTACAATTTTTCAAAACACTTTGCTTTGGACAATATCTTTTCCACGGACTCCTGAAAGAAGACGGCTTGCCAATCATTTCTCGCAATGAGGTACTGACGTGCCATTTGTGAGTCGTCTTTCCCTTAGCACCCCAGGAAATCTCAGGAAAACATTCATCCCAAAGAGTCAGTTTAGGAATTGCATGGGACACCTGAACCGGTGTCTTTTCGTTTCCAGGAAGTTCTGCGGAGCTTTCGACCTTCCACTGGCCAATAGAAGCCGTTCCGCATGGTGATCCACCAATCGCAGCCCTGGCCCTCGGTCTGCAGAGGGCGGAGGCCTCAGGGGGCGGGGTGATGCGCGCTATTTAGCTGCTGGCAGGAGGTGGCCCAGTTGCAGGCCAACTTTGCCTCCCGCACTGAGACAGCACGGTGGAAGACTGCGACGCCCAGGCCCAGGACTGAGACAGGAGCGGCTCTGCGAGAAGATAGGCAGGACTTGAGCCCACGCATCTGTTCACGCTCTCCACACCTGCCTTCCACACCCATCACCCACCTCAGAGCCGCCTCCAGCCAGCAGCACAAAGTGTCTTCGACATGCATCGACCCCGCAGCCCCAGCACCTGCCCTGCGCCCAGCTGGCCCCCACAGCCTGGAGAGCCGGACCCTGCCAAGCGTCTCCGACTGGACGTACCTGCCACAGGCCCCCAGCTGCTGCCACAGCCTGGCCTGTGGCACCAGCCCTCGGCCCCGCATGCACTGGAAGATGCCAATGCTCTCTCTCTTCAAGAGGTCGACGCCCTAGCACTGTATTGGGGCGATGCCCTAGCTATCCAAGACCCCGGAACTGTTGCTCTCCAGGATGCCTATGCACCTGCTCTCCAACAGGCCGAGGCCCTTGCTCTCCAACAGGTCAACGCCGTAGCTGTACAAGAGGCCGACGCCCTAGCATTCCAACTGGGCGACGGCCTGATTATCCAAGACCCCGGAACTGTTGCTTTCCAGGACGCCTATGCACCTGCTCTCCAACAGGCTGAGGCCCTTGCTCTCCAACAGGTCAACGCCATAGCTGTACAAGAGGCCGAGGCCCTAGCATTCCAACTGGGCGACGGCCTGATTATCCAAGACCCCGGAACTGTTGCTTTCCAGGACGCCGATGCACCTGCTCTCCAACAGGCCGAGGCCCTTGCTCTCCAACAGGTCAACGCCATAGCTGTACAAGAGGCCGACGCCCTAGCATTCCAACTGGGCGACGGCCTGATTATCCAAGACCCCGGAACTGTTGCTTTCCAGGACGCCGATGCACCTGCTCTCCAACAGGCCGAGGCCCTTGCTCTCCAACAGGTCAACGCCGTAGCTGTACAAGAGGCCGAGGCCCTACCATTCCAGTGGGCCGATGACTTGGCTAGTCATGACCCCTATGCTGTTGCTCTCCAGGACACCTACGCTGTTGCTTTGCCAGAGGCCAACGCCCTAGCTCTAGAAGCCGGCAATGGCCTGCCTCTGCAAGAAGCCAATGCCAGCGTCCATTATGAAGCCGCCGCTGCTGTGGGTGCACATGGCTTGGCTCCCAGCTCGCTGAGCTCTGTGGTGGTGCTGCCCGCCGGCTCTGGCCTGCAGCTGCAGCACCCCGAGCTAGGCATCAACCTGCTGCTGGAGCCCCCACCCACGGCCGTCGTCACAGTGTCGCTGCTGGGATGCACGCTGCTCCTGGTCCCCCAGGACCTGCTGGACGCCGCCCACCCGCACTCCGGAGCCCAGGGACAGGCTCCTGGCGGCGGCCTCAGCGGTCTGCAGCTGGACGCTTTGCTGGCAGCGGCGGAACAGCTCCTCGTCGTGGGCCAGCAGCAATGGGCATGCGCCTCCGTGCCCAAGGGCCCAGGCCAGGAAGATGCCTTGCAAGAAGCCGCCCCAGCCGCCTCCTCCGCCTCCGGCCCCTATGAGCTTCTGGCTCCCAGTCCTTGGGCCGCTGCTCCCAGCTCTGCCTTCGACCTCGACTGCCACCTGCTGCGCCCCCTCTTACCCAGCTCCTCGCTACGGCCTCTGCCTCCCTCTCCCAGTCCAGCTCCCCAGCAGCGCCCCGAGAACCCGCAGCGCCCTCCCCGCTCCGCCTGCAAGGCCCGGAGACGCCTGCTCTTCAAGTGATTCCAGCCGCACTCCTCGCGACCGCACCCTGCCCACCAGCCAGTTGCATGAAGGGTAGGACCCGCACAGAGCCCTGGCTGAGCCTGCACAAGCCTCTACTGGAGACGACGGCGGGGAGATGCTCTGCGCATGGACACTGCGTGGCCCAATCCTGCACCAGTGGCCGGACCAGAAGCTTGGCACAAGGCCCATCTATCTCCTCCAACCAATGCTGCTGGCAGGACAGGCTCCCTCAGCCCTCAGGACTGACTCTGGATCCTTCTCAAAGGCACTTCCACTCCTCCCCTCACCTTTGCCTACAACCTTAGCTGAAGCACTTGGCCAAACTCCCCGCCTTTCCCGCCCCTCACTGAATCCCTTTGCTCCCACATTGGTTACTGAGTTGTTTGGGGGGAGGGGGCTCTGGTTGCTGGTGGTGTTTGCTTGGTTTTTAATTTTTGCAGTGGGGGTTACTCTCAGGGCACTTTTACAGAATTCTCCCCATGGAACTTCTTCTCATGGTGGCCTGAAAACCTCTGGGGATCTAGCAAGCAGCTCTGTAGAGACAGACAGATGCTTGTCGTTTAACAAAGGACTGGGCCCCTGAGCAGGTGCCCTGCGTGTTCTGATGGCTAGGTTAGCGCAGACCGGATGTGGATAGCTCTCTGCCTTGCCCAAATAGGCCAAAACGTTTCCATTTACAAGAGTCTGCTGTTGCAGTTCTCTGAGCTGTATGTGTTGGACATTGTTAGTAATTTGTACAAATAATGAGTTTTTTGTCGACCCAGCAGAATTACCAATTTCAGTGTTTCTGTAGATTCTCTTCGGTTCGCTGTTAATGGCAATGATAATGATGATACCATATTCTTTTTGAACAAGCTATTCCATTTGTGTATTAATATTTTATATTAGTTTTCTCTTTAAATGTAGATTGAATAGGTCATTAATGAGGGCACTCGTGTCCTGAACCTTGTTGTAATGAATGAAACTTCACAGAAATATGATTGTTACTGCACTTGGTTAACACATAAATGTTACCCTACCGAAGGCTTTACGTTTCAGCCTTGCTCCCACAAAAACACTCGGATTTCTGTCTTTTTTATTATTATGATTTTCCTTTTTGGCTATGTGACAATAAAGACTTTATCAAATTATTTCCAATGTTGCGTAATTTGTTTATTTGTATTGGAAACGCAGATCACATTTTTGGAGAGCAGTAGAGACAGAAAGGGAGATGCCCCAGCTGAGGAGTCCATCCACAAAGGGACAGAATGGCTGGAGCTGAGCTCAGCTGAAGCTAGGAGCCTCCTCTGGCTGTCTCCTGCAGGTGCAGGGGCCCAAGGCCCCTCAGAGGGAAAGCAAGGCCGCCGGGATTAGAACCAGCGCCCATATGGGATCCCGACGCATGCAAGGCAAGGACCCCTAACCGCTATGTTTTCGCGCTGGGCCCTCGCTGCACCATTTTCGATGCGGCCCCTGCTTACAGCCCAGGAAAACAGCAGAGGATGGTGCGAGTCCTTGGGTCCCAGAACCCATGTGCTATATCTGGAAGAACTCCTGGGTGCCAGCTCAAGTATGGCCCAGTTTAGACCATGAACCCATTTTGGCACTAAACCAGTAGATATAGCATGTCTCTATCCTCTATAAAACTTTTAAAAAGAGAAATAGGAAGAGAAGATGAAGAAAAGGGACACAAATGATTTAATGGAAAAGGAACTAAGAGGTTACACCTAGGGGAAAGGTTTACAAAAATATCAAAATAATCACCCATAATATCAAAAGCAGAATGGAAGCGAATACAAGTGAATCAAGTGTTGAAGCTGGTAAAAGAGTATGGAAAAGTTTGAGAGATATTTGCTACACAATACCTGGATTTAAAAACGGAACTACAATGTACTAAAACCCACTACTTGGGCCCGGCAGCGTGGCCTAGCGGCTTTAGTCCTCGCCTTGAACGCCCCAGGATCCCATATGGGCGCCGGTTCTAATCCCGGCAGCTCCACTTCCCATCCAGCTCCCTGCTTGTGGCCTGGGAAAGCAGTCACGGACGGCCCAAAGCTTTGGGACCCTGCACCCGCATGGGAGACCCGGAAGAGGTTCCAGGTTCCTGGCTTCGGATCGGCACAGCAGACAGAGGCCATTGCGGCTCACTTGGGGAGTGAATCATCGGATGGAAGATCTTCCTTTCTGTCTCTCCTCCTCTCTGTATATCTGACTTTGTAATCAAAATAAATAAATCTTTATTAAAAAAATTAAAAAATAAAACCCAATACCTAAAACTTCAGCAGCAACTTCAGGCAGCGGATTCACTGGCTTCCTGGCTTTGTAAACCCTGCCGTGGAAGCCACATAGAGTGTGAGTGAACCAGCAGGTGGGAGATTTTTCTCACTGTCTCTCCTCTCTCTATAAAATCTGCCTTTTCAATCAAAATAAATAAACCTTTCTAAAAATGCTAGCTAGAGAGGAAAATGGAAGGAACTGTTGTCTATCTGAAACTGGCTCAACAGCAGGGAAAAATCAAGGCTACTCTACAAGTCCCACTGTGAGGGCAAATGACTCACTGGTCCCAGAGGCTCCGAGCTCATAAACACCAGGGCTTTGTACACCTTACCAGGGAAGAGGTGCAAGCCAAGAGAGGGTCCTAGAACTCTGTTGTATTTTGAGTACAGATTCTCCCCACCTAGAATCTTGTTGAGTTTCACTCCCCAGTGCCGCAGGATTGGTGGACAGAGCCTGGTGGGTGGCGTTGGGTCATGGCTGCAGAGCCCTTGAGTTGGCCAATCCCTTTTCCATGGGCACAGGTCAGCGTTTTACTGTGGCCGTTTTACCATGCGAGCAAGCAGCACTAGGCCCTGATCACAGGCAAAGACATGACTTTGGAACTGCCTAGATTCCAAAACCAGAAACCCAAACCAACAGTGTTGGTTTGTTTATTAAGATGTGTTAATTTCCCTTGGAAAGGAAGATTGACAGAGAAGAGAGGCCGAGAGGAAGATCTTCCACCCTCCGGCTCACTCCCCTAATAGCCGTAGCAGCTGCAGGTGAGCCAACCTCAAGGCAAGGCCAGAAGCTTCTTCCATGTCGCCACCGTGGTGCAGAGTCTCAAGGTATGTAGGTTATAGGAACTGACCAGGGGGCGACAGCGTTTTTCTTTCCCTGTGTCTCGCAAGTAAATATTTTATTTTAATTGAAACAACAAAGTCAAAGGAAGGAAGCTTTAATTCAAATGTAATAAATAGAAGAGTAAATAATATGGAAAAATCTGCCTTCCTGTGTTAATCTATGTATTCATCAAATACATTTTACATATTTATTTAAGACAGAGAGAGAGATGCAATAAGCAGGGCTGGGCCGGGCCAAGTTAGGAGGCAGTGGCGTGGGGGAGGGGCACAGGCCCTTGAGCCATTTTCTGCTGCTCTCCCAGGTACGGTACAGGAGCTAGACTGGAATAAGACCAAGCGCGGCTCAAACAAGTTTCCAGGTGGGATGTTTCAGGTGGAGGTTAAGCACAGTGCACCATAACACAGGCCCCAATTTATGATATAAAATGATGGGTCTGGTGCGCTAGCCTAGTGGCTAAAGTCCTCAACTTGAACGCGTCAGGATCCCATATGGGCACCAGTTCTAATCCCGGCGACCCGGCTTCCCATCTAGCTCTCTGCCTGTGGCCTGGGAAAGCAGTTGAGGATGGCCCAATGCTTTGGAACCCTGCACCTGCATGGGAGACCTGGAAGAAACTCCTGACTCCTGGCTTCGGAATGACTCAGTCCAAGCCGTTGCAGCCACTTGGAGAGTGAACCATCGGACGGAAGAGCTTCTTCTCTGTCTCTCCTCCTCTCTGTATATCTACCTTCCCAATAAAAATAAATAGGTCTTTAAAATATAATAATATGGAGTGACATTACCTGCCATATACTTTTATGAAATTGGCTTTTATAAAATTCATACTTTATGTGTTCCTGATATACAAGGTGATTTTTGGCTCAATTTGAAACGGCAAATAAAGTAAGATTCGCTAACCAGATTTCATTTTTATGCTCATATGAACAAAAGATGCCAACTCAGCCAAGCATATCTCATTTCCACCTCTTCTCTCTTGACCGTTACTTTTCAAGCTATGGTACATACCTCATGTTAGATGATCATGCACCCCTAATACCTGTTAGGCACATCACTGATCATTTATTTCATAGATTGTCTATAGTTCTTGTGCCATCATAAAGCATTCTCTCATGTAAAAACAGTGCACTATTGTACTTGAAATTAGTATTTGTATCGTTCATAACTACAACAGTGTTGAATTTATTGCCCGAATTTATGACACCACATTATAATGATTAAGATTTAATTATTTTTATTAGGAAATCAGATTTACAGAGAAAAGGAGAGAAAAAGAGAAAGACTTCTCCACTGTTTTGCTCCTCAGGTAGCCAGAAATGAGCAATCCAAAGCCAGGAGCCAGGAGCTTCTTCCGGGTCTCCCACGTGGTTGCAGGGTCCCAAGGCTTGGGACTGTCCTAGGCTGCTTTCCCAGGCCACAAGCAGGGAGTGGGATGGGAAGTGGAGTAGCTGGGGTTCTAACTAGCACCCATATGGGATGCTGGCACATGCAAGGCAAGGATTTTGGACATCAGGCCACTGTGCCAGGCCCCACACACTATTCTATTGTTAGAATAGCTCGTCTCAAATTACATTTTTAAATTACTAACTGGGTATAAAAATATGCACATAGAGAATTCAATGTTTCATAATTACCTAGTTTTAATATATATATCTCTCTTAAAATATTGCACAGGGCCCAGCGCAGTGGCCTAGGGGCTAAAGTTGTCACCTTGAATCCGCCCCGGGATCCCATATGGGCACTGGTTCTAATCCCAGCAGCTCCACTTCCCATCCAGCTCCCTGCTGGTGGCCTGGGAAAGCAGTTGAGGATGGCCTAAAGCTTTGGGATCCTGCACCCATGTGGGAGAACCGGAAGTGGTTCCTGGTTCCCAGCTTCGGAATGGCGGGCACCAGCCCGTTGAGGCTCACTTGGGGAGTGAAACATCGGAAGGAAGATCTTCCTCTCTGTCTCTCCTCTCTGTATATCCGGCTTTCCAATAATAATAAAATCTTAAAAAAAAAAAAAGATTTATATATTTTTATTAGAAAGGCAGATATACAGAGAGGAGGAGAGACAGAGAGGAAGATCTTCCATCCAGTGATTCACTCCCCAAGCGACCACAATGGCCAGAGCTGAGCCGATCCGAAGCCAGGAGCCAGGAACTTCCTCCAGGTCTTGCACACGGGTGCAGGATCCCAAGACATTGGACTTGGGATCCCAAGAAGTGGAGCTGTGGGGATTAGAACTGGCGTCCATATGGGATCCCGGTGCGTTCAAGGCGAGGACTTTTAGCCGCTAGGCCACGCTGCCGGGACCTAAAAATAAATAAATCTTAAAAAATAAAATAGAATATTGTACAGGAACTTTTGCCCGTAGTCCATAAATAGTTTCTTTTTCAATTATTATACACGCAAATGATTCAGTAACAAATGAGTAAGGAAGAGTGGGCGGCGGCGCCAGCTCCACGCGCGAACTCTGGTTCATGGCGCGCAGGGCGGCGGCCGCCCATGCTGCTCAAGTCTCGCCACCACTGGCGGGCCGCACTTTTAGGGCGAGTGCGGAGGTCCAGGGTGGAGGAGAAGTCATCCCGCAGCTGCAGCTTCCGCCGGCCCCCCGCCCTGCGCCCTCCCCCATGTTCCTGGAATCTCACTCATCTTCAACCCCTTAACATTTGAACCATTTGAGGGTAATAACATAAAAACCTGCTGGATGCAGCCAAAATTTAGCAAAAATAGGTAGCAAGTGCATATTCGCCAAATATTGTGGTACGGACAAGCAAGTGCAGAAAATTAAGAAAATCCCCAAATGCACTGTGCTGGCCCCAAGGGAGGAGAGTCAGATCTAAGTAAAGTAAGGAAGGGATCTGCCTGGAGTTCTAGTTGTTGACTGGCTTATAGTGACAGAAATCCATTCCTGACTTGGAAAGGGGCTTTCCTAGATCAGGGCATCTAAAGTGCTCAAATGCTGGATGCCTGAGGATTTCTCTGTCATTTATCCAATTACCGTTTGTTGTCAGATATGATTACTTGACTGTGAGCTACATAATCACCTCAATACAATTTCACATCAAGAAAATGATTACTTATCTAACTAGTCAAGTTCATGTAAGTGAAGAGATTTTTAGTTTTTGCATCAAGACGGACTTACCGTTCAATTCAATTTCCCTCCAAAATTCTCTCATGTACAGGGAGCTGTATGGGCACAGACCCGGATGAACAGAGAGAGAGCTGCTGATGCCAGAGGAAGTCTCCCAGAGGAGGGGAGCCATACAGTCCTGCAGACACTGGTGATCATGGTCCTTGCTTGAGAAGCCTGAGCAGCAACCAGAATGCGTGTCAGGAATTGAACCCTGTGGAATGCCAAGTGTGGGCCGAGTTGTCCAAAAGAAAGCTGGGTGGAAGACCTGACTTTAAAATGATGAATTTCATGTATCTTAAACTGAATCACAGATATAAATTTAAACACAAAAAAGCAACACATCTGGATGATGATTTAAGTACTTCGGCTTAATGATGCTTTTTGAAGATGTAATACCTAAGGCACACGCCGTGGAAGTAAGAGTCAATAAGCTAGAACTCTGCTTTGTGGAAGACATCGCGAGAGAATGAAAAGGCAAAGCCCAGGTTGGCGGAAAACATTTGCTGCAGACTTGTCTGACAAAGGGCCATCATCCACAATGTTTAAGAAATTCTTACAACTTAACAAATAACCCAATTTTTAAAACTGTGTCAAAAACCTTGACAAACAGCTCAGTGTAGACATACAGATGGCAGGGAAGCACATAAAATAATCTTTCTTGGTGAGTCATCAGACAAATTCTATGACCGCACTCCACAGCTACCAGCTGGCCGGCAGTGAGAACACTGGGTGCTGCCAAGCGTGTGGGCAACAGGAAGTATTTGCTTGGTGTTCAGGATCCAAATGACACATATGGCCTCTGGGGAAGCCAGTTGGTGGTTCATTGCAACCCTAAACACACCTAAATATACTATCTGATGTATTAGCTGTGTTCTTTCATATTTTATTCAAAGGAGGAGAAAGCTTACATCCACACAACACCCTGCACATTGATGAGGATAATTGTTACCAATGGTCCGAACTTGAAAGTAACCAGATGTCATTCAGTGGGTGAATGGGCAAATCTACTGTGATACATCCAGATAATGGCATACTATTCAACACTAAGAAGAAACAAGCTCTCATGCCATGGGACCATAGAAAGAACCTAAGAGTGTATTATTAAGTGAAAGAAGACAATCTAAAAAGTACCTGTATTATATGATTCCAACACCATACCATTCTGCGAAAAGTGAAACTATGGAAATAGTAAAAAGCTCAGTGTTTGCTAGAGGTTAGGGACATAAAGATGAATAAGCCAGGCAGAGAGATTCAGAGATAACAGCAGCCTCCACATATATGCTTTTCCAAACCCACAGAATATACAACACAAGAGCAACTCATTGATTGGGACAAATGCACCACTCTGGTTGAAGACATCGAAGCTTCTTTTATTAGAGGATACCTGTGTAGGGGTAGAAAAAACAAGAGATCCATTTTCTTTTTGCTCCATTTTGTTGTGACCTAACAGTTCCATTGGCCCCAACAAATCTGTTGGAGAAATTCCTGACAGCCCAGTTAAACATTCATATGCACTTGCCCAGCACCATGCAACAAGCCCTTTGTAGCCTTAAGAGGATGGTTTTCACAGCAGTTGCTTTTAAAGAGCTTAATATTAAATGCAGGTGTGTCTTTTCATTGTTTTTTTTTTTTTTAAACTTACTAATGTTTTTTAAAGGCATGTGTGTTTGAAAGGCAGAGTTGTAGAGAGAGGCCTTCCATCTCCTGGTTGGCTCCCTAAATGGCCACAATGATCAGGGCTGGGCTGGGCCAAAGCCAGGAACCTAGAGCTTCCTCCCTGTCTCTCCCATGGGTGCAGGGACCCAAGCACTTGGGCTGGCTCCTGTTGCTTTCCAAAGCACATTATCGGGAGACTGTATTGAAAGTGGAGCATTCGGGATTCAAACTGGTGCCAACATGACATGTGAGCATTGCAGGTGGCAACTTACCCTACCACATCACAACAGTGAACCTTTGTTTTTCATCCTCTTTGAGATTTATTTATCCATCTGTTTATTTCTGAGTCAGGGTCACAGAGAGAAAGAGACAAAAAGAAATGTAGAACTTTCATATACTGGTTGATGGTTATTGTGGTTACAGGAATTGAATACAGGAAGTTACACAGTGACCTCAGCCAGTGATCTGGCACACCCCAAAGGCAGCCAAGGCCACATAGGGGTCAATGATGGACAAAGGCCAACATTCCTTGCCCTATCAGGGCCCAAGCAAGGCTGATGTCGCACTCATGACAGAAGAGGTATAAAACCTCTGTCAGCAACCCAGCTTGACTCTCCCACTTGCTGTCCCCTCTCTCCTGCTTGTCCTTCCACTGCGTGGGGGAAAGGCCCAGGAAGAGACTTCTCTTTGTTTACTAAAGACCTGTTTGTACTCAGCTGGTATTTTTTTTTCTTCAGTGTTCAGCAAAGCTAACACTGGTTTACTCCCAAATGGCCACCATGGAAGCTGAGACCCCAGCTGCTGTAGTCTCTGTTGCCCCCCATCACGGGGGGCAGTGAGGACCATGTGGAGGAAGAGGACCCAGCAGCTGAACCTGCAGACGCTGAAACTTCAGCCACTGGCTCTCTTCAGAACCAAGATCAATGGCAGGGGCTGAGCAGGAGAAATGGCAGCAGGCTCATCAGGTTCCTACTGAGAGCCTGCTGCTGTCTCACTCCAGCCAGACACATCAGCCCTGAGATCCACAGGTGAAAGATGGCCCCCTTCTAGGTTTGGGGCAACCCAAGAGGCAAATAGAACTGCCTGTGGATTTTCTTTTCCTTGAGCCTTGTGAGGGTGTTTCATAACTGCCTGCATAGAAATTGGTCCCATGTGATGGTTGAGTCTCTGCATGTACATTGGCAATGAGCACCAAGTTCATTGTAATAGGGATCACATGGAAGGCCAACACTGGCCCAATATCATTACTATGGGGAGTCCACAAAAGCTGCCCTTACAGAACTAGAGAGTACAGGAAGGTTCCCAAAGGCAAGAGGGTTTGTCAGTGAGGAGGGAGGGGGAAGGAGGGAAGGATTGGGAGGGCAAGGAGTCGGGCGGGGAAGGAGACCTAGTATTTCCTGGACTGTGGCTCCTGTTGAGGGGCCATGCCAGTGGGTATAGCGGCTGAGTGGCCCCAGGCCTGGGTCTAGAGGAGGCTTGGCCTATAACATGTGCCATGGGGTGAGTGGACTGCTGGTCCCCCAGAAGACCAATTGCCTCTGTCTTGCAGATGGGCCCTGGTCCCTGTTTTACTCCTTGAAGGCCACCCTGGGGCAGAAGCAGCTGATGCTGCAGGGAGTGCAGGCTTTTCTCCATCAGAAGAACTCTTTCCCTTCAGCAGTAGTGGGGCCATGCGCATGCCGCATATGGGGGTAGAGCCCTGTGTGGGTGGGGCAGGGCTCTGTGAGGCCTTGTGGAGGCAGTGACCTGTAAACGATGAAAAGGTGTGGTGTCCTGTGAGTGTTATGGGCAGGGGGCTGCAGCTTGTCAGTGTTGCACACAGGGAAGGGGCACCAGTGGGGGTGGGACCATGAGAATGTCATGTACAAGGGGCAGGGCATCCTGTGTTCACACCCTCTGGACAGCCCCACAGTCAGATGTATTCTTCCTGGGTGAGGGCCAGCTGCAAGCTGCTGCTTCCACCTGCAGACTATGAAGACTGCCTGTTCCCACTAGAGCTCTTGCCCCTTTCGGTGAGGTGTTCTCTTCCTCGTCTAACTTTTGGTGTTGACTCTGTGTGTGTGTGTGTGTGTGTATACAGCTTTTTATTTTTTAATTTTTAAAGGTTTATTTTTATTACAAAGTCAGAAATACAGAGAGGAGGAGAGACAGAGAGGAAGATCTTCCGTCCAATGATTCACTCCCCAAGTGACCGCAATGGCTGGAGCCAAGCCAATCTGAAGCCAGGAGTCCAGAGCCTCTTCTGGATCTCCCACATGGGTGCAGGACTCCAAGGCCCACAAGCAGGGAGCTGAATGAGAAGTGGGGCTGCCAGGATTAGAACCAGTGTTTATATGGGATCCCTGCACTTGTGAGGCAAGCGCTAGGCTACCCTGCCAGACCTGATGTTTACTTCTGAAGCAAATACATTTTCAATGAAGTTGGTGAAGTCCTTCTGCAACAGTGTTTCCTAGCTAAGGTGGACTGTTACATTGACTGGTGGCATCCATGTTCTGTTATCACAAGAGACCGAGTCTGCGCACTGAAAGGTCTGATGTTTGCTGACTCCAGATGTGTGTCATTCCAGGGATAATGGTGCTTTCAGGGTCCAGCTTGGGTCCTCCTCTGAGGGCCAGCACCTCAGGCTCCTGTGCACACATGGCCACAGAGCTGCACTGCTAGCTTCACTGTGCATCTCTCAGAACCCTCATGATACGGGGGGCACAGTGTGTCTGCTGCAAGCACCACACTCCACTCTGAGGTCTGGTGTGGTTACCACCTGCCTAACTGAGAATGTGTTTGGCGCTTCCTAAAACATGAGAATGGGTAACTGCTTAGGGCAACTTTGCCCTAAGGAGTACACACACCAAGAGGGGCAGGCAAGGAGGAAGTGTGCATCCTCGAGTGCTCTTCCTCACAGAGCAGAGTAGTCTGCCCTTCCTGGTCTCAGATCAGAGAAGTACTAAGGAGTCACAAGCAAGGAGATCACCCCTGTGAGCCTGCATAGCCTGGCCCCTGAAGGGCAGCCAGCCCACTGGCACTCACAGGCCTAACTCATCCTTTTTCCCCATGTGCTGGTAATACTGGACAATCGTAAGCTCCTGCTTTACTGACAAGGAACTCTCTAGGGATGTAGAACATGTGAGAAGTCTTCTGATCAGGAAACCTTGGGCTGCTCAGGAGCTCTTGAAGCTCTTTGCACCTGAATCTGTTTGTGTTCACATTCGTTCTGTGTGTTTTCCAAGTCTCAGCAGTGGCAAGCATTGAGACATCCTTGGCTCCAGGGAGGCTCTTTCTAGCCCAGACTGGGATAGCCAGCCCCACGGCCATTGTAGGTGTGGCCAGGGGGAATGAGTCTTCTCGTCCAAACACAAGCCCAAGAGAGTGGCATCAAAGAATCTATTTCTTACATTACTCAAAAGATTCAGGGTGTGTTCTGTAAAGCTTATGGAATCCCTGGAGCATGGACACTCAGCAGAGATCCCAATGGGATAGCCTGAGACACTGGTGGGCACTTCCAAAGGAGGAGTGATGACATCAGATGGCGGAGGCACCTGTACACAGTCCTGTGAGTGTGTGACCCTGTGCAGGTTATTTTGAGAGACTGCCATAGTGGGTGCATGAGCCTGTTATGGTGGGCATGTGGGACAGTCATGGTGGGCATGAGAGCGTGTGAAGCTGTCATAGTGGTTGTGTGAGACTGTCCTGGTAGGCATTGGAGACTGTCGTAGTGATGTGTGATACTGTTCTACTGGGCATGTGAGACACCATGGAGGGTGTGAGAATGTCACGGTGGGTGTGTATGATTGTCTTGGTAGATGTGAGACTGTCCTGGTTGTTGTGTTAAACTCTCATAGTGGGCATGTGACACTGTCCTGTTGGCATATTCGCACATCCTAGGTGTGCGAAATGGTCAGGGAGAGAGTGTGTGTGTGTGTGAGAGAGAGGGGAAGGGAGTGACACTGCCCTGGTGAGTGTGAGAAACAGATATGATGAGTACATGAGAGAGTCAAGGTGAGTGTCTGACTAATATGATGGTTATATTGTCACAGTGGGAAAGTAGCACTGTCATCTGAGACCTGTGAGAGTGGGATGTGTGTCAGCAGACAGGAGAAGTGGGTAAATTATATCACTGTGCTCATAAACCTTACTGGAATTGCTGTAAAACTGCAGGTGCTTGCCATATAAGGGTCCACACAACAGGTAAAGGCTAGGGCAGGCAGGCCATAACACCACAGGGAAAGTCACAAATGTATGAGCCCCAGAAGATTTCAACAACCAAGCACACATCTCAGTACTGATGGCAATAAGCATACTCAGAGGAAAGACCTGCTGTCAGGACTCCCCGAGCTGGCTATGGCTGTCATGAGGCCTGCTGATGGGTCCCCAGCCCAGAAGCACCTGAGATCAGTATCTTGGTTTATACATGGGAAATTCACAATGAATTACTCTGACATCTTCATGCGAGACCAGCACCTACAAGGGATTCAGCTCCACCAAGTGGTGGACCAGCCTGCCACCATCCAGGTGACAGACAGAAGCCCATGTCCCCATGGAAGGGCCCAGCCTGCCTGTTGACACATGTGACGGTGATGCAGTGATGCATGCCTGTGGGAGGGGGTGTGTTCTTGCTGACCCCTGGGGAGCTTTCACCTGGGCCTCCATAGGAGGGAGGGAGAAAAGGGGGAAGGGAAGAAGGGAGACGCAGGATCCATCCTGCTACCCTGGGATGTGGGGTGGGGATGGCTGAGGTCCCTCCCTCTGCCTGTGCCTCTCTCGTGCTGACTTGTCCTCCTTCCTGTGCCAGCACCCAACAGGGCAGTGGACCCGGAAATTCACCCAGGAAAAGGACCAAGAGTGTGCTTGCTGCATGAGCTGGAACTTTGTCAAAACAGGGCCAGTCTGGGAGCAGAAGTTCAAAGCGGATGAAGAGCGCACCTGTACTCCTGTGAGTATTGTGGAGCCTCAGGTTCTCCCAGTACAAACCCTCCCTCCGTGACCACCCCAGCTGGCCAATGATGGGCAGGAACCTAGAACGCAACCATTGATTGGCCTGTGCTGTCTCAGAGACCCCCTACATTGCATCTCTCAGAGGTTCTGGACCCACCTGTGGGCAACCAAGAGCCAAAGCCAGTGCCATGCTGACCCTTCTCATTGCCTATGGGACAAAACATAGCAGTTCATGTAGTTAGGCACAGCCATGCTTCTGTAACCTAACAGGTGCATGCACTTGACATTGCGCCTGTTGGTCTTGTTCTTCATTGCCTTGTAATCGGGTCTGTTTGGAGGGAGGTAGTCCTGCTGTAAATCCCGTTGTTCTTGGCTATTGGAGGTCTGTGATCTTTCCCTTTGCCTGGGTTTTCTTGTGCTGGTTTCCTCTGATTCCATGCCAACATCTTACAGTGCATTTGCATCCCAACTGTTTGCTGAAGCCCCTGCTGTCCGCCTTCTCATGTGGGAGTGAATGCTGGATCAGGGACATCCCTGCAGCTGAGGCAGTCTTCATCTTTATCCCTGGATCAGGCCCTTCCTTGGAGTGGAGGCAGTCTACTCTTGCTAGCATTTTGGGGTCTTGAATTACCCCAGGCCTTTTATCCCATATGTTCATGGTCTTTATGTTTACCACACCTCAATGCCAGCATTCCAAACATTTATCCCTTACTATAAGTGTTACCAAAGGTAGGTATGCTTCCACTGTGACTTGTTCCCATTACTAAGCATGAGAAATTTAAGAATCTTGTCCCTGCCAATAAGGTCACATCTACTCATCAGTAGACTGCCTAATCTACAATCAGGCCTCCATACAACCTGTGCTTAATGAAGCCAGTGCTGAAGGTCAAAACCCGACAGCAGTGTCTGCTGCCTCTGACTGTGAAGTCAGAGGCTGGACCTCAGAACACTTCCATGACACAGGGTGTGCTCTGTTCCCTGGCATATGCATGGCCTATCATGGAATCAACACAAACAGTGCCTCTCAGCAGGAAACTAGGCCAGCCCACCAGTCCAGGTTCAGGGCTGAGGCCATGAATGTCTGCAGAAAGTGCAAACTGCCTCTGACTTCTTAGCTATGGGGTCAGAGAAGAAAGTTACTCTCCCACAGCTGTGTGCCAGGGCCAGAGACTAAGCAGATCCATCCTTGTGAAGACTCCAACTCTGACATGGCAAGGAGCCCTGAACCTACTTTCTTTCGGTCTTGTCCATCACCTATCAGCACCTGTTGCTTTGTGAGCAGCAGTGTGAATGGAGTGGGAGAGAGACAGTGTTCCGCATCCCTGGGTCTGTGACACCCAAGAGATGGCACTCATCTCTACACCACACATGGGATAGTCTCATGACTGACCACTTGGGCTGGGGCATCAGTGTGTGGGACTCACCCCTGGCACAGGCTTGGCCCACAATGCTTCTGTCAAGAAGCAGGGCTTGCCCCTGAAGATTGATCTGGGACTTGGGCAGGTAAATACCAGCTGTGTGGGGGGGCACATTGGACCCCCGAGAGGCAGGCCTGGCCTCTGTGCCCTGGCTCTGCCCTGGAGCTGCACCACTTCATCATCCCAGTGCTGCTGTTGGCTTGGACCCCATAACCAGCAGTGTTTAAGAGAACCAGGGTTCTTCTCTTTAGAAGATGAACTTTGTCTTCGAGGGGAGGGAAAGGAATGACTTATCTGAGGCTGCAGGACCCTTTCTCAGGTGAGATCCTGCCACACAAAAGTGTGTTGTGGAAAACAGTAAAAACATTTTGAAAACTGAAAAAGTTCTATAGTGTGGCAGGGAATCACAGAACACTGTGTACAGTATGGTTGCACATGCTCCGTTCCCATGTCTGAGTCCTAGGAGTGGGAGTTTCCTCTCTGCCAGTCATTGCCTCCCCCACCATGCAACAGCAAACATGAGTACCAACAGAAGTTGTTTGACCTTCTCTCTGAGAGCTGCATGGGAGAGCGTCCAGAGAAGGACCCTCTTCCTGGCCAATCCTGTCAGCTGTGGGGCCTGCCTACTGACCATGTCCAGGACACCAAGTCGCAAAGCTCTGGTGAACTGCCAGACTGCTGGTGGGCATCAGCCTCATGGGGGTCCCTGGCCCAACAGAAGTGAGGCAGCAGTATGCAGGTGGGTGGGAGACCCTGGCACTTGTGCACAGGGTCCCTTGGGTGGTCGTGGCATGGGCCACAGTTGTGGAGCACCCTGGGTAGCAGGTGGGAGCTGGTGAGCGGAGTGCATGGGGCTGACCAGGCAAGAGGGTACAGGGTGGTGTGGTGAGACCCAGCAAAGAGGAGAGCTGAGGGGACAGCATGCCAAGGAACCAGATGCCAGGGTATTTGGCCTCTAGGTTGCCTGAACCCTCTCCAAGCACCAGCAGCAGAAACTGCTAGCCACAGTGCTGGTGGGCTGGCTGGGGATGTAGCTGCTGGTAAGGCCAGAGACTGGGGAAGTATGGGGCCCAGCCCAGGGCAGGGAGCCAGCCTGAGAGTAAGGGTCTTTGGTGAGGTGGAGATGTGGCTATGCAGGTTGCACAGGCTGCCTCCAGCTTCCAGACCCAGTCCACTACTTTGCTGACCTTGACCCCAGGCCTCCATGGTACTTTAACCTCATGGCCCTTGCAAGCTATGAAATCCTGTCCTGTGAGTCAGAAATGCTGCCACTGTGTTGGCCAGTCCACAATGTTTTCAAGTGAATCTGATGTTAGATTCCATGTCCTGTCAAGCAGGCCAGACATTGCCACAGCCTGCCTGCAGGGGCACCAAGGAGTCTCCTCTTGGGGTGAATGTGTCTTAACTCACACCATGGTTGCCAGTTTGTCCTCACCCTAGCAATTCAGGGCATCACTGAACAGGCTCGGGTATGCACAGGGCTAACGATTTTCACATGGAGCTTGTGGGTCTTCATCCTGCTTGTTGGCTCTTATCTTCACCTGAACTCCCCAGCCTTGGCACTTGCTGCCAGTGTTTGTGGCATGTGAAGCAGTCGTCTTGATGCTCACCCTCCCAGTGGGCATCCCATGCATCTTGTCACAGCGATGACAGGAAGTCTCAAAGCCTCAATGTCCACATGGCACCTGGAAGTCATTGCTACAGCCCAGGAAGTCTCAAAGCCTCAATGTCCACAGGTGTGTGTGAAGGTGGGTTTCTGATGGTATACTTGGGGACTGTTGAGAAGTGTTTAATGCTTGTGCATGGGTCTCAGTTTCTTGATCTCTCCAACAGAGATGAGGTGCAGTTAAACAGAAGGGATTTGGGATTTAATCCCAGGGAGCCAGCGTCCATGGTCATGTACTCTATCACTTTCCTATGTTGGCTGGGCTCTGGGCTCCATCTCCTTATCCACTGGGGAAGTGGGAAGGAGATTCCTCCACCCAAATCCCAGCATGGATTCTGAGAACAACCTTGCTTCTGCCTGGGACTTGCCAGTCAGTCCCTCTCTGTTCCCCTTGGTTGCTCTGGGCCTGGGATTGCAGGAAGTAGAAATGTAGGGGGTAGGGGCAGAGTAGGTAGTGGTCAACCTCTCCTCCCTCACTGGAGACTGCTGGCATTGGCTCATGGAGATGGGGTATATTTGCACCAGAGCAGGGAATCCAGATTTGCATTTAAATGTGGCAAGAGTCCCCAGACTCACACACTGTCAATAGGGTCATTACTGATATTTCCTTGAAAATGCTTGCTGAGTCTGACATGGAGACATGGGCCCCCGGTAGAAGGTGTACAAGTAGAGAATGCTGGGAAGTCTGCACATCCTCCCAGAGCCTCAGGTGTGACGTGGGCCTGCTTGGAAGGGATGCAAAGGGAATATTCCGAAGGAGCCAGACAGGGAGTTCCAGGGTGCACCTGGGACGCTTCCACAATCCTCGGACAGGTGAGTCTTGCAGTGCTATGGGGAGTGTGCCATGTGGCTCGGGGCTTCAGCTGTTCCAGAAAATTCCAGTATGGTTGATGCTTCTCAGCTGAACTCTTAGACATGAATGTGTGTAGGGTGAGTGTGTCTGCATGTGTGTAACTGTGATTATGTTTGTGTGAGTGTGTGTCTATAAGAGTGCATGTCAGTGTGTGTGTGTGCGTGTATGCACTTGTCTGTGTTAGTGTGAATGTACGTGTATCCGAATGAGCAGTGAGGATGTGTGTGTGAGAAAGAGAAACAGATCTTCCTGTCTGTCTCTCCTCCTCTCTGTATATCTAACTTTCCAATAAAAAGAATTAAATGTTTTTAAAATTCATTTATTTTAAAAAGATTTGTTTCTTTTATTTAAGAATCTTGTAAATTTATTTTGTATGTGTTTATTTTACTTCTTGTTATTTATTATCATTTTATGACACAGTTCCATAGGCCCTGAAATTTCCCTTATCCCCCCAATTCCCTCCTTCCTCACTGAGTTCCCCTAAATCATTACCATACTATAGTTCTTCATATGCAGTCCTATGTCCATCACCACAGGCATGGACAATGGCAGAGTCCAGCATCTTATTGTGAATATCTAGTAAGCAGTTTCATTGGGAGTCCATCTTTGTCTGAAAGTAGAGATGCATACTACATTGTATCCTCACATCTGGATATGATAGTCTCCATTACACAGCTACTGTACATCCCCTTAAATGAAAAGCCACAATACAAATCAACAGGAAGAAAAATAGAAATTTATAATGCCATGAAGTTACATGCTGCTGGATATAATAGTCTCTATCACACAGTTATTTTTTTTTAAAAGGTTTATTTATTTTATTACAAACTCAGATATACAGAGAGGAGGAGAGACAGAGAGGAAGATCTTCCTTCCGATGATTCACCCCCCACATGAGCCGCAACGGCCGGTGCTGATGCTGATCCGAAGCCGGAAACCAGAAACCTCTTCCAGGTTTACAACATGGATGCAGGGTCCCAATGTATTGGGCTGTCCTCAACTGCCTTCCCAGGCCACAAGCAGGGAGCTAGCTGGATGGGAAGTGGAGCTACCGGGATTAGAACCAGTGCCCATATGGGATCCTGGACGTTCAAGGAGAGGACTTTAGGTGCTAGGCCACGCCACCGGGCACATCACACAGTTATTATACATCCCCTTAAATGAAACACCTCACAGGTGGCCTTGCCTGACACTTCTCCCCCCATGTTCTGGATCCTGCCCAGAAACCACTCAGCACGCAACCACTTCTGCTCACACATTGGAAAGAGAAAGCTGAGTGAGGCCCCCTCCTGGGTCTGAGAGAGAGAGAGAGAGAGAGAGAGAGAGAGAGAGACCCAACACCAGCCTGGCTGCTCCCTTTGGACCACACCTGCAAATGGGGAGCAGAGAAGACTGAATGATTGTCACACTCTCACTAACTCAATTTCACTAACTCAATTTCAATCTCTCTCTGCCCTCTCTCTCTTTTTCCCCTCTCTTCGTTCACATCTCTAACCTGTTTCCATGCCACATCTTTTCTGTCCCTGAGGAAATTCTTGGGTCTTGCAAGATCTTACAAGAAGGACAGACAGACATAAGGGTGCTGCAGAATAGCTCAACTGGCTAATCCTCCACTTTCAAGTCCTTGTTGCTCCACTTCTGTTCTAGCTCCCTGTTTGTGGCCTGGGAAAATAGTGGAGGGTGGCCCAAGTGTATGGGACCCTGCACCTGTGTGGGAGGCCTGGGATAAGCTTCCAGCTCTGGGATTTGGGTTGGATCGGGTCTGATTGGATCAGATCAGGTCAGCTCCGGCCGTGGTTGTGGCCATTTGGGCAGTGTACCAATGGATGGAAATGTTTCCCTCTCTGTCTGTCTCTCCTTCTCTCTGTAAATATGTCTTCCCAATGAAAATAAGTCAACTTCAAGGAAGAAAAAAGACAGAAAGTGAAAGCAAGACAGTGGGGAATACTGGCATTGTGGCACCACACACGTGCTAAACAGCCTGTCAGGAGACACACTGGCCTTGCCATATGGGAACAGCAATTTGATCTTGTTCCTGGCTGCTGGTTTTGGCCTAGCCTGTCCTCAGCTGCTGTGACACAGGAGGGAGAGAGTCCTTCCATACTTTGTGACAATACTGCCTAGGGAGGACCATCCAGGAGAGACAGGGATGGAGGAAAGGTTTCCCTCCCTCCTGGCATATATTGTGGGAACGGACTTGGGGTGACGTGCTGGCTGGGTTTTACCTGTGTGTAAGGGAAGTCTTTGCTGTGCCTGTGCGGTTGGGAACATTGGGATAGACTGAACCAGGTTCCTGATTTTTGTGAGGCAGTCTCTCTCTCTCTCTCTCTCTCTAACTTTGCTTGCTGGTTCCCACTTTCCTCTCTTTCTCTCTCTTTCTCCTTTTCACTTTCCCTTTAGTCAGCGTCTCACTGTTGCTCCTGGTCTCTTCTCCTTTTCCCACTCCCCTACCTCTCTTATATAATTGCACTTCTTTTTTTCAGATTTATTTTATTTTTATTACAAAGTCAGACATACAGAGAGTCAGATATACAAAGAGGAGGAGAGACAGAGAAGAAGATCTGCTGTCCAATAATTCACTCCCCAAGTGAGCGCAATCCTCTTTCTGGATTTATTTTCTTCCCTCATGTCTTTTACTCATGTCATGTCTGTCTGTTTCCCTTGCCTCCCTTTACATTGTCTTTCTCTTTCCTTAGTTTTTACCTTCCTGTTTTTTTTTTTTTAATTTCTTGGTTTTGCCTTCCTTTCAGTTCTCATTCTCTCTCTCTCTCTCTCTCTCCCTGCTTTGGTTTCTCTCCCTTTTCACTCTTTGTCAATGCCTGTGTTTTCTTTTTATCTTCTGTCTGCCTTCTTCCATTACAGTCGGGTGACCCACTCTCTGCTCCCCCTTCCCCCCAAGAATGCACTGATAGGTCAGATGTATCTGGGTCACAGAAGATGCATGTTGCTATGACAACACGATTCTTCCCAATCTAAACCATAAGCAGAGAGTTTGCTCAGAAGTGGAGCATCCAGGACATGCGCCTTCTCTCCCCCAGTCACAAAATATAAAATCATGCTGTTCTTGCCCAGGGCCGACCTGGAGGGTGGGTACGTGGAGAGGGCCTTTGGCCTGACTCCAGGAAGCTGGCACTGGAGGCTGAGACACACGATCTGGTGTTGCATCCACTAAAACAGAATGTTAACATTTCACCAGTGACACTCACAACGCAGTTTGCTCATAAATGAGAGGCAAGGCAAGGCAACCGACCTGCCAGCCTGGTCCGACACTCCTTGACAGAGTGTGGCAATCCACAATAGCCTGCAAGGGGAGGGAGGAAATGACAGATATTTTCCTGCCTATCTCAGATTCATCACCTCACTGCATCCAGCAGGCTGTGCGTTTGTTCCTTGGTGCTGGCTGTCAGACTCACCTGGTGGCAGCCTTGCTGTAGCTGTCAAGTGCTCCAGAGCCGGCAAGGGGAAGCAGGTAGGTGGGGAGCCGGAGGCAGAGTGTTACAAAGACCCAAGCTGCAGGCAGGAGAGTCCCTTTGATTCTGGGACCTTGGTGCCTAGTGTGCTGGTCGGAGATTGGGCCTGGAGGCTTGCAAGTAAGCAGGCAGGCACCTGCGGGGGTGGGTGGGTGTCAGCTTGCTCCTGAATGTAGCTGGGGTGGAGTACCACTAGAGTGCAAAGGGGTCAACCAGCAGACCCTTTATCACTGCCACCACACTAGCAGACCTGATTCAGGACTTTGACAGGGCGGTGAGTCCCCAACCCCAAGCCCTACCCTTGTTGCCAACACTAGGGGACCCGATTGGGGACATTGACCATAGTGTAAGGCTGCTTACTGAACCTGTGGAAATCATTCATTCTTATGGCCCTGGACCCCTGTTCCCCTTTGGGGAACCATCAAACCTATGCTTGTTTTTTAAACTCCTGGGATGGACCAGGTGGCCACAGGAGCATGCCCTGTAGGAGATGGGTGTGTTTCTGGGGACTTGTGACCCAGGCCCCCATCTGAGGGGTGGCTGTGTCCCATGCATGCATTGTCCCTGTTGTCCCCTGGGAGGACATTTCTATACCTGCAGCTGTCATTTTGGACCTGCAGGTAGGTGCTGACACACTGTCTCCTGGTGACTGTGGCCAGAAGAGCTGGGCCCCTGGGCGTGCATCTGGGGGTTAGACAGGGTCATTTAATAGCATGTTATTTAACTTCATGGTGTTGTTAATTTTTTTTTCTTCCTGATGTTGATTTTGCTTTGTGGCTTTTCATTTAAGAGGATGTATAGCACCTGTGTAATGGAGACTAGTTTAACTTCATGTCATTGTAAATTTCTATTTTTCTATTCGTAAAAAAAAAAAATCAGAAAGTTCCTTGACCATAAGCCAAAAAAAAAAAAAAAAAAAAAAAAGAAGGGTACCTGCAGGCAGAACCTGGGATGGGGCGTGGCTAACGCAGGACCAATAGGAGCGCTCCGGGACGGGCAAGGCTGCCCAGGGCCATTAAGAAGGGCGGGAGGGCGGGCCTGGCTGACACGGACCATTAGGAGAGGCGCGAGGGTGCGAGTTCAGGCCAAGGGCCAATAGGAGCGAGCAAAGGGCGGGCCTGGATGGCCCAAGACCAATAGGAGCGGCGCGAGGGCGGGGCGTGCCTGGCGGGGTGTGGCCCCGCGCTCAGTCAGGTGTCGGGCAGTCAGCTGGCTGGACGTGCTGGCCTGTGTTCTCCTGCAGCCGGCGGGCGGGCGGGCAGACGTGGAGCCAGCGCTCGTGGTCCCGGCCTCAGGAGTCCCGGGAGCGCTGGAGGAGCGGCCTTGGTGAGTTTTTGTGGTGGTGGAGCCCTGGCGTGGGAATCCCGGGCTGGTGCTCGTGCAGCCCCCTGGGCGCCCGCGGTGGAGGGAGGTGGGCTTCTGGAAGCGGCTGTGAAGATGGTGGTCCTGCAGGGTCGTGGCTCCGGGACATTGCGGACCGGGGTTGTGGGCTTGTGGGTGGGCGGGCTGCGGCAACGTGGAAGGAAGGTGTGGGAAGTGGACTAGTAGGGCCATTTGTGCGCTTTCGTGGCTGGTCGGGTGCTGGGGTCAGTGGGGGCGCGCCGCGCTGTGGGCAGCTGCCTGGTCTTCAGCTGAAGGTTCTCAGAACTTTTCGGGCGCCGTTAATAACTTCAGTTAGTGGTGAGATGAGGACTGGCGCACAGTGGGCGTCATGGGTTGCTCCTGGGACCAGTTGTTTTCACTCTGCCTAGTGGGCTTGGCTCACAAGCGCAAAACAACAACAACAACAAAAAAACCAAAACAAAAAACAAATTGCAATTGTGATTGGAAAGGTTTCTAAGGGCCCTCAGGTGAGTTAGGGAGTCGCCTACCTGGGTTATCCTCAGACAGTATTTGTTTGTTAAGAGTTGTTATTGGCAGATTGCAAGGTCGAACCTGGGACTGCTAGATAGTGTAAGTGCAGCGAGCAAGCTTTTATAATAGTTGATCGTTGGTGTGTCTTGCAGGAAATCTTTAGGGATTTCTTTTTGAGGTCTGACTGGTTCTGTCCTGATAATGATGTATATTCCCTATCCTCCCCAGACAAGAATGATGTATGTCATGAAAGTGAAGTGTTCGTTAAACCCACATTCCTTTCATCCAGGAATTTTTTTTTTAATTAATTACATTGCATTATGTGACAGTTTCATAGGCTCTGGGATTCCCCCAAGTCCTCCCCGTGCCCTCCCCCCATGGTGGGTTCCTCCACCTTGTTGCTGTATTACAGTTCAAAATCAGTCAAGATTCTGTCATTGCAAGTGTATACGAAGCATAGAGTCCAGCATCTTATTGTCCAGATAAGTTCAACGGTTTCTTGGGGAGACCATATCTGGTCTGAAGGTAGAGCTGGCAGAATATCATCTCGATGAATTTAATGCCACAACGTAACATCAACAACAATTTACAACATGATGGAATTTAATTGACATGGTATTTTTTTTTAAGATTTATTCATTTTTTTTTTTATTACAGCCATATACAGAGAGGAGGAGAGACAGAGAGGAAGATCTTCCATCCGATGATTCACTCCCCAAGTGAGCCGCAATGGGCCGATGTGCGCCGATCCGAAGCTGGGAACCTGGAACCTCTTCTGGCTCTCCCACGCGGGTGCAGTGTCCCAATGCATTGGGCCGTCCTCGACTGCTTTCCCAGGCCACAAGCAGGGAGCTGGATGGGAAGTGGAGCTGCCGGGATTAGAACCGGCGCCCATATGGGATCCTGGGGCTTTCAAGGCAAGGACTTTAGCCGCTAGGCCATGGTGCCGGGCCCCATGCTGTTTGTTTTGTTTTGTGGCTTTTCATTTAAGGGGATGTATAATAACTGTGTAATAGAGACTGCCATATCTAGTAACATGTTATTTAACTTCATGGTATTGTAAATTTCTATTTTTCTCTCTATTGTTGATTTTGTATTATGACTTTTCATTAGAGGGGATGTATAGTAGCTGTGAAATGGAGACTATGATATCCAGATGTAAGGATACAATGTAGTATTCATTTCTACTTCCAGACAAAGATGGGCTTACAATGAAGCTGTTTACTATATCTTGACAATAGGATGCTGGACTCTCTTCCATTGTCCATGACCACAATGACGAACATATGATTGTGTATGAAGAACTATAGTTACATAACGATATAGAGGAACTAGGTTGGGGGTGGAAATTGGGACTCGGATAAGGGAAATACCAGGAGCCTATGGAACTGTATCATTAAATGATAATAATAATAATAAAATAATTTTAAAAAAAGAATTCATACTTTCCTCCACAATCAGGCTGGAGGCCAGTTGAGGTGCCTGTTGTGGAATCAGCATTTGACTCTTCTTAGTAGAAATACAATGGAAGTCTGCTCTGATCTGCTTTAAAAAGATAGTTCTGTACCTGACCTCTATTTGAATAATGGCCTCTCTTATACCTGTCATTGAATCCCTGCCAAAGTGTAACAGATGAAAATGTTTTGAGAGGTAGCCTTATTTAAACAAGGCTAGTTCTGCAAACCAGCGGTTCCTTTTTGGACCTCTTAGTGAAGACATGTTAGAAATATCAAGATCTGTTGCTAGGCGCAGGAAGCACCAGTATGCCTGTCTCTCCATGCCGTTCTTGGAAATCAAGACAAGGAGAGACTTTGGAACACTCCACTCTACATGCCATACCGTGTGGTAGAGAGTTAGCAGGATGTGACTTCCAAACCATGGTAAGTACCTGGCCATTCAGACACAGAAGTGCCCCTCTTTGAGGGCTGAACTTCTATGGTTCTTACCTTCCAAGTCTCCACAGCTTTTTGTAAGCTGGGAACTTGGATTTTAGCTGGGAAGTGGGGGGGGGGGGGCAAAAACCTAATATTTACAGGAAGGCAAGAAACTAACCTCAGTGTCTGGTGTGCCCACCACAGCAAGGACAGCTGAACTTTATTTTGGAAGGGCCTTTTCACCCAAGTGGTTTGGTTATGTAAAGTTCAACAGTTCAATGTTCAGTGCAGCTACAAAGATAGTTACTTCGCTTAAAGGTGGTAGTATGTGCTATCTTGGCTATTTCTGTGCCTCAAACAACAGATTAATTTATTAAAAGATTCTGCCCAGCTAGAAATGGTTTTATGCCCATGTCAGTACAATGTCTGAGTTCTTGTCAGGAGAAAGGAAAATCATTTGAAACTTTTCTAACTGGGAGATCCCATTTTGTGTTATTGTTTGTTTGCTGGAAGCTTAGGGTTTGGTTTTTTTTTTGCATGACTTTTCCTTTTGGCTTTTTAAGAATAACTGTGATTTCTTTCGTTTGTGAAAGATTGACTATTTGGAATCTTGGGTGTGAAGGCCTTCCGGTGTGCCCATAGCGAGTACACCCCTACTGGATTAGTATCACACAAGGACAAAGTCAGTTTGGATGTTTTTCCAACCCTGCAAAACAGATAGAATTACAAAAGATTGAAAGAAGAATTCAGAAATTAACATGGAACTGTCTCAGCTTTTTGGTTCTACAGTTTCAGAGACAACCAAGAGTTTGCAAAACGCACAGGTCTGAGTTTCAATTTGATCAGGATACTCTGGCCAGGGATTGACAGATTTATAAACTGCATTTGTCTGGCCCAGGTCCCTTAAAAGGAGCTCCATAAAGTATGCTAGATGAAAATTCTGAGGTTGGAGGTGTGGCGAAACACCCCAGCATTAATAGCTTCCCCCCAGGCTTCCACTGAAGATGTGTCCGTAAAGAATAGAATTGTGTTCACCTGCACAGAAATACGTGTGCAGAGCACATTAAAGAGTAAGTGGTGTTTTTTTTTTTCTCCATATCGTGGCAATCCTGCCTTTCATGAGTATGACTTTTCTCTAAGTAGCACTCTGATGAATTTAAGAGCAGTTAGTGTTTGGGTGGCAAGAAAAATGAAGATACATTTAAAGACCCCTCCAGTGATGTCCAATCCTACTGGGAGATAAATCAGGTAAGGTTGCCAGACTAGAAGCCAGACACAAAGCATTTATTTGTCAAAGGTACAAGAGAGGTTGTTCAAGCTACAGATACCTTAAATCGGAGCAAAGGGACCCTTTCCACTCCCAGGAAACTTTTTGTTCAAGCCACATCAACTAGGAAATCATCAGAGCTTGAATTGCAGCAGAAAATCCTTAAGCAACTTCATTGGCCACTGGTAGCATTTCTTCGTAAAAATGGAATATTATGCCACTAACTGTAAAAAAAAAAAAAAAAAAACAGGCAAATGAAAAAATATATATGAGGAAAATTGATAAAGATAACAGCAAATTTATGGAAAAGGCACATGTCTCATGAAACGTATTTGTATGTAAGACAGTTCAGGATTTAAAATGATTGCTATATGGTTATTAGTGTGTCACTTTGAGTAAATAATTCAAGTTCACTGGATGTTGTTTCTGTCTGTAAAATAGAGATAATTGCATAGTCCTGGCACAGTTTGGGGGGGGGGGAAGATAAAGAGTTAGTGAAGAGTTTTATCTTAATTATTTATTAATTACTTCCAAAACTCAGGCACGCACAAAATGAATCAATGTATTCTTGAAGTGAATCTGTCCTAAATATAGTTTGTGTTTGTTTAAAGTGACTGTATGCTTCTTTAGATGCTCATAGGTATTTGAAAACAAATGGCTCTCTCAGGAACAAGTTACTTTATAAGCAAAAAAATAAATATAATAAAAAGAAGCAGCCTCAAGTGCTTTCCCTTTGATAGAAGCAGGACTCAGGTGGCTTCCATGTGGCTCTTTCACTTGCTGGTGAACAATGAGTGACATTCTCAGAAAGAACCAGGAGACTTGGGCTCCAGTCCCAGACTGCCTCCATCCCCTTGTGTGATAATGGACAAATATTTTTCCACATGAGGCCTTTATATTGCTGCTTGAATCATGAGAGATTGGGCCATATGATCTAAAAGTTGGTTCTTACACTTATTCTATCTCCTATAAAATATAACCCACAAGAAGAAACTGGGAGGGAAATATGATGATACATAACTGTACTGAAAGAAGGGGCATGGATTTCTGTAAAGGGTTGATGAGAAAATTAAGATCCTAGTTTAAGTTTATGCTTTCATGTGCATGTGTACAAGGATGCTCCAAATATTTAATGGAGTTGGAATTGAAAGACGTTTGGGTGCAGGGGTGACATTGTGTCGTGGCAAATAAAGCCACCCCCTGCAATGCCAGCATCACATATGGTGTTGACTTATGTTCCAGCTTCTCAAAAAACAAAACAAAACAAAAAGTACAAACTGGCTGAAGTGTTGGGCTTACTGCCACCCATGTGGGATACCCAAATCTGGTCTGTCCCGATCCTGGTCATTGCAACCATCTGTGAAATGAACCAGGGGGTGACAATGAAAAAGGCAAAATATTTTATATATCATAATATTTTGAAAAGACGGAGAACTTGGTTCTTGAAAGTATCATGGCACAGCCTGGATTTCCCATCTCTTGGGATCTTAAATAAATATGGATTGTGAATTTACTACTCAAATTGAGGGCCCTGGCTGGACTGAATAGGCATCACTGTGGGGAGGGAGGGTTGATGGAAACACAGAAGCTCAGGTTCATCCTAGATATACTAAAGCTAACGTGCATTCCCAGTTATGTATGTCCTAGGCATACATGCATATGAGTGCATACGTATATGTAAACATATAAATGTTTGTATATAAATAGAAAAAATTGGAATGTGATACGGGGATGGGGAGTTTGAGGTGATTTTTCTTTTTATCTTATTTATTAATTACTTTTATACTACATAAAAAATTATTTTCAAATCCATTCATATGCACCTCTTTTACAGTTAGAGGGGAGGATGCTATACACACATTAGACTAAGCCTCTGTGTGCGGTGCCAGCATCCCCTATGGGTGCCCGGTTCATGTCCCAGATGCTCCATTTTCAATTCAGCTCCCTTCTGTGGCCTAGGAAAGCAGCAAGGGCTGGTTAAATCCTTGGACGCCTGCACCTGTGCGGAAGACCCAAAAGAAGCTTCTGACTCCTGGATTCAAATCAGCTTATCTTTATTCATTGTGGCAATTTGGAGAGTGAAAAAAAAAATGAGTGGCACTTTTCTCTCTCTGTCTCTACTTTTCTCTGTGTAACTCTTCCGTTCAACTAAAATAAAATAAATCCTTTTAAAATAATACACGATGGAAGGAAAACCAATACGCACCTGCTCTCCTCCCTGTCTAGCAGGGCGTGATAAGATGCTACGTCTTTCTGCAGCTGGCTCTTGCGGGCCAGCAGCTGTGCACGCTCCCGCTGCTGCTGTTCTGCCTCCGCACGGATCTCACCCAGTTCCGCCTCCAACCTGCTCACCACAGCGCCCAGGTTCTGAAGCTCCATGTCATGCCAGTGCTTGGCGTCATGCAAGGTGTTCTCCAGGCCCCGTTTCTGCAAAAGAGCAAACCTGGTCCAAGGCTAATGCCCATGGGCTGGGCCCTTGAACGTGGAACTGCCTTGAGGCCCTTTTATAAATATTCCTTTCCTCACTTTCGCCTGCAGTCCTTTCCTTAGCACCCTCCAACACATCTTTGCTGTCCCACGTCCTCTGCTGCTTACCACCCCATCCTGAGTCACTCTGAGCCGCAGAGTCTCAGTCTGCTTCAATTGGCCTCCACCATACTCCGACACTGTCAAGTTCCACACAAACCACTTTGCCAAGTCATGGGCTTATACTGGAAGTATATTCCAGACCTAAATCAAGATGTGAAAAAATGGTTCCCTTCACAACTTGTTGGCACCCTTCCATTCTCAACTTTGATCTTAGATAAAACCGACTTTAACTCAAAACTGTAGGAACTCATCAGAAGCCACCAGTTTGAAGGTCACATGGTTACAATGACCATTATGAATATCTGGCTCTGCAATGGAACACGACATTATGTGGTTATGTCAACAGGCTGAAGTTATGGTTCCCACTAACTTTGAATTGGGACTGGCGACCTGGCAGCAGGTGTTATACACATCGGAGATTGTGAGACACCTACACAGCCTCTTCAAAGGAAAAAGCAACCAAAAGAGAAAAGCAAATGCTTCCAGAAGTGCTTACACAATGTACAAGAAACAAAACAAGGAATACATTATGACACCCCCAGAGAAACAAAGCAATTCTCCAATATTAGAATGTGAATATGAAGAGGCTGATGAAATATCTGAAAATAAGAAAAAAAAATCATAGAATTACACAAAAGCATGCAGAAACAAATATTTGTAGTAAACAATTGCATCATATGTATGAAAAGTTTTACAAAGAGATTTGAGATGCTGAAGAGAAATTTAATTAAAATATGGGAACAAAAAATTCAATACACCAAAAACCAAACACAGAGGAAAAGCCTCAATACCAAGGTTGGGGTTGCAGAAGAAAGAATATCTAAGATAGAAGACAATGCTTAGCAAACAGCACAGTCCGCAAAAAAGCACAATGAAAAATATATTTTTAGAGTTCCTGAGGGTGCAGGAAAAAAGAATTAATTGGAAGGCTTACTCAGTGAAATAATAATAATAATAATAATAATAATAATAATAATAATCCCTTCCCTTACATGGAGAAACAAAGATGCATCCAAGCACGGAAAACACATAGAACTCCTAACAGACGTTGTTGCCAGAAATTATCTTCACAATGACACATTATAGCTAAACTTTCAATGGTAAAATAAAGATTCTAAAATGTACAGAATATCAACACTGAAGGTAACCTTCAATTACCCTAGATATACTAATAGCTGATTTCACATCAGAAACCCCACAAAGAGAGACTGGAGAGGTTTAACAAGAAACTGTCAGCCCAGATACTCTGTCCAGCTAAGCTCTGGTTTATACATGAACACAAAGCTTAAAAAAAAAACCTAAGACGAACAGAAGTTGAAAGAATTTGTCAGCATCTGCTCATCCCTACAAATGATGCTTAAGAGTGTGCTACATACAGAAAGAGAATGATAAGCAGCATAATGAAAGAATTCAAAGATGGAAAAACTGCAAGTAAGGGTACAGAGGAAACCCAGAGCAAACACTAGGAATATTTATGGAAAAAAATCGTATCAAATCATGAACTTTCAGTCATAACCCTGAATGCAAATATCTTAAACTCTGCAATTGAAAAATATACACTGGCTGAGTGGATTAAAAAACAACAACCATCTTTGCTACATGCGAGAAACAGCCTCACCCACAAAGATTCACACAGATGGAATTGAAAAAAATGAGAAGGCTACTCCATGCTAAGAGAAAGGAAAAACAAACAGGTGTTTCCTTTCTAATATCACACAAAATAGACTTCAATGTGAAACAGATTACGAGATAAAAGGTATTCAATAATCATTGAAGTCAATTTAATTAGAAGCACTGACTAGAGTAAATGTACATGCATTCAATGCTGTATATGAAAAAAAAAAAAGAGCCAATACCATACTAAATGGTGAAAGGTGAAGTTTCCCCTCAGATATGCAAAATGACAAGGATGTTCACTTTCACTATTATTATTATCCAGCCCACAAAATCACAAAAATGAAAAAGATATTCCTATCATAACATGGTTTCATGTTATCAAAATGTCCATACCACCTAAAGTAATGTATAGTTACAACATAATTTGTATTTTATGTTAAAATACCAAATGACGTTCTTCATAGAATTAGAAAAAAATCTGGAATTACAAAAGTCACATCATAATTAAAGTGATTCTGAACAAAAAAAAAAATCTGGAAACATTACAATATCTTATTTCAAAGCAGGCTACAAAGATATACAGTGATTAAAACAGCACAGTACTAGCATAAAAGATAACTCATAGAACAATAAAAAATAATGGAAAGTTCAGAAAGCAATATACAACCATACAGCCAACTGATTTTTGACAAAGTTTCCAAGAATACACGTTGGAGAAAGGAGAATCTTGGATCTTGCCAGTAAATGTTGCTGGGAAAATTAGGCATATCTATGTGGAAGAATACATAAAGTACATATAAAAAATATTCTCAAAATAGATCAGAGGCCTACATGTAAGACTTGAAACTATGAAATTGCTAGAAGAAACATGAAAGAAACACTTTAAGACATTAAGGTAAGCAGTAATTTGGGGGGTAAAACCCCAAAAACATAGTCAACAGGAGCAAAGCTAGACAAGTAATATGCTTCAGAGCAAAAAAAAAAAAAAAAAAACAAAAAACAACAACAAAAAAACCAAATCAGTAGAGTGAAGACATTCAATGGAACAGAATAGTTGAAAGCTACTTGTCTAACAAAAATTAATATTCTGGATAAGTCAACTCAAAAAGCTCAACAACAAAGAAACAAATAATCCAATCATGAAATGGCCAAAGAACCTCCAGTTCTCAAAAACAAGCGATCACTCACTATGTTAAAAAATGCTCAAAATCACTATACAACTGAGTTACGAAGTCAAAACACAGTGAAAATAAAAAACTCTCTCCCCCATCACAATGACACAAACAAATGTTAGAATGCAGAGAAAGGCAGATTATTGTATGCTGTTGATATGAATGTAAATTTTTACAACTGTGCAAAATACTGTGGAGATTTCTTAAAAATCCATAAATAGAACTGCCATATGACAACAAATGCCACCACTGTATATATTCAAAAGACACAAGCATAAAAAGTAGTTATGAAAGAGATACTTACTCCACTGTTTATTGCAGCACTGTTTGCAATAGCCAAGACGTTAGGTCAACCAAAGTAAGCATGAGCATATGAATGGATAAAGAAAACGTGGGATCTATCCATAGTGGAATACTACTCAGCCATGAAAGAGGGGGATGAAATATAGTGATTTGCAGTAACATGAGTGAGATCAGAGAACATCATGCTAAATAAAATAAAATCAGACACAAAAAGACAAATCCCATCTGTTCTCTGTCATATGTGAGAGCTAATAAAAACTCATTCTGTGCGCAGAAATTTGATTTGAAGAGGCTGAAAGGGGTGGAAAGGACAGAAGGTGTTTGAATTAAAAATAATTAAAAGTAAGTGTAATGAATCAACTGAAACATATACTAATATAAGGCATGAAGAATAGCTTGAGCTAAGTGTGCCTTTTGTATTGTGACAAATATATTACACTAATTTAAGATGTTAGCCATAGTGGAATACACAACTCTTTGCACTATTTCACCACTGTTGTTTGTAAATTTAAAATTATCTTGAAATAAAAAGTGCAAAAGAGTATATGTGTCAATCCAGATGATTTTTTTTCTCAAGTATGTTTCCTGCATGGTTGGTTAATCCATGAATGCAGGACCCATGGAGATGGAGGCAAGGTCCAATCCTGTGGGTCAGGAGTCTTGCATTTAGCTGAAGGAAATTCCCTGGGCTGGCTGAGAGGCAATAGCTTTTGGGGGAGTTAACAGTCACCTTTCCCAGCTGCTGCCTGGGGAAGGGGGCTGTTGTTAGTCAAAAGCACCCAGTGTCTATCACACTTGGCATAAAGCAGCATCACATGGTCCATGGATGTCAGGATATCTAGGCATCGATCATATCCTATGAGATGCTAATACGTGAATGCCAGGAATATGACAATGTAAAGTTAAGATTAGAAGAAGAAACACCATTACTTTTCTTGACTGACTCACCAGGGCCCGTAAAGATTCCGTCTCAGCCTGGAGGCTCTGAACTTGGCAAGCAGTGTCGTGTAACTCCACTCTGAGGGCAGCAGCCAGCTTCTCCTCCTGCGTGGGGGCCGTGCAGGCCACTTCAGCCTGCTGTTGTGGAGAATCAGGTCGTAGTGTGAGCAGGGATGAGTTAAAACCCTGAACCTGTTTTCTTCTCATTCTTTCTAACCTCCAACTCCTGCCTCGAACCATAGTCCCGTTTTCTAAAGCCCTTCACCAAATGCATACAAAGATGTGTTTTCTTTCAACACGTAGCATCTTCAAGTGGAATAAAATTCAAGATTTCCTAAGTAATAAATGGTAGAAAGTCCTTTTCCCCACCATAATGTAAGTACTTAGTTTTGTTCGCAGTTTCTTATTCCTCCTTCCTGCGTTACTTCTCATATTTATAAATAAATATTTATGAGCTGACATCTTTAAAACATAATTGGCTTGACAGATTCTCCTGGTTTCAAGAGGGTAGGGTAATCTTCTGTGGTGTCAACTTGAGCACAAAAATCAGCAGAAATATTAACGGTGGTCTACAAAGTGATCCTATTTGCATCAGATAAATGTTGAGTTGTGTGTTTTTCTGGATTAGAATTGCTTGTTTTCTCCCCTGGAAATAGCAACAAGAATTTGCAGCAGAGAGGTAAAGGGAAAAATGATAAGCCTGTTAACCAAGCTCATCATCCCTCATTCTGGTTCATTTTCAAGCAAAAGGCTTTTTTTTTTTTTTTAAATTTTGTTTTATTTACTTGGCAGGCACAACAAAAGAGAGAGATGAGAAGAAGAGAGAGATTTTTCATTCCCTGGTTCACTCCCCACATGGTTATTAACAGTTATTATCTCATCTTTATAATACTATTAAGTAAATGGCATTATCATCCTGTTTGATATGAAGAAAGGGAGTCAATGAGGATTTGAGATATCTGGCCAAGGTTATGAGGTCTAAAGGAGAAAAGGTCAGAACTCAGGATCCAAAATAGACTCCAGATCTGTACTCTCTCTCTCTTTTTTTTTTTTTTTTTTAAGATTTATGCTTATTTATTTGTTTTTATTTGAAAGGCAGATTTGTTAAGAGGAGATAGAGAAAGAAAGATCTTCCATCCACTGGTTCACTCCCCAGATGGCCACAATTGCCGAACCTGAGCAAAGCTTCTTCCAGGTCTCCCATGCAGACACAGGGTCACATGGACTTTGTCATCTTCTGCTGCTTTCCTGAGCCATAAGCTGGGATATGGACCAGAAGAGGAGCAGCCAGGACAAGGAGCGGCTCGCCATATGTCAGCACTTGAAGGCAGAAGATTAGCTTATTGAGCCACAGCATCAGTACCCCAGAGCTGTGCTCTTAACAAGCAGGAAATGCTGCTACTTCTTTCACACATCAAAGTCCTATAAATTAGAGGTGTTTTTCCCAAAACTAGATGGATTACCCTAGTTTCCAAAGTTTTTGTGTCATCAGTAGCCCAATGTTTTGCTCTCGTCTTGGAAGTGGGGTTCTGGACAGATGGATTTTATAGGTGGGTGGGAAGTGGGGCTGGAGATATCCTAGAATGTAAGTGGAGTCAGGCACTGCTACAAAGCATAGATGCCATAAGCCAGGAACACAGGGAGCTGGAGCCAGCTAATCATAGATCGAAGAAAATGATTGCTACATTTTCAGGAGAGCTGTAAGCTTGGCATTAAACATGGTCATCAAAAAAAAATTATTGGAATGGGCAGTGTGGCACAAGTGGGTTAAACCACCACTTGGAATACCAACATCCCATAACCTGAGTGCTGGTTTAAGTAGCAGCTACTCTGCTTCTGATGCAACTTCTTGCCAGGGCACAAGACAGCAGGTCACGGCTCAAGTACTTGAGTTCCTGTCACACGAAAGATCTGGATGAAACTGTGAGCCCCTGCCTTTGGGCTGGCCCAGCCCCAGCTGTTGCAAGTATTTGCAGAATAAAACAAATGATATATTCTCCGTCCCCTCTCTCTTTCTTCCTCAGTCTCCCACCTTCCAAATAAATAAATAATTTTTAAAACATTAGGTTATATCTACCTGCAGTTAAATTTATTTTTAAATGGTAATAAATGCTTAAAGCATGTCACTTCACTACTTGCTTTACAAAGATCTATAATAGTGTGTTAAGAAATATTGTTTTCCAACTCAGCATGCATTCACAGTAAGTCAGTAGGTTGAAATCAGTCATAGTGAGGGGCCTTGACACCAGCAAAATGAAAATATTACAATCAGGGTTTGATTTGTTGTTTTATTTACTGTTTGGACTTCAGGATGAATAGGATGTGAAATATGCAGATTAAACTTAAAACTCTGTTATGTCTGTTGCAGTATGACATATGGACCATGTCATAAACAGTGCAACACATGCAACATGCACACGAAGAGGGCGTGCTCTTCCGGTATGTGAACACTATTACCAGATTCAGCAAAGCAGCTGCTCACACTATGGATGAAAGAAGTCATCAAGGTCAATAAAAAATGTCAAGCAGAATTGATGTCAGACTTTCTTCCATCCATCAGTGATGTCGGCGGCTGTTGCTTAACTAGAAATGAGTGAGCAAGCGTGTCTTGTGGTCTGTTTTTGTGACCTCACTGCATCCGCATTTCACACGTTGCAAGCTTCATTCCTGGCGTGGTAACTCTAAGAAGCAGGAGGACCTGTCATTGTCACAGCCTTTTGGAAGTTAATTCGCTCATTGAGGCACTGCTCTTGGAAGGGGAATCCAGAATTCCACCTGGACTATCCACGTCATTGGGCATTTCTGGGGTCATCACAGGTCCCTCTACCTCTCTCTGTGTCACTCAACCCGATGAGTGGTTTGTATTCAGTGGCAAAACTGCTGCGCACAGTGTTTTCCTACACCCTCAGAACACCACCATTTTTTCACATCTTTGTTTAAAATCACTTTGTTGAAATCACTTTGCGCTCTCTTTGCAATTAAATGTATTGAAAAGGTTAAGTGCAGAGGACTGGCATTTGGTACATCACTTAAGTTCCTATTTTGGATGCCCGCATCCAAATCGGAGCGCTTTGCTCAAGTTCCAGCTTCCTTTCTTCCAATCACCTTCCTCTTATGTATGCTTCTAGAAGGCAGCAGATAGTTCCTCAAATACGTGCGTGTCTGTTACCCCTGTGGAAGATGGAATTCCGGGCTCTTGATCTACATCAGGCCCAGCCCAGGCTGCTGTGTGCTTTGGGAGTGAAGATTCCTTTACATCTGCCTGCCTTTCAAATAAAGTCAAAGTAAATAAATTTTAACTTTAACATGGAAGAGTTTGAAAAATGAAAGATCTGATGTATAACATCTGGGGCAGGGTTGGGGAGTGGGGGAGCATTTTTGGCTACCAGGTCCATGGGTTTGAAGTTCTTGATTCTACAGAAATCAGTACAAATAGTATCACTTGCCACAGCCACAGGCATCAGATAACTGGAAAAGTCCAAGTATCTCCTAGAGATTATACAAGATCTGTCTGGCTGTTGAAGCTGCCTGCTTTGAACCAATTTCCAGTCGCTACTGAAGATACCAATGGAAACATACAGCAAATTGCGTCATGGACCAGCTGTCCTTTTTAGTCACCTAAGCACACCCTGGCAAGGAAAGCCACAGAAGGGACTCTGTCCTCGCTCCTGCCCTTCCTTCTCTGGTGACAGTAAATACATTTAGAAAATGGGCATAACAGGGATGGCATGATAGCCTAGTGGCTAAATCTTTGCTTTGCATGCATTGGGATCCCACATGGGCACCAGTTTGTGTCCTGGCTCCTCCACTTCCCATCCAGCTCCCTGCTTGTGGCCTGGGAGAGCAGTGAAGATGGGCCAAAGCCTTGGGACCCTGAACTTGTGTGGGAGAGCCACATGAGGTTCCTGGCTCTTGGCTTCAGATAGGCTCAGCTTCGACCGTTGTGGCCACCTGGGGGAGTGAAGAAGTGGATGGAAGATATTTTTCTCTGTATCTCCTTCTCTCTGTATATATGTGTTTATGATAAAATTTTTTAAAAATAAATCTTTTTTTAGGGCCCGGCACAATAGCATAGTGGTTGAAGTTTTCACCTTGAACACACCAGGATCCCATAGGGGCGCTGGTTCTAATCCTGGCAGCTCCGCTTCCCATTCAGCTCCCGGCCTGTGGCCTGGGAACGCAGTCGAGGACAGCCCAAAGCTTTGGGACTCTGCACCTGCATAGGAGACTCAGGAAACTCCTGGTTCCTGGCTTTGGATTGGTTCAGTTCCGTTCCTTGTGGCTGCTTGGGGGTGAACCATTAGATGAAAGATCTTCCTCTCTATCTCTCCTTCTCTCTGTAGATCTGCCTTTCCAATAAAAATAAATTTTAAAAATCTAAAAATAACTAAATAAATATATTTTTTTAAAAGTGGGAATAAGAGCTTTTACTTTTGAGGATTTTATCAGAATTGAACAACCAGAAAGAATATCAAAATTCCAGGGTTCCCACGAATGAATTTTGTCCACACATGACTCAAGTGTTTCTCCTTATCACGTGATCTCTTCAAAGAGGGGCCACCCAGGAGACTGAAAACTCCCAACATTTTTGAAAGATGTACCTGGAGATGAAAAGGCTAGCAGTTCTATGGCTGAATTTTAGGAAATTTGACGATGACTGATGGGATCAATTCAACCAAATTCTACAGAAGTTTTGGAGAAGAAAAGCTCTGAGATTTCCCAACAGGATTCTATTGTTTCTACAGAATGAAAAAATGAATCTTATGAAGCAGGTGAATTAGAGCTGACCCTCCATCTATTGATTGATTGATTGATTGATTGATTGATTTTTTATTGGAAAGTCAGATATTCAGAGAGAAGGAGAGACAGGGAGGAAGATCTTCCTTCTGTTGATTCACTCCCCAAGAGGCCGCAATAGCCGGAGCTGTGCCAAGAGCCAGGAGCTTTTTCCAGGTCTCCCACACTGGGTGCAGGGTCCCAAGACTTTGGGCTGTCCTAGACTGCTTTCCCGGGCCACAAACAGGGAGCTGGATAGGAAGTGGGGCACTGGGATTGGAAGTGGCACCCATATGGGATGCTGGTGCATGCAAGGCGAGGATTTGAGCCACTAGGCTACCACTGCAGGCCATCTCAGTTACATTGATTTTTATGAATCTAATGGGTAAAGTTATTATTTTTTAAAATCTGTTGGGTAAAGTTTTCCATAGTGCACTATCGTGGCATAAGATATTCGTGTATAAATGAGGTGTGTTGATTAGCTCTTGGAGCACTGTTACCCATCGGAGTTCCTTTAGCTCTTGCACATAGAGTCCCAACTGCCATCTGAGGTGGAGCAACCTTGAGGGCCTGGGGAGCTCTTACCCTGTAGGACCTAACACCAACTTCAGGCAGAGTGTGTCAGACCTGATTTGACCTGTAGAACATTGAGATGGTGTGTGGAGAACCGCTTGATTATGAAAAAAATCAAAACATCTGATAGCTTAAACATGACACGAGGCCATCGTTTTACCTCGAGCACAATGAGGCCCTGACAAATTGGGATAAAATTCAAAATAGAGTCACTCGTTCTAGAATTCCAGATCACCAAACTGAGACTAAACTGTGGTTCTGACCTTTCAAGAAATCCAGATCAGGGAGATAAGTCTGAAGTTCCTTCTGCCTGAAGTATTATACCAAAAAGTAACCTGAAGGAGTCGGAGGTTATCCGAATGGTTAAACTTCTTTCGTTCTCTCTCCCTCTCCTTATCCCATTTGTCCCCAACGAAAATAACTTTGGCACTGGATCAATTCAATTTTTGATTTTAATTATGCCTTCTTTCCTCAATTGTTTTCTGAGTAATCACAACACATAACAAAGAGAAGCCTATTGTGAGATAGCAGAAGTGCTCTGGACCGACACCATCATGTAGTCACTGAGCTGTGCAGGCCCATAGCCTCCAAAAACTGGATATCTAATGTTCCTGATGTCTAACACAGCATGGCTGCAGGAAATATGGTTGCTACACTCACCCCTAGCCAGATCTCCTCAGAATCTTTGAGCTATTGTGAAATAATCACCGTAAGAATTGGCAGGTAGGTTGCACAAGATGCTTACGCCAACTGCCTTTATCCCTTGGGCCCTCCACTTGCATGCCCCCTTCCACTTCTGTATCTTGTGTCACTTCCAAGAATGCACCATGGTCAGTCTCAGTCTCCCATGGTAGCAGCTTTGTGGCACATGCATTGTTAGCTTTTTTCTGTGCTGCTTTTTTACTGCATCTCATCATCCTTCCCACCCTCCAGCTTCTAAATCACCTCCAAACTCCATCTCAGGATTCGCTCCTGAGGAAACCTAAACTAATATTTAAGTCAATAATGCCAATTCATTATCAGCTTTCTTGGGCTGAATGGTAATTAAATTCATGTTGCATCGTCTCTATAAAAGTTGTGTGTATGCTGAGTCATTTCATGTCAGTACTCTGCAGCCAAAAGTCATACCGAAAGGCTCAGGAAAGGCAATGTCAAACCTGGGCACATCACTCCAATAACAAGATGGACTTATCAGAGGATTCTGCCTGTCAGTTCTGGTCTTTGCTGATGATGAAAGGAATGAACTCATTCTGTAAATACTGCCTGAGCTTTGCCAGGCATCACTGGTTTAGCGAAATCCAGTGTTGTCTGTTTTCTCTGAGCTGTAGTGATCAGATTACTCTATTTCTCGGAAGCCACAAACAAATTCATTCAGAAGGAATGACTGAGTTGGGTTGATTCTCAAAGGGATGAGGAGTGAATAACAATCGGGATTTCTTTGTCACAGTTTACAAATTGGTTCCCAGTCATTACAGGGACTACACCTTTTCCCCAAAGAGGTAATCATCACAGTGCGCTCTACACCCCAAAGTTAAAAATCTTGGAGCTTCTGTGGCTTAGCCTTGGGGACAGCAGAGCCAGAGTAGAAGTTACGTAGCAGATGGCAGGGAAAGGTTTCCAGAACCAACAGTTGGAAGACTTGAGTCATGATGCTATCAAATGTCTAGGACTTTGCCAAGTCACTTCATCCTCTGTGTCACAGTTTCTTCACCTCTGAACAGACAGCATGAGTTTAGAAGGCCCCTGGGGTCATTCATGGAACACATTTATGAGCCTCTTAAAAAAATAGCTAGTGATGCAAAATCAAATCTGGAGTACAGTTTTACTTTACCTGGTATGGTTCCCTCTTCTGCCAGCATGAATGGGTGGGATGGGGAACTCCAATTTTTTTTAGTTACTACGCGCTTGCTGCCATCAAAAACGTCTGAAATGACTCAGCAGAGAGGATGCTATGCAGAAGGGGTGAGTGGCAGAGAAACAGGGAAGTGAAGGATGTTTTCTGGGCCAAAAAACATGCAGTTGAGCCAGAATTGGGGAAGGCCGTGTTTGAAGGCAGTATGGTGAAACCAAAGGCAGAAATGCCTTTCCTGGGCTCATTGGTGGCTGTTGTACTCTCATAGCTTTCTGACTGTGCGATAAACTTATCCAGAGAGCTTTGGGGGGAAATGCAAAGCCTCTTCCCTCCTGGAAGAGGGAATGCAGGCTAGGCCAGGGCATTTCTGAAAATGTTCCGTGATCATTGTGCTGTGTCTTCAGGATTGAGGACAAGTAGATATTAGCTAGAGTTCGCAGGCAATCCTCCGCCCCATCTCTTCCACATCTGCCCTACTCTCCCCACCGTTTGACATATTCCTTTCTCTTCACTTTCCACCGTCTGCCTGGAAATTCCAAAGTGACAAATGGATGGGAGTTGGGAAAGAAAGAAAAGACACTATGCCTTCCGTTTCCTGGTTGATTAATTACTTATCAAGCTTAATGAAAGTTATTTGCTGTCATGAGTAGCATCGTACTCCCTAAGGAAAATTTGAGTTTACTTACTGAAATATCAAAAAAGAAAAAAATACCTCAGTCAGAACCACTTCTGGCATCATGAGCGTGTCCGACTCTTCATGACATTGTCTTGAGGCCTGGTTTCTTTGAATGCTTTACCCTCCTGCTACGCTAGAGGCTGATAAACATGGTCAGGCTTAGGTGTGATTCGCCTGCCGCTGCTCCCATGCTGCTGCAGCAGAGCCCAGCCCACAAAGTCCAAAGTGTTATTATGACTCCTGCTATGTGTGAGTCTTCACTTTGATTCACACTTTATCTTTTGAGCTTACTATTTACTCATTTCGTTCTCCATTAGTCATACACATCATTTCCAACTACCGTAGTACATTGGCAGGGTCAGGGTGAAGGTTTAGTGCTCCTGCTATTATTACACAGTAAGGTGATTTTGCTCCAAATACATTTCCCTCTTTCAATGCCTCAGTGAGTTTATTTTGGCAGAAACTACTTTTCTTTTCAATTATTTGTTTAGGATAATGTAGACGACTCCTATGACAGATAGAAGCATTGAAACACATGTCAGATTCAACACAGCACAGGAGTTCTGTATCCTACCGCAATGCAGTAAAGAATCTGTAGCTGCACAGACTCTCCAGGACTGGAGATCATCATTTTAAACAATGTCTGCTTTCAGATAAGTAAAGAACACGCTACTGTTTTAATGTGCACTGCTTGGTATCAGTGAGACTGAGCTCGGCACTAAGTAGTTGTGTTCCTTCTAACATGCGCGAACTATTTTTGGATCTTTGCTTGACTTCCCTCTGCACGGTGCAGAGCACTGGATACTGATTCTACCTCTCACCTTCGCTTGCAGCAAGGCTCCTGCCTCTACCCGATTCTTTTCAACATCTCTCTCCCACTGAGTTCTGATGGCCTCCAGGACACCATCCAGACCAGGACCAATAGGAACGTCCAGCTGTTTGAGCTCAGAGCCGGCCAACTGAGTGTACAGCACCTTCACATCCTGCAAATGACAGCAATTATCCCAGGTGAGTTCCGAAAGAGGAGGAAGAGCCAGGAAATTCTAGCAATCAGGGGCCCACCGATGTGGAAAACACTTTGCCTTCTCTTTCTTCTCTGACAAAAGTGGGGCTTCAAACAGACTGACCGAGTCTCTGGTTCTTGTTCCTGACAGGTAGCCTACTTTTTCCAATGATGCATTTTTTTCAGGTTGGTCTTCACAGATCCAGGCCCAAAGAAAAAGTCAAAATGATTTTTTTTTTTAAAGGTTAAGTAATAACAATATAAAGTCAAACTGAGATGAAAGAGATTTAAAACTAACTGAAGTGATTGAAGGGTTGTTATAGGACCATGGTCTTAAGGGACGATTCAAGGGACAGGAGAAAATGAGATTGTAGTTGCTGGATATCCTAAGCATGGCAAAGTAGTAACTTCCCAAAGCAAGCATTGTGAAACTGATTGAGACTCTTCCCTTGGAAGCAGCTGACATTTCGGAAGAGATAAACAGCAGCTACTTCAAGATTAACACGCTTTCCTGCTGCCACTGTTACTGCCACGCTGCACGGAGGTGAGCCCGGTGTACATTTTACAAGAGCTGCTCAAGACCGCCCTCATCCACGACAGTCTCGAGCGTGGCATCCATGAAGCCGCCAAAGCCTTAGACAAGTGCCAAGCCCACCTCTGTGTGTTGGCATCCAACTGTGATGAGCCCTGTTGTGGAGTTGGTGGAGGCCCCGTGTGCCGAACACCAGACCAACCTCATTAAGGTTGATGACAACAAGAAACTTAGGGAATGGGTAGACCTGTGTAAAACTGACCGAGAGGGGAAACCCTGGAGAGTGGTTGGCTGCAGTTGCGTAGTCGTTTAGGACTATGGCTAAGAATCTCAAGCCAGAGATGTCATTGAAGAATACTTGAAATGCAAGACATGAACAAATAAATGTTTGGCTCATAAAGAAAAAAATTAATACAACCTGCAAGGATTGAGCTATATAGCTATTGCGGTCGCTTTAATGCCTCAATGATCTCTCCTGACCTCAGTAGAGTTAGTGTAACCCACAGCTTGGAACAGATCCTCAGCTATTTTGTTTGTCCTACAAAGTGTTAAAGTACCTGCCACAGTGTGCTTTGAAGAGGCAAAGTCCATACAGATTTCCATCACTCACCTGTGCTTAACCCCGCTGTTCTCAACTAGCAGTCTAGTCCGGTCTGACTAGACTGGTCTAGTCCGACTAGCAGTCTGGTCCCTTCAGCTGCAAGTCTCAGGCTTCTGAGACTACAAGAATCCAAAAGTATTTTGGGCAAATCAGAAAGGCCCAATGAGCTTCCACCATAGGAGGTAGCAAGCACGGCCAGATAGATTAAGGCCTTTGATCCTGTGGCAAACTAAACAATTGCCCACTTACCTCTTCATAGTTCCTGGACAGAAAGTCAAGTTCCTCTTTCAGACTCTCAATTTGATTTTCTAGATCCATTTTTGTTGAGTTAGCTTCATCAATAACTTTATACAGAGAATTAATTTCCTCCTCTGCTGCCTTGCGAAATGGCTGCTCATTTTCATACCTGTAGATAAAGAAACTAAATCAACACAGCTTGGGTAGCCCCTCCCAAAAAAAATGAGGATATAAACGTTACCAAAAATTCAACTATATAATACTTACACAGCGAATGTGAAAAATCATCCTTCCAATAGCTCTGAGGACACCCTTAGTGCCACTAGTATTTGTTGGCTTATTGTTCAAATGATAAACTGACTTCAGAGGGTGTCAACTTAAGTCAGTGGAAGCAGAGAGCTCTGTGGGACACTTCTCCCAGAGTTCTGATCCAAGGAAGGAGATCAAGTATTTATCCATGACTGGCCCCAGCTCTGCTCGTCTCACTGCAGATCTTCTACCAACTTAGTTAATACCAGGCTGGACATCCCCAACTAGGGAATGTGCCTTCTCTCTCCTACACGACATTTCACAACAGTGATTGCAAACCCAAACGTCATCATGGGCCACGTGGAGGATGTAGAAGAGGGACACAAATGAGATTTGAGCAACAGGAAGGAAATGGGATTCAAGCGCAATGGAGAACTAGTGTTTTACCTGGAGGGGACACTGCTGTCCAGTGCTGCCCTTTAACTGCTCTGTGGGAAGGGGTTGCAGCAAGGGTGTCACTCTCTCAAGAGGGACAGGAAGCATGGACTTAATGAAATGTCTGGAATTTTACAAATTATGCAAACATGCTTGTGTGTAACACACACACACACACGAGTCTAAATCTGTCTTCGCTGACCCAATCTCAGACCTGCTTTACAGAATTTCTGGCTTTGCACAGTGCCCTGTTTCTAAAAACCTTGTAACATCTATGCCAGTCTGTCCCAGCGCCATTCTTTCCTTCCCATTCAGCCATTTTCATATCTTACCTTCATCCATGTCTGGAAAGAGAAAGTTCACTGCATCAGATGATCTTAGAATTGTTTACAATTCAAACACGCATCTCTTGACAGTGTGCCTGACAGTGATGTGAACTCCTCAGCTCTGAAGGGTCACTATTTCAGCTTTGGACAACTCAATTGACAGTTCTGTTCTTCAGGAACTTAAGTCTCAGTGCCTTTGATAGTCTTAGTTTTGTCCTCTGGAACACCCAGAGTCATCCTAAATCCTTCTGGCACCACATGTATTTAGATTCTTACATGCCACTTCTCCCACCCCAAGGCTTTCTCTTTCTCCAATTAAACATTCCCAATTCCTTCCTCCATTGTTCAGGCAACTTGGTCCTTAGTCCTTTATCACCCAGAATCCATGAGTGTTATGAGTGTTATAGTCTCAGCACTTGGCTCCAAAGCTGTATTTGTGGGGTGATAATAAATGTTTCAAGTGGTTCACGCCTGACATAAAATAGAAGGAACCAAAAGCAAACTGCCTGATCAGGGCAGAATCCTGTGGGACTCTGCTCTTTGGTTGAAGCCGTTCATTTCTCTGCATTGATTTAATATGTTCGACGTGACTTGTTTATTTTGCTCTTTTGGTTTTTATAAGCTGTGTCAACTACCAACTAATACTGATCCTCTGTCAACCATAACCCCTGAGAATCTCCACAAGAGCTCCTTTAAGCTCAATTTCTACTCTGGATACACGTGACATTGGAAGCCAAAACTTGGAATTCATATTTCTCCTATTTCAGTTTCATTAACTCATTGTTCTATGGCATTGGGGTCATTTTCAGCCCTGATTCTCTCGCTGACCTTGTATGTTTTCTACCTTTGGCTTGGGTTTACTTGTCAACTTGCCTGCGTTCTTGCATCTCACAGTTAAAAATGATTTAGTGAAGGAGCCACGGGACTTCACTTACTTGGTGCTAATATCTCTGAAGGACATGAGGCACTTTTCTGCTTTCTAGTCTGAGGGTTTCTACCAAAACAATGTGTTTTTTATGAAGACTATGTGAACACTTTGTAGTTCAGAAAACTCATCCTGTCCATGAGTTAAAACACCTCCACCCCCAGCCAGGTCAGCGGGCTAGGTGTCCATTGGCCTAAGCTAAAAGAGCACCCCACATGTTTCTGAAGTTCTGGCTTGCTCTCCCAACCAAGAAGTCTGTCTCTTCTGCATTATGAAGGCTCTTGGGTTCCCCACAGATTTTGTTTTTGGGGAATTCCCTAAGAATTTCAATTTTCTGTGAGAATTTCCAGGCTGGTGTCAAGTTTTCTGATTTCTCTTGCTATGTCCTCCAACTTAATATCTGCATTTTGAATTCTCCATCGTGCTCACTGCTGTCTTATCCTGATCTGCACAGCTCTCAGACCCTGTGTTTTCAAAGCCATCCCACAATACCTGCTTGGTTTCCCCATCAGTAGCTCAATCTAGATTGTTCAGTCTAGCTTTTGCACTTGGTCAGTGCACACAATTGGGAAATATTCTTAGACAAATTATTGGCTCTTGGGGCCAGTGTTGGGCCATAGAAGACAAAACCACTATCTGTGACACCACTTCTAGATCCTCCCAGGTCCAGTGTTATCAAGAACCAGGTAGTAGACCCCACGGGAGTATGAGTGTGCCACCCAAAACCCTGCTGTCCAGCCTTACCTCTCCTTGAAGTCATCCGCACCTGCCTGGATGGTCTCTGTCTGCAACATGAGCCGGGCATTTTCCAAGACTGCCTCACCCACCTGGAATGACAAGGCCACTCACCATCATGGCAAAAACTGGCAACAGAGACTCTAGGAATTTTAAAATCCCTTACATGTGGCAAATATAGGGAATCAAAGTGCTTATCTCTGAAAAGGCATGTGGGGAGAAAGCAATAAAAAGAAGGTGTAAATATAAGTATCCTTGGGAAGTTTTGCCTTAGGCTTTGGACACAAAGTGATTGTTCAAAGGCCGATTTGTTCACAGTATCTGTCACAGTAAGGAGCTTGTTATTCTCCATGGAAATGTCCTGGTTCTTTACAGAAAGTTTCACTGACTTGACTTAGTAGTTCTGAACACTTCCTGGTGATGGATGCCTTGAAAAGCTGGTGCAGTCTCCATATGAGTACCACCAGATCATTCCGCAATGGTGGAAATTGCTATCTTGTATAAACTGTCCATCCAACAAGGAGATCACGCAAGATCCTGAGCATTCAAAATGTGGTAAGGGGACCTGAGGAACTGAAAAGTCAACTTGACTGAACTGTGATTAATTTATAGATAAATAACCTCATGTGGCTTGTGGCTGCTATGTTGGAGATGTGAACAACACGCCTACAGTTCAGTTTCCTGAGACCTTGAAGACTGGATCTTGAATTTGGCTGCCCAAGAGTCTTTGGTCTTTCTATAGGTGGAAATTAGTCGAGGACTGCCTGCTCAACTACCCCACCCCAGGACTTTCCAGAACTTTCCAGAACTACTACCTTCACATGAAGTTCCATAAGTTTTCCCATTTTAAACGTGTACTTCTACAGTGTTTTACTTTTCTATTTTTTAACTTTACTTCTTTTTATTATTATCATTTTATGATACAGTTCTATAGATCGTGAAATTACCCCTTATCCCCTCCTCAATTCCCTCCTCCCTCACCGAGTTCCCAAATATTGTTACTATAGTATAGTTCTTCGTAAACAATCATGTGTCCATCATTGCAGGCATGGACAATGGAGCATCCTATTGTCAAGATATAGTAAACAGTTTCAATGGGAGTACATCTTTGTCTGGAAAAGATGCAAACTGCATTGTATCCTCACATCTGAATATGATAGTCTCCATTACACAGTTATTATACATCCCTTTAAATGAAAAAACCACAACACAAAATCAACAACAGGAAGAAAAATAGAAATTTACAGTGCCATGAAGTTAAATAACATGCTGCTAGATATGATAATCTTCATTACACAGTTACTATACATCCCCTTAAATGAAAAGCAACAAAACATAATCAACAGCAGGAAGAAAAAAGACAGATGAACAACACCAAGAAGTTAAATACATGCTACTGAATGACTAATGTGTAGCTGAAGAAATGAAAAAGAAATCAAGAACCTTCTTGAAGAAAATGATGCTACTCTATGATCTATGAGTCATTAAAGAATTTAATCAGAAGAAACTGCTTTGAAGAGATGAAACTAAAAAAAAAATTTATAAGAAATAGTTTCCACTAATCTTTGTTGGTGAAATATGTCTTTTGTAGGCAACAAATAGATGGGTTTTGTTTTTTAATCCAGTCTGCTAATCTATGGCTTTTGATTGATGAGTTTAAGCCATTTACATTCAGGGTTAATATGAATAAGTGGTACTTTGGTCCTGTCATACTAGCAATGGGTTGTTCATTGCTTGATTTGGTCTTTTGTTGTCATTTTACTGGGATATTCTTCACATTTGCCTTTGGTTTTGGTGGGTGCTATTCCTTTTCCCTGTCAAGAGAACATCTTTAAATATCATTTGTAGGGCAGGTTTGGAAGAGGCATATCGTTTTAACTTTTCTTTACTGTGGAAGAATTTTATTTCATTTTTAAAGTCAAAGGAAAGCTTTGCTGAGTATATTATCCTGGGCCAACCATTTTTTTTCTTTTAGAATCTGGAATATGTTGCTCCATTCTCTTCTGGCCTGTAGAGTTTCCTGTGAGAGATCTCCTGTGAGTTTAATTGGCATTCTTTCTGTGGCAGTTGATTTTTTTCACATGCACAGAAGAGAGCTTGATTATCGTATGTCGTAGTGAAGATCACTTTTGGTCAAGCCATCTCGCCCCCTAATCCTCACCTTTCCCTCCCTGGCTCACTCTCCCTGAACATGGCCACATAAGGACGAGGCAATAACCTAGAAAATAAATATCAGGCCCAAACCTTGACCACAACGGTTCTGTGGGTGTGGCCTGGCCCCTCCTATTGGGAATTGTGAAGCACAAACATCCTTCCAGTGGTGGTCGTCTTGTACCTGTTGCCCACACCGCGCCTCAACACAAACCAAGCAGTTCCTGGGGGTGTTCTGGAAAGTGAACTGCCGCCCTGGTCAGAGAAAGGTTGGTAGCTGGCCCACCTTCAGTCGCCTTGTCCACTTATTGTCCATTTGTTGTGCAAGTCTTTATGGGATGCTCCCACCAGCCAGCCCCGGGGAATAACAGTGGTAATGGTGTTGCCCAGCAGGAAAGACACTCTGAAGCAGGAACCCAGAGCCCTGAGAAAAACCAGGGGATGGAGACTTACTTGGCTTCATTCCATTGAATTCCCACCAGCAAAGTGCAGGAAAGATGCTGGCCTGGCCCTGACGCACGCTGGGGAGCAGGCACACCGTGGTCAATCTTTCTTGACCCTGACTGGAGTCTTCCTTGTGACTCCTGTGAAATTTGCCACTCTGAGCAAATACTCTATGTGGTACTGCAGGATCATAGACAAGCTCTAGTGTCTTATCTATTGAAACTCCACACCATTTTCTTGTCTTAACATTATTTTGAAGATGCATTTTCTTATTTGTAAGACGGAGTTAGAGAGTGAAGCAGAGACAGAGCAGGCCCTGAATTACTTCATCGGCACATCCCATCTTCCAGAACTCGACTAAAGCTGTGACCTCTGGACAGCAGTACCTGACTGCTCCAACTCCATCCTTATCTTCGCTGGACAAACTCTTGTACATCTTTCAAAGCCTGGTTAGGGTGCCCTGGCCACTGTGACATAGGAAGCTCTGCACAGCTGTGATCTCATTTAACACAGCACCTCACTTGTTACATGACATAGGTCTGCATCAGTTATTTCCATTAACCAAGCCAGCAAACTGAAGCCCAGAGAGTCTAGTGAACTTGCCTACTTTATTAAGAGGCCTAACCAGAATTCACTCACATGTACCTGACCTCAGCTCCCACGGTCTTGGGTCATCATGGTCAATGTCAACAGCATATAACCACATATAAAAGGATACAGACCAAGAGAATACGCCTGTTCTCCCATCACAATGATGGAAATCTCATGGCTCATTTCCAAAAAATTCCACTACCATAAATTTCTGCCCCCAACTCATAAATTAGCAATGCACCATTCAGAATATCTGTAATCGTCAGCAGTCGAACATTATCAAAAGTGTTCACTGAGAGCCTGATAAAGAAAGTTAGCCCTTGTCGTGTCCTCCGGCACCTGCTCCCAATGGGCTCAGCTTTGCTCCCCTGAGACCACTTAAGCCTCAACAACCCCCCTTTTCAGCCACAGACGTAGTTCGGGGCTCACTCACATCCACCTCCTCTCCCCTTATTGGCTTTCTCGGACCCTCTAACTCACAGTGCTGTATTTCTTGTATCAATTACAGATTCATTTTTCCCATTCTTTCTTTTGTATTAGCACATGTTTCAAAAAGGAAGACGTCAAATACAGTTCTACTGACGCCCTGTGTGAGATGGTCCCTTCAGGTAAGAATTACGAGGGAGCTACCCCTGGCCATCAGCTCAGTGGGCGGCCAGATTGCAGCCTCTCCTCAGAGCCAAGCACTACGTCTAACTGTGTTTCTGACCTGAAACAGAGCAGTTTCTTCTCTTAAAACATGTGGCGTCTTTCCCATAATAATACAGGAAAAGACATTTGTGAAATGAATGAATCACAGTGAAACTGGATCACTCAAAAGTTAGCTGGGAGAGATTCCCCACCAAATCAAAGCCACATTTGTAACCACACCTCCTCATTCCTGCCTTTCTGCTAGAGGGTTGTATTCAAAAAGTCTGTAAAAAATTTTTAAAAGATGAATATTTTGGTGCAAAACAAAAATCAACCCCCCTCCCAATGCATCACTTTTTCTTAGCATGTATTGTTCATGACTTTGTAAAGGGCTCCTAGCACAGCACCCACCACACACCTGTAGTGTGCAGGCTCCCAGCAACCATTCAGCAGGGCGGGGCCGATGAGCTGTCAGTACTGAGATGTGAGAATCCTGGTTGCTTCATATTTGAATCCCATTGTACCTCCTGCATAGTTGACCCACATTCAATGCCTCATGAGTAGAGAGATAAGGTAACCGATTCCCTTGTCCGCACACAGTAGCTCCCATGACAAATCTTACATTATTGGGGCACTTGAAGAAGAAGGAGCAGGGACAGCTGCGGCCACCACCACTGAATCTCACGGACACACACAGTCTCAGGCCAGGATTTGTTAGCCTAACCTTTGCCCTTACAAAGCCTTTCCCCATTCATGTTGTTTTTTTCTTTAAGCTTCAAACTGATTGGGGCCATGATAGCCGGATGCAGTTAACGTCACCCCTTTCAAATGCAAATGTGAAGGTCTGAGAGACCTAGGAAAAGTCTTTGGTGAACTCAGACTGAAACTCGGGACGCTGACCCCAAACTGAACTCCAAGACAACACAATATGGAACCGAAGCATTAAAAGGAAGAAGTGTTTTTTATCTGTTACAAACAGAATCAGAAGAAACCATAAACGTACTTGTTAGGTTGCAGGGAGGAGCGAAATGTTGTGATTGACTTAAAAAAACGTATGGAAATTGGAAACTATAGAGAAGATTCCAGGACTAAGGAAATAACTCTGGAGTTACATGAATTGTTTGACTGTCCTGCCACATTCTAGACGGTACCTACCCTTTGTGACTGAACGACCAGCTGTGCAAGACAATTCATGGAATGTCCAGCAGGTGGCACCACCGCCCCAGAAAACTCAGCGTGAGCAGCCCTGGTTCCCTGATCCCAAAGGGGCCCTGATACCTCTGTTTGCCTGGAGGCCACTCTGGTGATGCTGCCGCAGAGTGCAATGGTCCCCACGTGCCAGGAACTCCTCCCGAAGTGCCATTGTGTGAATACTACTTCCTTCCCAGTGGCTGGGCAGGTGGTGGCAGAAGAGCTATGCATCCCACGGTGGATATTTTAACTATTACCAACCACAACATACGTTGCCATTACAGTTTACTGAGTGCTTGCCAAGGCCAGACATGATGATCAGTGAAGCATTTGGCCCGATTCTCATGACATTTTGGAGTGTTTGACATCTCGGCTTTGCAAATCAGAGCCTCAAGGTCAAAAGAAGCAGAGAGATTTGTCGTAGTCACAGGTCAATGGCAAAGCCATAGTTTGAACTCAGTTTTGTTGGACTCGGTACTTGTACCATTTGCCACTGCTAAATGCTGTCTCGGGTTCTTTCCCCTCCTACCTGCCTTTGCCTCTCGGCCTCACAGTGTAAGTGAGGGAGGCCAGAATTACAGCTATGTGGGACCGGCAGATCTCACATCCTGCCAGCGACCTTAGGCTTGAAGTTCAGAAAGGAAAGCCATGTGACAAGAGTCTAAAAGAGTACATGCCAAAAATAAAAGCTACCATCATGGGTGAAACTACACACAACAAAAAGATACGGTGAGATCCTAGACCCTGTGCATACGCGTGTTAGGAAAGGAGGCCTGTGCAACATGGTCAAGTTGAGGTGTGGCTGGATCTCAGTCAGGCATGACCAGACAGGGAAAATCAGGGCAGACTGAACTGAAGGAAAGCCAGGACAGCCAAGGATCAGCAGCCATCACCGAGAGCTGGGACAGTGCCAGCAGTGAATTCTCCCTGAGAACCCTCAGAGAAAGCCAATTAGGGTTACCTGAGGCAAGAGGCCCTGAACACATTAGCTCTGTGCCCAAAGTCCTTCCACCCTAAATCAGGGAGAATTCGCCATTGGCCATGGGATTCTTTGCCACCATGGCCATTCACTGCCTTCACCAAATGCCAATCCCACAGGATGCCCCTCCAAAGCAGTGAGCTAAATAAACTTTGGCTCCGACGAATCCTCACACAATAGTAAGACCATCAATTGTCAGATTGCCAGAGTTTCTGGTAGTATCAAAGTTAAAACAAGCCCTCTGTGACCAGTTCCCCAGCACAAGCCCAAACCTCCTATCTAGCTCTTTGTTACTGAGACATCCCAGGCTCCCCTGGTATGTTTCTGCATGGTCAAAGCAGTGAACAAACTTCTGCTTGCCTGTGTGTCCAAGTGGCCCATACCTGGCAGGAACATGCTTCATCCCAGCCCAAGGACCGCTGGGAGCTGGTGCCTCAGGGACTCTCACTACTGGCCAAGGCCTCTTATTCCCTACAATGAATGCTTAGCCCCACAGATGGCCCGTGAAGCCAAGTGGTAGCACAGGTTATCAGCCCTGAGAGATACAGGAATGTATCCTGGCCACCCTTGGGAATGTGTCGCTGTGAGTGGTGGCCTCTCCCTTCTCAGGGTGGAGGATTGGCCACCCTTGGGAATGTGTCGCTGTGAGTGGTGGCCTCTCCCTTCTCAGGGTGGAGGGTCTTCTCAGAACTGAAGCACGAGGGGTCCCTAGACTCAACTAGGGTGAAGATATCCTACCCAAGGTCAACCACTCAGCATGTCCTTCTGAGCAACAGAGTTCCCAATGGGGCTGCACCCTCCCCTAGCGGCACAGCTGTGGTATCCGACCTCATGTGGCCAGGGTGCAGCAACGAGACCCAGTGGGAGCTGCACCGGTATAAGGATTCACCACCCTTTGCAACCTGGGATTCTTTGGAGGCAAGTTGGCCTGGAGCTCTCCTTAGTTAAGCCAAGTCATGGACTTTGCTCTCAGTGACCTAGGGCAGGGTTGGCTGCAGTTTTACACATGAGAACAACAGAAAGCTTTTAGTAATATCTTTGGGGGTAGAAAGAACACTAAACTTGTCCTGGCTAAAGATGGGGACCCAATGAGAAGTATCACCTCCAAGTTCACCGCAGTTTCTTCGCCTCTAAAGTGGCATGACAGACTAAGCCCATATGCTGAAGCTGTAATACCCAGTAATTCAGAATTGTAGTTGGAGATGGGTTTTTTTTTTTTTCAGCAGTGCTAAAGTTAGAATAAGACAGTGAGGGTTGTTTGATCCAATGTAACGGGTGTCCTTGTACGAAGAGGCCACGTGGACAGAGGGCAGCAGAGAGATGGCCACGGGAAAGACAAGGTGGAAAGATGACAAGCCGAGAAGAGAGGCCTCCAAAGACAGCTCTGTTGGTACCTTGGACATTGCCTAGAAGTGCGGCCAAGGAGCTAAGTGCCTGGACAGGGGCTGGTGGCTGAGGGCACCAGGAATTCAAGCAAGCCCTCGATCTTGTACATGATCTGGCCCAGCAGCCCCCAAAAGGGAGGGATTTCAAGCTTCAATTTTTTCTTCATATGATTTACCACAAGGCTTACTCAGGTGGCTACTCATTGGCCCTTGAGATGAATAAACAAAAACCACAATGATTTCCCAACAGCCGGTATGTTTTGAGGTGGTGGTTGCCTCGGCCATTCACGACTTCCTGATAACAGCTGAAATACCTTCAACCTCTTCTGAATAATACATCTGTGCTGTCAGCTCTGCCAATTCATTTATAGCAGGATAAACAAGTCTTTGCCTTTCCCCAGCCAGACGCCAATGTACGGGGTTTTATTTGCTTAGATCCGAGTCCTCAACTTCCGTTGGATCATCATAAACCTTTAGGGGAATGCTGGGGACCTCGCAGAACATTCTGCTGGGCTCAGCCATTCTTTCAGCAAGCTCCAGTGAACAGCAACTGCATTTGTCTGCTGTACGTGGACCCACTGCATGATGGCTGTCACTGTGTCCTTCTGGAGTGTATAGGCCAGCAGCAGGCCTGTCCCACCGCTCATCTCTGCAAATCTTGGTTCTGTTGCATTTTTTGTTTCTCAGCAGGTTGTTGGCAGAATCTTCTTCTGTTGCAGCAGGAACTGTGGGTTCTTCTCTTTGCTGTTAGGCCCTGAGGGTTTCCCTGCCTTGGGGCCGGCACGAATCATCATCCCTGCCCCCAGTTACTAACCAGCTACTGGCAGAAGTTTTACTGATCACCCCATGTTGTGTTGAAGGAGCACAGATCCTGAAGCAAGCCTACTGCTGCTCACTGCCTTCAACAACCCAACCCTTTCACCAGCACACCAGTGCATCTGCCCCGCTGTGCACTTCCGGGCCGTCTGGCTTCCACTCTGTTTCTTTGCATCAGAGCATGGAGAGGGGCTCGCCTACTCAACAGTGTGTCTCCACAGCCGGTCCCACATCCATGCACAGGCAGCCTGCTTGTTTCTCCTCCCAGCTGTGGAGGGCACCGCTGTGATTGAGTGACGTCCTCCGTGGTGGTGTTCAGCCGTCACTTCTGGCCTAGGCTTTTAGAGAATTCTCGTTCCTAATCTCTGAGGCCCAATTTGAAACCCTGAGCCTGTCTGGCTTTTTTTATTAAGCCCTCTCTGTCCAAATACTGGCTGAATACCTGGTATAGGCCATGTTGTATCACTGCGTACCAGGCTGTCGGAACAGGGCAGGTGAGGGGATGCTGATGGCCTTGCGTGACCGTTACGTTCTTCCTGAAGGGCTGTCTACTGGAGAAGATTGAGATCCCTGCGCTTGTTTCCCACCTGGGAAACAGGTAGGTACTGATGGACAACTCCTGGATACACACATGTAAACACAGTGTGTATGTTTGAAGACTCTATATGTGCCTTCAAGTTTATCAACTTCTACAAATTTAATTGGACATTGATTACCTGTTGTATTTCACTTAACAGCCATAGACCAAAAAACTTGGTAAGGTAGGTCTTTCTGCATTTTTATTACGGAAGTTCAAACTTACATAAACAGGGAGGAGCATCGAGTGGACCCATGTAACTGCAACCATTCTTAATGTGTGTCCTGCTTTGTTCGCTTTACATTTTCATATGTTTCCACTCTCTCTCAGATTATTTGGACAAATCCCAGATATAAATAATTTCAGCAAGTATTCCTAAGTTCTAAATGTGCTTTTGAAATGATAACTTTGCAATCATGATGTTATCTAAAAAGTAATAATGTCTCCATGTTATCAAATACCCAGCCAACACTCATCTCTCCTCAATTGCTTAATGTATTTTTAATCATTTGGACAGTGACCAAAAGTTCAGTTCAATGGGTCAATAAGTCAGTTTAGCCTTTGTTGTAATTTATATACTCCTCTCTCAATATTTCTGGTTTTCCTTCTCATTTCTATTTGCTAATTTTTTTCTTATACTTTTGTAGAGTCTGGAGTTTGTCGGGATTGTTCTTGTAGTGCCAGTTAAGATGTTCATCTGACATTCTTCTGCATTGTAAATTAGCAGTTGGAGGCTTTGCCGATTTGAGTTTGTTTTGGTAACCGGCTGCCTCGGTGGTGATGCGTATTCCACCAAGAGGGTGATATTGCTGTTCACTTCTGAGAAGTTGGCAGCCCTTTGACGATTGTTATTATCAAATCACATCAGATAACAGGTAGAGCCACGGTTTTATAATGGTTGGCAAGTGGTGCTTTTTTTAACTCTGTTTTAATAACTTAAGATTGTTACAGATACAAATATAATCCACCATTCTATTTCCCTTCTTTTGATAGCTGGGATGCTTCACCCATTATTTTTTTCTCGCCTAATGTTAGTGTTCTATAGAAGCTGTAGGAAAGTTTGAGAAATGTTTGATTCGCCCTTATCATTTGCTAATTTTGAAAATGATGAGTTACTTCCCCAGGAGATTCCCAAGACAGTTGGCTGGTTTATTTTTTTTTTTTAAATAATGTTGAACCCATGGATTTAGACATCCTTGAAATGTTCAAATTCTTACTACAGTTAATACTCTTTCTGATGCGGAGCCATCTTTGAGTAGTAGATTCACGTTGTGACACACACTCAACTTGCACATTTCCAGTTCGTGGATCTGGATTCAGGCACCTGTTTTCTTCGTAAAAGACGATTATTATTAAAAAGACCAAAACAGGGCTCGGCAGCGTGGCCTAGTGGCTAAGGTTCTCGCCTTGATCCCATATGGCCGCTGGTTCTAATCCCGGCAGCTCCACTTCCTCTCTCTCTCTCCTCCTCTCAGTATATCTGACTTTGTAATAAAAATAAAATAAATCTTAAAAAAAAAAAAGACCAAAACATAATAAATGCTGGAGAGAATTGGAGATGGGGAAACTCGTTTACACTATTGGTGAGAATACAAATTAATATAGCCGTCATGGGAAGCAGTATAATGACTTCTCAAGAACTGGAGACATTATGATATGATTCAGCAATTTGACTTCTAGGAATATATGTAAAGGAAGTTCAGAAATTGTACCAAAAAAGACTTCTGCACACTTGAATTTATTTCAGCACTATTCACAATAGCCATCATGTGAGTTCAATGCAAATGTCCATCAGCAAACGGTGAAAAATGGCTGTGAGAATCTAGAGCTTAGAATGCCTGTCGCAATACACTGGTCATTGCTTCTAGATTGTCTGCCCTGGAAATGTTTATGCATTTACTTTTACGATGACATACATCGTGAGTTTATGGTGATGATTCCGGTTTAAATTTAGGACTAAAGAATTTCCATTGGACTTCCTCACCCTTTCGGCTGTTAATTCCTTTTGTTCATTCTACAAGTCTCAGTCTCAGTGACGCCATATGATTCTCTTCTTACTTTATTTCGGAGTGCACACGCGTGGATGCACACTCAGTGATGTCAAGAACGATGCCAGTGCTACCATCCGCAGTAGGATTAGTGAACATTTAGAATCGACCTTGGCCGTTCTCTTCCACATCTCCACTGCAGATACGCGCTCAATGTACAGTGGTTTAAAAATCACTTGAAAGAAAACATTCTCTGTGTGATTGCGTCATCAACGTGGAAGAAGTTGGATTCAGTTCGCTTAATCTTTAAGGTTTTGTTGTTGTTGTTGTTTAAGATTTAGCTTGTGGGTTTGGCGTTGTGGTTCCATGGGCTGAACTGTTGCCTGTAGCGCCAGCATCCGGCTGAGCATGGGTTTGAGTCCAGGGCTCTCAGTTTCTGGTCCAGCTCCCTGCTACTGTGATTAGGACATGCTCCAAGCACTAGAGCCCTTTTCCTGGCTCCGGCATCACGCAGCGCTGGCCATTGTGTTTGGGGAGTGAAGCAGCAGATGAGAAGTCTCCCTCTCTAGCTTTCAAATAAATGAAAGTTTTTTTAAAAGTTGTTTTAGTTTTTTTTTTTTTTTTTTTTTTTTAAGATTTTATTGTTATTGGAAAGCCGGATATACACAGAGGAGGAGAGACAGAGAGGAAGCTCTTCCATCCGATGTTTCACTCCCCAAGTGAGCCGCAACGGGCCGGTGTTGTGCCGATCCAATGCCGGGACCAGGAACCTCTTCTGGGTCTCCCACGCGGGTGCAGGGTCCCAAAGCTTTGGGCCGTCCTCGACTGCTTCCCCAGGCCACAAGCAGGGAGCTGGATGGGAAGTGGAGCTGCCGGGATTAGAACCGGCGCCCATATGGGATCCCGGGGCTTTCAAGGCGAGGACTTTAGCCACTAGGCCACGCTGCCGGGCCCTTTTTTTTTTTTAATTTAAGATTTAGCGGTGGCCATGGTCAGAGTCCCAAGTATTGGGTCCGACCTGGCTCAGGTACCTCCAGCAGCTACCACCCTGCTAAGGGCTAGCTTTTTCTTTCTTTCATTTAAAAGGTTTTATTTATTTGAAAGTCAAAGTTACAGTAAGAAAGGAAAAGACGGGCCTGGTGCAGTTGCCTAGTGGCTAAATCCTTGCCTTGCATGCGCTGGGATCTCATATAGGTGCTGGTTTGTGTCCCAGTTGACCGTGGGAGACCTGAAAGAGGCTCCTGGCTCCTGGCTTCAAATCAGCTCAGCTCTGGTCATTGCAGCCACTTGGGGAGTGAACCAGCAGACGGAAGATCTTTCTCTCTGTCTTTCCTTTTCTCTGTGAATCTGATTTTCCAATAAAAAAAAAAATACATCTTAAAAAAAAAAAAAGGAAGGAAAAGACAGCAAGAGAGATGTTCTGTCTGCGAATTTACTCCCTAGACAGCCACAGTGGCTAAGGCTGGACCAAGCCAAAGCCAGCAGCCTTTGAGACAGGAGTCTCACCGAGTCCCTGTGGGTGCCAGGGACCCAACTACTTGGACCATCTTCCACTGACTTTGAGGCCATTGGCAGGGAGCTAGAGCGTACAGCAAACCACCTGGGATACAGCATCGCAGGCAGCGGCTGTATTTGTTGTACCACAACATACACCCCTAGCTTTGCTTTTTCAGTTCCGCACAAATCATTTCACGGCTTCCGTATTGTCTCTACCAAACATAATGAGGTAAAGGAGCAATATCTTTTTCTTTTCCCTCCTCCTATAAGTGATCATTTTGATAGATTTATGATTTATTTTCCATTTCAGCAGATAGATGTCTGTGTATTCTCTCTAAAATAAGGCAACCTTTAGGCAAAATACAAAGCAAATAGATTCGTAAGCGAACAGGTATAAACCAATATTCTCAAGAGGAAATGTATATTGGAGACTAACACCTCGTGAGGATACATCGCAGTATGCATCCCTACTCCCAAAGAAAAGCAGGACTCTCAATACAACAATTAAATATACCTTGACAATAGGATACTAGGTTTTCCACCTTTGTCTGTAACTGCCGTGCCATCACCAACGCAAATAGCAGCAGAATGTTAAATTTGTAACTGTTACTCAGGGACTATACTACTATTATAATATGGGGGAATTCAAAAGGCTAGATACCACATGTTTGCCTTAATTTAAGATGATATGATGTTATGCATAACGTTATGGATGTTATGTCATGTATCGTATATAAACTAAAATTGAAATGTGAATGGGGGGGTCACAGAATGTGGTTAAGAAATCGCATTTATTTTTTAACATGTTGGCTGCTCAATCCCATGTTAATTAATTCCATAATGATGTCAATTGTTGCTGATGGTATGTTAGTGCTTTTATTTGATCGGGATGATACTCTGCTGGCTCTGCCATCAGACCAGAGAGGGTCTCCCCAATCAGTAGTTGGACTTGACTGGACTATAAGATGATGGACTCTATGCTCGGCATATGCTTGCAAAGAGGGAATCTCAAATGAACTTGGACTATGATTAAGCAACAAGGTGGAGGAACCCACCATGGGGGGAGGGTGTGGGGAGGGGTGGGGAGAATCCCAGTTCCTACGAAATTACAACACAATGTAATTAATGAATAAACTTAATAAAAAAATAATAATATGGGGGAATAATGTTGCGAGGTGGGAAGAAGACGGAGAAAGGAGGAAATTCCTATACCTGCACAACTGTATCATGGAAAAATAACAATCATCTAAAAACTGAACAAAATACGTGTGGGTATGTTTCTATTCGGCAGGATGATGAAATGCTATCTTTTTACTGAGCAGCGTACCTAGGGGTCTTGACACCACAGCACTGACAGGGTCCACCCTCTCTGTGGATGGTCACAGAAGCAGGACTGGTAGGTCAAATTCTACATGCATAAATGCCCGTATCATTTTTCTAGAGATTGCCAAATTCCCTGCAGGACTTGTGACATTTTCTATTCCTGTCTGCGATTCCCCCAGAGCTTTCCCAACAAAACAGATGTTTCTCCAATCTATAGCAAAAAAAAAAAAAAAAAAAAAAAAGGCATATCGGAGGTTTTGAGAATTTCCTGTATAACAAAGCATCCTTTGTACTAGTAAGAGCTTTCTCATATTTTTTTATGTGAACTGTCTATTTCTAGTAAATGTAAAACAAAAAATCAAAGAGAGATTGTAGATTTTTACATCAAATTTTAAATACTGCTAATGGGGCAAGAATTCGTTAAAAATGGTGTATTTGAAGTTGCAGATATGTTTCTAGTTTCTTTTTTAACCTTTTGATCTTTCACTTTTGTATATGTTGTTTTGCTTTATGTCTTTGTCTTGACTCTCTGTATATGTTGTTTTAAATTTTGATATTCAAATTTGTGGGTAGTCTCTTGTTTTGGATTTTTGAATTATAATAAGGAAACTTCTTCCACTCAAGGATACAAACAAGTCACCCATGTTTTCTACTTTTTTTGGGTTTCCTTCCTTTGCATTTATGATTTTATCATAGGGTACAGCAAGGGTTATGGCCAATTCTTTTTCTTGTGATCACCTAGGTGTGTGAATCTCATTTTTCCATCTTTTTCTCTGTTGGTTTCAAAAGCTGCCTTTACCAACACTAACTATCCCTCTGCAACAGAACTACCTTAGGATTCTCCACCCAGTTGCACTGGTCACCTTGTGTTTGTTATGCCAGTACTAAGCTGTTTAATGCTAGAAACTTAACACTTGAACGTTTAGCAATGCTACCCCACCCACAACATTGCAACTTGCTCTTCTTAGTTGATCTTTTACAGCTGTTCTTGTCTTTCTGTCCTGATAATGAAATGTACAATAAATATACCCAACTCATCTGGCTCTAGAAATACTACAGTATTGCAAATTAGCATTCTATTACATTTATGGATTACCTTAGGATAGCTCCTTTTGTTTTTAATGTGAGAAGCAGAGAAACACAGAGACACAAGAGAAGAGCTCCCATCATCTGGTTCACTCCCCTAAAGACTGCCGCGCCAGGATTGTACAAGGCCAGAGCTAGCGGCTGAGAACTCAAGCCAGGGCTCCCACAGTGGTGGCAGGGACCCAACTGCTTAGATCTTCACTGCTACATCCCAGGGTGCGGAGTAGCAGGAAGCTAGACTCAGGAACTGGAGCCAGTGCTTAATCCTAGGCATTCTAATTTGGGATGTAGGCATCTCGACCAGCATCTTAATTGCTACATTAAACACCTGCCCGCAAACCGGCATCTTGATGTTACTGAGTCTTTATTTTATTTTTATTTTTTAAAAGATTTATTCATTTTATTACAGCCAGATATACACAGAGGAGGAGAGACAGAGAGGAAGATCTTCCATCCGATGATTCACTCCCCAAGTGAGCCGCAATGGGCCGGTGCGCGCCGATCCGATGCCGGGAACCTGGAATCTCTTCCAGGTCTCCCACTAGGGTGCAGGGTCCCAATGCATTGGGCCGTCCTCCACTACTTTCCCAGGCCACAAGCAGGGAGCTGGATGGGAAGTAGAGCTTCCGGGATTAGAACCGGCGCCCATATGGGATCCCCAGTGCGTTCAAGGCGAGGACTTTAGCTGCTAGGCCACGCTGCTGGGCTGAGTCTTTTTCTCACCATGGCTTTTATCTCTCTTTTTAAAAAGATGTTTCTTTTTATTTGAAAGGCCAATTTTACAGAGAGAGGCATGGATTCAGAGAGAGAGAAGGTCTTCTACCCACTGGCCCATTCCCCAATCAGCTGCAACAGCCAGAGCTAAACTGATCTGAAGCTAGGAGCCAGGAGCTTCTTCCTTGTCTTCCCCCCTGGGTATAGGGTCACAAGGACTTGGGCAACCCTCCACTGCTTTCCTAGACCAAAAGCGAAGAGCTGGATTGAAGTGGAGAAGTTGGGAAATGAACAGGTGCCCGTATGGGATGCAGCCACTTTTAGGCAGAGGATTAGTATAAAATGCCACTGTGCCAGCTGAGATGTCTGCTACCATTATATCTTTTTTTGTTTATATACTCATTCATATGTGAATAGCAATAGTTTTTATATTTACTTATATCCTGGTAGTAAATAACCTTATTGTTTGTTTTGTTTTTACATGGATATTAATGGGATTTTTGAAAAAAACTTTTCTTGTTTCTTTTGCAATTCTTTTTTTTTTAAGATTTATTTATTTCTATTGGAAAGGCAGATATACAGAGAGGAGAAGAGACAGAGAGGAAAATCTTCAGTCCGATAGTTCACTCCCCAAGTGAGTGCAATGGCTGGAGCTGAGCCCATCCGAAGCCAGGAGTCAGGAGCATGTCTGGGTCTTCCATGCGGGTACAGGATCCCAAGGAGTTGGGCCGTCCTCAACTGCTTTCTCAGGCCACAAGCAGAGAGCTGGATGGGAAGCAGGGCCGTCGGGATTAGAACCAGCGACCATATGGGATCCCGGCTTCATGCAAGGCGAGGACTTTAACCACTAAGCTATCACACTGGGCCCCTCCTGGCATCTGTTGTCGAATGGTGTAGACCAATGCCTCTCATCTTTGTTACGCATGAACAGAGATGGCACATAGCTTTTCCAATTCCTACTCACTCGGGGAAGATTCCAGTGTGTTAGGAATATGTTATCCTGTCAAGTAGAGACCCAAACATCCTCATTATTCAGGTAAGAAACCAAAGTGTAGAGGGATTATGAAGAACTGAACTCAAGGCCAAGTAGTGAGCAAGTGGTGGGGCCTGAGTTAGCCTTCAGGGCCTTCCGGTTTCAAACCCCATCTTCACACAACACTCCTGTTTTTTTTCTTACATGTACTCTCTGTCTCTGCTTTCCTCGGCATTTTAGGTGATTTGACCAGAGTGGAGGAGTGCCAGGGACTAAATATGAGAGACATGGGTAAGCAGAAGCCCCAGTGACAGGCTTCAGACCCTGCTCCGTCTCTCTAGCTGCCCTCATGCTCTCCAGACATGAGAGGTCCTGAGAAATGGGTAAGCAACCTGCTTAGGATGCACAGAGACAAGGCTAGGGGATGTTGACCTCCCCAAGATGGGAGCAGGTGCTGGGTTCTCCGTGGACTCTGCAGCCAGAGCCTGGGAGTGTGTCTGTCTACTTTCACAATTTAGTAAGAAGGGCCTGGGCTGTTCCAAATCAGCTGAGCAGTGGGCAGAGAGGTTTAGAATCACAAAGGAACTTAGTAAATGTGAACCTTATCTAGCAGCAGTTACCTAGTTCGCTGGGCCAAGTGAAAGATGAAAATAAAAGCCGCTTTGCTTTGATAATAGGAAGAGAAATATATTAAAGTCACCCGAGATAGGAAGCGTGGTGGCATATGGGCTACTCCTCTGGCTGCTGTACTGATGTAGGGCACCGGTTCGAGTCCCAACTGCTCCACTTCTGATCCAGCTTTTGGCTGATGGCCTGGTTAAGGAGTGGGAGTGGTTCAAGGCCTTAGGCCCCTGCACCCAAATAGGAGACTGGGAACAAGCGCCTGGCTTCCAGCTATGGCCATTGTGGCCATCTGGGGAGTGATTCAGCGAATGGAACCTGCACCTGTCTCTCCCTTTTCTCTAACTGCATTTCCAGTCAAACAAATAAATGTCTTTTTCAAGTCCCTAAATTACAAAGCATTTTCCTTTCCCTCACAATCTCTCTTGGCCTCTCGTTATAATTTTTATTTACTGTTTAACCTTAAACTTCCTCAAACATAAGGGTAATCATGAACACCCTAACAGGTAAGTGCCAATTTTTATACGCATGTGATGGTCATGTTCCATGACTCATACTGTGTGTGTAGCCGCTGGGTGCTCCAAATGCTGGCCTGGCCTCATGTCCTTGCGGCAACACACCTTGCCTCTCCCTACAGGCTTAGAACAAGGTGAGGACAGTCAGGAGAGGCCTGGGAATCCTGGAGGGCAGAGGAGTGGTATGGCCTAGAACCTGTCAGTGGGAGAAAGAGAGATAGAAGCACACCAGAGCACAGCCCTTTACCACAGAGGGCCGTGGGGGTCGGAAGGGGTGGCCCATCCTCCAGCTTGTTAGAGCCTAACTGTGAAAACCATAGTATCTTCTCAAACATGCAACACAATATTGGGTTTTGTTTTTCTCTTGGAATAGGGCTTAATAATGACCAGCAAGCTGAGCTGTGTAATGCAAAAACCAACAATTCCATTTATGGGGCTGACTAGCAAAAGTACCGGTAGAGATCTCTATACCTAGGACACCGCTGCGGTCATTTGGAGAGGAAATGGCTCCATTTGGGATCCTGACCAGGAGTTGGAGGGAAAGAATGTCTTGGCATTCAGCCCTTGTGGTGTTTCACAGTGCTCAGTGTGACAGTCTGCATTTGGGGAGCCGGAAGAGAAGAGAAGCCAGCCAGAGATATCAGCTGAGACGGGGAACATGGATGGTTTCTCCTCTCCTCCTGCTGCTCCAATACTGGGTTTGGCTTTTTTCTGAGATAAATCAGCATCCACCTAGACTCTTCATCCTCTGGAGTTCAGCGCACAAGTGAGGGACTTAAGCCTCACCTGTGTGTGGCTGGGTGCTACTGAGCTAATGCCCACAGGGGTTCCCCATCAACCACTAGACTACCAGAGATGTACCAATGTATCCGCATCAACTGGGCCATTGTCTATACTTGAGTCCCACATGAAAGTGCCAGAAGACAAGCATCTGGCTTCTCACTTTAAAAATTGGACCCAAGCCATGGTCCACACTCAATAGATACAGACTTGCTCTGGCTCTCACAAGCTGTAGGGTCTCTGTAGCCCAGGCTGGAGGCCAAATGTGCCGGATGAGTTCAGTGCCCGGACAGGGCATGCCGGGGAGCAAGAAACCAGGACTCAGGCGGACAAGGAGGGAGGATCAACCCCCTCCCTGCACAGTCAGAACCACAAGCTACACGGGACTATTTACACTGATGGAGATTAAATAAAATCAACAACTCAATTCTTCAGCCTCATTAACCACAGGTCAAGGAATCGATATTCATCCGTGGCTAGTGGCTGCCAGATTGGACAGTGTGGACAAGACGCTTCCACCACTACAGAAAGCCGTATTTGTATGTAAACATCTGACAGTGCTGCATCCATATTGAGTTAAATATGATACCGTATTGATATTAGCGACATCTTTTCTCTCTCTCTCTTCCTGAGGGCAATAGAACTTCTGGGTTACCTGAATGACACATATTTCTCCTGAGTGCTGGGCACAGGAATGCCCCTCCACTTACACGCATCCGTTCAGTAGTAGTCAGGTGAATCATTACCATAGAATCCCTTTCTTTCCAGTAAAGGTTGCAGAGATAAGTCAGGGTAATGATACAACTATAGAGGTAAGAACATTTTGCTTCAAAATCCCAGCTCCAATCCCCATTATCTTTACAAACTGTGACATTTTCTCATATGAACTAATGCAGTCAGGAAGCAATCCACTACCCTGCCTTGCTTAGAACAGCGTGTGAGACACTGCATACCTGTACAGGGACCGGCTGGGCCTGTCTCCCAGTAAACCTTGGTATATTGTAGACATTGTTTGCACCAGCATTCTTTAGCATGGCAATGTAGGGTTTGTAGCCTCATCCTATTCATGACCCCCCCTTGCCCAAGCCTCCCTTGCAGGTCCCTTGGTCAAGTCCTGGGCACAGCCTGGCACTCACCTGCTGGCAGCTGCTGGCCCAGGAAGCCTGGAGTGCACCCCAACCTCCTGAACGCTTGGCCCTGCTCTCCAGGTGTGTCCTCAGTTGCGTTTCTAGCTCTTGGCTGACTTGCTCGAGGGCATGCACCTTGGCCATATATTCCACCAGACAGCCTCCCAGGTTCTCCACAGCAGTGTGGCTTCTCTCCAGATCTGAAGCAGGTACCGTAGCCAGACCTGAGCTCCTCAGGCCCTGCAGGAAGACACTGCTAATGCCCAGGGCCCGCCGGGTCACACGAGCACCCAGGCCACCTATGCCTGCATTGGGTGCCATCCCCAGATAGACTCCTGGTGCCCGGATGAGGCCACCCATGGCATTGGTCCTGGAGGCTGGGGGGCTCTCCAGGGAAGATGAAGGCCGTGTCCCCCTGAAGGACGCCCTGCGCCTCTGGAAGGGCATGGCAGAGCTGGTGCTGGTGGAAAGACCACTGTCGCTCACAGCTTGCTCGTCACCCTTCTGCCTCTGAGGTGTCCAGCAGGTTTACAGCATCCAGTGGCTCTTGGTGTCTAGTCCCAGCCTCCCTGTGGGCTGGTCATTGGCCCCTCTGGAAGCTGCCCTGTCCCTGGAATGGCTTTGTGTTCTGTCTTCCATGAGTTTCCATCATTCACTAAATTGAAAGAGAAACAGTCCCCGCCCAGGGCTATGTGCAGAGATTGACTCATGCATTCTTTGATGTGCAGGATCATGTGCCTGACCTAGGCTTTCTGCTGGTGATGGTGGAAGCTGGATCAGCAGACACTGTGGGGATGGGGACCCTGGCCTCACGTATTACCTAAGACAGGGACAAGTGGGCATTGGAGCACAGCCTTGTGACCGCTCGCCTCTGACTTCAGATCACAAACTAGGACTCTGTGTGGTTGTTTCAGGGCAAGTCAGTCTGCGTGCATGCGCTGCAGGCAGGCCAGAGTGTGAACACGAATGTCAACTAGCAACTCCAGCATCCAGTAGAAAATATATCCCGTTATTTCCTTCGTGCCCCCAGCCCAGTTTTGGAAGCAGCCTCAGTACCCTCCTTCATGGCTTCATTCTGCCATTCTCTCCACTCCTCTGCCTTCTCATGCTCCAATGATCGCATTCCTCTGAGCTCTAACTCCCATGCTCTGGACCTGGAATCTTGAGCTCAATTCACCTGTTGTACGAAAGCTGTTGCTTACATCTGTTTCCTGGGGAAGCCCTTCCAGTACAATCCATTAGGATTGGAGACCTCTGGGTTTTAATTCCTACTCCTTGCATCTCTTAGGTTCATGTTGTCAAAGGTCACACCTTGATGGTGACTTCTTCAGGGTCAGAGAGCTTCCTTCAGCTCCAGGGATGGATGAGGAGTCTTACCCTGAAGAAAACTCCAAGTTCCAGAGCTGGAGGTTATCCCATATTCTGTGGGGATACAGGGATGGAGCTAACTTCCAGTACTATGCCTAAATCCCTCCTTACTTCACTGCATCCTTCATTCAACTGAGGAAGTAAGTATAGGGTGGACACACACAGCCTTTTGGCTGTGCACTGCACGACTCCAGAAGTATGTTATCACATGTTCTACAACTGCCTGTTCGCCTCCCCCATGAGGAGCCTGAGAGCTGACCTGCCAAATCTGCAAGCCCATAAAGCGGCGGAGTTGAGAGGAAAGGACCTCTTTCAACTCCTAAGCCAGTGACTTATTTTGGACCCTGTCTCCATCAGTTTTTTCATGCTACAGTGAAGCACCTGGCACAAACTGATTATGAAGAAATGAGGGGATAAAAGCCTAAATCCATGAGATGGGCTATAGAGAAGCCTCCCTCCGCCCGCCCCCACCATGGCTAGCTGAGTCTGGGAAGAGGAAGGGCCACCTTGTGAACCAGCAAGCTGAGAAGGTGGGGAGCGGGGCCCAACTCAAATCCTCTCAGAGAAGTCACTTCCCTTAGGAACAACCCGGTGACCCCAGGACCAGGCCCCACATCCGAAACACCGCAACTGGATCAAGATCCTAGTGGCTAAGCACCATTCATTTCTAACTTTTGTTTTATAATGACTTCAGGAGTCAAATAATATTCAAATCACAGTAGACTCATCATTCAGAGAGCAGAGTGTCTATCCAGGTTCCCATGGGCAACGTTGAAAACCCTGGTCACCTCTCACAATATTCTGTATGCTCTTCATTTCTGCTGATTAGACCCTATGACCCGTATTTTCTTTTCTCCCTCATTTTTTTCTTTTTGTCTTTGTTTTGGGCGTTGCAGGAGGCACTTTATAAAGAGATGCGTGTTGGTTATTCAACAGGCTAAGAAATCCACTGTGTTAAGCAGTACTGTCCGTGTTCTCGTTCAGTCAGATGCAAAACTCCTGCTGGAGCACACCCCAAAGTGCAGTTGCAAGGGCTCAGGGTACATGTGAAATGACAGCACAGTGATATCCCGCAATGACTGATGCCCACCAGGTCCTAACCACCAGTGCTGTAAACTCCAGGGCTCACTGAAGGGTTCCAACTACAGGTGAGGCTCTTTGGAAAGCTGTCATGTTTGGTGCTGTTACTCTACTGAATGGAAACATCTTTCTAGTGACCAAGTTAACTTCACATTACCCAGACCCAAACACATGGTCTGTACACACACAGACCTGCGGAGAGAATGAGAAAGGGTTACACCTTGAGCAACACCAGTGCTTCCGAAGACCCGAAGGCAGAGAGCTCTCTCTGGGGGCAAAGACATGTCCTAAAGGGTTTGTTTTTAGCAAAGTATAAATTTCTAATCTTACTATCTATCACACCTATGAAACTTGACTCTTCCAGTGCAAAAATACAGACAGACATAAGTTAGTGTTGGCATTCTTAGTGAAGACTCCATAATTATTTTGAAATGAAGAACAAAAAAAAAAACGAAATGTATTAGCAACTTAATCCCCTGGGTAACAAAATAAGTTTATTTACATATGTATATTTATATACATGTTAGCTGAATTCTATAGGTAAGGAAAAATAAGTCATAATCCACATTTGTATATATAACATATGTATCCGATTACATATATTATATATAACATTTACTATACAGATTTATTTCTACATATGCTCACACACATTGATAATATTAGATGCAACTGGTAACAGAAATGAGATGATAAGGTTAAAGTGGTCAAACAGCAACATGTTAGAAAGTAAATCCTGAATAACATTTGACCTACTTCTCGGTGGGCTGAAAAGTCTTTGCAGAGAAAACAGCTGTGTTCGTGGTAAGCAGGCTCATATAACCAAGACGCATTTTTGAAGGCCATCTCTTGAAGCTTAAACAGGAAAATGTAGGTAGGAAAACAAACAAACAAACAAACAAAAAACACGATAAAAAGACCACAGCAACAACACAAACATGTGATCCAAACATCCAAGTTTAACTTCCAGTCTGATCATAAGAACGTCTATATTGAAAATATACTATCCAACTACTTTCTGTCAGAGAAAGCAAACATCAGGGCATTTAAGGGTTTCTCTGAGCCACTATCTATTAGGAAAAAAAAAAACCACCAGGAAACAGCTACCTATGGACGTTCCTCTTGGATCTCTGAGTCTGACCCATTTACAAGCAAGACCATAGGGATAGGGTGGGGGGGGAGGGACAGAAGCCTGAGAGCCAATGGGCAAATCCGTCTGCTGAAGCTGCCGGTACGCCTTCAACACCAAGGCAAGGCAGAATGATGCTTTCCCCATGCCATTCACTTTGCTAAGATCGCAAGAGGAAGGTTAAAAAAAAAAACTTCAGACTTCTTAAGTAAACATGTTCCTCAGGGCACACCTTGGTCTTCTGAGAAAACAAACCTAAACCCCAATGAACATTTACCCTTTGAAGAAGGACATTCTAGGGCACCCAGGCTGGGATCTGAGACAGGTGGTTCCCAAAGCAGCTGCAGGAAAGGCGTTTTTTTTAAGAGCAGCCTCTTTATGCCAAGAGCAGGCAGTCAGATATCGCCCTGATGGAAGCTCCTGGTCCCGTGATGTCAGAGGGATGTGGTCTTCAGATGCCCAAAGTCTCCACAACGCATCTACTACCTGGAATGGCCTTGATGTCCCATGATGCACAGGTTCCATCCCCTGGGGGAACAAGCCGTTCGTTTCCTGCTTTGTGTCTGAGTTGGTCATCTTCCCCCAGGGGTCCCAGCTGCGTTAACCAGTGCGCAGCACGGAGGAGAACGTTTGGGTCACAAAAATGGAGAAGAACCAGTGCTTTGAGAATCACTCTGAGGAGGTTATATTTGTCCATTTTAACATTCAGCTTTCACATTCAGTCTCTTACCTCATCCGTTGGGGGATCTTAGGACCTCTAAGTGTTCATGAACACTTGTTAAGAGAAGCAATCAATGCAACCGCTTTGCTTAGAAATATCTTTATTTTATAAAGCCACAGATCGTTCTGCAAAGTTCTTTTTTAAAGCACACGTACAAAAAAAGATGTTGACAATTGTTAGGGGAAAAAAAAAAAGCTGAAATGTCTCTTATTCAGTCATAGTTACATAAAGGTTATATTTATAATATATATATATATTTGTATATTTATAATTTAGAGATGAAAAATAGAGAGGGGTAAAGCAAAGGCTGCTATAGTTAGATCTCAGAGACTTGATCATTTGCCACGAACAGTGTTTCTTGACAGAATGGATTCACAAGGACCATCCCAGTGTCGCGGTAGTCGCCGTTGGCTGGGGAGCGGGGTTCTGACAGCTGGTCCTGGACAAAGGCAGGAGATGAGACCGTGTGAGTTCCTGAGGAGGCTTTACCTAAACAAATGCACCTGCAAGCACTTATGTGGCGTGGCATCATCCCCTCCACCAGAACCAAGGGGCACAGCCTTGTCAGATTTCTATAGCGGCTTCCAGCCAAAGTTTCCTACCCTTGGCCCTACTGACAGAAATGGCACTGTTTTCTTTCCCGTGGCTATGGAGGCTAAATGCATGACCTGAAGAGCTCCCAGCTTCCTGTTCAGTAAAACTCAGCTCCCCGAGAGTATAGACTTTACCTCTTGCCTGTTTGTCTCACAGACCACTGGGAAACCTCACTTTTCCTGAACACCTTACACTCACCAAACACCCTCTTTCCCTACTGCCTGTGCTTAGAGGCTAACAAACCAGTCATCTGCAAGGGAGAACTCTCCACTCTCAAATACCCAGGCCTGCTCAGAATTCTTGTCCCACTTGCTCTAACACCAGAAGTGCCAAGTTGCACAGATCTGAATCTCTGAGTGCCAGTTACCTGGATGGCAGTAAGATGCTCTCAACTAGCAAAGGCTGTGAGCATTTGGGGGCTCCTCGGTAGCTAACAGATTCAGATCTAGGCATGAATTTAGGTGGAAACAAGAAAATTCATAGCTCTTCCCAATTCTAGACGGCTGCCGCAGCAACGCAACACCAGACCTATCCATGCCACAGCTGTTTAGGAAAGTCATCATTTCAAGAAGCCACGGTCCTATGAAAAATTATTTCTAAACCAAACAAATTGCTTATGAGACATGCTTCATCTCTATAGATCATGGGAGTGGGGGGAGAAGAGATGACTCTGTTGGCAAAGGACAAATAATCTCTTCCATGTCTAACATCAGCTTCGGAAGGGTGGACGTGAGGCCAGGCGCTGTTCACTCGGGAAAGTGGCTGTGAGTCAGAGAGGGGATGTGTCGAGGCTGGGCTGGGCTGGGCTGGCGAAGGGAATTTGGAGGCTTAGAGGTGGTTGCTGTCTCTAGTTTCACAACGGAAGTGTACATCAAAAGCGAACCATGCGGGTATGCTTCAGCGTGGGAAAAAAAAGAGAAAGCCCTTCAGGAAATAATCCAGGCAAAAATGAAGAAGAAAGGAGAAGACAAGGGAGGCGACAAGGGGCAGGGAAGCGAAGGAACGGGAAAAGAATGGGAATTTCCAAGCACCCTTCCAGCATCATCGTTTTGCCTACTGTACAGACAGATTCGTGTTTTGCTGCTGTCATCAAGAGCGCAGGGGAGCAGGACAGAGAAACGCGCTTAGACAAAGCATTTGGCAGCTCCAAAGTTGGCAGACAGAGAGAGGAGATGGTAAGAGCACATTCAAGGGTGCAGAACATTGTAGAACACAACCAGGACCCTGGCAACACCGTATGGGGGGGTTTACGACACACTTCTGCCCCCGGCTGTCTGCCTCTCTGCTCCCAGTTGCCAGCCTTGGCCCTCAACTAGTGTGATCCCAGAGACTAAGAATGAATTGAAATATTGCTCTGAGTATAGCAGGATCATAGCAGTGGACTGCAAGGAGAGAAACAGTGATAGAATGCTCTCTGAAGCCAAACTGAGCTTGGTTCAGGAGCACCCTCTGTCATCAGAACCTGTGGCTTGCAGTGGCCTGGAGCTCTGTGTCAGAACGTGGATGTCCTATACGCAGGGCTTTATCCAGTGTGACTTTGCAAACAGAATAGGAATTGATTAGGGTTTCTGGGTTCACAGTCCATATTCAAAGTGAGGTCAGCCCCTTTGGTGACTTCCATGTTATGCTATAGTAGTACTTAGGAACACGTTGTTACCCTAAGCAGCTTGTCATTCTATCCCCAAGTTATTATTATCATTATTTTTCATTGAGAGGCAGAGACAAAGCCGGGAAGCTCCTTACTGGTTAACTATCCAAATCCCTGTAACAGCCTCTACGTATGCACACATCTGCGGTGTACCAGGCTTCGGGCTGGGTGACGGAAGTGAACAAAATTCATAGTTCAATCACGTGATGGTCCTTATCATGTAGCTGCCACCTGTCAGGCATTGTTTAGCGCTCTGCGGATAGTAAACACAACAGAGTTTATGTTCTGGCGAGGGAGCCAGACCACAGACCAGTCACCAGAAAGACAGTGGATACAATATGCTAATGGAACGTGCTCTGAAGGGAAGCCACGGTGGGCAGGGACAGAGAAGATGGTGGGGGCTCTAAACAATACAAAGCAGGCAGTGAAGATCTCTCCAAGGCTGGGATGCATGAATAGGGACCTGAGAGAGATAAAGAATAAGGCAGCAGAATAGCAGCTCAAGCAGGTTCAAAGTCAACCTTGGTTGGAGTGGCAGTGAGGGGAGGGGCGAGGGGAGGCACAGAGGGAGAGCGCTGCTTGTTGGAGCAAAGCCAGAAATCAGTGTGGCTTCAGTCAATGATCAGGGTCTGGGAGGTGAGCAGCTGGGTTTGATGTGCCAGCTGTGGCTGAGGCAGACACGAGGCCCAGCTGTTCTCCAACAGTTGGCAGAGCATGAAGCACTTGGAGACTTCGCTTTCAGAAGCTATCAAGGCAGTCACAGAGTGAGAGAGGAAAGGGGCTCAGGCCCAGGGAGCAGTAGAGCCAATGAGAAGAGTTCTTCCTCTAGGGCTCGGGGATAGTGGGATGTAACGTGTGCCAGGAAAGTCAGTTCCTGTGACCCAAGTGGACACATCAGGTAAGTGTTGGGACTTAGAGGAAGAGGCGAAATCAAGAGCTCAGTTTGGGTACACATTGGACACGTACTGGAAGTGACCTGGACCAGAACCTGCAGTTCAGGGGAAGAAGCAAGGCCACGGTCAAAATTCTGGAGTTCATGATGCAGAGACTGCACTGACACCATAAATCTATGGCGAGATGAGGGGCCATGGCAGGACTGAGCCTAGGCCATGAGTGACCAGAGGTAGGGAAAGGACAAGAAAGCAATGATAGGGGTTCAGAAGAAACTGCCAAGAGGTAAAGGGAGGGCCAGAGGGAATGGGGCCCTGCTGCCTTTGAAAAAGTTTTAGGGAGGAAATGACTGACTGTCAGAATTGCTGCTAAAGCAGTCAGACAAGCGCACGGGGTTCACCACTGGGCTCAGCAACACGGAAGTCACTGGTTATGTGTATGGGGGAAGAGCCGGCCCACACTGTAACATTAGCTCAATAATCACATTGCTCATAAATTCCATGATGAAAAAACATCACAACGGGGGGGGGGGGGCAGAATCTAGTCTAGTAGGTGAGGAAGGCCTCCCAAGGAAGTGACATTTAGACTGGGCCTTGCGTGACAGGCATGGGTCACCGAAATGACGGAAGGGAGTGGTGGGGAGGGACAGAAGACACACTACTACAGGAGGGACCAGCTCAGGTACAGATCTGGAGTGAGTGTGATGTCATTCATCGCTGTGAAGGAGCAGGAAGAAACTCACTGTGGCTGGAGCTTAACAAATGAGGGGGACTGGAGGCATTCTGTAAGGCTGGACAACTGGGCTAGGGGTAGGCCTGCCCACTGGGCCTGTAAAAGGCTGAATTTCAGCTTCAGGACAAGGGGGAGTGATTGCAGGGTTCTGGGCTTGGGGACAAGGTGACCATATCTATACTGGCCAAAATCATCAGGCTGCTGTGGGGTAGATCTAAGGGGGGGGGATGTGAAGATGAGCCCCCGCAGGAACACTTCTTCGTTCCCACTGCCTCCGCTCAGCTGCCCACCACCCTCCTTATCCGTGGCAACTGCATCGTCACTGGTCTATTAATAGTCTGTTGTTCTACCTGCCTTGTCTCCATTCACCCGCCCATCACACCACCTTTCCGCTCCCTCCTTTTCCATTCCCAAGTATCATTTTTAGAGGATTTTTACTGGACATCAGCATGGTCCTTCTAAAACTAGGTCACCCAGACTCAAAGCTCTCAATGATCCTCTGCTGTCCCCACCGAACACTAAAATCTGTAACGACCGTTCAGGTGTGTGTCTGACTTGCCCCTTTATCTTGCTTTTGTACGCCACCCTGACCTCTGCCCCATCCTCCACCTGATGAGAACAGGAAAAATGAGCTCTGTGGTCATCTGCGGCTCCCAGGGGCCAGCTGCAATTCCCAGTGCAGCTCATCCCCAGTCCTCTGTTACCCCACACCCAGCGCACTTCCACCTGCTCTCAGATACCTCCTTTGCCGGAGCATCTATTCAAGCCCAGCATCCTCTGTAGTAGATTCTGGGAGGGTCTTCCATACCCTGTCTGCAACTCTTCCTGGGATCCCCCTAACTTATGCTCTTTCTGTGTGAATCTGTGATTTGCTTCTCAATCACATCTCAGAATCTAAGCCTCTTGAGAGCAAGCTATTATCTTCACAATCTCCAGGGGGCGCCTGCTTACCTCAGAGGTCTCCAGGGACTGGATCTCCCTGGGTAGCTCCACAGCATGCCTGTTGAAGTAGTCCATGGTGATGGCGTTGTTCCAGTAGCTCAGGTTGTTCTCAGGGTTGGCCGTCTTCTTTTTCCTCCTCAGGCAACATACTGTCATCAGGATGGCTATGGAGAGAGACTGAGTCAGGAGCCGGAAATATGAGGACAGAGTCCACTCAGCCAGTAATAAATGCCTGACCTCAGGTAGGGCTATGGAGGGTATATATTCAGGCACTTGCCCTTTTCAGCATCCATTTGTTCTTTTAACCTAGGTCTATATGTGCTGAGCACCTGCTCTGAGACATAATCTGTTAGAGTGAACCAAAGGCCTAGGCCTCCTTGTTTTTGAGTGCCTATTCTAGCACATACGTGGAGGAGTGTCGAGGCAGGGGTCAGGTCAGACAATTTATGCAAAAGTAAATGAATGCATAAGGTAAACTGAGAGTGATTAAAAAAAAAGGCTATTTGAAGACAATGAAGAGGCAAGGAGGGGAGCAAGGATAAGGAAACTTTCTATTTTAGAGTCAGCATGTGAAGTCACTGAGGAGGTGATCTTGAAGACTGGAGACTGGAAATGCAGTCCAAGGGAGTTAGTCATGTGTGGTATGTTCCAAGTGGGAAAACACAGAATGTGCAAAGGGCTTAAGATGGAATTTTCTCAGCATGCTTGGAGAGAAAAAAGCAGTTCCAGGATAGAGTAAGACGGGAGATAAGGCCAGAGCAGGGCTTACAGCTGCACCCAAAGGGCAAGGAACTGGCATGTAATTTGGTTCCATCTTTGGATGCTGCAGCCCTGCTCCCTGAGTCTTACCAAGAAAGGTCTTTTGCTTGCTCAGTGGGACGGTCACTAAAGTTTTGCTGCATACAGCATGAAGCACACCTCGAGCTGTAGTCCTGGGGAAAGCAGATTTCTCCAGAGTTGGGGGCTAGCAGAAAGAAGGGCAGGGCACAGTGGAGCTGACACGCAAACTCTTGACTTCCACAAAGGGCTGACAGCAGAGGCTTCCGGAACAACTCCACAGGGCAGATCTGAGACTTGATAAAATAGTTTCTCTGCACATCACACTGTACCTCTCCCCAGCCCTAGCTGGCAACTCCACAGGACTTAGAACTTGGGGGCACAGTTCTAGGCATATAAGAAATATAACCTATGGAGTCAAAACTGCTAGGGCTTAAAATCTGCCAAGATCAGCAAAATTATACTTCAACACAACAAATGGCTAAATACTAAAATGAAATAGACACGAGACAGCTGAATGGTACCTTATAGCCATTTTAAGGTATATGGCAGCCGGCCCTGTATATAAACTAAAATTGAAATGTCAATGAGCTAATCATAGGTTGTGGTTAAGAACTTGCTTTTTTTTTTTTTTTTAAACATACTGGTTACTCACAACCATGTCAATTCCATAATGTTGCAAACTGCTGTTGATGTTATATTGGGACTCTTAATTGACTGGGATGATATTCTACCAGCTCTAACTTCGGACCAGAAATGGTCTCCCCAAGAAACTGTTCAACCCATCTGGACAACAAAGAGCTGGACTCTATGCTTGGTACACGTATGCAAGGAAAGAATCTTGATTGAATTTGAACTGTAATACTGCATCAAGGTGGAGGAATCCACCAGGGGGGAGGGGCGTGGGGGGGGGATTCCCAGAGCCTATGAAACTGTCACATAATGCAAAATAATTAATAATAATAAAAAAACTGCTAGGGTTTCCAGCTTATAGAGAGAAAACTGAGGCACAGAGAGGCAAGGGGGTGGACATGCTGAAGAGCAAATCCAGGCAGCGGGGCTACGAAGTCCATGCTCTGGCTGATACATAAACCTCCCTAAAGCCCTGCATCCCCCAGCACAAATGGCTTCAGCTTCTTGGGTTGTGTGGGGACCTGGATGCTCAGTCTCTGAGACCCACGGGACCCCTGGGAAAGAAGCCTGTCTGGGTTTTATTGATGAATCAAGTGTACAGACTTGCTTGGGCATGCTGCAGAAAGGTGAACCAATGACAACCTGAGAGAAGCTCTTAGGAGAAGCCAGTGCATGCGCAATGAGCACATCCCGCTGCAGGTTCACCATCATCAGGGCCTCCCAGGATCTGAAACAGCAAGCCAGTGGCGGGCAGGTTTATATTTGACACCCTGGCAGTGCCAGCTAACTGCAACACCAGCACCAGAGGGCAGCAGAGGAGCAGTCGTCCCTATAGGAATCATGGCCAGAATTGGGGTGGATGGATGCTGGCGCTGGGTAATTGCAACGGTACAGACCGGAAGTTTGGAGGCCCAGCCCTGAACCCCATGGACTGATGGAATAATTCTGCAGCCTTCCTTTTAGCTGCTAGCTTTGCTGGCGTCTCAACCTGAAGGAGACTCTGAACAGGTCAAAATACAAGGTGCATGCTATGTCATGTGGTCCACTTTGATTAAAACAAAACAAAACAAAAAACCCCCCAACAAACCAAAAACATCTACCTCATTTACCACTACTCCAGACCCTTTTTAACAAACCTTTAAACAACATGCAAGTTTCTATATGAGCTCAAGGGAATTTCAGAGATTAGTTGGTACAGAGTTTTCCAAATTTTGTGGGTTTCTTCCTCCCTTCCTCCCTTCCTTCCAAAGCAGCTTCTCTTCAAAGGTTGAAGAGAAAAAGGGGGCAAGGAAAAGGATGTTAAAAAAAAAAAAACCATGTTCATGAGCCAGATGTATGGTTTACACATTTTCCTGAGACTACTTATGTCTCCAATCTACTAAACAAACAGGATCAAGGTTGTTGATGTGATCTTGGCTATTGCCCACTCAGTCTGGTGAAAGGATGTGAATTCAAACAATAATCCACTTTGTGCATCATTTGAGTCGGTTCCGAAAGCTTTCCCAGCCTCGGCTTTCTCTGGGAAGATTGAAGGAATTTAGTAGCAGTTGACACAGTCCCTGGATTACAGCAGATGCCAATGCGTCCCTACCCCCATGCTACATTTTTATTCTATAAATGGAACAGGAACCCAGGGAGGAGTTCTTCAAAGACATGCGGCTAGCCAAGGCCTGTAAGAGGTAGCAGAATCCATGTCTTCTGATCTCCACGCTAGCACTTCTACCAGGCACATTACTTCTGTGCAGAGGCCTGGGCCTCTTTTGAAGGTCAGACGCACGGATCCTGCCTCCTGGGAAGCGCGGCCACTGTTGCAAGCAGGCCTAGGAGCTGGAACAGTGAGTTCTATTTGTGCTTTCTCCCCAATTTGCTCTCAGTGTTCCTGGCCTGTGGGGATTACACCCCGTAGGCTGTCAGTGCTCCTGGCCTCATGAGATGCTCCCCAGGAAGTTTCATTTACTGCAAGTCAGCCTGGCTACAGGTGCAGCGCACCTTGGAGTCAAAGGCATAGGTTCAAGTCATGACTCTAACCTAGTATCGCATCTGGTAGGCCACTCCTCTGGAAAATACAGACTTCATGAGACTGTAACGGGAATCAAAGAGACAACGGAATGAAAAAGACCAAGCATGGTGTCTGACACAGGATATGCCCAATGACTTGGAATTCTCATGCTTCTAGCATCCCCCCAAAAGAGAATCTACAAAACAAAGGTTGGGCCTCAATGACCGCTGGGTGACTCAAGGCTAGAGCTCCACCTGCGGTTTAGGACTTTCGTTATTTCAGTGGCTGGACCTTTCATCAAAGAGAGCAAAGTATAACACAAAATGATGGTGTCTCTAATCCAATCCCTGTGTTTTATAATCTCTTTAACCCACCAGCAACTGTCTGAGGATGGAGCTACTGCTCATTCTATTTACAGAAGTGGTAACCGTAGGTCATGGAAATGACCAACACTAAGCTTAATCACACAGCTGATTATCCTAACTTCAACCCAAGTCTCTAAAGTGACTTGTAGGTTGGTGCTCATTGTCCTATATTGTCCTAGACACTAGAAGAAGCATAGAAGAAGTCAGGGTTGTAGAGAAGTTTTGTAAAACAACAAAGCCCTGAAAATATATATTGGTAGCCAATCCCTTTCTCCACACAGCTTAACAGCTTCAACTTTTCTTGTTTTTCTGAAAGCAACAGCCACTCAGTCGTCAGACGTGGCAGAAACGTTCTCATGTTTTCAAACAGGTAAGCTTTCTTGGTTTCCCAGGAGTGTCCATGAGGACTCATCAACGGCTCTATAGATGTATGACAACAAGCAGGACCATTGATTTTCAGAAGGAGCCCTGGGAAGCACCCTCACATTGCCGGGGGAGGCTCTCCTGCAGGTGGTAGGGCCTGTTGTATGGGTATAAACAGAAATGAGGCCTCCTGGGCCGCCAAGGAGCCAACCTTCTCAGCCAACAGCTATCTCTAGCTCTCTGGCCTTTTTGATCATGCATTGTAAGCCCTAGCAACGGCAAGATTAATAATAATCACTAAAAGATTACTTTGTCCACAGCAGACAATGGGAAAGACCTTACACAAAGTCTCTGATCTTACAAGTCTTTGAGGTAGGTGTTGAAGCATTCCATGAAAAAGCCCCATTCAGGTTGCCCAGTGAAGGCAACAAGCAGATGGAAAGCCCAGCTGTGGTGCCTTATTGCCAAGTCATGACTTCCTGTCACAGGGAGATATTTCTGTATTGGTACAGGGCACAATTCCTTGACCAGCTCAAGAACTCCCACTGGCCTGGCAGAAAATTTCTTAGAACTGCTCCACAGTTTGAGATCCCCCTGTTCCCCAAAACTTCATGGATGGCAGGCCTATGCTGTCATCTGGGGCTATCCTTGCCTACGTGGGCCCTTTCAAAACACTTTGTGAATGATTCTCCCATAATTCTCTTGCAGCCTAACCCTGTTTTAGTGTTTACCTCTTGAAACATTCAAGTTAACCTCATGGACACTAGTCCCGATTACAAACAAGAAAACATTGGATCTATATTTAAATAGGCTCCATAGTCGATGAGTGGTACCAGCTAGAACCGCACATATACAGCTGTATTTGTTTTATATACAGGAAACCATAAACCAGCAAAAGGAAGGCGGTGGTGCCAGTGTGAGGGGTGAGCTAGAGCCGGGGACAGTCGTTTCCTTCTGTTGGAGATCAAGAAAGCAGGCAAGGGGGACTTGAAAGATGTGGAAGTAAACCAGGCTAGACACCATGCAAAGGCTACATATACAATAAGCCAGTTGGAAGGCTCAGTGACTGACTTCCCAGCCAGGCAGATAGGACTAGCACATAGAAGAGGGGTGGGAGGGTCTGGCCCAAGCACCAAGGCAGCCCCAAGTATGGTTGGAATTCAACAAATTTTAACTGGTTAATATCTAACTGCTCATTTTGTATTGTCCATGAGTGATGTTACAAATGTCCAAAATGGCCCTTGGCATAAATATTTTCCCTCTGCTCAAACAGAAAGAGGTTCCTACTCTGTAGTGCTAGCTGAGAGGTACGTAAGAGCTGTCATAGGCTGCAGCCAAGGCGATACTCCTTGGACAACCTAGCCTGGCTCTCTGTGTTTCTCCCTTGTCCTCCTTATGTTGGTCCATTAGCCCCAGGGAGATAAGCCACTTGGCCACACCTCTTTCTGGTTCCAATATCTTATCTTGCTTCACTGGCTAGAGTTGTTCTGACCTGTTTTTGTCTATAATTATCCCAGAGTGTTGGGATAATGGAGAGGTGTTGTCCTGCTTCTGCCAGGCTCAACTCAGACTGGTTATAAAGAACATCTATATAAACTTATAACTGACACCAGTTTCTCGATGTCAGCTTCCATAAATCCCCAGGGCCTCACACTGGGGCTGGGTGAAGACATTCTCAAGAATGCAAGTGACACAGAGGCAGGAAAGCCTGTGGAAATTCAGAGCCTGTGACAAGGTGAGCAAGGACTGATCCTGCACGAGCCCAGCAACGAGTCAGTAAATGCCATGTGTCCTGATGGTGGCAGCAGAGACAAGCTCAGCAGTCACAAGCTTCTTGCTCCAGTCAAGCTGCCTGGAACAATCTTTATTTTTAGCACCTTTAAAAAACCAGTGTCTGGCAGGGCTCAGCCATGTCTCAGAGCCCCGGCACAGTTACCCTTCCAGCCACTAGGTGGAGCTCATGGTCTATTTGCCTTCTCAGGCAAGCTGAAGCAGAGCCAGGGCCAATGCCGGTCTCCCTGGCAAAGGGGTCTCATGGTTGCTACCAACTCAGCTGCCTGGAATATCTGGGAAATTACCAAAGGGTAAGGTGCTTTAACCTCTGGGGCTTTAGGATAAAGGGAACCAGCAGGAAGATCAGAAACTCGGCACTGGAGAGGTGCGTTTACCCAAATGATCAGATGAGGCTGGATTGTACAAAGAGCTAAAAATAACAGGACAGACATTGGAAGAACATGTTTCTACCAGTGTCCATCTCACCGGGATCTTTGCAAGGCTAATGATAGTCCAAAAAACTTAGGGGTCATGATCAAGGACATGTGATTAATAGGGAGGTAGCCATGGCAGAGGTTGGGGCCTTGCTCAGCGCAAGTTTATGTAAGCTTCTTGGGCAGGTGATGGAATGGTGGGACAGAAGCCAATGGTCACAGGGGTTACGAGAGTTCTATGTTCCTAAGAAAGCAGTGTGCTTTATCCTCAGCACCTGAAGACACATTCCAACAGGCTAGGAGCACTCAGCTTTGTAGCAAGATCTAATCTGATTTCAAATCCTAGTATCTAGCAAAAGGGCTGTGCAAAGTCAAGACCATATTAGAATGGTAAAATCCTGCTAGGTGTGGTCTTCGGGGGAACAGGCTAGGCTTGCTCTACAGTCACCCATCCCACAGGAAGAGCAGGTGCTGAAAGTTGGAGAGAGAGCTACACATCTCTGATTTCCCCGGTTACTGACACAGTGCCTCTCACACACTGTTAATGCAGGAAATACTCATCATGAGTTCTCTCTGCCATGGCCAGGCATAAGAAAGAATGCTGTCTTAGGCATTCCTGTGTGGATAGCAGGTGTGGAGGTGGTTGGCTGGGGTGGGCAGACCCAGGGCAGTGCACCCTGTTGAGGACCACCTGAAGGGACTGGGATGAACAGTTTAGACAGAAAGAAATCTCTCTGCAAATCACTTGAGATGCTTCAGGGGTTATGCAACTGTTTTGTGTGGTGTCCGAAAGTTACAAAGAAGAAATTGCAAGCAAACAAATTCCAGGCCTGAAAGAGAGCTGGCTAGCAATCTGAGATAAAGGGAGAACGGGCTGTCCAAGGAGTGAGTTCAGAGCAGTCAGAAGAGGATTTGGTTCAAGGGTAGCTTGATGCTAACTATCTGTGGTGGAGGTGAGTACAGTGAGCATTCTGAAAGGTTATGAAAAAAAATCAAGAATTAAAGACAAGCAAAAAAGGAAGATTAAAGGAAGCCTGACTGTTAGGCTCCTTACACGAGACATCAGGGGCATAGCTCATGACTTCTCATTCACAAAGAAAAAGGAAGACCTTGTGGGGGGCAAAAATCCAATGTGGAAGTCCCTTGCACCAATTGGCACCAACTATAAACAACCAGAATGGGGGCAGAGGTTGTGGGCCAGGGTGAGCGCAGCTACAATCCACAGGAACTTTCAAACCTTAATTTAACTGCGATAGTATTTACGCAAAGGCTAGGAGAACTTCCCACCAGGTGAAAGCATCTCCTCTTTCTTGGGGGAAAGACAGAGGAAGGAAATTTGAAGGAGGACAGGAGAGAGAAGAGAAGAGAGATGGAGACAGGAGAGCGAGGCGAGGGCTTTGCTAGCCAGGGGCTGCAGATCTGAAAGCAGCAACCTTCCCTTGTGGTGTCCTGGTGCTGTCCAGGCACTGAAGGCAGCTCTTGTGGTAAGTATGCCGAGAGCTCTCTCAGCTCCCACCCAGTCCTGCTTCTCTGATCCCAGGGGAGCCAGGTCACTGGATGTGAGGCTTCTGTCCTGCTGACCTTGTTTCCTGGATGAGCTATGTGATGGCTGCTTAACTCTGCAGACAATTCTGAGGGTGAGTCATCTTGCTGTGGTTGAGGTATATTGGGAGGAGGGGTATGGGAGGAAGCAAGGCACTTACAGCAGGAAGAGATGGGTACACTGATGGCGAGGATCACCCAGGCAATGTCCATCTTGCTCAGGCAGATGGTGGCTCTGTGCTGGGGCTTGTCCCCTTCAGCCACATGTGAGATGTTCCCTGCGGTTCCAGGCCTCCAGGTTCCGGCAGGGACCAGGCGGTTGAGGAAGTTCCCTGTGGCTGTGGACAACACTGTGGAGAAAGGATGGGATCCCCTGTTGGCCATGGTGGGGGTGACTGTAGTTTCCTTCTCAACTCGAGAGACAGTGCCTTCTGGAACCCCAGGAGGCCGGGCTGGTGCCTGTGGGGTTGTGGATGTTCCCTGAGGAATCCCCTGGAAAGGGGCTGAGACACTGGCATGAAAGGCAGCCTGGGTGGGTCCTGTGGTGGCTGTGAAGACCCCAGAGCTGGCAGGCAGTGATCGGCTGATGCCAGGGGTGACAGCAAGCCAAGATTCACTGTGGCTGGGGCCATCCTGCAGGTCACCACGAGGAGGCTGAGAAGGCACTGGGGCAGGCTGTGGACGGGTCGGGGCACCTGAGGCTGCTGTGGTGTCCGGCTCCAGTCCTTGGCCAGTGAAAGTGGAACCACCACCCTGGTCTGCCCTGTTGAGGCCTAGCTTGTCCTCTGCTGGCAATAGAGGGTGGGTGGCTGGGGGCCAGAAAGTACTGCTGGGTGCTGTGGTTGCAGCCACTGTCTGGGACCGTGGTGAGGAGGAATAGTCCCAGAGTGGAGGTCTGGGGGTTAGGAAAGAGGTGTCTGATTCCACAGATCCTGTGAAGTTGCCTTTGTAGATCTGGAAGATCTTCCCCAGGGGGCGCTTCTGTCCCAGGTGTGTGGAGCTCTGATTTTGTCTCCGCTGGCCTTCCTTCCTCCCAGAGTGGCTGCCAGGTGCAGGAGGTACAGGGCGTGATGAGCTACCAGCCCCCTTTCGGGAAGAGCCAGGAGGCCTAGGAGGCCTCCGGGTGGTGGCCCGAGGGTGCTGCACTGTGCTCGGGTGGCTGGGGGCTTGGCCTGATGACTTTGTTGGCAGGACGGTGGGGTCAGCATTCCCTGGGGGGTGACCCTCTGAGAGGGCGGATGTGCTTGCCATGGCAGCTGGCAGGTGTCCCGTAGATAGGGGGCCTTCAGAATGGGGAGTGGTTGCCGTCGCCATGATGACAGAGCCTGTGTTTGCTGAAGGGTGCCCGTCTGCATGGGCCATCATTGATGTTGTGGGAGCTGCAGCCTGAGAGGAGGGTCCATTGGGATGGGATGTCAGCGTCATCATGGAAGGGTGTCTAGTAGAGTTGTGCAGCGTTGTCAGCATGGTGCCTGAGGAGAGGACCTTAAGAGATTCCCTGGGAGACGGTTCCTGGACAGCAAATACCAGTGCTTCGGTCAGTGCCAAGATCAGGAGGAAGCCTTAGGAGGGAGACAGAGAGAAGAGGTAAAACACCTGGGAACAGCTTGTAGGTGGGTCCTTCCTCACCATGACCTTGGACAGCTCTGTGCACTCAGGGAAGATGCCAGGAGCACTCCTGAGACCCAGGCTGCTAGAAATGGGTCAAACCCATTGGGTGGTTATCAGTCAGAACTTGCTGCGAAGAGAAATTTGTACCACATGAACCAGCTTAGCCAAAGTGGCTAGTCTCATCCTGCCACAAATGCCCTTTACCCGAGGGCAGCTTTTTGGAATATACTATGATTGGTGGAGGCTACACATTTCTCTTCTGCAACAAGATGGTGACCAAGGTCAGCTTGGCCCCACAGAAGCTGGCAATTCTGTGTGAGCCACTCAGACTGGAATGTGGAAGAGCTGGGAGAGCTTCTGTGCCCTTTTCCAATCCTCCATTTAAAACCAGACAACATTACAAATGGACAGATCTCTGTTCAGGTCCATGCACCAAACCATCTACACAAAAATGGCCCTGGGAGAGTTTGTGCTAGTTCACAAATAATCCAAAATTAGTATGTTTCAATGGGATAGGAGAGTGATAGGCCAGAGGGGGGGCACACGTTCTGAGCAGGGTGATCATATTAGGTGCCCACAAAGCATTTGATAGACTTTTGGAAGAGATGGTTGACTCTTCAAGCACCTAATGATATTTTATTTTATGTTATTGTTATTAGTATTAGCCACTTTTCCTATAGCACTCATGTGGCTGAACACTTCAGGAAAAAAACTCCATTGGTGATTTTTTTTTGAGCCCCTTTGAGTAGCAAGAGAGCTTCTCAATGTTAAAAACCAAGACTCTTGCATGTCAGCCAATGTGTAGACTCCCAGTTGAATGAGTTAAAAATATTTCTAAACATGTGTAGGTTTTATTAATCAAAATAGTATCCAACATTTCAAAATAGTACCTCATATAAACAGGAGACAAAGGATCTACTCAAGATTATAACTACACAATGGACTGTCACAACACATGGCTTAGCAACTACTAGTTTCAACTGTTGCATATTGGCCAGACAGTCTTTCAAGACTAGACTTGGACACGTTATGTTAACTGCTCCTTGTTCACAGTAGCCATCTTTCCTTCAGCCCCCACTCACCCTGTAGACTGGGTAGATATCTGTATCAATGTGATAACTCCTTTAGAACCTTTCTTCCCACCTTGAGGTTTCAGAATGAAGAACAGCTGAAGTAGGGACTCCGTGCTGTGATTTGCAGGTGTGTGGTAGAGAGACGTAGGAGTACCGGCAGACTTTTTAGCAAGCAAAAAAAGGGAGAAGACTCCTGGTGTACTTCCGACATAAGGCCCAGGACTTTGGTGCAGTGTGTAGTGTGTCCCTGGAGTACAGGCTAGAATGGCTGCTTTTGTTATGACTCGCTCCTTTCCCTGGGGAGCTCACCTGTCTGAACTCTGGCGATGCCTAATCTTTTGGAATACGAGGAGCCCTTCTGAGTGCTGGAAGCAGAAAATCTGGAATTTTCATGACAGTCAATGTGTAGACTTTACAGAGAAAATGCTTAAAGACAAAAATCTGTTCATGAAGAGATATTTCTAAGTATTTATCACCCTCATCCTGCCCTTCTTTGCCACTGGGTGCTGGAGGCAGAGGAACTTTGGATTGACCAGAGGCTGTGGTGCACTCCCAGCATCCCCAGGACCCTGGGGCAGGTCAATGATTTGCACTAAACAACCTCTTGATCTAGACCATACACCAGTGGTTTACTCTACACCCTAAAACAAGGCTCATTTTAATCCTCACAACACCTTGGATAGGACTAAACCAAGATATTGGCTCAGTAAGAGTGCTGTTAAGGACTGAATTGTGTCCACCCTCTGCAAAATTCCTATGTTAGAGCTCCCCTGGGTAAGGCTGCTCCTTGATGCTTGGAGTTCTCTTGTACATCCCTGTATGGCTGAATTTTAGAGTATCTTGGGCCCAGGAGCTGTTAGGTTGGACTTGTTCCTAGTTAGGTTTGAGGGTCAAGGACTCCTGGAGTGGAATACCAAATGTATCCCATATAGTTAGAGACCAGAGGCTGAGGAAAGCAGTGTCAAGGTTGGTACAAAGCTTTAGTGGATACCTTCCTTGACAGAGTGGCCACCCTGGTCTCCAGTGGAACTTGTGTGGGATCAAGCTAAGAAAGAAAAGCTGCCCCTGCCCCAACTTGCTGTCTCGGTCAGAGCAGGGATAAAAGATGCTCCCAACGAAGAAGCCTATGATTGGAGTCCTTGCTCAAGACTGACACTGTAAGTTGTTCCTGCTATTTTATTTTCATTGCTAGCATCCCCTGAAGCCATTTTCTTCTTAAGGAGAACTTTAAAATCGCCTTTCAGCCTCTTCTTTCCTTTGGAGTAAACCTTGACACATTAAATGAGTACTACCAAGGGTGTCCACCCCGAATATGACGTTTAGATTTTTTCAGTGAGAGTTGCCCTGGCATTCATCTAATCCAATCCCTTCATTTCAAACCTGAGGCAACAGAAGAAGGAGCGTTGAGTGTCCAAGAACGCACAGCCTTGACCACAGTCGTTATTTCAAAGCAATTTCTTTTCTATCATAAAAATCACTATAATGCAGCATGGCCCAAACACCTTCTCTGTCACCTTCAATGTGAAAATCAAACAAGTTTACCTCTCCTCTCTGGCATGAAAGGTTAACAAGGATATGTGATGCATCCTGTCATAACAAAAGTGCAAGGCCTTCAATCCAGGCCACCCCCAACACGCAAATTTTCATCCAGGCGCTTTTGTGCTGGCCTGTATATTCCTCTCCCCACAATTGTATCCACACAATATTGCATCTTTGCATATCATTTGCACAGATTTACATAATGGACTCTGGCAACTCTAATTCTAAATATGTAAAACCAAGGCCTAACTTGATGTGTTCAAAGCAGGTAAGCAAGTTTTAGAATTTGACCGAATCAGGATGGGGGTGGGTTAGGGTTAGCACATTTCTGGGTGCCTGCCGTCACCATAGCCTCCTACAGGGAATTCCAATTTACACATGGTCTCAGGACCTCAAGGAAGGAAAGACACTCCCCCCACAAGTGTGTTTACTTGGCTGCCCATGGTCCATCCAGAGCATGACATTTGCATCTGGCAAAAGCAAGGCAAGAACTTGGTGAAGAAACAAATGGCTAACACTGTATATGCCTTGTACTTACTGCACACGACATGCCACTTGAAGGGTTACACCTGAGCTGGCTCTCACGATATTAGCTCTCCTAGCCAGGGATACAAGGAATGCAGCCTCTGGTCACAGAGCTGGGAGTGGTAAACTGGGTTTCAACTCTGACACTCTGGCTCCAGGGTCCACACTCTCACCCACTTGGACCCCCCCCCCCCCTTTGCTTTGCCTACCTCCCAAGGACACACTTCACATCGAAAAACAATGACCCACAATCTTTTGGAATTGATTTTTTACGCGGCTGTCTCATTTGCTTTCTTCTATCTGTATTCTAGGGCTGTATGTAATACATTAGCTAAAAATAACAATTTTAACAATGAAGTTTATTTTACATGTAGAGGGGAACACAATAAAAGGACTGGAAACTCCTGCTTTAATTATTTTTTTCCAAATCATGGCATCTTTTGCATACCATTACACACAGTAAATATTCTAAGACTGCATATGTTCTAAGATTGCATATGTATTTTTGTTGCACAGCTAATTCATACAAAATCTCATGTTCCTTATTAATCTTAAACACCTTACAAAAGACTTTCCCCACTTTAAACTAGGTTTCCATGGCAAGAAAATCTTCACAAAAGAGAACCCTAGCAGCCTAGAAGTCTTCCTTGTTACCCTAACACCACGCGTAACAGCATGTTGGGCATGGTGGTTTTAAATTGGATCAACCAGTTCTCTACCAAGAGGCAGAGTCCATTTCTCATTCCCTGAGCCAAGATGTGCCTTTGTAACTCTTGATGACCAGAAGGCATAAGGGACATCACGTATATTCTAAGACCAAGGTAGAAAAGGTCACACAACAACTTCTAACTCTACCCAAGCCTGTAACATGTGACAGGGTCACCCAATGGGTCCCCATTATCCCAGCCTCAGCCAAGCCAGACACAACTAAAGAAGTAAAAGATGACTCAGATCTCTGCAACTGAACAACAGAAACCCAAGTAAAAGCGATCTAGTTGAGCCCAGTCAACCCTAGATGCATGAGCTGTTCTTGGTGATTTTTTTCTTTTCTTTTCTGGCTTTTTTTTTTTTTTTTTAGGCCTCAACAGATAACAGGAATACATTAGCACAACGGTTTGAAATACAGCCTAGTTTATGTGCTGACAACTTGTGCTCCAAAGTGGTGGAGTTGAGAGGTGGGGCCATATGAAACCAAGCCCCTACATAATGATTTGAATGTAGATGCTACATACCATCAGGTCCTAGGCTTTCAGCCTCCCTCCTTTAGCTTGAAGCTTCCTTGTCCAGCATTTATGACTGCAAAATAACTCCTTACTAGAATTATGTCATTGAATTGAGATCCCTGATCACCAGATTTAGGTTAATAATTTCCCCTATGACAACATCTTGATGCTTGGTATTCCTTTCGGGAACATGAGTCTTTTATTAAAGGTAGCTATCACTAGCATGAAGCTTCTAGACTAAGGGACTCCCTTTTGCCATCATCAACATTTCCAAAAGGGCATGATATTGCTGATCAATCAAAGAACCCGGAGCACTCCAGACTAACCAGGATCACGGGCATGAGCTAAACACACATCTCTTGTCCCCAGCTTCAAATTGTAGGAACCTTAGCTCTTAACCCCTCAGAGAGCCCAGGGAATTAAGTGATAGCTGCCTAGTTTCTTGTGCTGTGCTTTGAAATAAATATTTGCTTTCTTCTGCCACTTTATCTCAGTGATTGGCTTGTTGAGCATCAGGTAAGCAGACCCGGTTTGGAATTCTAATAGCACCTCCTTCAACCAGTTTTAAAGGTGTTCTATATCATCAATTAGAGTATATGCCATTACCACGGGAGTGGGTTCATGATTTCAGAACTGGAGTTCCTTTTAAAAGGACAAGCTTTCCCCCTCTTTGCTGCCTTCTCTCTCCTTCTCTGTCACATCCTTGTTCCATGGGATGATATAGTACAAAGTCCCTCACCACATTCCAGTCACTTGATCTTGTAATTCCCAGTCCCTGGAACTGTAAGGAAATAATTTTCAGTTCTTTATAAATTACAAATCACCTGGGTTACAATATTTTGTTATAGCAATACTAAAAGACTAAGACAATCGGGAATTCAGCTCTATACTTGGTTTTAACAATGGATGACAACCTACAGCACACCCAAGTCTGCTTTATGCGATCTCTTCTCCACACACAACCTAGCCTGGATGTGGGATTTTCTAGTTCCAAAGATATCATCTTGTTATCTAACTCCACTTCACAGATGAAAAGGCCAAGGTCCAAGGAAGTGAAATGACTTACTGTGGCCTTAAAAGCTACACATGGTTAGGTTTGGGGAGAGACTCAGGACAACTCAGTGCCTGGTCAATGCCACTAATATTCTAGACATAGTGGTTTTTAAATATTCACTATGGTTTGACTAGTTGGTGCAGTCTTTCCTTTGAACTTCAATAATTTCATGTATTTGAAGATCAAATAGAAACTCACAATTCATTGGAGCATGGCTTCTCTTATTCAGAAATAAATATGCATCACTGCATTTGACCTTGAGTTTGTGTGTGTGTGTGTGTGTGTGTGTGTGTGAAACCAAGGAATTTTCATGCAAATTTTTGCTATTCCCTTCTCTATACTAAGTCACATTACAAATATTCCTTGTTCTGTTAGAAATATGCCTTTGATGACAGGGCTCAATACTAAATGGGATACCATTATGTTATGGGTTCCAGAGAGTTCAGAAGCCCATGCCTCCGTTGGGAATTGTTTCCTGGAAGATGAAGACTGGAACTCAAGCAATAAAGTTATGGGAGACAGAGCCTGTGTACTTAATACACCCATGGCCTTTGTCCAACACAAATGCACCTTCAACTGTGGGTCTGGGAAGCTGACAGTTCACAGCTTCATAGCTAAAACACATACATGCACACGTTAGCATACAAAACAAGGGATGCTTCAAAAAGCCCATGGAAAAAGTACATTATCTTTTAATTCTTTTCTTTTAGAAACGCCCTCATCTATGGATGTGCAAGCATCCCCTTACACCTCCACACACATAGCTGTTCCTGGGAACAAGAAACAGGAAGGACTGACCAATATGCACCCCAAATCCCTTCTCAACCTCTATGATGACATAGAATTCAAACATTTTTAATAGTAAAAAGTCATGGCTCTACCAGGATTTAAACGGAAGTTTCTGATTCTGACTGTCAAAGAGATCTTGGAGCTTGAGGAATTTTTTATTCTGCAAAATGGTCTGTATGTGCAGAGGAATGCTTGATGAAGAGTAACAGGAACGATTATGATGAACATAAGAAAAACCCCAATCTTTTCCCGCAAATGCAGTAACACCGAGGCAACTATTCTGCCCTTTATCTTCAGCTTCCGTTTTTCTGTCCTTTGAGTCAGCCTGAGATTTTTTTTTTTTTTTCCACTTGTAGCTCGTTTTGGAAGTCTTCTCCAGACTTGAAGACTTTGTTGGGAATCTTTTTTGGGTGCCTGCAACCTTGGCACTTGTCTCTTTTCCAGCTTGTATATCCTTGCTGGGGATATACAATGACCAGAGTACAACAGGCTGCCAGGGCCAGAACTGTGTCTGGTTCAATGTTATGTCCCCCCACATCTGGTACAGTACCTATGTTACAACAAATATTAACTGAAAAATAGGAAACCCACTAGCCAGTGATGGAAGCTTACATTTTTCCAGAAATGACCAACAAAAGAACATTGTTTTTTTTTTTTTTTTTAAGATTTATTCATTTTATTACAGCCAGATATACACAGAGGAGGAGAGACAGAGAGGAAGATCTTCCATCCGATGATTCACTCCCCAAGTGAGCCACAACGGGCCGATACGCGCCGATCCGAAGCCGGGAACCTGGAACCTCTTCCGGGTCTCCCACGCTGGTGCAGGGTCCCAATGCATTGGGTCGTCCTCAACTGCTTTCCCAGGCCACAAGCAGGGAGGTGGATGGGAAGTGAATAAGCCAGGACACGAATCCAGTGCCCATATGGGATCCCAGTGGATGCAAGGTGAGGATTTAGTCACTAGGCTATTGCACTGGATCCAGCAAAGAACATCTTAACACATTTACTCTTTCCACATGTAACTGGCATGCCTGTAGTGAAAAGGCAAATTTGTGATTATAGCTAGATATTAATTCTGACTCCTGAGGCAGGTCATAAAATGTGGCACAGCTTCTTCCTTTGTCTCTTGGAAGTCGGCTGCCATGCTATAAGGCAACCTGAGGGATCCAGGAAGGGCCCGTTTGGGAAAGAAATGGGACTCCTGGGTTTAGCTCACTTGTAGGGACCAGCCAGAGCAACTTGCCAGCCCTGGGTAGGAATTGAAGGTGTGTCTTTCAGCCTCCGTTGGGCTACCCAGGCTGTCTGCAGGGGGAGACAAATGTCCCCCTGGTACAGGACAAACTCATGAGTTGAAGTCAGTGACTGTTATTAGCTTAAGCATCTGAACTTGGAGGTGGTTTGTGACGCAGCAAAACAACCCTGATGTAGAGGTGACCAGAGTGCTTTCTGCAACCATTCTGATCTAAACAACAGGGCGTTTCTAATGCAGGAACTCAGCAGGCTGATTTTGACTTGGGTTTCCTCAATGTTCTTTCATACCCATATGCAAGGGAAGGGAAATATCTCAACCCTGGGATCTTTCTGCAGCATCTAGGTTTCCCTGGTTTGCAGTTAAAGCTTACCCAGGAGGATGACGGAGCGGATACTTACTAGAAATGCCATGAAGGCTCCTGACACACATGCCTTTAGTGACTGGGGCATGAGACAGAGCTGGCAGCTGGCGTACGGTGCCTGCAGGGTGAGGACATGGTCATTTCCTGCAAGGAGCTGCCATTCCTAAGTGAAGAAAAGCCAGCTGGGACAAGCACAAATTCACACACTATAGGTGTTCTCTCTGTTTTTAAAAGACATTTCCCAAACAGGCATGAGAGTCAGAATTAAGTGGTTGAAAAGATCAAATTGGTCTCTAATAAAAAAATAATAAGACCGTTAATATTCAGGGAACATCTCTGACATCACAGAACACAAAAGTACCAGGTTCAGACTGTCTCGTTACCTTTCAAACCAAAACTAGGAGGCTCATAAAAATGTTTCAGAGGATGAGGCACGGGTGAAGACAGGATAAGGGCAACTATGATGCAATTTAAATTAGGTAGGAGGACGCAGTTCAGGTGACCTTCTATGCTATATTTCAAATTAGGTAAATGACTTCAAATGATCTCATGACAAGGAAATGGCAACATGGATGCTAATTAGACTGATCCGATAATTCCACAATGTATGCATGTATTGAAAAACTGCATTGTAACCTACAAATAAAACTATTACAAACTAAAATGAAAACTTAGAAGTTCCCCCATGCTTGTACATTTGCTATGAAAATGGCAGTACTGGGCCCGGTGGCGTGGCCTAGCGGCTAAAGTCCTCGCCTTGAATGCCCTGGTATCCCATATGGGTGCCGGTTCTAATCCCGGCAGCTCCACTTCCCATCCAGCTCCCTGCTTGTGGCCTGGGAAAGCAGTTGAGGACGGCCCAAAGCTTTGGGACACTGCACCCTCGTGGGAGACCCCGAAGAGGTTCCAGGTTCCCGGCATCGGATCGGCGCGCACCGGCCCGTTGCGGCTCACTTGGGGAGTGAATCATCGGACGGAAGATCTTCCTCTCTGTCTCTCCTCCTCTGTGTATATCTGGCTGTAATAAAATGAATAAATCTTTAGAAAAAATGGCAGTACTACATCTGCAGAGAAAAACCTCTGATGTGTTGTCTTCAAAACTGCCATAATTGTTAAAAAACAGAGTCAAGGTTGAGAAACACATGTGGAGAAGCCCAAGACATAACTAATCCTGGCATATGACGCTAGGTGGGATCCTGAAACAGAAAGGCAAACAAGCACAAAGAAAATCCGAATAAATTAGAGGCTTTAGTTCATAAAAAAAATGTATCAATATTAATTATGACTAGCGTACAGTAACAAAATATGATATTCAAAATGGCAGTGTGATGAAAACTCTGTGTATTTTTTCTGTGTAGCATGGAAAAAAACCCATTAAAAAAAAAAAACCCAGCTACATGGGATGGTCCCAGGGTCAAAGAGCAGCGACAATGTGAAGGCCATCCCATCTCGGTCGTACAAGGGACCGTAACTGAAGGAGGTATGTAAACTGCTTTCCCAGCAACCTGTTATGTGGGTGGGGGCTCACAGAGTGAGTAGGTGGCTAAGAGGTGACACTCTTCTACACTAATACCAGCTGTTGGCTCTTCAGATCCTAATCTAATGTTATATACTGATGTATTTTTGGAGCCTACTTAATGAGTGGGAGTTCCATAACTTCTGCTCTCTCCATATATTCCCCTCTTCTCGCCTTATACTGTTTTCATTCAAGGTCAACACGTGGAGTTTAGAGAAGAAACAATTCCCTTGAGTTCCCTTGCCTGAATATACAGCGTTTTAACTTACTGTCAGTTCAAATGAGCAATCACGGCACATGATACCCATGTAATAGAAATAGTGACATTTTAGACCAAGGAATACGCTGAGTGAAAAATAAAAGCTTTCTCATCATTACCATGGACTAGCTTGGCCTGTGGTCTAAACATGGATCCATATAAGATGTTATACTTGAGGATAGACACATCCTAATTCAAAAGTGTTATACCAATAAGGTGTTATACTTGAGGATAGATACATCCTAATTCAAAATTTGGCCCACACAGTTTCACTGCTTGAGAATGGTGTACACACTGCCAAAACCTAAAGTGACTATCACCTTTTCTTGCCCAAATCATGGTCCTCAGCTCCCCAGACAGAAATTTTTGCAGGCCAGAGCCCCCATGCCATTCTGTTTCAGTTCACTCTGTGGCTCTTCATAGAAGATCTGATGGGGTCAGGTGATTTCCTAGTTGTGGGATGACAGGAAAATTAATTGAGCTTCGTTGTCTTTAGCTGTACAGTAGGGCTAAACAGTGCTGGACTGCAGGTGTTCTGAGTTCAAAATGCATGGACAGCCTCACACAGAGCTGAGTACTCAACAGGTGGTCAACATTCAGGTGCTAAACTAAAATTGTGGCCCACCCTCTTGGAGCTGAGATTCCTGAACTGAACTATCTGGAGTCCCACCATGTAGCTGTAATAGGAACAAAGCTGATATAACTTAGCTATTACTTTAGATGTACCCAAAAGTCCCTGAGATAGAGGCTTGTTCCTCCAATTCTTTCATTGTTTAATGGAATAAAGACAGACATGGAATACAGCTGTGCAATATGGAAGTGGGCCCTTGGGAAGCTATTATATTGGACTAGTTTGTTGCATGGGATCTCAAGATCCAATCATGGCAGCTTCATAAATAGACACAGAGAAGAGCACACCATGTCTGCTGGCTGGCTAACATCTGACTCTAAATTTGCATGCACTTTGCTGTCTTCTGGTTGAAAAGATGCCAGACTAATTGGGCTGCTCAGTTTGGACTGTAAACCTACACAGCTAACCCAAAATAAACTTCCTTCTTTTTTTTTTTATATATATTTTTTCACTTTTTTTTATTAATTCATTAATTACATTGTATTATGTGACATAGTTTCATAGGTACTTGGATTCTCCCCACCCCTCCCCAAACCCTCCCACCATGGTGGATTCCTCCACCTTGTTGTATAACCATAGTTCAAGTTCAGTTGAGAATCCCCCATTGCAAGCATATACCAAACATAGAGTCCAGCATCTTATTGTCAAGTCAAGTTCATCAGCTTCTTAGGTATATCCTCTCTGGTCTGAAGACAGAGCCAGCAGAGTATCATCCCAGTCAATCAAAAGCTCGAACATACCATCAGCGAAAATTTCCATCACCATGGAATTAACTGACATAGTAACGCGTAACCAATATGTTAAGAGTAAATGTAGCTTTACTCCATATTTGGTATAGTGACAGAAAGCTAATGAAACAATGCTATAAACATCAGAGAATAATTAAATAATTCCATCTACTTGGTTTGCATATTGAATGCTTATAATAAAATCACAGATGTTTATTTCTTTGAAGAGAATATCAACAGAAGAAAGTAAGGAATAATGCCGATCCTATGATGTGCTAGTTGGATGATGATGGATGTCTTTATCTTGTTTTCATTTTGCTTGCTTTGGAGATGACAGTTGACAGATTTAAATGAACACACAGGGCACAAGGCAGAACGAGGCAGGGGAGGTGCAGCTGACCTCCAATTCTGAAGGTTGGCTCCCTAGGTTCCTATCCCATGCTCCCACTGTGTTAAGCTCCATTCCTTATTTCCTAAACAAACTGACTTGTTTTTCTTTCTGGAAGGTGATGATGGAATATCTGCTGAGATTGAGATTACTCAGAGACCAGTCCCTGCCTTCTAGTTCAAGTTATGATGCTAAAGAGTTTGGAGGAAAATCGTAGGAAGACGTACAGATAGGAGGCCGTTCTGCCAGGACCCAACTGGAGAGGCCTGACATGTGTACTGAGGTTTAGGGACCTGCTCTGAGCACATCAGCAATCCCTACCTTAAATTTTGAAGGACCATAAATCTATCTTGAAGAATAAAAATAAAATTAGAGGAATCAGTTTCAGATATCAAGACATAATACAGGGCAGTGGTCATCAAAACAGTCTGATACTGGTATGGAAACAGGAGACCAATAGAATGGAATAGAAACCCCATAAATGAGCCCACACATGTACATCCAACTAATCCTCAACAAGAGATCTGAAAATAATTCAGAGAAAAATGTTGGTCTCTTTAACATATGCTGATGGGACAATGGGATGCTGCTTGCGAAAGTAAGAAACAGGAACCCTGCCTTTCACTTTGTGGATGGGATCGGGAGGGGGTGACCTTGGAGTCTAGGGGGCAAAACTTCCATCAGTCAACTGCTGGCAGGCCTGAGGCTGGGTCTGACTCCCATGCTCAGAGCCCTGATTCCAGCCACCAAGAACATGCGGTGAACTGTCCCAGGGCGGCCAGTGCTCCACCTGATGGCTGCCTGGTGCCAAGATCTGGGGTTTTGGGGCTATGAATCGCTGGCTTGGTACCTCCATGTTGAGTCCACTGTTCTGGGTTGCATATCAATCCTGAAGACTCCCAACGAAAGAGTAACTTTCCCTCTGAAGGTAAGCGAGGGCACTGAGACCTGGTAGTTTGGAGGAGAGGGACCAGATGATCTTTATGGCTCAGACTGATATACCTGCCTGCTTTAAGTCCTGTGTAGAACTTGTTATCATCAAACAATACTGAGCACCTTACACCAGTCCATGCAAAAGCCAAGGCTGGGGGCTTGTCTAGCAGGACCAGATCCTAGTACCTGACAGAATGATGGATCAGGAGATGGGTCACATTAGGCAGGACCAAGACATTAACCAGCACATGAGAGAACCATTTCTGGGGGTAGATTTCTGGGGGTAGATTCTGTGGGGGATGTGTGGGCAAAACCCTGTGGAAATACTAGTCCCACTGATTAGCTCAAGATTTGGAGTGGTGATGGACTAAGCTAGGTGTGACCAAGGAGCCTGCTATCAATCACGGGTAAAGGAACCAATAACAGTCTGGACAGGTCAAGGTAGCAGCACCCGAATGTGCATCCTAAATAGGGGTGTGGGGTGGGCAGGGCTGCAACGTTCACCAACTCATACAAGGCCAAATGGAAGGCCAGACTATGCCTGACACTGGCCTAAAACCTACTGACATGAGTGAGATCCAAGTCTGGCAGTGGGCTGAGTGGAGGAACTTGGGAAACTCCCCTGGTGGGTCATATCTCCCACTGGTGAACACATGGTCCAGGCTTGGGGGTTGGACAAGCTGGGAAAAGTAACTCAATGGCTGGCTAATGTGTGTGTTGGTAATGGAACAGGGTAGACCAGGTAGGGCCTAGCAAACCTTAGTCACAAGCAAAAATAGAAATCAGGATGGAGCGCAGGTCATGCTGAGCTAGGCTCTCACATCTACTGGTCTGCAGGAGCCAGGGACACTAGGCCACAGCATCAAAGGCAAACTCCAAGACAGGTGAGGGGCTATGCCAAGCTGAGTCAGAGCAACCACTGGCATGCACGTGATCTATGGCTTGGAACAGGCCTGGTTGGGGAGCTAAGGGGACACCCTAGCTGGGTTGGGGTTCCCCGAGAAGCACAGGGGCTGGAGTGGGGGCTGCGTTCTGGCCTGGATATGGTTGCAGTCTCCCTTGGCACAAGTGTGGACTGGGAGCACCAAGCCGGGCTAGACTCCAACACCATCTGGTGCTCTGGAGGACCAGGGTAGATGTAGGAGGGACTAGGCTAGGTCTCTGCCCCTACTGAGCCATGTGTGAACTATGTCTGGGTATGGACAAGCCTTGGCTGGGCTGAAACATCCAACAGTAAGCACCAGAATGGGTTGAAGGCCACTATTCCTGCTAGGACTGGAGGTGGACTGAGTAGGGCTGGCTCATGGACCCACCGATATGCATGAACTCTGGCAATGGGAGAGGTTCTGATGGAGGAGCCTGGGCAACTCCTTTGGCATGACATAGTCCCTGCAGGTAAGCACAAGAACCATGATAGGGAGCAGCCCAGACCAGGCCAGGGAAAGGTGCCTACTGGCATATGTTTGTCACAGGTTAGGGGCAGATCAGGTTGAAACAGTTCATATCAGCCACTGATAAAACCAAGCACTAGAACAGTGTGGGTCAGGCCAGGTATGGTCACAACACGTGCCAGTGCGCATTACAGATGCAATAGAGTACACGCTGGGCTGGGCTAGACTGTAACCCCCACCAGCAGTAATTGGGGGTGGGCCAGGTCAGGCTAGGCTATAGCACCCACTAGCAAACGCCAAGGTTAGGTGGGCCATGCCAGACTGGGCCACAGGGCTAGTAGGAACCAGGGAAGGAGGAGGCAAAGCTGGTAGAGGGAATGTGGAGGGCTTCCCTGCTGGACAGCCACTCACACTGGAGAGCATGAGTTGGGATGGGGGCAGACCAGACCGGGCACGGCTACAACACCTGTGGGCCTCATGCGAGCCAGATCAGGGAAGAGCCAGGATTGGTTGACTGACCCTACTGGTGCAAACATAAAGCAGAATGAGTGAGGATTGGATGGCCTTTGCTGCAACATCAGTAGATGCTGGCTCCGGTGGCTAATCTGTCAAGTTAAACTACAGAACCATCCAGAATGTGCATGACGTAGGAGTGGGATAGGCCTGGGAGGGAAATAGTGGGCAGCTCCCTCTTGGGTTATCACTCCCACTAGAGAGTATGAAAACCAGGACTGGGGCATGGGTGGCTAGACAGAACAGCACGCGCCAGTATGTGTATGGGCGAGAGAGGAACTGGTTGGGTTGAACTAGGCTTCAATGCCCAATGATATGTATGAGAGCTGAATGGGATGTGGGACAGACTGGACCAGTCTGCTGTACAGACTGGCAACCACGGGAACCAGGGCAGGGAGTGGGCCTGGTGGGGGTTATTATGAGTTGCTCCGACTAGGCTGCAGCTCCCACTGGTTTATGTGAGAGCCAAGTGAGTGCTAGGTAAAATCAGGCTGGACTGCAACACCCATTGGTTCCAGTGGAAGACAGGGCTGGAAACAGAATCGACCAAGCAAGTGCAACCACCAGCTGATTGGGGCAATGGACTCTGCCAGGCCCTGTACTTGCAAGTACACACAATAATCTGGTTTGGGATCACCTGAGAAAAAGTTTCTTCAGTGATCTCCCCAATCAAACTGCCAGACTTAGAACGCTAACCATGAAGAGAAGTGCAGGTTCCATGGTCTGCAATGGAGTGCAAGTGTCAGAGCCGAGCCTCCTAAGAGGCTCAGACAGAGCAGTGGAGAGCATAACCAGCTGCACATGGAGGATATGGCAGTCTATTGGAACCTGCACAGGATACCTGGCACCACAACAGAGGACAGAACAAATCGATCAACTACCCCAGCCATGTGTGGCAGTGAAAAACTGGGCAAACTGAAACTCTAAGGTGGACTATGTCAATCAGCGGATTTTCTGCAGCGACTTCATTGTGCTTGGAATGGCGAGATTGGCGGCAATTCAGAACTGTTGAACTATCAAAATCACTTGAGCAAGAAGACCTTTGGAGCATGCCCCACATCAGGGACCAGAGATTGGTGGGAGGCTGGGTGGGGCTCCTCCCTTTGTCTCCCCCTTTACTTCAGATACAGAAAAAATGTGGAAACAATAGTCTTACCCACTTTCCTGTAGCCCATGACCCTTTGTGCCCTAATTAACTGTGTAAAGATTGTAAAATAAAAAAAGCTCTACATTAATAAGGAACTAAATTGGTACCCAGAAACCGTTAAACTATTGGAGGAAACATAGGAGGCACATAGGAAGCACTCTACAACATACAGGTCGAGCTAAAGAATTCTTAGAAAAGTTACCAAAAGCACAGGCTGTCAAAGCCAAAATAAACAAATGAGACTACATCATACTAAGAAGCTTCTGTCAGCAAAGGAAATGATCAATAAAGTGAAGAGGCAATCAACAGAATGGGAGAAAACCTTTTTACATGACACAGCAGATAGGGGACTAATATCCAAGATTTATAAAGAGCTTCAGGGGCCCAGTGCGATAACATGGTGGTTAAAGTTCTCGCCTTGAATGTGCCAGAATCCCACGTAGTCACCGCTTTCAATCCTGGTGGTCGAAAGCCTTGGGACCCTGCAGCTGCGTGGGAAACCAGAAAGAAGTTCCAGGCTCCTGGCTTCGGATTGGCTCAGTTCCAGCCATTGCGGCTGTTTAGGGTGTGAACCATCGGACGGAAGATCTTCCTCTCTGTCTCTCCTCCTCTCTGTATATCTGCCTTTCCAATAAAGATAAATAAATCTTTTTAAAAAGAGAGCTTCAGAAACTCAACCAGAGCAAAACAAACAACCCTGTGAAAAAATGTCTCAGGGCAATGAGCAGGCATTTTTAAAAAGAACAAATTCAAATGGCTAGTAGACATAGGAAAAAATGTTCAGGCTCCCTAACTATCAGGGAAATGCAAATAAAACCCACACTGAGCTTCCGCCAAATTCCAGTGAGTTTGGCATACATTCAGAAATCTGCTAAATGCACCTGCTGGTAAGGATGTGGGGTAAAAGGTTCCCTGCTCCACTGTTGGAAGAATAGACTAACATAGCAACTAAGGAAGTCAGTTTGGAGAGTGCTAAGATAACTGAAAATAGACCTACCATATGAGCCAGGTATATTTCCAAATGAAATGAAATATTTCCAAATGAAATGAAATCTTCACACAAGAGAGCAAGCTGGAGTCCTTTATTTATAGCAGCACAATGTACAATTACAAAGATATACAAACACCAAAGACTACATCCCAGCTGCCAAGGAGACCACGGGGAATTGGAGTGCCTTCGGAGGCCGAGAACTCTGAGGTCACCCACCCCCATCTGGATCTACCACATGGGGATGGAAGAAGTCCAAAACCTTCCTTATAGGATCCAAGGACATTGGAACTACAGCCGGGGGGCCCTGAGCGGTCTGCAGAAACAGAAGAACAGTAAAGTTCCTTTGGGACTAGGGAAGGGAGCTTTCTCTGGTCCTTGCTTGGTTCCAACTTTGGGTCCACACCCTCTCTAGCAATGACCATCGGGATCGCTCCAGAAATCCTTCAAAACAAACAAACAAACAAACAAACAAACAAAAAATCTAGAATAGATAGACAGAGAACAACAAGGAAAGCTTAGAACCAGACAGGAAACGGTCAGTGTGGATTCACTTTTACCTTACTAGGTGGGACACAAAGATTAGTTACTCCTCACTAGGATACTGAAGATTTCTCTGCACACCCCCCCTAAAACTGTTCTGCACCTGAACTGTTGACATATGTCTTGTTATAAGCCAGTCTAGACTACCCGAAAAACAGCCAGGTTCAGCAACATTATGCTTCAATGCTATAAATCCTGAATACTAAAATGAAAATAGACATGAGGCAGCTGAATAATAATCTATAACCTTTTTAAGGTGTATAGAACCCAGTTGTATAAAAACTAAAATTGAAATGTCAATGAGGAAGGCACAGGATGTAGTTAAGAACTTGCAATTTTTTTCTTTTCTTTCTTCTTCTTTTAACATATTGGTTACTCAATACTATGTCAATCAATTCCATAACGTTATAAATTGTGGCTGATATGTTTGGGCTTTTAATTGACTGGAATGCTATTCTGCCGGCTCTACCTTCAGACCAGAGCTGGTCTCCCCAAGAAGCCATTGAACTTCTCTGGACAATAAGATGCTAGACTCTATGGTTGGTATATGTTTGCAATGAGAGTCTCAACTGAACTTGAACTGTGGTAATGCAACAAGGTGGAGGAATTCACCATGGGGACAAAGTTTGGGGAGGGGTGGGGGGAATCCCAGTGCCTATAAAACTGTGTCACATATGCAATGTAATTAATTAAAAAACAAGATATAGAAACAACCCAGATGCATGTCAATAGATGATCTGAAAAAGAAGCTATTGTATAGCTGCTTTGAATATTATTCAGCCATTAAAAAGAATGAAATGCTACCATGTGTAACAAAATGGTTCAAACTGGAGACCGCTATGCTCATTGAAGTCAGTCCCAAAAGGACAAATCATATATTTTTTTCTGATATAAGCCAATCTTCACACAAAACAAACGAATAGATATTTAGGTAAACAAGTATCTATATATACTCTAATGGATGAACTGTATAATGAAGACTTACGTGTTGGGAAGTGAACGTATGTTGCAGTATGAATCTCTACTCCTGAGTAAAAGGAGGACTCCCAATGAACCTGCTCAGTTGTCTTTTGCAATATGATACTAGATTTTCTATTTTGCTTTTACCTACAATGCCATGATACCTGTAAATAACAAAATGCTAAACTTGTAACTATTATTGAAGGACTATGTCGCTGAGATAATACAAGGGGAAAAGGTAGGCAGGGGATGTGGAAATAAAATGAGAAGGGGAAGGAGGAATCCCTTTACCTACAAGACTGTTTCACAGAAAATAGTAACAATAAAAATAATAAAAGATTTTAAAATATGTATCTTTATTGGAAAGGCACATAGAAAGAGATACAGAGAGAAAGATCTTCCATTGGCTGGTTCATTCCCCACGTGGTTGCAATGGTTGAAGTTGAGCCAATCTGAAGCCAGGAGCCAGGAACCCTCTCAGGGTCTCCCATGTGGGCACAGGGCCATCCTCGACTGCTTTCCCGGGGACAAGCAAGGAGCTGGATGGGAAGCAGAGAAGCCAGGACATGAACCAGCAACATATAGAGGATCCTAGTGCATGCAAGGTTGAGAACTTCAGCCACTAGGCTCTTATGCTGGGTCCAAAAAATAATAAAATGTTTTAAAATTATTTTGCATGCCCAGACGAGGAAACTACACAAATCCCCAGCCTGACTATGCTCCAGAATCACTTTCTGAAAAAGAGCACTAGGGTCACGAACACACTCTGAAGACTGTTCTCAACTCTCCTCAGAAAAAAAGCTTGCTGAGGACAGAGAAGAGGCAGTCTAACAGGGAGATGGTCTCTGAGAATTAGGGGTTGGCAGATCAGCTATATAGCCAGGCAAAGGCTGGCATCCAGTGTGATGTCTGCTCCAAAGCGCCGTGGCCACTTTGAGCTGTGAGTCTGCTCAGCGTTTTCCCTGGGTTCCCACCAGGCTGGTGGGAATGTCCCCGCTCGTTTTGTCGTCAAAGATCCACTGCCTGCTCCAATGTACCTGAAACAAAATGGCTCAGGCCACACAGCTGTGCATCGTTGTGAAATTACCCAACTTCCCATTTCAAGGCACAATGTCCAGACTACAAAGTATAGTTTACATTCTGAACATGAGGTGGATTTCACAACTGAATTTGGACACAGCCCTCCAAGCTGTGTATGCTTGCCAATCAAAGCTTTCCTCTCCCTCTTCCCTCCTCACTGACACTTCCACCCCATTACCAACAGTGAAGCCATCACTAATGCTAAATATGTTCAATGATCAAGGGAACATTTCCATTCTGTCCTTAAATCTTTAAAACAGATCCTGGGGCCCAGCGGCGTGGCCTGGTGGCTAAAGTCCTCGCCTTGAACGCGCCAGGATCCCATATGGGCGCTGGTTCTAATCCCGGCTGCTCCACTTCCCATCCAGCTCCCTGCTTGTGGCCTGGGAAAGCAGTTGAGGATGGCCCAAAGCTTTGGGACCCTGCACCTGCGTGGGAGACCCGGAAGATGTTCCTGGTTCCCGGCATCAGATCGGCGCGCACCGGCCGTTGCGGCTCACTTGGGGAGTGAATCATTGGATGGAAGATCTTCCTCTCTGTCTCTCCTCCTCTCTGCATATCTGGCTTTCCAATAATAATAAATCTTTAAAAAAAAAATCCTGAAAGCAAATGTGATCCTATCTTATACATGCGTGCCATCCCTGTGCCTTCATTACTGTTCTCTTTTTAGGTATAAATCCATGGCTTTGAACACTAGAATGATTTGATGTAGACCTGGATGTAGTGTAAATACAATAAAACCATCTTGTTACTGTCAAAGATACAAGAGCAGCTTACACAGGACAAGAACGGGGCAAAGGCAGATGGCCTGCAGTTTAGGATTGCACTGAGTAGATACCGTACTTTCAATATGGCTTGACCATATCGCCCACAAGTTCATCTGTTGCAAGTCCCAATGTGGTGGTGACGGGAAGTGAGTCTCTGCTTTTGATTACCCCTTGTGACAGGACGGTTACAGAAGAGCAGAGCGACCCTCCTGGCTTTCGGACTGCCCTTCTTGCTATGCAATCCTCTCAACATGCGCTCCTGCCCTAACGCTCCACCATAAGGTTCTTACAGGGGCCAAATTGAGGAGGATGCCTGAGCTTTAACTTTTAGCCTCCAATCCCCAAGATAAATAAAAACCTCTTTTGTTTAAAAAAAAAAAACAACACACAGCCTCAGATGTTTTGCTAGTAAGAGAAAATGCACTAATACAGGGGATTGTATGTGTGGCAACTTATGTTTAAAAAAGGTGGAGGGGCTCAGGAAGACTGGATCTACTTGCTACTATCCTACCACTTGTTTATTTCTTTCTTCACACACTCAACGGCCTGCAGATGCCTGTAACTTTGTGTTTCCCACATAAAGTAGGATGCTGACAACCACACAGGTGGCTGCTATTTCCTCATTCACTACCATGGCTAATAAAATGTATGCTGGTAAATTTTCAAAAGATGTTTATCCACAGGCAAGAAACACCTCTTAGCCCAGCAAGGTAGCCTTGTGGCTAAAGTCCTCGCCTTGCGTGCACTGGGATCCCATATGGGTGCTGGTTTTGACTCTCTGGCCTTGCTTCCCATCCAGCTCCCTGCTTGTGGCCTGGGAAAGCCACAAGCAGGGAGCTGGATGGGACTCTGCACTCACATGGGAGACCCAGAAGAAGCTTCAGGATCCTGGCTTCAGAATGGCTCAGCTCCAGCAATTGTGGCCATTTGGGCAGCGAATCATTGGACAGAAGATCTTGCTCTGTGTCTTTCCTCTTCTCTGTATATCTGACTTTCCGTATTAAAAAAAACACTTGTACATATAGCACACAGAATGGAATACACATGTGCTAAGTTTCCACAATGTTTGCAAATATTTTACAAATTGATTTAATACAAAAAGTTTTGTTAAGTTCAGAAAGCTTAAAAGATTTACTTAACGTTCTAAGTTCAAGGTGGAGCCAAAATACACACCTAAGTATTTTTCCGTTTTTCTCTTCTCACTCCAGTTTCATCCATAGATGCTGAGAGAATTCAGGGATGGTTTAACATTTGCAGATCAATCAATGTGATATACCACATCAACAAATTGAAAAATAAAAAAGCATCTGATCATCTCAGTAGGTGCAAAGAAAGCATTTGATGAAATCCGACAGCACGTGTTGCTAACGACCTTAAGCAAGATAAGCATGGAAGGATCATTCTTTTTTTTATTCATTTTATTATTATTATTATTATTTTATAGTACAGTTTCATATTCCCTTATCCCCTCCCCAGTTCCCTCCCCCACCGTTCCTCTATATCATTACTAACAAATAGTTCTTCATACTCAGTCATATGTCCATCATTGCAGGCGTGGACAATGGCAGAGAGTCCAGAATCCTATTGTCAAGAAATAGTAAACAGTTTCATTGTAAATCCATCTTTGTCTGGAAGCAGAAATGCATACCACACTACATCCTCACATCTGGATATGTTAGTCTCCATTTCACAGCTACTGTACATCCCCTTAAATGAAAAGTCATGTTTCAAAATCAACAATAGAAAGAAAAGAGGAAATTTACAATGCCATGAAGTTAAATGACATGTTACTAGATATGATAGTCTCGATTACACAACTACAGCACAATCAAAACAACACATGAAAAATCCCATGCCAGCATCATAATATATGAGGACTCTTTTCCACTAAGATCTGGAAGTAGACAAGGATGTCCACTTTCACCAATGCTATTCAGTATAGTATTAGAAGTCCTTGCCAGAGCTATTAGGCAAGAAAAACAAATTCAAGTAATTCAAATCAGAAATGAGGAATTGAAATTATGGCTGTCTGCAGATGATATGATTCTCTACATAGAAGAACCAAAAGACCCATCAAGTTTTAACAGATCTTCTCTCATCCAAGCACAAATATGATGGTGGGGGGCTGTTCACCTTGTTTCATTGAACATTTGACAAAATACCTATCCTAGTCTCACTTTTCTCTCTTACTCATTTAATTCATTCAATGCATTTACTGACTGAGATATGGGGACATATGAGGGACTCATTCCTTCCCACCCTCCAGGGAGAGCAGTAGGGCAGGGAGCCTTGGGGGCATATCCCTGCACCGAAGAGCAAACTGTAAGGTTCAACCCTGGAACAAGTTGCTTCTCTGTGCCTTAGTTTGTTCACATATAAAATGATAACCATCAGCATCTATCTTACATGACTATGAAGATTATATTTAGGCATTTGTAATATCAGCTGTGCCTGCACTATCCAATATGGCAGCTGTTATTCATAGTTAAATGCTGTAAGCATAAAACACCCAATTTTGCAAATTCAGCATACAAAATATTCCATTAATATTACGTGGTATTGGTTACATGATAAAATGGTGATATTTTGAAGAAATGAAGTGTACTATTAAATTAATTTTCCTTTCTATATGTGTGGCATATACAATTTAAAATTACATATATACTTCATATTATGTGTCTACTGGACAGTGCTACATTTTTGCTATGGAAATAATGAAAAGCATAATATAATCACTACACTGTCGGAAGAGTTTCCAAAAGTAGGGATCACCACAGCATCAGAATGGCCTGAGAATTCACTAAAAATACATATGCTGGGGTCCCCAGTATATACCAACTGAAATGGGAACTCCACAGAAAGAAGATAATCTGTTAGAAGAATAAATAGTCTTCAGGTGACTTTGTTCTGACCGAAGGACTCAATCAGCACTGTATGAATATGAATTACATTGAATGAATGTGATGACTGAAACTTAGCATTGCTTGTGCTTTATTTATTCAGCTGATTTATATGCATTATCCAACTAGCACTCCACTGTGACTATAATTATGAAATAGGTTGATTACTCTGAGGATGGAAAATGGTCTAAGTGTATAACCACACTCAGGCTGACATGAAATATTAGAAAAGTTATCAGTGCATTAGGAATTGTTATGCAGTTCCATTTTGAAAAACAGAACATTTTTAAGCCAAATACTGTGACTTTAATAAAACTAAACTTCATGATATTTTTACAGAGCTCAGGCTGCTCCAAGACAGCATCAGGCCCAGAAAATCTAAAGGGATGCCAAGAGAATACAGAGGAGTTGGTAGTCAGCTCCATAAAGCTGTGCTGTCCACTGCAATGATGATGTACAAGAAGTAGGCACAGAAAAGGCTCAAACATAGGCAAGTCTGACACAAAGATATCTGGGACAACAGCCTATCTTTATCCTTTCCAGCTTGGCTCCTAGAAGGATAGCTTTTTTTTTTTTTCTGTAAAAAAATGCCCTCTGGCCCTGCTGGGTCCCCTGGTCTCCATAACTTAACTTCTTTTTTTTTTTTTAATTATTTATTATTTTTAATTCATTAATTACATTGTATTATGTGACACAGTTTCATAGGTACTTGGGTTCTCCCCACCCCTCCCCAAACCCTCCCACCATGGTGGATTCCTCCACCTTGTTGCATAACCACAGCTCAAGTTCAGTTGAGATTCCCCCCATTGCATAACTTCTTAATCTAAAGCAAGCCAAGAACAATTGGAATCTAAACTATTTGCCTCCGGCAAATTTGCATTTGTAAAGCATCACATCAAAAAAGTTGTTATCAACAGCTCAGGAACAAGTCCCTTGATCAAAGGGCCAGTTCCAAACAGCTACTTCCTAGGAGTTTCTTCCTAATTTGAGTGCACAGGAGCACATGCATTGTGGTCTGGGTGAGATCCACTGTTGAGTCAAGGGATGGGGTAAATTCAGGCCACATTCCGTTCCCTGGGAAGTGCAGGGAAGAGGTGAGAAGGGGCTCCCAAAAATATTATCACTGTGGAGGAGGCTGCAGAGGTATAGCAAATTCCTCTTTACCCAGAAGCCTGTCTGCTTTCCTCTCTCCAGGTTTTATTTTTACTTAAGGCTGTGTAGTGATAGCCATATTTTCTCATAGGGACATCACCTTCATGCACTGGGAATTATTTGCAAAACTTTTGGGACAGCACAAGACTTTTGTTGCACCATTTTCTAGAAGTACTTCTGTGGTGCTCAGCCAAGTTGCCCAACCCCTCCGATCACTCCAAGACCCTCAAACTATCAAAGACAACATGTGCTTGACAGTGGTTATTCTGACTCAGCTTGGCATAGCCCCTCAGCCTTTGATGCTGTGGCCTAGTGTCCCTGGCTCCTGCAGACCAGTCATTGTGAGAGCCTAGCTCAGCATGACCTGTGCTCCATCCTGATTTCTGTTCTTCCTTGTGAGCTAAGGTTTGCTCGGCCCTACCCAGTCTACCCGCTTCTAGTTTAGCTTAGCCCACCCCACATCCTGTTTTAGGATGCACATTTGGGTGCTGCCGCCTTGACCAGCCCAGACTGTTATTGGTTCCTTTACCCATAAGTGATGGCAGGTTCCATGGTCACACCTAGTTCAGCATATCACCACCCCAACTCGCGAGGTAACAAGCAGGACTTGTACTTCCACAGAGTTGGGCCCACACTTCCCCCAGAGAATCTACCCCTGGATCTGGTTCCCTCACGTGCTGGTTAGTGTCTTGACCCTGCCAAATGTGACCCATCCCCCGTTCTGCCACTCAGTAAAGTACTTGTACCTAGGCCTGCCAGACAGGCCCCCAGCCATATCTTTCATGTGGACTGGTGTGTGGAAGTCAGTGATACTCTATGCTAGCAGTCCATCTCAGGATTCCCATGTGGCTTGATGAATCAGTCTGGCCCAAAAAGAACTTATGGACTCTCCCCTCCAAACCCTCAGATCTCAGGCCCATGCTTGCAAGCAAGTTCTGTGACGCCATCGCTAGGAATCACACAGAAGTCATCCCCCACCTACACTCACACTAGCCTCATCCCTGGATGTCCCTAGGCAGCAATAACATACCCTCAAAACCCTAGAGCTCACTGCTGGGTGGCCAGCAGACAGAGCTGGGCACCCTGAGGGCACAGTGGCCACCAAAAGCTCTCTCACTGTGTGGTGACTGTGCCCAAGGGCTGAGTCTGGAGCACTGGGTCCGCCCTGCCAGGGTACTCTCTGCAAGTGGGTCGCCACCACTGTGGAGGGCTGCTGTCACCAGCCAATAATAACTGAAAGCTAAAACAGCTCAAGTGTTTATCACTAGATGAGTACATACTCTAATTGTATGTACATCAATTATACAATTGTATGTACATCATCACACAATTAGAGCACATATTCTAGTTGTATGCCAAGGTCGAACTCCAGATGCCTGAATATCTTTTGATTCATGGTTCCCTTTGAGTGGTCAGGGGACATATTTCTTCCTCTCATAAAAACATCAACTATTATGATATTGGTTTACATGCAATAAATTTCATCATTTTCAGTGTAAAAATTGAAGTGTTTTCACAAACGTATACAATTGTGTGGCCACAGCCATAATCAAGGGCCATTAACAGACTCTGTAAAGTTCCTCATATTCTTTCGTGGCTAATGTCCTATTTCATCCCCAATCAATTATGTGATTTCATTTCCTAAGTATTTATTTATTTATTTTTGAAATTACCTGATTTCTGTCGCTACAATTCTTTCTGCGATGTCTGTTCTAGATTTTTATTGATTATTTTTTGGCTTTCCTTCAGGTAATATGTATGGAATTAATTCATTTGTTGTGTGGCAGTAATTTGTTCTCTTCTATTGCTGATGACATCATATGGATAAGTTCAATTAGAACATGTATTCATCTGATGATAAACACTTGAGCTGTTTTAGCTTTCAGTGATTATGGGCATTTATTTATATATCTTTGTGGTGGATATTTGTCTTCATTTTATCTTGGGTAAAGACCTAGAAGCAGAATTGCCGGGAGCTATGGTCAGTGTATATTAAACTCTGTTAACTCTACAATTTTCCAAGGAAATTTACTATTTTAAACTTTTGTGTTAAAATTTAATTACATGTATATGTATATATATGTGTGTATATATATACATATATATGTGCATATACATATACATTGTAAAGATTTATATATTTTTATTGGAAAGGCAGATACACAGAGAGGAGGAGAGACAGAAAGGAAATCTTCCATCCATTGGTTCACTCTCCAGGCATCCACAATGACTGGAGCCGAGCCGATCTGAAGCCAGGAGCCAGGAGCCTCTTCCAGGTCTCTCATGTGAGTGCAGGGTCCCAAGGTTTTGGACCTTCCTAGACTGTCACAAGCAGGAAAGCAGGGTTGCTGGATCAGCAGAACCAATATCATCAAACTGTCCATATTTCCAAAGGTAATATACAAGTTCAACAAGATCCCAATGAAAACCACAATATCATTCATCCCCAAAATAGACAAGATGATGTAAAAGTTCATCTGCAAACACAAGAGTCCATGGATAGGCCTTGTGGTTCTAGGATTCAGAACACCACTTGTAAGATCAAGGATTAGCCAAGACTCTTCCATGGCTTCTTCTTTCTGGAATTCCACAAAGTCCTTGCTTTCCATGTGAAAATCATCTTAGATTAGCATTTAACATATGTGGTACAGCCAGTGAATTCTGAAAGTTCTCTGATCTAAAAACTGGGCTATACATTAATTAATTACCTAAGGGAGTTTTGACTTTCCAGTTTTTGTTTTACCTTTTTTTTAACGGAAAGGCAGAGTCACAGAGAAGGCGATAAAGAGAGAAAGAACCTCTGTCCCTGGATGGCCACAATGGACAGAGCCGAGCCAATACCATGTCAGAAGCCAGAAGCTTCTTCAGCATCTCCCACGGGGGCGAAGAGTCCCAAGGCTTTGGGCCATCTTCCACAGCTTTCTCAGGCCACAAGCAGGGAGCTGCATGAGAAGTTGAGCAGCCAGGATACAAACTAGAGCCCTTATAGGACTCTGGTGGATTCAAGGTGAGGCTTTAGCCATTAGGCTGCTACATCGGGCCCAAATATCCTGTCTTGTGTCCAAAGTTCATCACACACAGGAAGCTATATGCTATTAGCAAATGAACTGGTAAAAAAGAAAACTATTATTGTTGCAATGCTTTATTATGTGAATAACATTTATGCTATACTTACTGAAGGAAATGCTTAGATATACCTAGACACTTTATCATACATCTCACTGCCAGTACATGGTGTGCAAATCCAAGCCTTTTGCAAGCCCCTTAGAAAAAAGACTTACTAAAAGTTCAGAAGTTTTGTGTCTTCTTTTTTCTCATTTTATAGTATTATTATCATTTTATGATATAGCGTAGGCCCTAATATTTCCCCTACCCTTTTGCAAAACTCCTCCCCCACTGGTTTCCCCCATATCATTACAACAGTATAGTAACTCATAAACAGTTATAAGTCTATCACTGTGGGCATGGACAATGGCAGAAAGTCCAGCATCCCATTGTCAAGACATATCCAACAGTATCACTGGGAGTCCATACTTGTTCCAGAAGTAGAAATAAACACTGCACCATACAATCCCACCAGCCATGACAGACTCCACTACATAGTCACTATACATCTCCCCCAAGTGAAAAGCCACAAAATCAAATCTGCAACAGAGAGAAAAACAGAAATTTACAATGCCATGAAGTAAAACAATATGCCACTAGATGTGATAGACTCCATTACACGGTTATTATACATCCATGTAAATGAAAAGCCACAAAACATAATTAACAACAGGAAGAAAAATACAATTTACAATGCCATGAAGTTAAATAACATGCTACTGAATGACTAATGTGTAGCTGAAGAAATGAAAAAGAAATCAAGAACCTTCTTGAAGGAAATGATGCTACTGTATGATCTATAAGTCATTGAAGAATTTGATCAGAAGAAACTGCTTTGAAGAGATGAAACTAAAAAAAAAAAAACAAAATCCATGAGGTAAGTGTCTGCTGATCTTTGTTGGTGAGATATGTTACCTGTAGGCAAAAAAATAGATGAGTTTAATTTTTTAAATCCAGTGTACTAATCTATGATGTTTGATTAATGAATTTAAGCCATTTACATTCAGGGTTAATACAAATGGGTGGTAATTTTAGCAATGGGTTGTTCACTGATTTAGCCTTCTGTTATCTTACTGGGATGTTCTTTACATTTGCCTTTGGTTTTGGTGGGTGCTATTCCTTTACCCTGTCAAGAGAACATCTTTAAGTATCATCTGTAGGGCAGGTTTGGAAGAGGCATATCTTTTCAACTTTTCTTACTGTGGAAGAATTTTATTTCCTTTTCAAAGACAAAAGGAAAGCTTTGTTGGATATGTTATCCTGAGCCAACCATTTTTCGCTTTTAGAATCTGGAATATGTCACTCCATTCTCTTCTGGCCTGTAGAGTTTCCTGTGAGAGATCTCCTGTGAGTTTAACTGGCATTCCTTTATATGTCAATTGATTTTTTTTCACGTGCACATTTAAGGATCTTGTCCTTATGTTTGATTGAAGAGAGTTTAATTATCATGTGTGTTGGTGAAGATTGCTTTTGGTCAAGCCTGTTGGGAGTTCTGTGCCCCTCTGGGATGGTGTTTCCCAATTCTTTCTCTAGATTAGGGAAATTTTCCTTTATTATTTCATTGAATACATTTTTAAGCCCAGTTTCTCTTTCTGCACCTCTGGGACTCCCATAACTCTTATATTTGGCTTTTCAATAGTGTCTTTCAATTCTTGAATACTTTCTTTAGCTTGAACCAGCTCTGCTTCCAGCTTTTGTTTGTTTCCCCCTGGTGACAGGAAATATCTTCCAATTCTGAGGTTCTTTCTTCTGCCTCCAACATTCTATTTTGGAGACCCTACAATGTACTTTTAATTTGCTCCACTGTATTCTTCATTTCTGATATATCAGCTTTCATTTGATTCATTTCCTGTGTGACAGATTCCTTAAATTCCTTGAATACCTGCTTTAAGTCCTCCTTGTTGATAAGAAGCTTTATAACAGTGTTTTGAATTCCCCCATTTTCTTGATGTATTCCTCAGTGAACGCTGAGGTTGGCAAAGAGTTTTGTTCCTTTGCAGGGGAGTCTTCAGTAATATTCATTGTGTCTTTGTCTCTTTTGCTCTTGATCATTGTACTTCTGGTTAGCAAAGTCTTCTCCTTGGGGCAGGTTTCTAAGCTGTTTCACCCACAGGTCTACAGTACGACTTTACTTATTGCAGTTGGTACATAGCTCCTTTTTTTGCTGTCATTTGTGCCACTCCTTCCAGTGAGTTCCAGGTCTGGATTCTTATGTTAAATTTCCACCATGGTCTCCATAGCCCAAGCTCCTGCTCACCACTCTCCACCTCTTGTGATCCTGTGCTGTGGATGCACTGTTGTCTAAACAACCTTCCTCCAACTTCTGGTTCAAGCATTTCCCAGGATTAGGGATACATCGGGTGTCCTATATAGCTAGGTTGTTGTTGGTGCTGATCTTCCCAGAACGTTTTGGCCGTTCGGTCTGAGGCCACATGGACCTATTTCAACCCATAAAATACCATACTCGGTATTATTTTCCTGTGGGACCAGTTCAATTTGCTGAGCTCAGTGAGTTCTGGCCCAGCTCAGTTCATGCACAGCTCATTGCTGTCCCTGCAGTCTTGAAGTCTTTCCACACTGTACAAATCTGTACCTGATGTGCCATCTTAATCTTAATCTTAACCTGCTAGCCATCAGGTCTGAGGGCTACCCTGACCTATCTTGCATAGATACTGTGGGATGCCACGTTGTTGCCGTTCACTGAGCCAGAAATGAGTTCAGTAGCAGCTCAGTGCATGCGCAGTTCTTCCTTAAACAAAATGATACCCGATTTGGCTCTAGGAGGCATACTGGGCTATGAAATCCATCCTGTTCCTTCACCTCATTTCTGGGACCCACTGCTCTGTCTCTGCTCCTGATCAAATCAAACGGAGCAGCAGGATGGGCAGTTCTTTGGGTTCACCTGCTGAGCTCCCAGTGAATGTCCTTTTCCACCTTGTTGCTGGTGGAGTTCCTGCTGCTGCTGCAGTTGGGATCACTGCTTGCTAAATGCGAGTGGCGCACCTGGCATGCTGGTTGACTGCAATTCAATACCATTTTTCAGAGGAAGGTGGCATAGCAATTCCTGTGTTTCTCGACGATTCTGACCTCCTTGACGTGTTTAGCCTAGGTCCAAGAACAATGAGCAAAGACCGTCTGAACGGCACTGAAATATACTTAACACCACTGATGCCTCTGTGCCCGACAGATGAAGTCAACAACACAATCATCACTTGTTCACCTACGAACAACTAGGTCGTAAGTGTGGCTGGGCAGATGGTGACCCTTAGAAGCATCCTGGTTTTAGATAATAATGTTAAGCCAGGTAAACATGTGTGCTTAATTAAAATCTAAATTTTGAACTTTAGGTGGTAAAGGAAACAACAATGACCTCAATACACATGGTGTAGTATTCTCGTTCTTCAGATTTACATCCAGACAATTCCAGAAGGATATCTGCACACTGAAAGTCACCTGAAAGTCACCTGACTGAAACAAATAGCTGACTTTAGAGGTTTTGTAGCTCGGTGTGTTCCACAAAAGTGTACCTTCACACTAGCCTTCCCTTGCTTTTTGTAAGCTCAAAAAGAATCTTACGGCTTGAATAATGAATTATGCATGACAGCATGAAGTGCTGATCATTTAAAGTAAGAGAATCAGAAATGAACTATAGTTAGTTTTGAAAAACATGTGCTTAGCGCATATGTCAAAGGAATGTGTAAAGGAAAAAGCCAAACTTGAAATTCATATCTGTGTGAAAAAATGCTTATATGACATTTCAAATAAGATCTCAAGAGATCTTATTTGCAGCAGCTAAGGCTGCTCTGAGCTGGGCTTGCCAGGGTCTGCGTGGAGGGTTGAGCTACAGAGATATGGAAAAAGGGGGATCTACATGCTGGTGTGGCCATAATCTTGTGCTACGTGGCTGGGCTAGTTTCTCAGTTATGGATCTTGTGTCTTTCTCCTGCTCAAGGTTCAGACTCAGGCTTGTTCTTTCCATCTCACGCTGACTCAGAGCTGCTGCCAGAATTTAGTATAGCTGAACAACTCACAGTAGTAAACAGGCTTCCTGGCTCAGCTCCCTGGAGATGGGGCTGAGCATGCGGATGCTTTGGGAGCCAGCTCACCCTTCTGGGCTCCTACAATGTGGCTCAAGACTGCCAACTGACTGACCAGAGCTTGTGGGTGGCTTCACATGAGACTGAGTCTCTAAATGTGCTCAGCCAACAAAGACCTCGACTCAGAGCTGAGTGGCACACATCACCAACCCTCTCACTGCAAACATGGGGACCTGACATGATTTTTGCCTGAGACGTATGCCTTCCATGCTTTCAAAGAGGCTTCAAGGTCGCTTAGTATAGGAGAAGTATAAATGTATACCTTTACTTTTTTAAAAGTTTGATATATATGGGGCTGGCACCATGACTCAATAGGCTGGTTCTCCACCCTCAAGCGCTGCCATCTTATATGGTTGTGTCCTGGCTGCTCCACTTCCAATCTAGCTCCCTGCTTATAGCCTGGGAAAGCTGTTGAGAGTAGTCTACTCCAAGGAGTGATTTTCACTCATCTGCTAAAGATTAGCTGACAGTAGATGTGTGGTTTAATTTCTGTGGTTCTGTTAATTCAAAGCATATTTTATATTATTCTTTCACAAGTGCATAATTATAATTATTTTTATTTTATATTTCATTACTTTGGTTGTAACGTCCAGGCTAAGGCTGTATGACAATGACAGCGCCATCACCATTTCTTTGATTTTGGTTTCAATGAAAAAGACTATGCATATTAATAGCTATTAGTATTAAGTTAAAAGAGTATTCTTTCATTTTTACACAGGAATTTTTTTTGTTATTATTTATTTAAAGACAGAGTTATAGGGCTGGAGGGGGTTGGAGAGAAACAGAGAGAAAGAGAGTGAGATTATCTTCTATCATTGGCCTACTCCCCAACTGACTGCAACAGCCAGAGTTGAGCCAGGCAGAAGTTAAGAGCCAAGAGCTTCTGTTGGTTCTACCTCATGGGTGTAGGGGACAAAACACTTGGGCCATTCTCTGCTGCTTACCCAGGCCTGGGCTGAACTGAAGCATGCTACTAGTGTAATACAGCTAGTTTGCTATGCTACAACACTTACTGCACCAGATTATTTTTTGAAGTAGACTTTTTAAATTCATTTATTACATTGTATTATGTGACACAGTTACATAGATACTGGGATTCCCCCTACCACTCCCCACACCCTCCCGTGGTGGATTACTCCACCTTGTTGCATAACCATAGTTCAAGTTCAGTCGAGATTCCCTCCCTGCAAGCATATACCAAACATAGACTCCAGCATCCTATAGGCCAGTCAAGTTCCTCAGCTTCTTAGGGAGACCCTGTCTGGTCCGAGGGCAGAACCAGCAGAGCACCATCCTGATCACTTAACAAATCCAAAAGGCCGTCAGCAACAGTTAACTTCGTTGTGGAATTAACTGACATATTATTAATTTACCAACATGTTAAAGCAATTTCTCAATCACATTCCCCGGTCTCCTCGTTGACATTTCAATTTTAGTTAATACACAACGTATAACACAACATACAGAACATAACATGTTTTACATGACATCATATCATCTTAAATAAGGGCAAACATGTAGTATCTGACCTTTTGGGATTGGCTCATTTCCCTTAGCATTATGGTTTCCAGTTTGGCCCATTTGGCCACAAAGAACTGCATTTTGTTTTTTTTAATGGCTGAGTAGTATTCCATGGAGTAGATGAACCATAGTTTTCTTATCCAATCCTCTGCTGATAGGCATTTCGGTTGCTTCCATGTTTTTGCAATTACTGATTGTGCTGCTATGAACATAGGAGTGCATGTTGGTTTCTCATAAATCAGGTGTTTTGGATATATTCCTAGGAGTGCTATTGCTGGATCATATGGTATGTTGATTTTGAGTTGTTTGAATGTTCTCCATACTGATTTCCATAGAGGCTGTACCAACCTGCAGCCCCACCAGCAGTGGAGTAGGGTTCCCTTTTCCCCGCAACCTTGCCAACAAGTGTTGTTGGTGCTTTTTTTGATGTGGACCAACCTTACAGGTGTCAGGTGGTACCTCATTGATGTTTTAATTTGGATTTCCCTTATTGCAGGGAACTTGAGCATTTTTTTCATATGTTTATTTGCCATTTGGGTTTGTTCCTTTGTGAAATGTCTGCCCATTTCCCATGCCCCTTTCTTGAGTGGCTTGTTTGGTTTGGCATTTTGGTTGTTTTGTAGCTCTTTGTATATTCGCGTAGTGCGCGAAGATCTTCTCCCATTCTGTGGGTTGCTTTTTTACTTTGTTGATTGTTTTCCTTGCTGTGCAGAAGCTTCTTAGTTTGATGAGGTCCCACTTGTTTATTCTGGTCTTGATTTTTTTTTTTAAAAAGTAGATATTAAGTAGATATTAAAAGATATAAAGATGGAGAGCCAAATCTTGTCATCTGTATTTATCGACATAAATGTTTTTATGTCTTATTTCTTTCATCTTTGTGATTCTTCTTGCTCTCTGCATGTTTGCTTACTTGCTTCACTGTTTTCAAAGTATATATATACTGCTGGGCCTGGCGTGGTGGCTTAGTGGCTAACGTCCTCACCTTGAATGTGCCAGGATCCCAGATGGGCACAGGTTCTAATCCCAACAGCCCCGCTTCCCATCCAGCTCCCTGCTTGTGGCCTAGGAAAGCAGTGGAGGATGGACTAAAGCCTTGGGACCCTGCACCCGTGTGGGAGACCTGGAGGAAATTCCTGGCTCCTGGCTTCAGAATGGCTCAGTTCTGGCCATTGTGGTCACTTGGGGAGTGAATCACCAGATGGAAGATCTTCCTCTCTGTCTCTCCTCCTCTCTGTATATCTGACTTTGCAATAAAAAGAAATAAATCCTTAAAAAAAGTATATATACTGTTATCATCCTACCATAATTACATTTCATCTATGGCAAAGATGAAAGTTTAATCTCTCCGTAAGTCCAATGTATAATAGAACATTCATCAGGTTGGATAAGCCTCACCCATTTTTATATTTCCACACAATTATGCTTATTTCAATAATGTTCTAAACTACAGCAAAAGTATCAATTGTTCATTATTTTACTAGTTGAATTTTTCTAACTAGCCCTCGTTCCCAGGACACTGTATATAAATTATGCTTAAAATGTTACTTGAAAATACAACTACTTAGAGATACATTAGAAATTAGTAAATTACTTATTTAAGTACTATAAGAGATTTGGGTTACAGTTTCTACATTTTACTTTTCCTTTGTTGTAGACTTAAAATAGTCTCAATACAGCGTCAAGGCACAGTGGAGGGCGAATCTAAGCACATTTTTTTCATGATCAGAACTGGTTAATGTTTTCTTATGCCCTTCTGCCAGATAGATCCTGCTAGTATACTATTGGCTGGCTATGCTCTGGCTGTATTCCTACATCTATAAAGATCTTTTTCAGCCATATATATATATTCATCTTACCAGTCTTCTAGGTAACTTGCTTCTCTGAATGGCCTTAAATAAGTGAAGATGTTGTTCCACCTACTGGACCTAATTTGTTGTCCTAAGATAATTATTCATGTGAGTCAAGTATATTAATTTGGTTAGGAGTTCCTTTAGGGGAGAAAAGCATACAAGAATTAAGGGACACTATGCAAAGGCCGAATAGAAGAGTTATGGGAATTCCAGAAGGTACAGAAAGAGACGTTGGGTTTAAAAATGTATTCAGATGAGTTTGGATACATTCATGGTGGTATCACCACTGACACTAAAAATGTACACAATGAAATAATACGGAAAACATTCCCTAATTTGGAGAAAGAATTGTGAAGTAACATACAGAAGGAGCATAAAACTCTCAATAGGATTGATCAAAAATGATCTTCACCAAGACACTTGATAATCAAACTCCCTTCCTTTAAACACATGAAAAAATCTAATATATAGAGGAACTCCAATCAGACTCTTCCAGGCATGTAAAATGATACTTAAACATATTCTTTGGACAGAAAAAACCAACAGGATCACCAAAATCAAAGGCAAACATAGAGAACATCCCAGTAAAAGGACAACAGAAAACTAAATCAAACAATGAATAACCCATTGCTAAAATGACAGAACCAAATTACTGCCTATTGATATTAATCCTGAATGTAAATGGCTTAAACTCACCAATCAAACATCATAGATTAGCAGACTGCATCAAGAAACAAAGCCCACTTCTCTGTACACACATTTTACCAACAAAGATATGCAGAAACTGAAAGTAAAAGAATGAAAAAAGGTTCCCAGCAAATGGAAAGGAAAAATGAGCAGGTATAGCCATTCTTAGATAATACAGACTTCAACATGAAAATGTTAAAAGGGATGAAGATAATGCCACATAATGCTCAAAGGATTCATTCAGCAAAGAGATCATCTTACTAGTTTCTTATGAAGTTTTCTTTTTCTACTCTCATTTTACTTCCCTCTCCTCCTTTTCTTTGCTAATCTGGCTAAAAGTTTGTTTTGCTCATCTTAAATAATGGCTGTTTCTTATTGATACTTGTAGTTTCAGTGTTATTTTCATCATGTTTTCTTCCTGTTCATTTTTCCTTTTAATAATTCCTTGAGATGCATTATTAGAGCATCTGAGATAATTTGATTTTTTTAAATAAGCCCCTAATGTTATAAATGTCCCTCTCAACACTGTTTCTGCTACATCTCATGGATTTTGATGTTTTTATTGTCATTTCTTCAAAAAAGTTTTTCTTCTTCTTAATTTCCTCAGTGACATAGGTCATCCAGTAGCATTGTTTTCAAGAAGGTTTTTGATTATCTTTTTCATTTCTTTAGTGACACACTGTTCATTCTGTAGCAGGTTATTTAATTTCATGTTGTATATTTTGTTTTTCTTCCTGCTGTTGATTTTGTTTTATGGCTTTTCATTTAGAGGGATATAAAGTAACTGTGTATTAGATTGTCATATGTAGATGTGGAGATACAGTGCAGTATGCATCCCTACTTCCAAATCAAAGGTGAACTCCCAATGATACTGTTAAATATATATTTAACACAGGGAGACATCTTCCATTTGCCAATTCACTCCCCAAATGGCTGCAACGGTCAGGGTTAGGCCAGACCAAAGTGAAGAGCCAGGAAGTTCTCCAGGTCTCCCACATGGGTGGCGGAAGTCATCACCTTCTGTATCTTCTCAAATGCATTAGTAGGAACCTGGACCAGACATGGAACAGCTGGGACTACAAGTGATGCCATAATGGAGGCCAGAGTCACAGACGGCAGTTTAGCCTACTGTATCACAACACCAGACCCACAGGAGAGACTGCTGACAAATAGCCACAAAACACCTGCAAAATTCTAGGGGACCAAGGCAGGCAGCTAGTACTTAAAATGCACTAAAGACAGCAGGTGTTGTAGCATCGTTAAGACAAGCCACTGCTTAAGATTCTGCCATTTCACATCATAGAGCCAGTTTGCGTGCCAGCTGCTGTTCTTCTGGTCCAGTTCCCTACCAATGCATCCGGGAACCAGCAGAAATGGCTCAATAATTTGGGTTTCTGCCATCCATGTGGGAGTCCCAGAGGAAGCCCTGGGCTCCCAATGTCAGCCTACCACACACAGCTGTTGATGGCATTTGGGGAGTGAGCCAGTTGATGTAAGAGTTCCCTCACTTGGTAAGTGTGTGCGTCACTTTTTCTGATAAATTAATCATAAAAGTATTTTTAAAAATATACAAAGTGAGCTATAGAATTATTTACATAACACTCCTCAGGTTATTCTTAGAAGAAAAGGGGGTCTGTCCTTGTGGAGACAGTCTGCCTTCCAGTCCTTCAGCTTGCTTCATGCACACTCTTCTTCAGCTTCCTTAAGCATCTTCTTTCTCCTGACTTCAACAACACTCACCACAACCCACCCAATCTTAAAGCTTAAACTTCTCTCAATGTGCACGCACCTCTGTGAACATCCTTGGTCTCCCATTCCCTCTGAGGAACAAATCCCTTGAAGGGATGGTTGATGTTCCTCTCTCTTCCTGTTCTGCTTCAAACCATGGTGGTGGGCCCCTGTCCTCAGCACCCTGTTGGCACTGCTTTAAGATGACCAGTGACTGCATCTAGCAGACATTTTACACAATAGCTTTCAGTCCTCTCCCTGCTATTTTTGCCTTTTTTGAATTATTCTCTTCCCTTGTCTCCATTTCCGAGGGTTATTTTTCCCCACACTCTATTCATCATCATCATCATTTCTTTTACAATGTGTTTCCACAGACTCTGGGTTTTCTGCTCGTACTCCCCCTCCCAAAATCCCCTCCCCTCATTGATTTCCCCCACATTGTTGCATTAGTATAGTCCATCAAAAACAGTCACATGTCCATTATTCTACTACTTAAGTGTAACCTTACTTTGCAGGTATAGACATTGGCAGAGAGTCCATTGTCCTACCGTCAGGACATATGTAAGTTTTCTTGGGAGTTCATCTTTGTTTTAGAAGTAAAGATGCATATGTGTTTTGATGTTCTTTATTTCAGTTTCATTTATTCCAAATACTTTCTTTTCTCTCACTGAACCCATCCCTGGCTCATGCATTACACGGTAGCATCATATTACCCAAGAGACTTTTGTGTTTTCTTTTTGTCACCCATGTGTTGGTTACTCAGTGGAGCATTTTCTCATTGTGCTGTAATTTTGTTGTTGTTGTTGTGGCTGTTGTAATTCATATCAGCTATTGACCTTATTTCATAGCTTCTCATTTATGGGAATATACAGTGATGGAGTAGCAGAAAATACCATATCCAGATGTGGGGATACAATGCAGCATGCCTCCCTGTTTCCGGGTCAGAAATTGACTCCCAGTGAAACTGTAGGAAATGGGCAGGAAATGAGATGCTGGACTGTCTGAGATTGTCTGTACCAGCAATGTCGGGACACACTTAAATAACAGACTGTTGGAATTATGACTCCTTATGAAGGCCTATGTTATTGTAACAATATGGCGAAAAAATGTCGGGGGTGGGAGTTTGTGGGGGAAGTCCAGTCTATACGAAATTGTACTGCAAAATTCAAAAATTAAAAATAAAAAGTTAACAAAAAAGATGCCTATTGCATTGCATCTTCACAACTGGTTACGATAGTTTCTGGTACACAGCCACTGTGCTTCCCTGTATGTGGAAAGCTATAAACCAAAATCACCAATAAGAACAGTAATAAAACTTTATAACAACAAGTTAAATAACAAGCTGCTAAATGACCAATATGTCACCAAGGAAATGGAAAAGAAAATCAAAAACCCTCCTGAGGAAAGCTGTCACTGAAGAAATTTGTAGGGTAAAAAAATTTTTTTTCTAAAGCAAGGAAATTAAAAACAAAACTATCAGATTACATGAGGTGGAGCAAAGGCAGTATTACAAGGACTTTTATAATGTCTCCCCTCTATTGTCACCTATCAAGGGTATTCTTCTACTTGCTTCATTCTGTTCTGGAGACTCTCCACTGTACTTTTAATTTGCTCTACTGTGTTCTTAATTTCTGATATATCAGCCTTGATTTGCTTTATTGCTGCCATTGCTTGTGTAAAATATTCCTTAAATTCTTTGAAATCTTCAATGTGCTTCTCATTGCTGATTAGAACCTTTAAAATGAGTTTTCTGAATTCTGTCCCCCCATTTTCTCAATGTATTCCTCAGTGAACTCTGAGGTTGGCATAGGGTTTTGCTCCTTTGCAGGCGAGTTTTTAGGAATATTCATTGTGCCTTTGTCTCTTTTTTTGCTTTTGGTCATTGTACTTCTGGTTAGCAAAGTCTTCTGCTTGGGGCAGGTTTCTAAGCTGTTTCATCCACAGGGCTACTGTTTGATTTTACTTATTGCACTTGGTACACAACTCTTTGCTTGCAGTGAATTGTGCCACTCCCTCCAGTGAGTTCCAGGTCTGGATTCTTTTGTTAGATTTCCTCAAAAAACTCCATAGCCCCAACTCCTGACTCACCATTCTCCACCTCCTGTGATACCGTGGTGAGGCTGCACCATTGTCTGTACAAACTTCCTCCCACTTCCGGTTGGAGCAGGTCCCACGATTAGAGACACCAGGTGTTGTTGGTGGTGAACCTGTTGGGCATCAGGTCTGGGTGCCACTCGGACCTGTTTTGACCCATGCAATGCCACTGTCGGTATTATTTTCCTGTGGAGCCAGTGTAATCCATGAAACTCAGTGAATTCTTGCGAGCTCAGCACATGTGCAGTTCACTATTGTCCCCTGCAGTCCTAAAACTTTTGCCACAGTGTACAAAATGGCACCTAACATGCCACTGCTAGAGTTCTTGATCTGCTCGTCGTCAGGTCTGAGGGCTACCTAGACCTGTCTTGGTGGATCCTGTAAAATGCCACATTGTTGCAGTTCACTGCAAATGAGTTCACTCTCAGCTCAGTCCTTTCCCTTGCCTTTGCCTCTTTAGGCAAAATGGCGCCCAATTCAGCTCTAGGAGGCTTACTGGGCTGTGAAATCCACTCTGTTCTCATACTGCCTGTCTGGGATCATCTTCTCTCTCTGCTCCTGGTCAAATCAAACGGACCAGCAGGACAGACAGTTCTTTGTCTGGGTTCACCTCCCAAGCTCCCAGTGAAAGTCCCTTCCCACCTTGTTGCTGGTGGAGTTCAGATCGCAACGCCACACTGCTACGTCTGCTGCTTTCCTGTGTCTGTCAGTCTCTAGGTACCCCTCTGCTGTTGTTCTGAGGTCTCCTGGAATGTGTCCTCTTTGTTTCATCCTGATTAAATCCTTCTCTGTCTGTTTAAACATGCCCTACCCTATTCTGCCATCTTGATTCCGCCCCTATTTTTCTAATAATTGATGGTTTGGGGCTTTAGGTTTAGACACTATCCATTTAAATTCGATGTTTGTTTATGGTGAAATGTGAGTGTCTTGTTTCTTACTTCTGCAAGCTGCTATCCAGTTGTCCCAATAGCATTTGTTGACAAGACCATCTTTTTTCCCTGAGTGGTTTTATGTTATCTTGTAGAATATGTGGCTGTATATGTATGGGCTCTCTTAGGGTGTTTCTGTTAAGTTCCATTGATCTTCCCCTCTGTTCCTGTACCAATATCAGAATGTTTTGATTATTATTGCCCTATAATAAACTGTTCTAAGGTCTGGAATTGTGATCCTTCCATCTAAATTCTTATTCTTCAATATAGTTTTGACTATTCGTGATCTCTTGCATTTCCAGATGAATTTCTATATATTTTTTCCATCTATTGAAGTATGTTGCGGGAATTTTGATTGGATTTGCATTGAAATGGCATATTATTTTTGGTAATATGGACATTTTGATGATTTTTGACTGCCAATCTAGGAACATGGTATAGTTATCCATTTTTAAAGCTCTTCTTGTATTTCTTTTTTCACTGTTTTGTAATTTTCCTCACAGAGATCTTTCACATCTTTCATTAAGTTTATTAAAAAATATTTAAGTGTCTTCTCTGTTATTTTGATAGGGACCGCACTAACTAGTTCTTTTTCAGCTCGGAAGTTGTTCGTAAATTTTAAGGCCATTGATTTGTGTTCATTTACCTTGCCACCTTACCAAACTTTCTTATAGATTCTAGAAGTTTCTTTATTGAGTCTTTTGGTTCTCCTATGTATAGAAGCACATAATCTGCAAACAGATAGACTTCCTCTTTCCCAATTGGAATGCCTTTAATTTCTTTTCCTTGCCTAATAGCTCTAGTGAGGACTTCCAGTACTATGTTAAATAGTAGTGTTAACAGTGGACATCCTTGTCTAGTTCCAGATTTTAGTGGGAAAGCTTCCAATATTTCCCCATCCAGTGTTAAAACTGGCATTGGGTTTTTCATACATTGCTTTGACTATGTTGTAGAATGTTTCTCTATGCCTATCTTGTTTAGAGTTCTTAGCATGAAGTGCTGTTGGATTTTATCAAATGTTTTCTCTGCATCTATTGAGACTATCATGTGATTTTTGTTCTTCACTTTCTTGATGTGGTGTATCATTTATAGATTTTTGAATGTCAAACCATTCCTGCATGGCAGAGATAAATCTCTCCTGGTCTTGGTGAATGATCGTTCTGATGTGTTGCATTCTGTTGGCTATCATATTGTAGAAGATTTTAGCGTCTATGTTCATCAGGAATGTTGGTCTACACTTTTTATTTTCTCTGTTGTCTCTCCGTCTAGTTTTGGTATTAAGGTAATGTTGGTCTTCCAGAAAGAATTTGGCAGGACTGACTCCTTTTCTATTGTTATGAATAGTTTATGAAGAATTGGGGTCAGTTTTACTTGGAATACTTTGTAGAATTTAGCAGTGGAGTCATCTGGGGCCGAGCTTTTTTGTTTTTGTTTTTGCTTAGAGAGATTTAATTACTGATTTGATCTCTGTCTCACTTATAGGATTATTTAGATTTTCAGTTTGGTAGGTGGTATGTTTCCAGGAATCTTGGAAGTCTTCTGATTTGTTGGGGAGTAGTAATTTCTGATTATTCTCTGTGTGGCTGAGGTATGTTGTTATTTTTCCTTTTTCATCTCTGATATTATTAAGTCTTCTCCTATTTTTTTTTTTTTGTGTGTTGCTATTACTTAGGCCAGTGGGGTGTCTATTGTATTTTTTTTTTAAGAATTCTTTGTTTGATTTTGTGTATTGTTCTTTTCATCTCTATTTGGTTTATTTTCTCTCTAATTTTGATTATTTTTTTTCTCTGTTGATCTTGTGTTATTTTGTGTTTTTCTAGCTCCTGCGGGTATATGCTTAGCTCATTTACTTGGTGTCTTTCTTGTTTCCTAACTTAGGCACTAACTGCAATAAATTTGCCTCTTAACGGTGCCTTTGTGGTATGCCACAGGTTTTGAAATGTTGTGATTGAGTCTTTTTTGGTTTCAAACAATTTCTTAATTTCCTCTATTATTTCTTCTCTAATCCATGGTTTATTCAGTTAACATGTTGCTCAGATTCCAAGAATTTACAAATTTTCTGGTTTATTTTTATTTACTGGTCTCTAGCCTCATTCTGTGATGGACTGAGATGATGCAAGGGATGATTTCATTTTTTTTTAAGTTGCTGAGGCTTGTTTTGTGATCTCTAACATAATCAATCCTGGATAAGGTGTCATTTGTAATCGGAAAAAAATATATTCAGTGTCTATGAGATGAATGGTTCTGTAAACATCAATTAAGTCCATTTATGCTATTGTCTGTGTGAGATCTGTTGCTTCTTTGCCGATTTCTGTCTTGTTGATCTGTCCACTGATGTTAATGGGGTTTTATGGTTCACCAGTGTTATGTTGGCATCTATCTCTCCCATTAGGCCCATTAGTAATTATTTCATATAGCTAGGTGCCTCTGTATTTGGTGTGTATACATTTATGATGGTTATTTCTTCTTGGTGATTGAATGGCTCCCTTTATCATTATGTAGTTTTCTGCTTTATCTCCCTTAATATTTTTCATGGTGAGGTCTATATAACCCAATATTAGAATGGTTTCACCAGTTACTTTTTTCTTTTTTGTTGCCGAGAAATTTCCTTTTCCATCTTTTCACTCTCAGCTTCCATGTATCTTTGTTGGTTTCCTCACTCATACTGCTTGTTCATCTGTTTTCCTTTCCCATGATCTTTTAACTCTGTGGGCTTACTTTTCCAGTCAATTTTTGTCTACACTGTGTCTGTGGCTTCCAAATCTGTGGGTAGAGAGGCTTCAGTATCAGTATCAGTCTCAATCTCAGCTGTCAGTGCTGTCCCGGACATTTTCTTCAGATGCTTGGGCAGTGTTCCTTTCTGTCTAGTCCCTCTAACAGTCTGTGGAGCAAGTGGGTCTAAGGACTCACTACTGATGTCTCTGCTAAGACTGCTGTTCTGTTCAGAAAGTTAGTTCTGCCAGTAGTTTTCCAGCTAGAGTTACAAGGGGATGCTGAAATGCACCGCCAGGTGGTTCCTGCCGCGCCAGGGATACTGAGCATCTTCATGCTCCCAATATGGGTCTGGACTACTGGTTCTTAATGCTTGCCAAGGCAAATGAGTCTGAGCTTCCCGCAGGATTCACGCAGTTATGCCTTTGATCCTGACCCAGTTTATGCTCCCCATGGTTCCAGCATCTCCCTTTCTTTTGGCTCCAGATATTCTCAGGTTAAGGTACAAGCTCTTAGGGTGTCTTCCTTCTGTGAATCCCGCCCTCAGCCAGACTGCCCTCCACCAGCTCACTCACCACTGGCTGGCTCCCCAGCACTGTGCGTTTTCCGGTCTGGGGTGCAATCAAGCAGGTGGGCTGTGAACTTTTACTCAGCCTCGCCTCCCCTCACCAGAGTTTTGTTCTATGCCATTTTGCCTCACACTGTCTCTTTTGAGTGGTGGTGGAAGGCAGGGTTCATGCTGGGAGTTCTCCTTTGTGTTGGCTCCAAATTCCCCAATCCTTTGTGAGCTGGGGTGCCCCCCTGTAGCTTGCCTGGGCTAACCTTCATCCTGGGCTGCTGGTGGAAACTTTATACATTTTCACCAACTGTTCTTTTGTTTGTTCAGCTCTGCTTCTCTCTGGTGGCCTCCAGGCAGCTTCAGTCACCCAGTCTGGTAATTTTTCTCTTTGTACTCTCTTGGCTACACCTTCCTACCCCAATTGGCCATCTCTACTCCCTCCTTGGTTTTTGTTAAATGTATCTTAACAACAGAATGCTAGATCTCTGCCATTGTCAGTACCTACAATGTCAGGATATGCTTAAATAGCACAATGATGGGCTTACGGCTGTTTATGAAGGAGTATACTCTTGTAAGAACATAGGGGAAATCAAATGGGGAAAGGGAATTTGGGAAGGAGAGGGGGAAACTCCAGAGCCTATGGAGCTGTATCATAAAACAATGAAAGAAAGAAAGAAAGAAAGAGAGAGAGAGAGAGAGAGAGAGAGAGATGGAGGGAGGGAGGGGGAAGACAGAAAAAAAAGGGAGAGGTAGGAAGGGATGGAAGGGGAAGGCAAGGCAAGGAAAATGGAAACAGAATAATTAGCAGATTTAGTTTACACCTTGCTGGTGCTGAGTTGGCTTTAAGAAACAAAAGGGGCAGACATTTAGTGGCTAAGCAGCTTGTAGCATCCATATCCTCCCAAATTTCTGGTTCCTCCATTTCCAATCAAATTGCTGATGCACATTCTGGGAGGCAGTACATGTTGGCTCAGATACTTGGGTCCTCATCACCCATATAAGAAATCCAGATTGGGTTTTGCTTTGCTGACTTTGGTTTGACCCAGCGCTTGCTTCTGTGGCGTCTGGGGAGTGAATGAGTTGAGCTGATGATCCGTTTCTCTGTCTGCCTCTCTGTTTCTCTGCCCTTGAAATAATAATAATAATAATAATAATAATAATAATAATAATAATAATATAAAGAAGAGAAACAGTGTAAGATAAAAATACAGGGAAGTGTCAAACATTGACTATCTGTCAAAATTCCCTAAATAGATGCATGGTGGTAGACCATCGACTTCTGGGATGGTGATGGATGCTGCAATAAAGGTTGCGATGCAGAAAGCTTTAAGCTGTTTAGACCCAGAAGACCAATATATAAACAAGTGTCACTGCAGCCGTGTGTCGCTGCTAGGACTCTGAAGACTGACAAGACGAAATACATCATCTCATTTTCTACTTCTGCTACACCCCTGAGCTCACTGCATAGCTTTAGGTGCTACATTTGTAATCCTGTTTTTTGTTTGTTTGTTTGAAGATTTATTTATTTTATTTGAATGGCAGTTACAGAGACAGAGAGAAATACATCTCTCATCTGCTTAATCACTTCCCAAATCACTACAATGGCCAGGGGTGGGCTAGATCAAAGCCAGGAGTCTTTCTGGTGATTTCGATTATGCATTCAATCTAAACTGTGTGTGTGTGTGGGGGGGTGCATGTACACACAACACACACGTATAGATGCCAGTGTAGTCTAAGACAGTTCTGAAGACAGGAAAGAAGCAAACAAATCTTTTACCCTCAAGCTATTCTACTTTGTCATTATCAACACTCAATTCATTCTTCTACTTTAAGATTGTTATTCATAATGCAAAGCAAGCTTCTGAAATCAAGGAACCACTGAGAGTATCATCTAAGTGAGTATAAGTTCTCTTTGAGCCAACCTCCAGTAACTGCAAGCATGTGTTACGCTACTTGAAGGTGACAACCTCCTGAATGTGATTATAGCAGTAGACACCTACTTACTTAAAAATGAAGAGACTAGTTGGAAAAAGAAGACATAATTAAGGTGTTTTAATGATAATGTGATAACAATTTTTTAAAATAAAAAATATTCAGATTTTTGACAGCTAGGTAACACACATGTTTTAGGTAGTGAGCCAAGAATAGAGCCATTGAGCTGAGACTCCTAGAGGAAGAGTTAAAAGCAGGAAAGCCCATGAAAATAAATTTGAGGTCAGATTATGACAAGGAGAAACAATGGCCTGATTCTGAAAAGAGGATGCATTGTTAGTGACACTTACAGAGTCATCACTGGTGTTGTAGAAACATATGCACACAACATGGCCGAAACTATGCAGTGGTACTAGCTTCTGAAGATAGAACATTTACCTTTTAAATTTGAGAGGCAAATGAACAGACACAGAGACACAAAAGGTGCTCCTCTCTGCTGGTTCCCTCTTCAGTTGCCCACAATGGCTGTAACTGGGCTAGGGCCAAAGCTGAGAGCCAGGAACTCAATCCAGGTCTCATACATGACAGACAAGAACTTAATAACTTGAAACATCAACCCTGGCTCCCAGGATCCACACAGCAGGAAGCTCTAGAATCAGGAACTAAAGTTAGGAATCAAACAGAGGCAGTCTGATGTGAGATGTGGGTGATTTAACTACTTAAGTGCCTACTCCTCGACATACTTTCAGTATATTGTGGCATTTGTGGGTATTGGTGTAATGAAATTAGGGGTCTGATGATCCTCAACAAAGTAGAACTAGAAAAGAAGCTTATAACCTAAGCTTGGAGTACATGATTGGGAGTCAGGGATTTATTTATTTATGCAAATTGTGTAATTTTTAAAAATGTATGCAGCCATATACATTCTTAGAAAGGAACAATAAGATGGTTGGTAAACATACTGTGTAAAGGTCCAGATATTTTGTGTTTCATGGTCCAGATGGTTTATGTTCCAACAATACAATATTGCTGATACAGTATGAACAGTCATCAGATAATACATAAAGGAACTTTGTCCCAATAATAGACTTTATTGCAATATAAGGTAGACTGTAGTTGGTCTCCAGGGCAGTTTGCTGATCCTTGGAGTATGTTGTTATACCCATAAGGGCTTTTTCTGGTAATTAGAATGCTCTATATCTGTGCTATAGAATAGGGTAACTACATGAGGCTACTGATTACCTTAACATTTATGTCCAGTGATTGGGGAGCTTAGTTTTTAACCAATTAACATATTTAAATTTTATGGCTTCTTGAGGCTAATGAACTACTTCAAACAATGTAGATACATAACTTTTATTACACAATTACAGGCATGGCCTTCCTAAAGAAAGTCAGAGGCTCCCAGAGAAGAGAATCTTGCCTTCTGAAGAGAGATACTATAGCCACTGGCTCTTGTAGGAATTTCCCTAAGATCCTGGCTACTGCAACACTGGAAGGAATTGTTTTAACATTATTTCATTTTGCAGGCCTGAGACAGATTTCTCCTTAGTGTGCTTCAGCATCCTTGTCTCCCACCACATATTCCTAATAAACCAGCTTCGGGAGAATGTTAAACAGGCTTTGTAACCCACTTTTGCAGTAGAAATATATGTGTCAATTCATCTTTGGTGCCTTGATTATGGAGAGCTCTACCGATTTCTGCTATGACTCCCAGTGGGATTTCTAGTCTAGACTGAATTTACAGCTTCTTCAAATTTCTTAGCGATAATCTAAAACTACTTTCCTGCTTCTTACACTGTCTTTCTCCATGAACGCAGAGGCTATTCCTGTGGCAAATAGGGATCCTGACTCATCCATAGCCTCAGGCATAGAAACTGAATCCAAAGTTTCGGTTGGATATGTCTCGGATAGTAAACTGAATTCTCATCTGAGCCCTGAATCCTTCAGGCCTCCCCATCTCCCAACACTAGAATTTCCCAAATGGACATTCATAAAATTGCTTCCTGTGAGTTCTTGAGGTTCATCCTCAGAAAAGTATTGCCATCATGGAACACAGGCTTGGGGAAGCCAGAGGCAAAGGAATGACAATCAGGATGGGTTCCTGAAGCCCCAGAGAGTACGCAACTTGAAGTCTATACGTGGCGCTGATGTAGTATCCAAAGAAAGACTCCATTTGCCTTATGCTCCTCAGAGTTTCGAGAGAAACAGATTGGGTTTTCTAGCTGCAAACTACAGTATGCACTGGAACTTGGATTGTCAGCTTTGTGAAATACAGTCTAGTGCTTCTACCTCTTTAGAATGTTTTATCAGAGCAACGTTCCACCAGGTTGCTTAAATTGGAACATAAAATAATCAGCAGTGAGAGATGTAGTCACTCTAGAGGATAACCATACCCAGGGGGTTCTTTATTCTAACACTATGTCTGTTACTGATGAGTCATTTAATGACAGTGTGCACTGCCAAATAAGCAGACCAGACAAACCAAATGACAAAATCTTCCTGTTAGTTAAATGCCTCACTAGCCTGTGGCCTTATTTCTTTTAGATGGACAAGTACATGGCTACCTCTTTTTGCTTTGGATTGCAGACAAATGTAAATCTGCATGGAAATAGGCAGAAGGGTATTATAATTCTCCCCTACATTAGCTGTTATAATCCCTGACAAGCCTTATTTCCTCTACAACACTTCCAACCCCCTCGTCTCCTATACTGTCTAGAAGAAAATCCCAGAGTCAAATAATGATACTTAGGGATACCTCTTACTGTCCTTCCACGATAAAGTATTTTGTCTACTTCCTCATGTTTGACTTTGAGGTAAATTACAAATATCACATTTTTTAGATATTCCTTTTTTTCCCTCTAGACTGATATACCTTATACAAAGTTACTTAATCACTAATTTCAGAGCAATTGAACACACCTGTTAAAAAAGGTGCCATTCAGGCAGCATAGAAAGCATTAATGACAATCTAGCAAATAAGCCGCATTCTATGTAAAAAGCTGTATTTGGAAAATGTAAGTAGCAAAAGCAAAAAAACAATTACACCATCATCAAAACAAAACAAAGACACAAAATACGCTTTATATTTCTTTCTTCTGTAAAACCAGGTTTCATGTCCAAGATTTTCCTGTCATTTCATACAAGGATTTTTTTCCCTAATACACCATCATTCGCATGTAAAGTAAAACATAATTTTGGCTTTTTCTCCCTTTTCCCAACTTCCCTTGCTTTCCCGCCCCCTTGCTTTGTATTAGTGGCTAATTTAGACTGAAAGGAGAATTTCCTCTCTCTCTCTCTCTGCCCTGCTTGACCCCAACCCTCCCTACAGCTGTTCTCCATAGCAACTGGCAGAGGTCCCCTGAATAACTGCCACGCACCCACAGGATTCCTTCCACAGACATGGTAAAGCCTCTTATCTACAACCAATGACTAATTATTTGGCAATTAGTTCTAATGAAATATTTCAATAATTAAAATAGAACTTAAAAAATTGTATTTTTGACGTTTACCTAGTTGATTAGGGTAGGAAGGATCCAGGATCAGGGGAAAATGGGTGAGACCTTTGTGTCCGCATTTTCTTTTCCTTCTTCCTGTATCTGGGAGAAAGGGAGAGACAAGGGGAGAAGCCACATCCAGCCTCCTGACCGCTTCAGCACCCAGGGATGGGGAAAAACCACCTGTTGTCAAACCAAAGTCCCTTACTGCAGGGTCTGCTGGAAATCCAGATTGACGGAAGAACTCTGAGATTTATACTATTCCACCACATCATCAAAGAATGTAAAGGCCTTTGAGGTTGGCTGAAAAAAAAAAAAAAAAGAGCTGAAAATGCAGGACAGGGGGATTTTCTCTGGCAGTCGGCTGTGTAGATCAGCTTTGCAAGGCAGCTTAGCGATGGCACCGCACACGTGCACTGGTCATTGGACTTGGAGTTGGTCTTTCATCCCACTCCTTATTCACCACGTTCGGAATTTCATTTTTTACTTTTTAGTATGACAATTCTCAAGCATATATAAAACTTGAAAGAAAAATGCAATAATCCTCATGAACTCCTACTGAGCTACAAAACAGACCAGCGTAAGGCCAATCTTGTTCATAGTCTCTTCAGTGTGTTATTCTTCAGTTAATTTCAGAAACAACATATATTCTGCAAATATAATGTCCTTAAAAAATGCAGTCCAGGGCCTGGCGGCGTGGCCTAGCGGCTAAAGTCCTTGCCTTGAATGCCCCGGGAACCCATATGGGTGCCGGTTCTAATCCCAGCAGCTCCACTTCCCATCCAGCTCCCTGCTTGTGGCCTGGGAAAGCAGTCGAGGACGGCCCAATGCATTGGGACACTGCACCGGTGTGGGAGACCCGGAAGAGGTTCCTGGTTCCTGGCATCGGATCGGCGCGCACCGGCCCGCTGCGGCTCACTTGGGGAGTGAATCATCGGACGGAAGATCTTCCTCTCTGTCTCTCTGTCTCTCCTCCTCTGTGTATATCTGGCTGTAATAAAATGAATAAATCTTTATAAAAAAAATGCAGTCCAAATTTTGTTATCTCATAAAAAAACAGATAATTACTACCAAATATCTTCTTAATATTCAAACACCAGTATATTTCATACTGATTTTTAATATGAACCAGGATCTAACTCAAGATCTAAATTAGATTCCAAATAATTTTCAATTACTTTTTAATTTTTAAATCGCTTCAGCAATTTTAAATCTGTAGGTTATTTTCTCTTTCTGTCTCTTTTTGCACTTTTTTAAAAAGTAATTTGTCCTGCAGAGAAAGTCCCTACATTCCAGATGTAAGTGTGCCTACATTGGGAGATGTTTTAGATTGAAACATAGGTACTTGTGAGAACAGGGCTGGGTGCAGGAAAGACTACAGATCTGGAATCAGACCTGGGTTTAAATCCTTAAACTATAATCAGAACTATTTTGGTTTTAGCAACAGAGAGAATCTTTATTTTCCAGTATTCTAACCTACAAAATGGGCTTGAAACTGACACTATTTAACATGGTGAAATATGAGAAGAAAATAAATCACTAAAAACATAAAAGAGGCCATTACAAAGGAGTCTGTAATGTCTTTGGGACGGAAGCCAGCTGTCTATAACACCTCCTCTCTCCTCTCTCACTTTGTCCTGCAGCAAAAATTACAATTTGAGGGCCCGGCAGCATGGCCTAGCAGGGAAAGTCCTCGCCTTGAACGCCCCGGGATCCCATATGGGCGCCGGTTCTAATCCCGGTAGCTCCACTTCCCATCCAGCTCCCTGCTTGTGGCCTGGGAAATCAGTCGAGGACAGCCCAATGCATTGGGACCCTGCACCCATGTGGGAGACCCGGAAGAGGTTCCTGGTTCCTGGCTTCGGATCGGCACACACCGGCCATTGTGGCTCACTTGGGGAGTGAATCATTGGACGGAAGATCTTCCTCTCTGTCTGTCCTCCTCTGTGTATATCTTTGTAATAAAATAAATAAATCTTTAAAAAAAATTACAATTTGATAGAGAGGATTTGGTAATTCAGTGAAATAACTTCCTTCTGCCACGTACGTTGGAATTCAGTCCCTCCTGGAAGCAGGGCCATTTGCTGTATCTCTCTCCTTTCTGGGCACCATCTTCCTCATCTGTAGGTCTCTTAATTGCATATATTCCAATCTCGTATACTATAAATGTTATTTGTTTATTCCCCATTGTTACTTATTCACCACAAAAAAAGTCTGCTTCGTGAGGGTGACACTGTTTTGTTTGCTGCTGTGTCCCCAAATCCTAGAGCCACTTCTGGCACAGAAAAGGCCTTCAACTCTTATCCTCTGGAATAAATTATGTCCTCAAGTAGCTGGAGCATTTACCCTAAGCAGCGTCTCTGACTAAGAGTAATATTGAAGACCACAGACAAGTCTTACTTGTTACTTCTGTTCATATTTCTTTCTGCTTTTTAAAAATTTTGGTAAGATGTTTCTATTTCTCTCTATAACTTACGCTCTATTTCCAATCTTGTTATTCTATGAGCCATCTGGGCAATCTCTAAATCTATTACCACAATTTGGAGTATCTTATTTCTTATACAAATCATATTATTGTTATCTGCCAAGATTTTCAAGCTCTGGAAAAAAACCTTTCTTTTTCCTTAGTAAAGGGGGTAAAAGCTCAGCATTTTTGCTGAGAGCCAGCCAAGCGTATTTTATCAAGGGAATGACATACATTCTGTGTGTGTGTGTATGTGTGTGTGTGTGTGTGTGTGTGTGCTTACAAAGCCATCATAGTAGTACAATAACAGCAACGCACATATTCCTCAATTTTCCCTGTTACTGTATGGAGAGGACAGGTGTAATAGGGTTATGGATACATTTACAATACTATTCTCACTGGTGTTTTCAGTGACATTCCTCTCCCTACAGATGCTAAAAAAGGCTACGATGGAATGGATTGCTTGTTCCCATCCACCATTTGCTCTCATGTGCTCTCTATTCTCACTTTGTGGCCAGATTTTCCAGCTCTGCTTATGCCAACTCCCTTGGACAGTCTGTCTGGATACATTATATACTATCTCCCTAATTGTTTTTTGGTTCTCCACGTGGGCTTCCATGCTACAGACTGTGGACCAAGTATGCCCACTCACGGGGACCTTGTTGCTGGGTCCTGTTTGGATAGGAAAGAATTGACTTCAAGATTAAGATGCCAGTTAAGATACCCACATCGCAGGTTCGCACACCTGTGTCAGATCCTGGGCTATGGCTCCATCCAAGTCATTACATTCTATACATCTAGTTCTGTTCACTGTGGGCATTTGCGGAGTAAATTGGAAGATGAGAGCTTGTTCTCTCCATCTCATCTTTTTTAAAAAACCGTAAGTTAAAAAAAAAAAGAATATGAGGATGCCAAGTTTTGATGCGGCATTTTGGTCATGATGCATAATGGCGACAGCTCTCAAACTCAGGTAGCCAACGTCATCAACATCTCTCAAAGAGATACACCAACAGCAATAAGCTCTGGAGCTGGGATGACCCTTATTTGATGACTAATTTATTCCAAATCCTAAACTGATGCTACATGCCCTTGTCACAGAGGCAACAGTTACCCCTTTTCTAATCACCACAGAGGTTCCACGTTACAAGGCACTGGCAGATCCTCACCAGCCAGAAATCTCTGTGGGAATAGGTAGAAAATGGCTTTACTGTACACAACACAATTCTCTTGTCACCTTGGCTATAATAGAATGGAAAAGCAAAAGTGACTTGTGTCTAAGGGACAAACTGACTGAGAATGAAGATCTTCCATAGAGACCACCTTTCTAAAAGCACGCTCCCAGATAAGTATCACTGTCTGAGAATTAGTTAAATTGAATTCCTTCATTGAAATCACAGCTAATACTTCAAAGGGCTTTGGAAGACAGCTGATCCTTCTACTTGGTGTGCCTTCAGTTAGTATTTACATAATTTAATAACAAAGTTGTCATCCTCTCATGTTAATTGGATGCTGAAATGCTGATGAGAGGCGGCGCACACTTTGGAGTTTGGTAAGCTATTAAAAATATTTTTTCTCTAAGTATCATTCTTGCCAAGAAAATCTGAGCATTTTTTTTTAAGCTGTTCACTTATCTTGATGTGACAACACAGAAAAAAAAAAAATAAATCCTTAAGCATTCCTACTGGAACATAGCTCCATCCATTTATTCATGAACAGCATGGCAGGAGACAAATGAGCGAAGTTTCTGACTAGAGATATTAATAGAACAGCGGAAAGGAGTTAATCTTGTATTTTCCTACACCAGATAAGAAAGCTGTCATCCAATTGGAGTAGGTTTCTCTAATTCTAATCATCCATGCAATAGGGAAAAGTCTTAAATACACATTAGAAAGTTCTTCAGGCTTTAATGCCATTATAAACGCTGTCTGTAGGGGCAGCTATTACTTGCAGCATTGCAACAAGAGGAGCAGTTTCTTGTCAAGAAAACATAAAACATGCTTATGCAAAATGAATGTCAAAGGACTTCCAGTTGACTCCACAAGAGGTGTCCTGAGAAGGACTCAGGATCTCATCATGCAGCAACGGCAGGAAAGGAATCAGGAGTAAACATCAGATAAGAAAAAGGACAGTTACTTGTGGGGAGCCATGCAGTTGGGTCGGATGGCATGGGTGTGTGATGAGCACTGCTCCTTGGTTAGCAAGGCTACGAGGAGTTTCTAGCAGCGAGGCAAGGCCCGGCGGAACGAACGTCTCTGGTCACCTCACTGCTGCCTCACCCCGTTGTATGGACACTCAATCACCTCTCTGATGTTTCATAGAATTCTCCTGAGGGTGTTGTTGTTGTTTTTCTGCTAATGTGAAGTGATTCCTGTAACTGGTATGACACTTCAAATTGATCAATCATGTTATGATAAAAACATCTTTAGCGATGTAAGGCTATGACACACAGCTAAAGTATACAATGGTACAACTTGAGCCCACTATGTTTCCAAATATCCTGTTATGTGCCCACTTTTGTCCTGGAATTTGCCCTAGTATAAGTAATGTTTTCCTTAAGATATGGCTTGATAATATCTTGCAACTGATGGCAATCATGGAGGTACAAAGAGTTTGTTTACCATGCACCTCAAACCGTTACAACACATGATATGATGCATTCTAGTTTCTCACCACAGAAAGCAAAAGTATATGGGGCATCTTCTAAAGGGAAACAAATGTGAACCCCCTCAAAATGGCTTAAAATCTCAATCTTATATTGGCACTTATGTTTAGGGAAAGAAAACAGTTTATAAGATAAAAGGAAGTTTCTTGTAAAAGCCTCTGTTTGTAGATTGGCTGTGCTGCCTTGATCCCTTTCACTGCCCTTTAAAAAAGAAACAATTGAATCAGTACTAGGTGAAGGTGATGGTAATTAATGCATGACTTGATTATAAGATTTTGCATAAGCATGTTTTATGCTTTTATAAGATCCTTTTATGATCTTTTAATTCTGTACTCTTAATATTCTAAGCAATATTAGTTTGCTTGTGTTTAGTAAACATTGATTTTAAGTATAAGTAAATCATTGGTCACTATGTAACCACATGCACTGCCATCTGTGGAGTTCCTGGCTTTAGCCAGGTGACTGCAGGTTTCAGTGAGTAATGATTGTTGAAAATGTTTTCCTTAGGCTTGTTTTTTGTATTCTCTTCATCATGATGTAAAAATGAAACAAGTGGATATTGTGCAAAAGCTTGTGATGATTTGTGTATAAATAAAGAAGACAGCTTTTCTGAGCTGTCCATTATGAGCATCAAGCCATAGTGGTCCGTGTCTTATCTTTTCCCCTTACAGTCTCGCCAATCCACGCATCCTTTGCAAGCTCTCGGTCAGCTGGAGCTGGTCTCCGGCAGTTACCTGTGTAATTTTTCTGAAAATCTACTTTCTAAATTGTCAACATTAAGAACAATAAAAAAAGGCAGAGGTGTTCCAGATTAAAGAAAAATGCCAGCCTAATGAATATGGTATCAGAATCAATGTTGCTCAGGAGGAAAAGACACCAAAAAGTAAATTCTAACAGACAAAATCGGAATACAGAGGAAACCTAGAATTGAATGGAAACACGGTAACAATGTTAAATCTAATTCTTCGATGGTTAAAAGTGTGTCACAGAAGGTTGCTCTTAGAAAGCACACACTGGAAAATAAGTTGTCTACAAAAAGATCATGGAAAGCAAGCACTAAGAAAAAAATAACACATGAGTTCCAAACACTTTTTGCTCAAAAATACACATATCTTTTAAGTTCATTTTCCAGGAAGTACTAGAAGAATCCTTAGTTTGTTGTGGGAGGAGGTGAAGAGTAACACATACAAAGTCATGCTCAAATGCTTTAGGGATATATCACTCACACACACACGTACACACACACACACACGTGGAATATGTAAAATGCTAACATTCAAAGTGTATGGGTAATAGGAGAGGCAAAAATTGAAAGAATCACATGAGTTACCTGAAATAATCAGAATCCTAGAATGAGGAGAGCAGAATGGTGGCTATTAGGGGTTGGAAAAAGAGCAAGTAGGGAGTCTATAACAATCCTGATGTTTCGACTAGGACTGACAAGCTCTGGGGGGCAAGCTTTACACCGCTGTGCTAGAATGAATAATACTGTTAAGTTAAAATTTTGTCCAAAGCGTAGATAATGTGTTTTGTTCCAATAAAAAATTAAATGGCGTATTTACTATTCTATTATTCCTGAAAATTTCTACATTACTGAATTATTTATAAATGAAAAGTTGTACTAAAAGGTCACTCAATTATGAGTGAATTATGGGTTAATTCTCCCAAAGCTGATCTTTGAAACTGATACAATTCCCATGACAATTCTTTTAAAAATATTTATGTATTTACTTATACATACAGCCAAGTATCTGGGTGAATGGACACTCTAAGGTGGACTATGTCAGCCAATGGACCTTGGAAGGAGTTCCTCAACCTTGGAGCAATGAAATTAACAGCATCTTAGAAGTATTAAAATGACTTAAACATTATCCTCAGAACATGCTCCACATTGAGGACCCTGGGATGACATCAAGTTCCATCCCACATCCCTGGGTATGGATGTGGTTAGGATGTTTGGTGTGGTCCTCTCCACTTCTCCTCTCCCTTCCCCCAGATACAGGAAGAAGAAAAAGAAAATTGGAAACAATTCTCATCCAATTTTCCCTACTTCTTGATACTTTCCACCCCAATAAGTAGTCAATATGGGCATGCATTGTATAAACATCATCAAAAACAAACTTTTAAAAATTTACTTATTTTTTTTGGGCCCGGCAGCATGGCCTAGCAGGGAAAGTCCTCGCCTTGAACGCCCCGGGATCCCATATGGGCGCCGTTTCTAATCCCGGAAGCTCCACTTCCCATCCAGCTCCCTGCTTGTGGCCTGGGAAAGCAGTCGAGGACGGCCCGATGCTTTGGGACACTGCACCGGTGTGGGAGACCCAGAAGAGGTTCCTGGTTCCTGGCATCGGATTGGAGCGCGGCACCGGCCATTGTGGCTCACTTGGGGAGTGAATCATTGGACGGAAGATCTTCCTCTCTGTCTCTCCTCCTCTCCGTATATCTGACTTTGTAATAAAATAAATAAATCTTTTAAAAAATTTACTTATTTTTATTGGAAAGGCAAATCAGATTTACCAAAAGAAGGAGAGACAGAGAGAAATACCCTCTGTCCACTGGTTCATTCCCCAAATGGCTGTAACGGTCAGAGCTAAGCCGGCCCAAAGCCAGGAGTTTCTTCCAAGTCTTACACGGGTGCAGGGTCCCAAGTCTTTGGGCTATCCTCTACTGCTTTCCCAGGGAGCTGGATGGGAAGTGGGTGCAGCTGGGACATAAAGTGGCGCCCATATGGAATCCTTGTGTTTGCAAGGCAAGGATTTAGCTAACTGCGCCACTGCACCAGGCCCTCCTGTGAAAATTCCAAAGAGTTTTAGGTAGAAATTAATAAATTGAATCCAAAATTTCAATCAATGTAAAAGACCAGAAGAGCCAAAACAATTCTGTAAAAGATACAATTTGAAGAATTTACATTATCTGATTTCAAAACTTACTATATAATTAATGTGGTACTGGCATATGACAGCAAAACAGAATTAGGAGCAAAGAGGTAAATTCTTATATTTATGATTGATTGATCTCATAAAGGTATGAAAAATTCAGTGGTAGCGTTGGTTGGAGGAAATAATCTTTTCAAAAAATTAGACTGTAGAAGTTGGGTAGTCACATGCAAAAATAAGAAACTTAGATTCATCACCTGACATTATACATGAAAACTAGCTTAACATGGAATGTAAGATTAAATCTAACAGTTAAAACTAAGCAAATTCTGGAAGAAAATGTAAGAGATCATCTCTGCTATTTTGAGCTGGGCAGAAAGTTCTCAAAATGTGTAACTTATTAATAAAAAAATCAGCTAAATCTAAAAATTTAAAGGACACAACTAAGAAAATAAAAATGTGACCAGCTGGTGTATCAGGCTAATCAGCCAGTGGTGCCAGCATTCTGTATGGGCATCTTTTTGCATCCCTGCTGTTTCACTTCTGATCCAGCTTCCTGTTAATGGAATATGAAAATAAGGGAGGGGAGGATGGTTTAAGTTCTTTTGACTCTCAGTTTGAACCAGCCCAGCTCTCGCCACTGTGACCACTTGGGGAAATCTATTGATGGAACAGTCTCTTTCTCTTTCTTTCTTTCTTTCTTTCTTTCTTTCTTTCTTTCTTTCTTTCTTTCTTTCTCTCTCTCTCTCTCTCTCTCTCTCTCTCTTTCTTTCCTTTCTTTCTTTTTCTTTCCCCTCTCTCTCTTTCTCTTTTAGCTCACTTTCTCTCTCTTCCTCCCGCTCCATAATTTTTTTCAAGTACAAATAAACAATTTTTTAAAAAAAGGAAACGAAAGCATATAACAGTTACAAAATAAACATAAGGCCCAAGAGAAAACATGTACAATACAAATTTGATGAAGATCTCTATCTGGAATATTTACGAAATTTGTCTTAAGATGTTTTTATTTTGAAGCAGTTACAGCAAAGAGGGGGAAGCAGAGGGGATGGGAAAGGAGAGAAAGTATCTTCCTTTTTTTCTCCAGTTGGTCACAACACCCAGCAGTGGTCCTGGCCTAAGCTAGGAGTCAGGAGACAGGCACTTGATTTGAGTCTTCCATGTGGGTGGCATAATTTGAGCCCTCTTCCATTGCCTTCCCAGGTTCACAGGCAATTGAATTAGAAGTAGAACAGCTGGGCCACAAAGTGGTGCCCAAACTGGATGCCAGTGTTGCACACGTGAACATTACTCACTAATGCCACAACACTGTTTTCTATACAAAATACATTAGATAGCAGAATGTTGGACTTGTAAGTATTGCTGAAGGACTATACTGTTATAACAACAAGGGGGAAAACAGTGGTTTTAGAGGTACAGTGGGGGGATGGAAGAGGTAGTCCCTATGCCTATGAAACTGTACCATGAAAAATAATAACAAAAAAATAGAAAAAGAAGATGCCACTCCTAAAAAAAAGCTTAGAGTTCAATAATAAAAAACAAACAACCTAAAACTAAAATGGGCCAAAAATACGAACAGACATTTCTTCAAAAACACAAATGGATGGCCAAAAAAAAAAAAAATAGGAAAACATATCAATAGTACCGTTCATCAGGAAAATGCATATGAAAACCAGGATGAATATTCATTAGAATGACAATAATGAACAAGACAAAATGGGATTAGAAACTGCTGCAGGACAGGTTAAGCTGGGGTACCTACATCCCACATAAGAGTTCCTGGGACACAACCCACCTCTGCTCTGATCCAGCTTCCTGCAAATACATTATCTGGGTACTTGCCATATTTAATTCTTGTCTCCTGACTTTGGCCTGCACCAGCCCCAGCTGACTGTTACGGAGTGACCCAGCAGAAAAAAAGGGCCTCTCTCTTTCTCTTTCCCACTCATATATTTATATAATCAAAATTTTTAAAAGATAGCAAAATTGAAACTTACATAGGGAAACTAGAATAATCACACATTAGAATGGGCATGTAATATGGTAAAACAAATTTGCAAAAACAATTTGGTAGTTTTAAAACCATTTAAAACAATGTTCCACACAACCCCACAAGATCACTCTCAGGAATCTAGCTGAGGAAAATGAAACTACACTACCATACAAGGATACCGACAAATAGTCACAGCAACATTTTTCTTAACAGACCCCAAATCAGATCTATTTCCATAATCCGGTTTGACGGACAAACAACATGTGGACTACCCACGGAGTGGAATGTTGTTCAGTGATTAAAGATATGAAATGCTAGTACTGTTTTTAACATGAGTGAACCTCAAGAATCAGGGCACAAAAGACTAAACTTATTACATAATTCCATTTCTATGAGTTTCTACAGAAGGCGATTTTATGGAGAATGAAGCAGGCTAGTAGTTGCCTAGGACTGGAGGGTTGAAGTGAGGTGCCACAAAAAGAGTAGAAAGACATGTTTCTGGAGTAGAACATAGTGATGGTAGGAACATAATGATGATTGCACAATTACATGCATTTGTGAAACTCATTAATTTATACCTTGTGGTGGGTGAGTTTTATGGTATGCAATTTACATTTCAGTAAACCTGTTAAAAAGATCACATAGTCAAGTTAAGAAGGAAAATGCAATGTTTCCACTCTACCCGGCCATTCTCGTATGATTGTGCCCATATGAGCTTGTCTGCTGACCACTCTTGGAGAGCATGTCTCCAAGGAGACATGTAGGAAAGAAGAAAAATACAGCAGATCTTGAAGTCTTTTTTGTACCAGGTATTATTATTTTTTTTGCACTATCCTATTTAATAACTGTGTTCACCAATATACTGATTATTATTATTATTATTAAATTTTGTAGGTTTGGTCTCAGAAAAGTTTTCAGAATGGCAGGGTTAATGTGGTTTGATGAAGTTGAGTTTCGTAGCATGAGACTGCCTAGAATTAAGCGTTATCACGTACTTATGCTGGGTTCTATCTCATTAACCTTGGCAATGCAAAGCCCCAAGCAAGACTGGTTATAAAGCTAATAAAAAAAAATCAACAGAATGCAATTTTATACTTAAGCAGAAAGAAAGTGCACATTACTAAACAGTCCACTGTCGTTTCAACAGATTAAAAATTATAACAAATAAACCAATTAAATTTTAATTTATGTGATATTATGATAGCGGAAAGTATTTAAAAGTAAATTAGCATAGGTGATCTGATCTTCATAAATCACCCTTGTCTTAGTAAGTTAACAATATTCACTTTAAGGGTATATGTGTATTTATAACCAAGCTAGGATTCCATCTTTCATGAAAAGTGTGTAATCAATGAATAATGAATAAATATAGGATTCTTTCCATGCTTAAGTTTATGATTTTAGAAGAGATATTTTTAGAAGGATACAACAGCAACTTGCTCAATTATACTTATTTCTATCTATAGTGAAATGCTTAGAAAGACACCAGGAAGGGAATTCTTTATGTCAAACTTTAATAAGGCTCATGGTCCATGAAATTTTTGCCATTGGAAAACATTTTCTTCAAAATCTCCAAATTCAATCTCTTACCTCTTTTCAATCTGTTCTCTGTGGGGAGCCTTACTGATGGTTGAAATTAATCAGTATGTAGAACGCAAATCTTCAAAAACTGGAGGTTACTACTAACATACACAAAACATATTTTGAAAATGAGAACTTTAAATAACGTATACATTTATACAATGATTATTTTTGAGTATGCACTGTCATTATTGGCTCTAAAGAATATTTGCTTCTGCAATTAAAGTTACATTGCAAAACTACAACTGAGGGGCTGGCACTGCAGTATAGCCACCTAAGCCTCTGCCTGTGGTACCAGCATCCAATATAGGCACTGGTTTGAGTTCCAGCTGCTTTACTTCCAATGTAGCTCCCATTTAATAGCCTGAGAAAGCAGTGGAGGATGGTCTAAACCTATGAATCCTATCTTTACTTATTCATTATTCATTCATCACACACTTTTCATGAAAGATGGAATCCTAGCTTGGTTAACTGCATCCAAGCAACAGACTCAGAAGAAGCTCCTGGCTCCCATCTTTGAACCACCAACCACGGACACTGTAGCCATATGGGAGAGCGATCCAGTGGATTGGGGGTTCTCTCTCTCTGCAACTCTTTCAAGCATAATAAATAAATTTTTAAAAATTGAAAATGAGTCTCCTGGAAAACCTCTCCATGGATTAGACAAACAAATCTTTTGTTTGGATCACATTTCCTAGACCACTTCAGCCTCTAATAACACAAGTCATCAAGAGGCATTTTTATTTTTTTAATTATTATTATTACTTCATTTTATGACACAGTTTCATAGGTTCTAGGATTCCCCCAACCCCTCCCCAAACCCTCCCTCTATACTGAATTCCTCCATATTGTTACATTAGTACAGATCATAAATAGTCATGCTTCCTTCACTGCGGGCACGGACCATGCATAGAGTCCAGCATCTCATTGTCCAGACAAATTCAACAGTTTTATTGGGAAACCATCCCCGGTCCGAAAGCAGAGCTGGCAGAGTATCATCCCCTCCAATGAAAAGCCACTACACAATTTCAACAATTTACAACATCATGAAGTTAACCAACATGGTATTGAGTGACCAATATGTTAGAATATGCAAGTTCTTAACTACATCCTGTAACCACTTCATTGACATCTCGATTTTAGTTTATACACAACCGGCTGCTATACACCTTAAAATAGTTATAGGGTACTATTCAGCTGTCTCATGTCTATTTTCATTTTTATATTTAGGAGCTTATAGTATTCAAGCGTGATTTCTACAGAACTACTCAAATTTTAGAATAGTCCAAAAAGCCTTATAACTCTAACAAGTCATATGTTAACAATTGGGGAGAAAACAGTTTTAGGAGGGTGTGCAGAGAAATCTTCATTCCTTAGTGAGGAGTAACTTTGTGTCCTACCTAGTAAGGTATATGGGAGTCCAAGCTGACTGTTTCCTGTTTGTTCTAAGCTTTCCTTATTTGTCTATCTGGTCTTTTTTTTTTTTGGTGGCTCCGGAGCCACCCTGAAGGTCATTGCAAGAGAGGGTGGGGAGGCAAAGTTGGAACTAAGTCAGAACTAGAGAAAGCTCCTCTCCAAGTCCTGAAGGAAGTTTTTTGTTCTGTTTCTGCAGACTGTTCATGGCTCCTGGCTGTTGTTCCAATATCATTAGATCTTGTGAGGAAGGACCTGGTCTTCTTCCATCCCATGTGGGAGATCCTAATGGGAGAGGATGACCTCAGAATTCTTGGCCTACAAGGGCAGTCCAATTCCCTCTGATCTCCTTGACAGTTGGGATATAGTCCTTGGTGAGGATCCGGGAGTCTCCAGGGTTGGAATACAAGCCTCCTCCTGTCCTCCTGCTCCACTCTGGGATCCCCCCAGCCCCGCTCTGTGTACATGACCTCCTGATAAGAGGCTGTCAAGATCGCTCTTGAATCCTACTGCATGTCTTTATAGTTTTTGCTAATGCTTAATGCAGAATCGAGTCAGCTGTCTGTAAGTTACCTTTACACTTAACATCTTCCTCACACCCTCTAAGAAGGTGGAAGATTTCTCTGCTCTCCCGACTCATTACGGAATAATAGGATACTAAAAGGCTGTTCAGTTCTTTGATGTAGATCATAAGTATTCTGTCTCTCATTGATTATTGGTTCATTGGTTACATCACCACATCTTCTTGCATGTGATACAGGTTGTTTGGGGTTGTAATAATATTACAATTTACAGGTACTGTTTTTAGGATTGACATTGTTTCATCTTAAATTAAGGCAAACATGTGGTATCTAACCTTTTGGGATTGGCTCATTTCCCTTAGCATTATGGTTTCCAGTTTGGCCCATTTGGCCACAAAGAACTGCATTTTGTTTTTTTTAATAGCTGAGTAGTATTCCATGGAGTAGATGAACCATAGCTTTCTTATCCATTCTTCTGTTGATGGGCATTTCGGTTGCTTCTAAGCTTTTGCAATTATTGATTGTGCTGCAATGAACATAGGGGTGCATGTTGGTTTCTCGTGTAGCAGGTGTTTTGGATATATTCCTAGAAGTGCTATTGCTGGATCATATGGAATTCAGAGTTTCAGTTGTATCAAGAGGCATTTTAGAAAACAGTTCCCCTTTCTATCTCTTGTTCTTCTCATTAAAAAGTGGGTTTTGCAACATGTCTGCAATTCACATTATATGTAGTATGAGCTCCAGCTTCCTGCTAACGTAGTCCCCAGAACGCAGGTGACGATTCAAGTAGTACGAGACACGAACTACACTCTTGGCTCCCAGCTTCAACCTTGGTCTGATCCCAGCCAAACCATGACTCAACCCTACCGCTGAGACAGCCTCTCTGTCTGGTTTCCCCTTGAAAGTTCAGTCCAAAGAACAGGAAGTTAACTGTTTCACAAGGATACTTCAAAACGTTAGTGGAAAATGGAATCGAAACAAAGTTTAGTTTTTTTTTTTAATAAATAATATGTATTTCCACAAGCTTTCTTTCCTCAACTTTCTAAAGTCGTTTCATTTAACTTACTTCAGGACTTGGGTACCAGTTACAGAGACAAGTAAGAGCAGCATGGGGCTTACTGCTGCTGTTTTCACACTTGAGCACAGACATGATGCATGTGTTGTTTGCCCCAAGGACACTCAAATGCTAACATATTATCAGTGATCTAGAGGGTCAAGATTATTTAAGCATTGTTCCAACTGTAAATAAAAATTAAGAAATTCATTTTTTCAATTAGTGGTTTTGAAATGTGTGGCCAGTTCTCTAAGCATGTACATTTCATCACAGGTAAAGTTTGGTAAATAATTACGTGCATACACACAGTCTTCCTTGGGCCATTTGATGTGTCAGTTTGTGTTTTAGTAAGATAAAGGATAGAAATATCTAAAATTACAGTGTAGCCTCAATCACTGAAAATAGCAAGATGATGAGTTTACTGCATTTAGGAACCAAGGGTTTATAGGTTTCTGCTTCTTCCTCCGCTCATCCTTCTCAGCCATTTTACAGATAAGGAAGATCACAGAGCCTTACAGCTGTAGTGAAGTTTTGGGGTAATATATAGGGCAAAGAGAATGAGTGGCTATTTTAAATTTGAAGATAGTTTCACCAAGAGAGTATAATGCATGCGTGTTGTGTTTTGTACGCTAAGAATATGAAATCAAACGCAATGAAAATGATGCAGTGCAGACTTCAAGAGAGTATGAAGCTGAAAATGACTGTGCTAAATGCTTTTCTATTACTTATCTTTTCCCCTAGTCCCACTCAAATCCTCACTTTCATCTCCTACACAGGCATTGTTAAGAATTCCCTTAATCATGAACAAGTGAGCCAGCTGGTGCTTGTAACGGATTTTACAAACGCAAAAGTCTCTGCGAATGTTTATTCTCATTAGTGAGACTAATTCAACAACAACACAACAACAGCACTATACAGTTTTTGCAGATACTGCTTTTTTACCTATATTCATTCTATATGACGCTAAATAATACAAGTCAGGCCTGAACTCTGGCTAAACCTGAGTGTTGAGCCAAGGGTGTCACATTCTCCACTCTTCTGCATTGAAGCAATCAAAATAAACGGTGGAAGTTCTGCCTTTGCTGGAGTTAAAATTCAAAACCTGTGAATTATGGATGATATGTTCCTGTGACACACAAAATGCCTGGTCCTGATCTTTAGGTCCTTGAAGCAAATCTTTTTAAAGAATGGCTTCTCTTGCAGCATGGGGCATTTCACTTGGCTTTAGAATTGACCGAAGCCTGTGTGTGCATTGGAGTTTATATTGAGTACATTTTCTTACTTTCTGTATTCTAATGATCTGGTATCTGGAGTCCTCTGGACATAGGATGAGATCTTCTCACTGAGGGTTAGTCAGAGGTAGTAGAACCAATCAATTATGAGTTCAAACCAACCACTCCCAGGACCACGGATGGGGCAACTAGGAATCACCATCTAAAACCAAGCCCTTCATAATTACTCTACATCTGTCTATATTGCTTACCCTGTCTCATCACTGCTTACCATGAAAACCACAATAAAGACTCTGATAGGCTTTTCCACTTGCTCTGTCTTCTAACTGGTGTTTCCTATTAGAGCCAAATCAGGCATGTAGCGCCGTTATTTACAAAGATTTGTGGGTATTAAACACATTTCTGCAGGACGATCATTTTCATGTCCTATTGTACTCAATTAGAACAAATCCAAGGTACATTTTTAAAAGGGGCCCTAGCCCAGTTGTTTCAACAAGCATGGGCTGGGAATAGAGATGATCTGAACACCTCCAGTTTCCTTACTTGTTTGAAGTTTGCTGCTCTGGGGCTGGTTATCAGTTGCCTGACAACTTCAAACAACAAAGTGTGAACATTCATCCCTCTCTAGGTCTTATTTATTAGTTTATTTATTAGTTTATATTCTGAAAAAGAAAAACAGAGAGGGAAGAAAGTGGGAGAGAAGAGGAGGGGAAGACCAGGGAGGACCAAGGAGGGAAGGGGAGGGAAGGGAAAGGGTGAAGGAAAAGAAAGGAGAGGAGGAAAGCTGAAACAGGGGAGTGGAGGGGAGGGAAGGGGAAGAAACAGAGATGGGAATCAGGAACTCAATTCAGATCTCCAATGTGGGTGGCAGGTACCCAATTATTTGAGCCATCACTACTGCATCCCAGGGTTCACATCAGTAGGAAACTGGAAGCTAGGTGTGGAAAAAACCCAAGCACTGCAGTGTGACATGGATATTCTAACCAGCATCTTAGTTGCTAACTAAATCTATTTTCAAAGTCTTACATTCCTAAAACACGGTCAGAACCAACATTGCTGGTCATATCCCCCCCAACCCCCAAAGCAAAACTTTCTTGCCTTTTTTGATGACCACTTTTAAAGCTTTCAATGGCTTGATAAATGATATGGAATGAGAGACAATGTCAACCTGTGAGGACATCTTTTGATTGTAACTTTGCCATTAACACAGTTCAATGAGGCCTCGTTTGCTCACTGTAATTCCCCCCTCAAAACTTAAGGGGGTAATACCAGCTATTCCTGCTTACTTCTCACCCTGATACTCTATCATTCTCAACTCTGGCTTTCAAATTTATCACACCCATGTGATAGGAAGACCATGTTAATAAAATGTGGCAATGGGGCATTGTAATTGAAGAGATAGTTGGCACAAAGAACATGTGTGTGACTGCCGAAAGAGGGATGCTTCAGAAGTGTGTGTTCTTTGAGTTAAAGATGGATGTTCTTCCTCAACCAAAAGGGAGCTATCCTCAACTTTTGAGATTATGGTATCATCCTAGGCAAAGAAAACATGTTGGCTTGTGTCATACATGAAGATACTTTTCTAAAAGTTTACAGAAAGAAGGAATTAAAAGATACATTTATTTTGTGTAAATTATTTAAAATGCATTCAGAGTTTTATCATATTAGTAAACTTCAATGACTTTTTAAAGACCTCCCCAAATGAGAAATGGCAGAGAAATGCTTGGTGAGACGTAAAGATATGTTACCGCACACATCTCTACTCCCGAATAAAAGGATTCCCAATCAAATCGCTAAATACACCTTAAAAATTTTGTACTAGATTTTCAATCTTTGCCTATTTTCTGCCTACAGTGCCATGACACACTTAAATAATACACTGTTAAACTTGAGATTGCCAGTCAAGGACTATATCGCTGTGGTAATATGGGAAAAAATGGTGGGGGGTGGAAATGGGGAAGAAGATGGGGGAACTCTACCACTGAAGATAATTAAAATAATAATAATAAGAATAAACGTCTTATGAACCACAAAGACCTCATAAAGTGATGTTTTAGCAAAACATCTGAAGCCCTAAGCATGACCTGTATGATCTGGTAGTCCAAAAGGTGAGGGACATAATATTTATCCTCCAACCCAAGCCATACTCTAAATAGACACACTGCACAGGGAATATTCTGCAAATATCATATAAAAACACATACTTTCTTCCAAAAAGACAGACACTGAAACCCTCCCATTCAGAATTCCAGAAAAAGGGGGTTTGTTCTCCAAATCACATTCTTTCTACAGAAGGTCAAATCAGTTAAGCTGAAGAGAAAAAAAAAGTAATTCACTAACTGCTTTGTAGATTTGCAACTAGACAGTCTTAATTCTCTCACTGGATAGAAGATTCTCTCGCTGTCTGCCTTCTTTCCCCTCTGTGTGTGAGCATGTCTTCCTTTCACTCTATCAATCTACCTTTGAAGTAAATAAAGAAAAATTGTATGCAAAACAATAATAATAAAAAAAACAGGAAGCAGGATAGGCAACTCATCCTAGAAACATGTGCTATATAAATAACGCAATATGTGGAAAACCAGGGACAACAGGATGCTCTGCAGTTACTAATAATTCTAAGCAACTACAAGCAGCCTAAATTTAGTAAGAAGGTTGTTACATATCGGCCAGGATAGCACACTGGTTATAGACAGGCATGGGCCTGCTTCTGCCCTGGAGTAGGCCACCTCTTTTGCCCGAGTTTTGATTTCCCCAACTGTTACCTGAGTATAAAATAGTATGAGGATAACATGAGTTAATATTTATTACAATATTTATGTACCTGATACACAGGAAGTACCAAGTAATCATCTGGTTGAAAAAAAACTTTTTTAATTGGAGAATTTACCAGCTTTTACAAAGATCACACCACACACCATCCCACACAAAAGCTAGGGCTTAGGGCTTGTCTAGTGGGGCTAGATCCCAGTGCCTGACTGAGAATTGGAACAGGGGATGGGTTACATTAGACAGGGCCAGGACACTAATGAGCATGTGAGAGAATAAGGTCTGGGGATAGATTCTGGGGGGGGATATATGGGCCAAACCCTGTGAAAATACAAGTCCTGCTGGATAGCTTAAGAGTTGGGGTGGTGGTGATGGATTGAGTTAGGTGTGACCATGGAACTAGCCAACACTCACGGGCACTGGGGCTGGGAATAGGCTGGGCAGGTCCAGGCTGCAGCACCTGCATGTGCATTCTAAAACAAGATGTGGGGCAGGCTATGCTGGGCAAGGGCCTAGCACCCACTGGCAAGCACGAGATCCGAGTCTAGCAGTGCGCTGAGTGGGGGAACTTGGGAAACTCCCCTAGAGAGTCATAGCTCCCATTGGTGAACATGTGGTTCAAGCCTGGGGGTTGGGCAGGATGGGCAAGGTAGCTCCAATTGTTGGCAAGTATGTGGGTTGGTTTTGAAACAGGTGGACCGGTCAGGGCTGAGTAAACCTTAGCTCACTGGCAAGTGCAGAATCCTGGCTGGAGTGCAGGTCATGCCGAGCTAGGTTGTCACACCTGCTAGTCTGCATGAGCAAGGGATAGGAGCAGACTGAGTAGGGTCAGGTTGCAGCACCTGTCAGCGAGAGTTTAGACTAGGGGAAGGTTGGGTCAGGCCAGGCTACAGAATCCAAAGGCAAAGGCCAAGACAGGGGAGACACTATACCAAGCTGGGTCAGAGTAAGCATGACATGCCGAAGATCTGCGGCTAAGGACAGGCCTGGTTGGAGAGCTTAAGGGGACAGACACCCTGGCTGGGTTGTGGGTCCCACTGAAGAGTGTGAGGGCCAGAGTAGGGGCTGCGTTCTGGTCTGGATATGGCTGCAGTGTCCCTCAGTGCAAGTGTGGACTGGGTCTGTCATGCACCAGACTGGGCTAGACTCCAATACTTACTGCTGCTCGTGAGAACCAGGGTAGGTGTAAGACAGGCTGGGCTAGGTCTCTGCCCCTGCTGAGCCATGTGTGAGCTGTGTCTGGGTGTGGACCAGGTTTGACTGGGCTGTAATACCCAACAGTAAAAACTGGAAAGGGTGAGGGCCAGTCAGGAAAGGCCACTGTTCCTGCTAGGACAGGAGGTGGACTAAGTAGGGCTGATCCATGGACCCACCGGAGGGTGTGAGATCTGGCATTGGAGAGGTTCTGATGGAAGAGCTTGGGGAACTCCTCTTCTGTTGGAACACAGTCCCTGAAGGTGAGTGCAAGAACCAAGATAAGACGCAGCCCGGACCAGGTCTGGTAATGGTACCCATGGGCATACATTTGGCTCAGCTCAGGGGCAATCCAGCCTGGGCCAGTTTATATCACCCACTGGCAAATCCAAGCACTAGAATGGAGTATGGTCAGGCCAGGTTGGGCACAACACAAGCCAATTCACATGAGGGCCAGGATTGGGGGCTGGCTGGGATGGGCTAGACTGTAGTCCCCACCACCGTGAGCTGGAACTGGAATTCCAGCACTGGAAGCTGGAATTGAGGGTAGGCTAGCCTGGGCAGGCTACAGAATCCGTTGGCAAATGCTGAGGTGAGGCAGGCCATGCCAAATCGGATGCAGCGCCAAGCAGCACACGTGAGATCTGGGGAGAAGGGTGTCTGTGTGAGGCTCCCCTGCTGAACTAGCACTCCCACTGGTGCGCTGGGTTGCGACCACGTCAGGCTGGCAGGGATACAACACCTGTTGGCTTCATGTGAGCCAGATTGGGGCAAGACAGATTGGATTGATGTTCCCATTGGTGCAAGAGTAGGTGTGTGTAGGTTGGGCTTTGTCACAGCATCAGCTGGCAGATGCTGGAAAGGGGATAAATTTTATCAATTCAAACTGTAGAACTACCTGGAGAGTGCAAGATCCAGGAGTTGGAGTGGGTACATTAGGGAAACAGTAGGCATCTCCCTCCTTGCTTGCCACTCTGACTGGTGAAATGAGAAGCAGGACTAGGGCAGGCGTGGCTAGACAGAGTGGCACCCGTCAGCAGGTATGTGGGATGTACAGTGAGGCTGGTTGGAGTGAACCAAGTTTCAATGCCCATTGACATGTATGAGAGCTGATTGAGTTGTGGGACAGACTGGACCAGTCTGCTGTATATACCGGTAAGCACGGGAACCAGAGAAGGGGCGGGACTGGTGGGGGTTACTGGACGTTGCTCTGACTAGGTTGTAGTTCCCACTGGTTAGCATGAGGGCAAAGTATGTGGTGGGCAGGATTGGGTTGGGCTCCAACTCCATTGGTTTGTGAAAAGACAGGGCTGGCGACAGAACTGACCCAGCATAAGCTGACTGCGGCAATGAACCGTGCTGAACCCTGCATTGGCAAACACACAAGAAACAGGTCTGGGATCACCTCAGATGAAGTTTCTTTCGGAATCCCTTCAACTGATTAGTTGGACTCAGAACATCAACCATGGAAACAATTGCAGGTTCCAAGGTCTGACTGTGGCACATGGAGAATACAGCAGTACACTGGAGCAGTACACTGAAGAGGACACCTGGTACCATAACAGACGACGGAGGTCAGAACAAATTGATCAACTACTCCAGCCAAGCGTTAGCAGTGAATATCTGGGCAAATGGAGAGTCTAAGGTGGACTATGTCAACCAACAAATTCTGGAGATATCTCGTCGTGCGTGGAGTGGTGAGATCGGCAGTAAATTAGAACTTTTGAACTATCAAAATCTCTTGAGCAGGTCCCTTAGAGCATGCCCCACATCAGGAACCAGGAGCTGGCTTTGGGTGGCTGTCCTCCATCTCAGGTTATGGAGGCGGTTGGGAGGCTGGGTGTGGCTTCTCCCCTTATCACCTCCCTTCCCCCAGACACAGGAAGGAAAAAAAGAAAATGTGGAAATAATGGTCTCACCCACCTTCCTGTAGTCCTTCACCCTTTACACCCTGATCAACTATGTAAAAAACATAAAAAATACAAATAATTATTTTAAAAATTGTTTTAAGATGTTTAAATTATTTTTAAAAATTATTTTAAAAATTATTGAGAGTGAGGGAATCTTTTCTTCTCCAGACATTCTCCATCACCCTTGCAAGTTCAAAGACATCTGACTGTACTTATGCAGGGAAGTGGGAGGAAACTTCTTAAGCGTGTATGTGGAACAAATCACCTGGTCTTCCAGGCAGCGCCGGGACAGTTGTCTTCAGTCAGGATTAACAGAAATCTGTGGTGAATGTGTCCTCAAAGAAGGAGAGAAATGAGAAGGGAATAATATCTGCACCAGAGCTAGGAAGTAATTTAAGTCAGTGGATGGGCGGTTCCTTTACATCAGTTCTGATCTGCTGGTGGTGAGGCCTACAAAGAGGAGCGTGGGAGGCTGTGGATCAGGTGGCCAAAAAAACTAAAAGGAGCCAAGAAATACATAGTGGGGATAAAACAGCATCTTTTGTCAGGGACTTGTGCATATGTAGTAGAACAAGTAATGCTAATAAGGAGAAGGTATCCACACAACAGCAAGACAATCAGAGCAGCATGCATCCCTTCCTCTCCTCATCCTCTGATCAGGCTATCTTATCAGCCTTTATTTATTCAATTTTTTTTATTATATATATATTTTTATTAATTACTTAGCGTTACGTGACAGTTTCATAGGCTCTGGGAGTCCCCCCCATCCTTCCCCCTCCCCTCCCTCCTGGTGGATTCCTCCACCTTGATGCAGTGTTACAGTTCAAATTCAATCAAGATTCTTTCTTTGCAAACATATACCAAGCGCAGAGTCCAGCATCTTATTGTCCAGATGGGTTGAACAGTTTCTTGGGGAGACCATTTCTGGTCCGAAGTTAGAGCTGGTAGAATATCATCACAGTCGATTAAGAGTCCCAATATAACATCAACAACAATTTGCAACATTATGGAATTGACATGGTTTTGAGTAACCAGTATGTTAAACAAACAAACAAACAAACAAAAACAGAAACAAAAACAAAAACAAAACAAAACAAAACAAGTCCTAACCACAACCTATGATTAGCTCATTGACATTTCACTTTTAGTTTATATACAGGACCGGCTGCTATATACCTTAAAATGGCTTTATTTACCAGGATTGTGTCTTACCCTGGATAAGCAATAAGGATACTGTGGCTTGTGATTCCTCCTCTCCTTCTCTATCTTTCCGCTGTGTTTTGCTCTCATCTTATATTTCTTAAGGTTAGAAAAACAACAACAACAACAACAACAACAAGAGAGATGTCTTTACCAGTGCCTCACGTGACTGGTCAAGAGCTCACCAGTGGAATAGCTGCTCAGAATCTCCCTACAAACTTTGATTCTTGGGCTTTACAAAGCAGCAGTTCCGAGTGGGAGCTAAGAGGCTGTATGCCTAATTTCCTTCCACAGCTGAAATGAACAACAGATATGTGTGGGAATCATGGGTTACCTGAATCATCTCTTGTGACAAGAAATGACTGGTCCAAAGCTTTCCCTTTCCTCTAACTTGTAGTTACTGTATTTTCTTTAGTACCTTTATACCCGGTTTCTCACATCCCATCCAACTCCCTTAAAATCTTCTGAGCTGTGACTTCAACCACATAAATGAAGACCTCTGTTGAGGGGAGAATAATCCACTGTCACTGATGAATCTGCTGGCACTGTTTGAGCCTGTGTATATTATCCTGACATCTGTCTTGGGAAGAAGAAAGGATGCCTGAACTACACACAGTCCGGACAACTACAGTAGGGGCACAAATGAAACACACTGAATTAAACATGAGCATGACATAACCCTAATGAGTATAATTAGCATATCTGCCTGCACTTAAGAAAAGCTAGGCAGAGCCGGATACCATTCAGACATCTCTCAGAGAGCAACAGGGGATGAGGAATTAAGCCCAGGTCTGAACACCTTATATTGTCCTTACTAGATAGATATCGGGGGAACCAGTAACTCACGGTAGTAACTTGACTGTATTCTTCCTACTAATGAGGATGCTCTGTTGCTTAGATTCTGTGTCTTTGAATCAGATACACATTTTGTTTCCAAATCTTACTTTCGACAGTTACCCTAAACAGTCCCTCTACTGCTCCTGATCTTTCTGTACCAGTTGTCAGCTCTACTGTCTAGCTGGCCCCAAACCATCACCTCCAGCAGCACAGCGCTGTACACAGGAGTTTTTGGCTTAGGCATGTCCTTCAACATGTTCATCTGTCATGAAGAGGGGCAGAGATCTGGGCAAACATTAGGCTCAAGGAAACCATCAGACTATTACCATTAGACTACTATTTCCTATTAGGTTTTTATTTGCTTTGGGGGGCAGGGATGCAGCCTCGCAATTTGGTGTTAATAGCTTAATATTTAAATTATACCTGTTGGTTACTCTGGCTATTTGATGTTTCAGTTTCTGGAAACACAGGCAGCAACATGTGCTTAAATATATCTCAAAAGACCAGTATTGTGATGTAGTAAATAAAGCTTGCCACCTGTAATGCCAGCATCCCATATGAGCTCTAGTTCATGTCCCAGTTGGTCCACTTCTGATCCGGTTCCCTGGTAATAGTCTGGGAAAAGCACCAGAAGATTACTCAAGTGCATGGGCCCCTATCACCCACCCATGTGGGAACCCTAATAAAGCTCCTGGCTTTCACATGGCCTGCCTCCGGCTAGCTGTTGCGCTTACTTGGGGAATGAACAAAGGGATGGAAGATCTCTCTTTCTCTGTAACTGCTTTTCAAACAAAAATACATACATATCTATAAACAAAGATACCCCATGTGAGTTGTGAGTGCCTTTCTTCCTATGTGTGCAATCTCTGTGCACCAAAGATGCATTATTTATTCCAGAATTAATCAACTCAGAACAACAAGGGCTTTCAGGCAGATACTCTGAGACTTAAATTCCAACCTTTGAAAGCTTTAATGTCTCCTTTTTTTATCACTTCGATTTTATTTTTCTTCATCTATTTTTAATATTTAGCAAAATTCTTTTGGATGCTTAAATATGACTAAGGTAAAACCTAAAAAAAAAGGAGGCTTTTGTAAATGCATGTACCTGGACATCAGACACACTAGAAAGAACAAAAATGAAAATAAAACCAATGAGAATTTATTGGAAAAAGTCAATGAGGACAAGGATCTATTTTTAATTCTTAAAATTCTGTGTGTGGGCCAGCATGGTAGCCTAGCTGCTAAAGTCCTTGCCTTGCACGTGCTGGGATCCCATATGGGTGCCAGTTCATATCCCAGTGGCCCCATTTCTCATGCAGCTCTCTGCTTGTGGCCTGGGAAAGCAGTCCAGGACAGCCCAAAGCCTTGGGAATCTGCAACCACGTGGGAGACCCGGAAGAGGCCCTGGGTTCCTGGCTTTGGATCGGCACAGCACCGGCCATTGTGGCCACATGTGGGGTGAATCAACGAAGGAAGATCTTCCTGTCTTTCTTCCTCTCTGTGTATCTGACTTTCCAATAAAAAATAAAATAAATTTTTTAAAAAAAATGTATGTATAATTACTTCATTTTGGTATAAGCAGTTCTTCCCCTACAGACAGCTCCATTACTTTCTGTTTCCTAAAAATATTTTCATTTAGGTGGTATTAGTGAACTGTGAGCCCAGTGGGGTGAATTGTAGCTCCAGTGGGCCCTGATGCAATGATCATCACCCTCTACCCTCTAATGATTTGTTTGCATAATTGAATGAAAAGTCAAAGTAGCACAACAGAGTTGGTTGCAGTAGTCAATAATGGCCTCACACTACAGTCATCACTGACCTGCGCTCAGAATCCCATGGAGACAGACAGGCACCTGGACTGCAGGTTGAAATACTGAATTCTAGGTTTGGCTTTGCCAAAGAAAGCTTTTGGACAAGTTATCGCACATTTCTGCTCTTCACTTGCAAAGCAGCTCTTCTAAGACATCAGCAATAACAGCTGATGCTGGCACTGGGCATGGCAATTCAGAAGCGCAAGTTTTATTTACTCATCAATTTAGCACAACTTGTTATCAAACTAAAAGGCTGGAGATACTTTATGAATTAGTGGTTGATCACAGCCTTCAGATTTCCTTGATAAACCCCGACTACTTATGTTCACAGCAACACTCTGAAGTGTTCAGATTTCAGGCAAGGGATGTATATTATTCAGCTGTGGGCTCTGTTCTTACTACATTAAATTGCCACATCCATTTTTTTTTTAATTAAAAATACTTTAGGATACGGTACAGACATATGGATGATGACATCTCATAAATATGAAATTACCCCAATTGTGAATTAACCAACATTGGGAGAGGGAATACCTTGGGCTACCATTTCTGAAGTTCACTATCTCAGTAGCAGCCATTTAATAAAAGCTAATGCGCATGAACTTTTAATTAGTTTAATAGTTTTAACAGTGATAGAAGTTTAAAAAATAATCAAGTGGGCTAATAAAATTACATCTCAATATTGCGACTTGGGAATTAGATTGAATATATACTCACGCAGGTAAGAGAATCATCTCAGGAGGGAACCCCGCCCCCCCCACCTCCAGAAGTAACCCTTAGATTGGTATTTATAAGTAATTGTCCTAAATAATCATATTTGAAGGAGCACAGAAAATATCCTGAGATATGTCACTATGGGCTGATGGCTTTATTACACAAGGCTGTGCGTGGACTCAGAGTACTCCTCAGCTTCTTAACTCTAAGTTGGATTTCTCTCAGAAAGAAAAACAAACAAACAAAATGAACAACACTAAACAGTAATCACACACTTTATCACCACATTCTTCTAAGTTAAAAGAATTATCCAGCCATGTTATCAGCTCAAAACAGCCCTAAGGTTGCAAGAGTTTTACTGGGCAGTGAAAACGTTTTTTTCTTATGGTTAATGCTATTATTTTTCTTCTGCCTATGATTTGTATTATTTTTTGGGGGGAGGCAGAATTTTAAATTTATATTGGAAGGTCAGATTTACAGAGAGGAAAGACAGAGAGAATGGTCTTCCATTCATTGGTTCACTCCCCAAGTGGCTACAGTGGCCAGGCCAGGGCTGAGCCAATCCAAAGCCAGGAGCCAGAAGCTTCACACAGGTGCAGGGTCCCAAGGCTTTGGGCTGTCCTCTATTGCTTTCCCAGGCCACAAGCAGGAAGCTGGACGGGAAGTGGAGCAGCCAGAACATGAACTGGCACCTATACGGGATCCTGGAATGTGCAAGGCGAGGAATTAGCGGCTGAACTATTGTGCTGGGCCCACGACTTGAATTTTTTTTAGGGAGGATTAAATATAAATGTCTATTGTCCAAAAGAATCATATATAGTAAGTTAAGCCCATTCAAACCACATTAAACAAGGTAAGAAGACAGAGTGAAAAATGTATATCCAGGTGCAAGACACTCTGAACGCCAGTTTGGTCTGTGTTTGGCAAAGGATGGCAGCATTCCTATCTACATCATTTCCCCTAGAAACACAGGAGCTGAATTTCATGTTGGAGAGGCTGAGGGATGAAATTCTAAAATGCAGATTAATAATCTTTAAGTTCTACTGTTGTAGATAATAATTGAGATAATATTTGCTGTTCCCTACCTGAACTGAACCAGACGTTGTGTTACAAGGAGTCGATGATCATGTTTAAAAACTCTAAATTTACAAGGTATGGACATGTTCCAGTATTACCTTAAGTGGAGGAAGAGGAAATAGATATAAGCTATGGAAGATCATGCCTAATGACTCAGGGAAACAAACAAACAAACAAACAAACATAACTTGCTCCTCCGGAAGGACCTAAAAAGCTAAAGCTTCCTCATTTGTTAGGTGCTTTGAGTTTGTCTCAGACTAAGGCTGACAAGATGCATCCATGATGGTTCTATTTTTTGCTTTTTTGAGGATTTATTTTACTTAGAAAGAAAGGGAGAAATGGAGAGTTCTTTCACCTGCTGGATCACTGCCCCAAATGGTCATGATTTCTTCTTCTGGGTGTCCCATGTGGGTGCAGGGCACAGGGAGCACAGGGTCTAGGGCCATCTTTTGCTGTTTCCAGGCCATTCGCAGGGAGAGAGAACTAAAAGTGTAGCTGCTGAGATTTGAACTGGCACCCGTATGAGATGGCACTACAGCAGGTAAAGAATTAGCCTGCCACTAAGCTGGTCTCCACATGATGTATTCGAAATCTAGAACGTGCACTGTGCTTATCTTTGACCTAAAGTGTGTCATCTGATTCAATGCTACTAATTCAATGATCCTAGTATCACCCTCGTTTACTAAGACTCAACGTTTTCAAAGGGCTTGCTATGTAGTAGGCCTGTGTTAGGCCTGGGGACAGATACAAAGAAGGTTTGTCCCCTTGAAGAGAAAAACACTAATTTCAGTGGCAGTCCAGAAGACTTAACCGACTCTAACTATGGATTTAGTGTTGAGATGGGCCCGGTGGCATGGCCTAGTGGCTAAAGTCCTCGCCTTGAACGCCCCGGGATCCCATATGGGCGCCGGTTCTAATCCCGGCAGCTCCACTTCTCATCCAGCTCCCTGCTTGTGGCCTGGGAAAGCAGTCGAGGACGGCCCAAAGCCTTGGGACTCTGCGCCTGTGTGGGAGACCCGGAAGAGGTTTGAGGTTCCCGGCTTCGGATCGGAGCGCAGCACCGGCCCATTGCGGGTCACTTGGGGAGTGAAACATCAGATGGAAGATCTTCCTCTCTGTCTCTCCTCCTCTCTGTATATCCGGCTTTCCAACAATAATAAAATCTTTAAAAAAAAAAAAAAAAAAGAAAAACTAGGATTTTCTGCAATGTCCAGTCACATAAGACCTTAAAAAAAAAAAAATAAAATAAAACAACACCAATTTCAAAAAAAAAAAAAAGGGAAACTAAGTCCTAGAGATTGTTTCGTTTCACTAGGTTGTTTGGCTTAAGTTAGAACAAGCAAACAGCACATGAACTGGGATAGGAAGCAAAGCTCTACCTATCCCAAGTCCCGAGCTTCCCATAAATCTTTACTTGCTCAAATTGCTGATAAACCAAAATTTGACAGGAGGGAAGTCGTGGCTGGGGCATGGCCCTGTGGGACAAAAGGGGAGACTACAGTGCTTCGTGGACTTTAATAGAGACCTCTGCAGACTGGGGATGGGAGAACTATCTCCAGGGAACCCAGAGGGGCATGGCAAAACCCTAAATCACACAAACCCTCCAGCAACCACAGAACACGCAGTCTGGTTTGTCCTCGATTGACTTCTTTTACAAACAACAGAGTTCCAAGTCCCAGTCATCTTGTTTACTTTGCTTTTGACGACAAAGCAGAGTGCAGGCAAGAGACAGTGGTAAAACTGGTACGGTACTCAGTGCAGACTGGTTAAGCAACCTGTCAACATCTAAGGCTCAAACAGCAGAACTGGAGACAGCTTAACAATAATTTTGTTTTTTTAAACCTGGGAAAATCTAGTTGACGATCTTGTCATTTATAAAAACAGCTTCCTCTCTATCTGAATACTTTTTAGGATAACAATCCAAAAAATCTGCACTTCTTGATTTTCCTCATTTATGCTTATAAAGAGCATTTTATTCTCTTCTGGTAAACTTTTATTCACTCTTTGAGATTCCCATTAAGTACAGTTTTCTAGTAGGATCATCTGAGGCACCTGCTGAAAGTACCAAGTAATGGGCATGACCTTAAATACAGTAACTGCAGACGGTGTTCACCGAGCTCCTGGGACCACAGGCAGACAGGACTGGGGCGCATCACAGCGGCTGTTCTGGCAAGAGGTTTCACAAGAGCCAGCTTACAGTGGGATGCTTTTGGAATACTGTGGGAAGAACAGAAGGTCTGCCCATTGCCAAGATCTAGAAACGAGAAAGGTCAAGGCAGAAATGAAGAGGCTTGAGATGGCAGTAGGTACTCCAGAAACCCTGCCTGTGAGCGTGGCTGAAGTTCTGAGTTTGATGGCTTTATTAGTGACACAAAACGGAGACAACAGGCTCAATTCCTCAGCACGTCCACGGGGCTTACAATGAACATATCTTATGAACATATCTTTCCATTTTCTCGTGGGTAAGGCTTGAGGAAATACAGTCCTACGAAGGTTAGCGCGTTACCAATTACCAGAAAAATAAAAACCACTTCAGAAGACTGTCATTTCCAATCACAGGGTTTTTAAAGAGTGTCAGAAAGAAAACCACCCATTGTTTTGACTAATGGGTCTGATTGCTATTAACGTTTCTGCTACTGACTTCCGTACATTATACATGGTTCAATCAAAAAAAGAAATCATTCCATGCAAAGGTAAAATGCTGTTGTTACATGAGCAGCTGGCAATAGTACAGTGTAGATACTATTTCAAATATCTAAGCGTGTTAGCTGGTGTCTTTTAGCATCTCAAATTATAACACCACTTTGTATTTGCATATAATCTCCAGGTCCTCCTTCATTTCCCACTGCAATGGAGCTCGTGTGATTCTTTATTACTTTGGCTTGCTCACTCTAGACTCCGACTCCACTGCGCAAAGTGAAGTGACATCATCCACAAACAAGTTACATACCATTTGCCTTTTGCTTTCTCACTAATTATCTGATGTAGGTAATTTCTCATTTGTTTTCTGCCTGCTCTGCAATTCAATGAGTGCTCATTTGTGTTTTTTTTTCTACGAAGACATAACTACATGATTGATAACTCACCTGTCTCTACTTTGATCTTAACCAGATTATCATCCTAGTGAAATCTTCTCCACCCACCTTAGTTAAAGTTTCACCTCCTCCCTGACCAATACTTTCTGCCCCCCTGATGTTTCTCTGAACCTTTCTCCTTAATACTCATCATAATCCAAACACAGGCCATAATTATTGTTCATTCTGTTTTCTTGTGGACTTCTGCAACATCAGCTTGGAGGGGAGGACTTCTCTTTGTCCTGCTCACTGCTCATCCCTGTGTCTAGCACAGTGCTGGGAACACAGCAACTCAGCTGAATAGGTAAGTAAATGAATGCATCTTGCAGAAAATACACATCAACTTGCAAGACAATTATTTTAGTTTTCTCCTCTAACATCTGAAATTCCTTTCTGGAGGTGTGTACATCTACAGAGCCCTGTACAGTTTCTCAGACTTCAAACTCACACTGGACACCACTACAATTGGTTCTTGTCCTATATTGGTTTTGACACGGCAATCTAAATAAAAAGTACTGAAACCGCATTTTCCAAAGGTGGGTTGTCACAAAAAGGTATGACGGCTTGAATGTGGAAATTATAGAAGTAATTCGTGAGGCATCTGGCTGATGTTCTGCTCACTGTGGCCACCCAGGGAGTGTTGGCGTGGTGTCAGATCTTAGTGGGCTGGCTCAATGGCTACCCTTCAGATCTGCTGCTGCAGGAAGCTGTCCTATCCAGAAAAGAAAGACACTAGTATCTACCTTTTGCTTAACAGTGGCAGAAACTTTATTTCATCATTCCCCAAGCACCATTATCTTGGCCTTCCTTGTCTAGTTACACCAAGCTTCCCATAACTGTGGCAAAACTCCAGATTGTACTTACAAATATTCCAATACATAAAATGTATATCTGGAACAATACCTCTTAGGCTTTTGGTGGGAATTAGGCAGGCTGAAGTGTGAGGTTCTCTGCATGAACATTCACCATCTCCTCTGTGAGATCCACAATCACAGATCCTGCTATGCTCCATGGGACCTTCTCTAGCGAGGAGCTATCCCCACCCTCGAAGGGAGCATGGCTGTAGCAACTGTACGCACTGCCATACAAGGGTACTTCAACAATTCAGCAGAAAGATGGAATTCAAATATATTTTTGTGCCAAAAATAAAAGCCACAAATAAATGAGTCAACCGGGAAATGTATATTACTGGGGTCCATGCAGTGGGTGTGGAGGACAAGAAGGTGTGAAGAGAACTGTTTCATTGCAGGCAAGGCCACAAGGAATTTCCTGCTGCATGGCAAGGCCTCCAGTGGATGTTTCTACAACCACCTGAAAAGCAGTTCTACCTCCCTTTGCATGGACACCGGACAGCCCCGCTGAGAATTCTGTAATCTAGCCATTGTCTGCCACTGCGGAGTTGGGCTTTACTATCAATGTGAGCTTGAAGTTTATCTTGCTAATAACGTCTTGGCAAAAGGGCCTTTTGCTATTCATGCTGTCTCAGCTGCCCCACTGACCATAAGTTAAGTCCCTAGGTGTAGCAGGAACTTATGTTTAGGGTTCTTTCCTTCTTTCCTTGATCTCTAGGAGGAAATGATGTATTTCCTACCTTAACTGATTCAAGTGAAGATTGTAATAGGAATGTGTTACTGATATGTGCTGTCTACTGAGAACTTCCTGACCACAGGATTAGGACGGCTGATATCCTGCTTCAAGGTGAAACAATTGGCAGAACTATCCTTAGGAATGCCCTCTTGACCATGTGTGAAAAGTCGGTGCCAGAGTTGGTGAAGGCTTCTGTATAAATAAAGAGGACAGCTTTCTCGCATTGTCCATTATGATCCTGAAATTGCAGTGGTCCATTTATTTTCTCTTATGCCTATTCCATGCACCCTTCTCAAGTTCTGAACTCAGCAGGAGCTGGACTCCGGTAGTATATTATGAAAAAGCTGATGATTTTCAAAAGTGTCTTTCTATAAAACAGTTTTACTTTTTAAATTTCCTTTTTTTCTGCATAAACTTTCTGAAAGATCCTCTTATTTTAGAAAACATCTTCCAGGGCCTGGTGCAGTAGCCTAGTGGCTGAAGTCCTCACCATGCATGCACCAGGATCCCATATGGCCACCGGTTCATGTCCCAGCATCTCCACTTCCCATTCAGCTCCCTGCTTGTGGCCCCAGGAAAACAGTGGAAGACAGCCCAAAGTTTTGGGACCCTGCACCCATGTGGGAGATCCCAGAAGAAGCTCCTGGCTTCGGACTGGCTCTGCTGTGGCCGTTGTGGCCACTTGGAGAGTGAATCAGCAGATGGAAGATCTTCTCTCCTCCTCTCTGTATAAGCTAAATTTCTAATAAAAATGAATAAATCTTTTTTAAAAAAAACCTCATCCTCTTCACAAAGAACTTCTATGTAACTACCTTAGAGAATACCTAGCATTCAAATGGCATGAGATGAGGTTTCAAAATAAATAAGTAACCTGCATCAAGTTTAGTATGATTTCATTGTTCTTGGAAGAAATGATATCTGGATAGTAGATGTTTAAAGGCAACGAACTCTGAATACAGTGGGCTTTTACGTAAGTGCTTGAGAATGCCACTTATCTGCCACAGTACAATTTTGCAGGGATTAGGAAAAATGACAACAAGAAGCCCGACCGCTCTGAAAATTCTCTGCAAACCCATCTGATGGTGAGGAGCATAGTTGCTAGTTTACTCCATTGTTTTAGGGTATAAGGTATACAGATGACTATGGAGGCATGAACCAATTTTATTCATGATTTCACATAACTGCCTGGTCTCCCTGGTCTTTATTCAGAGGTACACTGTTGCTATCGTCAAATCCCTGGGCCCATCATCCTGAATCCTGCCTCAAGTTCCCTGGTGAGTGAGAGCTAATGGAAATGGTAAATATTCCTTTTGCTTTTACCCCACAGCAGCAGATGTCTCCCTGCGCTATGCTGATTCATTTGTTCTAGGGCATGATGGTCATTTCTGCATTCACCAAAGTTGTACAAAATACTGTTCTATATATATATTTGGATTTGGAGAATGTGTTTACTGATCTGAGAGTAAACTTAATTTAAATTCTTTGAGTTTCACTGAGCCCAAGGCTAAAACTTACAATTTAACCACATACAGCAGGCATCTGCTTCTTTTATACAATGGGCATATCTTATATGCAGAGTGGTTTTGAAATATCCTTCCTGGGCCAGGCACAATAGCCTAGTGGCTAAAGTCTTCACTTTGCATGCATTGTGATCCCATATGAGTGCCAGTTCTAATCTCAGCAGACCTGCTTCCCATCCAGCTCCCAACCTGTGGCCTGGGAAAGCAGTGGAGGATGGCCCAAAGCCTTGGGACATGGCACCCGCATGGGAGACCCACAAGAGGTTCTGGGTTCCTGGCTTTGGATTGGCTCAGCTTCAGCTGTTAAGGCCACTTAGGGAGTGAATCACTGGATGGAAGATCTTCCTCTCTGCGTCTCCTTTCTCTGTGTATCTGACTTTGCAATAAAAACAAATCTTAAAAAAAAAATTGTGGGCCTAGCGTGATAGCGTAATGGTTAGGTCCTCGCCTTGAACGTGCCAGGATCCCATATGGGCGCTGGTTTTAATCCCGGAATCCAGCTTCCTGCTTGTGGCCTGGGAAAGCAGTAGAGGATGGCCCAAAGGCTTTGGACACTGCACCCACGTGGGAGACCCGGAAAGAAGTTCCTGGCTCCTGGCTTCGGACTGGCGCAGCACCAGCCATTGCGGTCACTTGGGGAGTGAATCATTGGACGGAAGATCTTCCTCTCTGTCTCTCCTCCTCTCTGTATATCTGACTTTGTAATAAAAATAAATAAAATCTTTAAAAAAAATTATGGCGTTACATTGGAGGGGATGATATTCTGAGAGCTATACTTTCAGACCGGGAGTGGTCTCCCAATGAAACTGTTGAATTTATCTGGACCATAGGACACTGGACTCTATGCATGGTGCATGCCCGCAATGAAGGAATTATGACTGGATATTAACTGTACTACTGCAACAATGTGAAGGAATCCAACATGGCGGGAGGGCCAGAACCTATCAAACTGTGACATAAAACAAACAAACAAACAAAAAAAACCTATGGCATGGTTTCTGGGCAAAAAAATATATATATATCCTCCCGTACGGCATTCATTTTGTCATCATCTGCCATCAGGGATATGTCATAATTCATTTATAGCCCCTTCAAGCCCCTTCAAGAGATAACCAGTGATCTCATTCAGCAAACAGAATAAATTGGATTGAAATGCCACTATTAACCACCATGATAGCTTATAAAAGGGTAGGGACATAATAAAACAGCATTCATCAATAGGTTGTTTGAGTTGAAAGTACACAAGACTGTATACTTGAAAGCTGTTAAGGACCACAGACTATGCCAGACCCTGTACTGGCATGCACACACAAGAATCAGGTCAGGGATCAGTCTAGATGAAGTTTCCTTGGGGATTCCTCCAACTGAACTGCTGATCTCAGAACCCCAACCATGAAGAGAAGTGCAGGTTCCATGGTCTGAGTGGAGTGCAAGTGTCAGAGCTGAGCCTCCTCAGAGGCTCAGACAGAGCACTGGACAGCATATCCAGATGTACATGGAGGATATGGCAGTACACTGGAACCTGCAGAGGACACCTGGTTCCACAACAGAGGACGGAGGACAGAACAAATCAATCATCTACCCTAGCCATGTGTTGGCAGTGACAATCCGGGCAAACCGAGACTCTAAAGTGAACTATGTCAGCCAGTGGATTCTGGAGAGATTTCATCGTGCTTGGAACGGCAAGATTGGCAGCAATTCAGAACAGTTGAACTCTCAAAACCACTCAAGCAGGAACCTCGGAGCGTGCACCCGTGTTGGGGACCTGGGATGGGAGGGAGGCTGGGTGGAGTGTTTCCTTTTATCCTCCTCCTTACCCCAATTACAGAAAAAAAATAATAATGTGGAAAAAAAAGAGTTCTTTAGGAAAGCCAAGGGTAGCATAAATAAAGGAAAAAGTAGGTAACTTAGGCAATTGCAACTTGTTCAGATAAACAGTAAGTAATTTTTAGCATGAATGTATCACATTCAGTATTTATCTTTTACTTAACTGAGCATACCTATAGGCAATTAGAAAGAATTAGAAATAAAAAAAAAAAGACTGTATACTTGATTACTCCATTATGCATTGCTTAAATAGATCTCACAGTGTTAACGAAATAACACTGTGGTCATTCATAACCAGCTTTGAGAATTTTCAGTTTGGGGGAGAATTTTAACGCTATGTTTTGATGAGTGATCTGCTTATTAACTTCTAAATATGACCACATAAAACTGTCTTGAGCCGGTGAATTATCAAAAATCCTAAGCACCTTCTTTGCCAGCCATAGTTTTCATTGCAGTAGCAATAACGGCCGGTCCTTTCAGAGACCTGAGGCTCTGATTCTTCCAAAACTGCTGCCTGTTTTAAAACAACAGAACTTAAGATTCAATGTTGGAAGTGGAAAAAAAAAATGGAGAATATTCAAACGTAAGTTTTAAGCGGATGAAAATGTATGAAAATACAGGATTTGACAATCAGGAGACATGCAGAAAATACTTAGCTGGATACATGACAATTTACTGTGGCACACTTGCCTTGTGACAGTCCTATTTTGAGTTTGTTATTCTTGAGTAATTTTGAGTCTGTTATTTTTGAGTAATTACTACAGATATTCTCTTTCACTCCACACAGTGTCTGGTTTAAGATCATGTATCATGTGCCTACTCTAGCGATCTTTGAGGATTGCATTTTCCCATGAAGGCACACAAAAGGAGTCTGTTGAAGACTTGTGCAGGTAATTCTGCTCTTCAGATATTTATTTGATTTATTCACAGAACACATATTTAATGAAAACCTACTGCTTTCTTTCCTATATCTGACTAAATGCTTGGGGAATAATGATATAGGCATGATGAGGTCTTCCCTTGCGTGTTAGGATTGGAAACAAAATTGGAGGGGATACCACTGGTCACAACTGTTTGGTCAATTTGATTGTAATCCCAATGTTTACCATAAAAAATCCCACCAATGCCAGTTGTAATATAAAAGCAGAAAACTAAAAAGACAGACACAGCTGGATTCAAAACAAAAGAGAACATATCCACTGGCTTGAAATGGAACAGAAAGCGAAACCTGAGAGCAAGAAGCCAGGTCTGGAAGGAGGCAGCAGTGATGGTCATCAGATCTGGCAGCAAAAAGGGATTCCAGGGGATTGTTCATCTCTCTCCCCCCCCCCCCCCAGATAAAAAGAAAACAAATCTTAAAAAAGGAAACAGTTGGGGTCAGTCCTGTGATGCAGTAACTTCAACTTCCACCTGTGCAGCCAACATCCCTCAGGCATTTGTGTCCAGGCTGATCTGTGATCCAGCTCCCTGCTAATGGTCTGGGAAAGCAGTGGAAGAAGTCTCAAGTCCTCCCGCCTCTGCACCCATGTGGGAGACCACGTGGGAGTCATGCTCCAGACTCCTGGCTTTGGATTCACTCAGCCCTGCTGTTGTGATGCTCTGGGGAGTGAGCTTCACATGAAAAGTAACCAACCTCTGTATCGTCTCTCTCTGCAATTCTTTCAAGAAAAAAAAAAATACATATTCTTTAAAAGATGGACACAGATTTAACTTTGTATTCCAGAGAATAAACAGCCTATCTTCTACTTAAGATGGAACCTCAAATAAAATTCTAGAATATGCAAAGGATCTCAAAATCAGCACTCAGTTTTAGAATTTATCATAGATCATAGATTATTCAATTAAAAAGGAAAGCTAGTTAAAATAATTTCTTTCATTGAACAAAATTCTAGTGGGCAGCATTTCTCAAAATGAAATACCCTTTATGAAAGAATCAAAGATTTTAAGACAAATACATACATACTGCTCGGAAGATAAATTAACATCCACTCAAAAAGCAGACTGCAATTATAAAACTATACAAAAATAAAGCAATAATAAAAATAAGAAAATGAATTAAAAACGATGATAAGTATATGCTTACTGAAGTAAAAAAAAGTTCTTCCACATGTGAAATAAGCCTTTTATAATAATTAAGGAATCAGAAGACAAAACTGAGGAATTAACTCATGCTGTTGCACAAATAGGCACAGTAGATGTTCTTGCAAAAACTGATGGAAAGAGGGTTGTAGATAATTCTTGATTTTGATTTAAGCTAGAGCTTTGTCATTAATATGGAATGATCAGAAAACAGCAAGCAAAAATTCAGAAAATCAACGTGGGATGAGATATGAAAGCCATTTTTTTGACAGAGGTAAACAGAAAACATTTGGCCAGGTATCAGGTAGCCATTATTCCCAGGGGCTGTGCACACTGGGATTCAGCACTCTCAAAGGTGTGATGGAGCTGAAGGAACCAATTCTTGGTAGACAATCGCAGAGTGGAAATGTGTGTCGTCATGAACAGAAGGCAGCCATTGCTACTGCTTAGAAACTGGCTTGCTTGAGAGAGGCAGAACAGGCATCAACATCAAAGTCCCAAGAATGGCTGTCCCTCTGAACAGTCTACTCTGCGTTTAGTAAGATGATCCACAGAAGTGCTGGTATCCCAGTGGAGGATGGGAGACTGGAGAAGACGGCCAGTTCTGCACTCCAACTTGGTTTCAGAATTATACAGTCAAGTTGGGTGACTATAAGTTGCTTCTTCTGGATGCCTGCAGGACAACATATCCTTTCCTTTAACCTTAAATGCCAGGAAATCCCAATAGACAGGAAGATTCCCATCAGAATTTCCTACAACTGTACTGTCTAGTGTTGGCACCACAATGGGGATGGACATGAGGCTCCCTAAGTGTGGAGATTCACAGTTTGTTGTCTGGAAACCACACAGGACTTTCTTCTAATATGCTTGATTGAGAAATGCCTTTTTTTTAAGGTTCCCAAGAGACAACAAAAATTTGACATGGACTATAATTTTCAGCAATAGAAGACAGCAACACCATACATTTCATATTTTGATCTTTCCTTTAAATGTCCCAAAGCAGCAATAAACAATTAAGAACTTGTGTTATCTTACTTCATTGCTATCAAGAAATTACTGAAGATGTTAGGAACTAAGCTTTATCTGAACTAACCCATTACAGGACAGTAACTTTTTAAAAAAAAGAATTTCGCAAACTTACTCTCTTATTTGTCTTACTTAGAAAAAAACAAAACATAGGAAAAAAAAAGCTGCTGATTGTGTAAGCTTTCTGGTTGGGCAGATTTGAAGAAATAGCCCTTTTCTGTAATTAAGTTAATTGTAATTAAATTGCACAGTATATGAGAAATTTGTCACTTTTCAGAATTAGCTTTGAGGACAAAACTGAAGTGGCAGAGTAATTAAAACCTGATGTTATGGGGTGCAGCCAGTGATAGCCAGCACCCATTGACAGTGGACAAATGAAATTTGGCTGGGTCCCCCATCCCCTGTCCTGAAGGTGGGTCCTAACAGCAATGGAATGTTAATTCCATCCTCAACCACTTCCCCCACATCCTAAATGAGCCAGGATATTGGAAGTCCAATTAGTCTAGGGTTTTTAGCTACAAGCCCAGTTCCTGTTGCTGCCCATCCTAACGAGCATTAATCAACTCTTCAGCCCACAACACTTAGGTATTCCCCTCCTGCCCACCTGTGACTCACCTATCAACTGAGAGGGGACGGTATTGCATTGTTGTGTAGCCACTCCCCTCACAAGCCCCTTTAAAAAGGCCCATGAAGCAGGGGCGCTCACTCTCTTTCTGGCCAGGTGCTTCCATTACTCTGACACCTGGACTCTTGGCTGACCCAGGACAGGTAAACCCCTGAACATGGTCCCTGTGTGCTGCTTAGATGGGACAATGGATACAATAATGTTGTTACTGGTCTGTGTGCTATCTGGAGTTCCAGGAAAGGTGAGGCCTAGCAGTAGTAGAATGTGGGCAGAGAAGCCAGGGACAGGTGAATGTCTGCAGCTTTGTAAGTGTGTCCAGGTTCTTTGTGAATGTGTCCAGGTTATTTGTGCATGTCTCTTAGGATAACATATATTGTTGGGGAAGCTGGGACATAGGTTTTCAGCTTAATGGATGGACTTAAGGATAATGACCATTTGTTTCTTTTGGGATTATGATTGGTTGGATTATGACTAGGTGGATTGCTGTATGGACTTGTAATTTGCTATTGTGCTCTGTTGTCTTCAAGCTTGATTAATTAAGACTCATTAATAAAGCTTAGACCTGTCTGGTGTGATCTCGCTCGCACTCTGCAACACTGAAATCCTGGTGTTTTCTACAGGTGTTTTCAAATGGATCTTGCTGAGGTTGAGATCCATGTATTCTCCATCTCCTGAAATCTCGTTATTTTCCCTTAAACTGACAGATCTGAAAGATTATCACACCTACATACATAGGATGTAGGATTATTAATTGAAAAAACAAAAAAGATTTTCCCTGCTTTTTGTCCATCTGCTTTTATTCCGAGTTGATTATAAATCCTTCATGTTTGCTAAAAATCTGGTTTTAAAAAATTTAATTTCTGAAGTGAATGATCCTGAATACATCTTAGCATTTTAATTTATTTATTTGAAAGGTCTGAGACTTAGGGAAGGGCAGAGAGGGAAAGAGACAGAGAAAGAAAGAAAAGCAGAATGACAAGAAAGCATCACTCATTTGTTGATTTACAACTCAAATGCCTGGTAGGAAGGGTTGGAGCAGACGGAAACAAGGAGCTATGGTCTTTCTGTTTTACGACAAATTTCCACACACTCTGAGACTTCCCATCCCCGTCCCCAAGTTCTCCCAGCCCCCTTTGATTCCCCCTCTAGTATTACAAGGGGTGGTCCTTCATGACCAGTCGTAAGTCCATCATGCTGTTAGGAGCTATGATCTTCATCCAGGTCTCCCATATGGGTGGCAGTGACCCAACTAGTTGAATCTCCTGTTGCCTCCCAGGAGCATAATCCAGGAAGTTAAAAAGTGGGTGCATCTCCAGCACCCTGATACAGCACACAGGCCTCCAAAGAGTTATCTTAACCAATGAACCAAATGTCTGCCCCTGGTTTTATTTTCAATGTTAAAATTTTAAGTAGTGTAGAAAAGACAAAATTTGACCTTATTGTCTGTACTCCCTAACTACAATGCTCTCAGGGAAAACTAACTCTGCTTCCTTCCTGAGCATTCTTCATTTATTTCTGTATGACTACATCTTACTCTGAAATACACAGTTCAGATTAGTCTTCACATAAACAGTACTATATTACACTCATTTTTCTCTAGTTACCTACATCTTAAAGGAAATATCGCATGTTAATATTGACACATATACCTTGTTTCTTTAACTGCTGCATGGTATTCTCTTAAATAGTTGAATCTGATTTTGTTGAACCATTGTTTCTGGACCTTTAGGACTGCCCACTTTGTAATACTATAAATATCTTGTGACTGGTTTCAATGCTTTATATAATGATATGGAAATGAACAATAAACATTCTTATATCCAAACTGGAAGGAATCTGATTACAAGGGCAAATACATGTATAAATACATCTAAGTCAAACAAGGTCGTGCTGATCACTTAAGTGCCAGGCACAAGGAAACTGTCCTCAGTACCATCCGAAAACCTCTTTGATATCTAATTCACTCATGTTGAACAAAGGTTTCTAAAAATCCCACAAATGTAACCTTTATGCAAGAATCTACTTAACAAAGAGCTTTTGTAAACAAAACAAAACAAAACAAAACAAAAACCTGGATGTGCTGTGGGGCAGGTGAGGTGGGAAGAACTTCAGTGGGACTTATTATTCTAGTTCTCTAGAACTGAGGAGAGACTCTTACCTTGGTTTTAAATACTCTTGGGAAAACCCGATTTGAAGTCCCTATAGGGTTCATATTAAACCCTTCTCTGACGTACAGGTAAAAATGGGTTTGGTAGGGTCATTTGCTTACACTATCTATTTTTCTATTTTCTATTTTTTTCTAATAATTGATTCTCATAATACAATTCCATAGGCACAAGGATTTTCCTTTCTACCCTCCATACTTATCCTCCCCCCACTGTTTCCCCCTATATTATTATTTATATATACATTATTTTGATCGCTTTATTTCCATTTTTATTCTTCAGGAAAACTTTGCCTACTCCTCAGATGAATTGTGTTTCCAGAGGAATTATTGTATCATTGTTCGTTTCTGAGATGAATGTGGCATGCCTTCTGAAGTATTTTGACTTGTTGGTCTCCAGTTTCACTTCATGATGGTCCGAGAAGATGCATGGTATCCATTCAACTTTCAAAAATTCCCTGATGCCTGTTTTGTGGTCTATCATATGATCAATCCTGGAAAAAGTTCCACGTGCTGATGAAAAAAAAAGTTTATTCTGTGTCTACAAGATGAAAGGTTCTGCAGATACTGATGAAGTCCATCTGGTCTGTTATTTGGGTGAGTTCTGTTGTTTCCTTGCTTAATTTCTGTCTCACTGATTTGCCCTCTGAGGTTAGTAGAGTGTTATAGTCACCCACCACTATTGTATTGATGTCTACTTATCCCATTAATATCATTAATATTTTTTTCACATAGGTAAGTGTCCTGATATTTGGTGTGTATGCATTATGTGGGTTTTCTTGTTGCTGAATGGATGCCTTGATCACTATGTGGTGTCCTTCCTTATCTTTTAATGCTTTTTGATATTGACATTTGTATTATCTGATATAAGAATGGATATGTTAGCTCTCTTTTCCTTTCCATTAGCCTGCAATAGCCTAGTCCATCCTTCAGTTTCTGCATATCTTTGTGGGTGAGATGTGTCTCCTCTAGACAAAGGATAGATGGGTCTTGTGTTTGATACAGTCCTCTATCTATGACACTTGATTGATGAACTTTAGTCATTTTTATTCAGGGTTAATATTAATAGCTAGTGGTTTGGTCCTGTCATTTTAGCAATGAGGTTTTTTTTTTTTTTTTCATTATTTGATTTAGTATTTTGGTGTTGTTTTATTAGGACTATTTTCCACATTTTCCTGTGGTTTTGGTAGGTGCTATTTATTTTCCTGTCAGTAGGATATCTTTAAGTAACATCTGAAGGGCAGGGTTGGTAAAGCTGTAGTGTTTGAGCTCTTGTTTGCTGTGGAAATATTTCATTTCCTAAGATAAAGGAAAGCTTATTTAAGTGTCTTCTCCGTATGTTCAACTGACAAGAGCTTGAGTATGATGTGTTGTGGGTATAATTGCTTTTGGTAGACTCAATATATTGGGAAATCTGTGCCCCTTCTGTACTTGATTCCCCAAATCATTCCCCATGTTAGAGATGCTTCTCTTTATGTACCTTCTGGAACTCCCGTAACTCTCACGTTTGGTGCTTTGATGGTGTACTTCATTCCTGAATTTTTTTTTTTTTAATCTCGCCGCATTCCTCTTCCAATCTCTTGGATTTTCAGCATTATTGCAGGATGCCTGTTTATTATAAGATTGTTTCTCTGCTTCACAATTCTACTATTGAGGCTTTCCACTGAACTTTATTTTTGCTGTATTGTGTTCATTTCTAACAGAAATCAGCTTGAGTTTGTTTCAGTGCGGCTATTTCCTATGTAATGTATTACTCATAATCCTGTATGTACTTCTCAGAGTTTGTAATGAAATGGAGAACATTTTAAAAAAAAGTCTATCTGCCATGTCCTTGATGTCATCCTTGGTTAAACAGGAAGTTAACATAGATTTTTGCTTTTTTGCAGGGGAGGTATCACAAAATTGATTCATCATTCCTATGACTTTTCTTTTGCTCTTTGCCACTGCAGCTCTTGATTAGCAGATTCCTCTCTTTGGGGCCAGTTTTCAAGTTTACAGGTCAACTTGACTGATCCCACTCAATACCTGGTTTTTAGTTTGCTCTTGCTCATGCCACTCGCTCCAGCAAGTTAGGTCTGAGAAAAACCCAGACCTATTTTGGTTGGAAACCGTGGGTTGCCAAGTTGGTGTATATTTTCCTGGTGAGACCAGTGCAATGCACTGAGCCCAAAGTGAGTTCTCTCCCCCCTTAACACATATGCAGTGTGCTGTGATCTTCACACACACACACACACCCCAACCTTTACTTTGGTACACAAAATGGCACCCAATGTGGCACTGGTTCAGGTCTGGGCCATGAAATCCACCCTGTTGTTGCACCGGACTGCTTGGACTCTTTCAACCTGCTTCTGCTTGTGGTCAAGTTAACCAAATCAGTAGTACTGGCAGTTCTAAGGCTGGGCTCAGTTCCTGAGTTCCTGGTGAACTCCCCTTCCCACCTGGCTACCTGTGGAGCTCCAATTGCCACTGGGGTATCTGATCACTGTAGCACTATTCTGCTGTCTCTGCTTCTTTCCCAAGTCCACAGGTATCTAGGTGTTCCTCTGCTGTTGGCCTGTCCTCTGGTATTTCCTGTTTCACTTTGGTTAATCCTTCTGTTTGAACCTGTCCTAATCCTACTCCACCATCTTGAAAAAAAGGGTGGGGGTTAAAATTTTCTAAAAAATAATTTCTTTTTCCCTTGTATAGCTTTTGGATAAATATGCAATTATATGCAATTGAGTCCTATGACCTCCTTCCTCTCATCTTCGATTTGGGCAGATTCAACATTGTTTACCATTTCAATAACAATTACACAAATGCACTTCCCAAAGTTTAGAGGAAATGGAAGAAATAAGATTTTTATTGTAGACTAAAATTATTTTGAAAACAACATTTAGTTTTCTTTGTAACTTTTTAAAGATCATGTCTATTTCTTTCATTGTGTTTGACCCTGGTAAACTGAGAATAGAGCTGCGGTTGTTTTCATATTATTCACCACTCTTCAACTGACTTTGATGCTCTTCTTATAAGGTGGTAGCTTATTTTCTCATCCTTTAATGGCTGGCCTTGTAACTTGATTGGAACAACAGAATATGGCGGAAGGGACATATCTGATGTTGAACCTCAAAGATTTTGTACATTTCTGTTTGTTCTGACACCTGTTCAACCTATATGTGAACATGACTGAGCTGGCTGCCGAAACAAGGAAGACCAAACCTCTTGGAGACAAGCAGTCTCCAATTTACTTAGCAGTTGTGCAAAGAGGTATATTTGAGCACAACAAAAGCCAGGACACCTGACTGAGTCCAACCCCAGTTGAGGACCCTGCATAATTGTGAAACCAATGAAATGATGGCTGTTTTATCCACTACATTTTGTGGCTTTGTATGAAGCAGGAATTATCCAGTATAATTCCCTGTATTCCTCTCTGCAGAAAATGTATGTTACATTGGGTCTGTTAAAAAGAAGGTTTTCCATTTAGTTCTGTGCACTATCTAGGAGTAAATGGGAATTTCAGAACAGAAAATATCTTCTTGAAGGGGATGGGAATATAAGAAAGATGATGAACATTTGATTCCCACTTTTTCCCTACACTCAGCCTACCCCAAATCACGCAGCCTCTATTAAGGAAATAAACAGAAATTTAGGGGATGCAGAGCATGCTATTAATCAACAGTCGGGTAGAAACACAAAAAGCATAGCATCTCTTCCTTGGAAAATTCTGTACAAAGCATCTATTAGCAACCCATCTAGGAGCTAGACAAAAAACCCTGTAATATTTTAAACATCTTGCCTCACTGTTTGCTGCTTATTTCTTTGTCGTTCACGAGTCTCTTTGGTTTCTTCAGAATGGCAGCTTCTCATCTGCCCATCCTAGAATAGGAAGCAGGGTGGTCAGATGATCACCATGACCACTGATGCTTGTATTCTTCCTAGGTCCTGGATGTTAACTTAACCAGGTCTCAACAGACTTTATGATATGCCCATATCTCAATTTTTAATATAACAAAAGTATAACTCTAGGGGCCAAATTACACTGACACAATATTTGCCGTGGTAAGCCAGCAGAGTACACATTCTAATGTATGCTTTGCTCTTTTCTTAGTATTTTCAGTCAGTCATTTTGGTGTTTCCTCTCAAGTCTGAAAGTTATCATAGGTCCGGGGCCTCTAAAAAACTCACTCCGGCCTACTTAATGAAACAATGCTTGTTTATCTGCAAAATACTGTGCTGGGGTTTCAGCAACAGTATTAATTAGGCAGTCGTTAGCATGTCCAGGCAAGAGCTATCTGCTGCGAAACACAGATGAAGGGTCCTCAGTTTCCTGCCCTGAGGGTTATGACCTGGGCAACCAAGTCTTGTCCTCAGGTGAAAGAGATGCAAGGAACTGTAAAGTAAAGGAGCTGCCTCCACTTTTTTCTTAACCTACCACAGGGGTGGGCAGAGGATCAAGTAGGGTCCCAAGAATTTTCTTTCTACCTCTTGGCAGCAAAGTGGGACTAATTCCCACTTGTTGCTCATCAAGGGTTGAATCTTCAAATGCTTTTCCAAACACCACAATTAGATGTATGTCGGATCTAGTGGGTGGTCCGCAGGCCAAAGGCAGCACTTGGGAATAACACACAGCCCAACTACCGTTCAGCCTAGCAGTGATAGCATGGAGGGAGGTTGATGGGCTCAGACCTTCTAGGCTAGGGCCCTATGTTTCTTGTTTTTTTTTTTAAACATGTATTTTTATTGCATTTCATTTTTTAAAATTAATTACATTGCATTATGTGATACATTTTTTATGCAATGGGATTCCCGGGCCCTATGTTTCTAAAGTACATTAGAGACAATGTTGCCAGATCCTGATAAGATATGTTATAACCTCAATAGACAAAATACAGAACAGGAAGCAGCTCTGAGGTTCCGGAAATTTCCAGGCCATACTCAAATCCTGCTCTACCCCATCCCCTGCCCCACCCCTTGCAAGACTTGGTTTTAAGTAAAACATTCATGTTCCTTAAGGGCAAGAATCATTTCAATAATCCAACAAGATAGTTGGTGAACTTTTCAAATTTTCATGCACTTAAGAAGGTCCTGGACTGCAATTGAAATGTAAGTTCTGATTCGCTAGGTATGGGGTGGGGCTAATTATCTCCCTTGTGATGCCCATGTTGAATTATACTTCGAACATCTGGGCTTTACCTAATGTAGCTAGGCTATATACTGTTTGCTAGGAGCCTCCACATCCTTTGCCTCATGTGATTAACCCGCCAACTATAAGGAAGCATCAGTGTCCACACTTCACTAGGTTCAGAGTGGCTTACCGTAAAATCACTAGTTTTTAGAAACAGAAATAGTGTTCTAATGTATGCCTTCTGATTTCTAGTCCAACATCGCAATCATTCATTCACAGCTGCAAATAATTTTTTCTTTTTACTGTTACTTCCCATGCCTTTAAGGTCACTTGTCTCAAGGTTAAAGTCCACAGTTAATTCCATCCTTTGCAAACGTTTCAGCCATTAACCTGACTCTGCTGATCATGCTGTGTGACAGCTATAGGACACATTTTCAAAAGCATTTTGGAAAGGGCTCACTGTGTTTTTTCTGATTTTTTTTTCCCACTAGGGAACAACTCACTTGGAAATGCTCAGAGCAGTTTAATGCATAGGCTTTCTTTTTTAAAATATTTTTTTACTTTTATTGGAAAGTCAGATTTACAAAGAGAAGGAGACAGGCAGAAAGATCTTCCATCTACTGGTTCACTCCCCGAGTAGCCAAAACAGCCAAAGCTGAGCTGATCCCAAGCCAGGAGCCAGGAGCCAGGAGCTACTTCTGGTTCTCCAGTTACTATGTAGGTGCAGGGGCCCAAGGCTTAGACCATCCTCTATTGCTTTCCCAGGCTGCAAGCAGGGAGCTGGAAGGGAAATGGAGCAGCTGGGATATGAATGGGTACCCATATGAGATCCTGGGAGTGCAAGGTGAAAACCTGATCCCTAGGCTTCTGCACCAGGCCCTGAATAGACTTTCAATTGAGATTTGCAAACGTGATGGTTCCAAACAAGGAAGAGCCTGGGTCTCAGGTTCAGATTTGATGAGGACTGCTGTCTCCTATACCTGAGAAAAGTAACACTCTGGAGCCAGCAGGCTATGGTCTTTCTACAAATAAAGCCAGATTCAATTTTAGAGGAATGTCTGTCTTATTCCATTCAAGCAGGATCTTTGCAAACATCACACCCAACAGCAAGAAAGGTAAGTGATGCATCAAGAAATCGGTGCTCAGCAAGGTTAAATAGCCAGGACCCTGAACACTAGGACTAGCTGAGTCTGAAATGTGAATACTGACCCAGTAGTGAAAATTTGTGATGTAAAAGCGGAGAGAAACCTAAAGCTATTCAAACTTGAGCAACTCCTAATTCAGGGAGGCCTCTTTTTTTTTTTTTTTTTTTTTTTTTCTTTTTAAGCTCTGTTTTATTTATCTGAAAGGCAGAGTTGAAGAAAGAAAGGAAACGATAGAAGTTCTCCATCTTCTGGTTCATTCTCTAAGCAACAACAACAACCAATCTAGGCCATGAGCTTTTCCATGGTCTTCCCACGTAGGCCCAACAACTTGAGCCATCCACTGCTGCTTTCCCAGGCACTCTGGCAAAGAAATGGATGAGAAGTGAAACAACTGGGACTCAAATTGGTCCCATGGGATGCCAGTGAAACCTGTAGTTGTTTAACCTGATGGGCCCCAGCATCAATCCAAGAGTTTCTGTTTTTCAATGGTGTTAGTCACCATTCTTTGTATTTTTCCCCCATCTCTCTCTCAAGCTTGTAGAAAGATTCCAAAAATAGTATAATGAACTTCTGTATTTTCACAAAACTGTCCCATTAATTAGCTTTGGCCACAGTTCTATGTGTGTGTACGTGAGAACAGTATTTTTCAGAACTAACTTAAACCACAAGAATAACATTTAACTCTTAAAAACTAAGAACAGTATCATTGCCATATAATCACAGTACACTCACAAGCAGGAATTTTAACAACAAAACTACTATCTGAGAGATGACCTAAATTCAAATACATTTCAGTAGTTGTCTCAACAGTGTCCTTCAACTGTCTTTTTTCTGTTCCCTGATCAATGGCTCAAGCCCAAATCACACAGTACACTTGCCTGTCTTTCTCACTTTCTTTCATCGGGCCTAGCTCCCCAGAACCCTTTGTATCTTCTGCTAGGCCACTGAATCAGTGGCTATCCTGCCATCCTCATCACACTGCACTGCACAGTGCCTCTTGCTGTCACTGGAGTCACCTTCCTGTCTGGAAGCCAGAGTGAGGAGAAGGCGTCCATCAACCTCAAGGCCATCATGAAGTCCCCAATGCTGTAGCTGTGGGCCCTGACCTTCTCCTATAGCTGTGTCCTGCAGGCCTTGGCCTTGAGGGCCTGGGGCAGGAAGACAGAGAACCTTAAGGTGGCCCAGGAGCAGTGTGTGAAACAGGCCCTGGCCAACAGCCTGGCCTGTCAAGGAAAGTCCACCCCAAGTAGACTGCGGCCAGTGAGGCCCCATTCACCTCTAACCTGGCCTACAAAGCAGGGGTGTCCTCAGGCTGTTCCCCACCCCTCCCAGCACTCCAGGCTTCCTCTGCCTCTCCCCCTGCACACTCTCTCTGCATTGGGGGCGGGAGGGAGGGTGCTCCAGGCTGCATTTCCTGTCACTCTTGCCTCGTTTTTTGCATTAGTATGTGGTATTGTTTTGGTATGCTAACCCCCTCATGTTGTCCAGCCCACAACCATTCAAGAGGAAAAAAAAATAACACCTACCAAATCCAAAAGCTAATGTGAAGAACATCTCAATAAAAGCATGAAAGAATCATAAATCAACGAGAAACACACCCCTTTATTTTTTCATTTCAAAAGGTAAAACTTATAACAGAGACCTTCAGGGTAGGACTGCAAGACAGAGTGAAAGCTCCCTAGGGTTCTGGTTCTAGTCTCTGCTAATTTGCTTCTCATCCAGCTTCCTCTTAATGCACCTAAGAGGCAGCATATGCCCACCCAAGCACTTGGGTTCCTGCCATTCCTGTGGAAAACACTGGAAGTTCCAGCTTCCTGGATTGTGTCCCCGATTATTACAGGCATCTGGGGAGTGAATCGGCATGTATAATGTTTCTCATTTGACCTTTAAAATCAATCAGTCAATCTTCAAAAATACCAAAACAAAACTTTTTCCTGTAACTCAGTTGACAACACCAAGCAACCTCATTTAGCTCATTGGTTTATATTGCCACATACTTGCTACAGAAATATTTATTTCATCACTGGTTGCTGATCCAGATGCCCTGTGGATTTATATAGATAACATATGACAAAAGTTATACCACATTTAAAACCTAAGTTCTGAATTCTGTATATGAATGACCTAAACAGTTTCAAATAAAAGTTAATGGCAAGAAAAGACAAGACATTACAGTTGTGTTATGCAGTACAGCAGCCATTACCCACATGTAGCCACACTGAACCATGTCATCCAAATTTAGAAGACCATAAGTATAAAATACATACGGAATGTACAAAATTTAATTTTGAAAAACAATGTATATCCACACAAATTTTGATGGAGAATTTGCATATATGCTCACTATCTCTGCTATTCCTTTTAGCTTGCTTTTTTTTCCCTTCTTGTTCATGCTGTTGTTAGAACATTTTAAATTACCTGTTTGGCTCCTATTAGATGTCTACTGAACAGAACTGCTTTAGAGAGTATTCTATTGTAAACTCCCATTTTCCAGATGGGAAGACTGCTTGAGGAGATGCATCACTGCACAGCTGGGGCTAATAAACTCCCAGTCTCCTAACTCCTGGCCTACAGCTCTTTTCATTTCTCCTTTGAAGGACCCAAGGGCTCTCCAACTTGCACTGGAAGTCTAAGATCATTTTTAGAGTCTGATCAAGTTTTTGTAATTCCTGTTACCGGAAGGCATTAAACCAAAGACCACTGTCCAATAAATAGTTTGAGGCTATCAGAATAACATGCAGAGAAGCAAATGAAAACAATTAATAGTTCAGCAGCTGCATTTGAATAGATATTTCTCAACATGCCACAGCAGTGCATTTTAATCGGACGCTGAAGTTAGTGCCTTCACTAGCTCTGGTGGAAAACAGAGTGGATGTTGCTGATGTGGTCAGCAAAAGATATAAACAAGAACCTGTACTTGCAGAATGGAGACTTCCTCTGCCTTGACATAAGCATTCAGTTAAGATTAGACTCACCTGATGGAATGGATAGTGTCATCACAGCTGGGAGTCACGTGGCTCAGCAATGAGTACAGCGCCTCTACAGGAAGTAGCGGGAAAAGACATCTTGTTTATCAGCACACTAATTTTTAGATAAATTGAGAAACAAATCTCCAATGCATACAAAAGGAAGAATTTTGATGGACAAAGTAAAGCTGCTAGGTAAATGGAAGCCACCCTGTGAATGCAAGTGTGCTTCCCTTTAGACACCCAGATCAGATGTGGGAAGAGCTCAGTGGATGCCATACCCAGGAACTGGGCATTCTGGAGAGGCCTTGGTCTCCTCTAAGATGCTAGAAGGAAGGATCCCAGTTAAGCCAAAGAGGGGGGAAGGCCAGTGGTCACTCACAAATTAAGCCAGGCTATACTGTCTCGGTAGTGTTCTATGTTGCCTTAATCAAAGCACAGATCATCAAAAACACTACATACAAGTTGACAGCCTCTCCATAGCACACTGGGATGACCAAAAGAAATTTGAGCTGTTTCCTGAAGTGGAGGAGGCTGCTATGATTTGAAGCTACAGAAGCACCTCTTGCATAGGTTAATTTAGCTCTCACATTCCTCCAGTCACACCAAACTAAGCATCTGGGAAACGTTAGGTTGGAAGAAAGCTGGTAGAGGTGTCAGAATACTGCGCTTTAATTTTTACTCCACTTTGAAAGAAACTGAGCCACAAATTCCTAATTAATAAGAGACAAGAAAATAAGCCACAGGGAGGTTGCAGTCAGGAATTTTTAAAAAAAGATGCTAAATCCTCTTCCATCAGCCTTGTTTGGCCTTGCTCTCACACTTGATCAAAAGTCTTCTCTCTTCTCTCACAGAGGGGTAGGCAATCACCCATCTCCCTCTCACTTCCTTTCCAAAAAAATCCCCCACACAATTACCCACCTCTTACTGCAAACAGAGAGACCAAAGCATCCTGAAATGGGAGCATTTTGAAAATTCTACTCTTTTTTTTTTTTTTGAGTCAGGAATAGCCTATTTGGCAAATTTCATAAGCACGGCCTAACATTTACAGCCCACTAGTCTTTAAGAACTCCAATCCTTCCTCTCAGCCAGGATCTACTACTGCAACAAGCTATACAGCTCAGGAAGAGGAAACCTTTCAGGTAGATAACCACCCGAACTCATCCTGCTTGGAGAACTTCTTCTTCACGTGGGGAAACTAAGGGAAGGGAGAGCCTGGAAGCAGATTTGTTGTTCAGTTTGGCCGCACTGGGAATGGTAGCAATAATTCTCAAATGTTGGATTCAAATTAAGTGTAAAGTGTGTCCATTTCTATGTGGGGGAATTTGTGACACACTCCGTAATGTGTGCACAACAAAAAATTGCTGCTCCAGGCCACCTCGGAGCCTTGTCTCCTTTGTGCTCCCAATACCTTACACAAAAGCACTTGTCCTGTGGTACTCAATAGGAGTCTGGTGACATCCTGATAGGTGAGCCATCACTGGGTAGGGCTGTTCCACTCAGCACAGTGTCTGGCATCTCTGACACTTGCTTATTAAATGCCGGTGAAAAGAAACAACACCACACATTCTGAGTTCTACTCAGAAAGGAACCTCCTTTGCTTGAAAAAGATCAGGGTTACTGCCTAGGATATTCTTTCTTCATCAGCAAAATGAGGGCACAATAGCCTCCAGGACCTTTCCATCTCTAGCATTTTATAACACCTCACCCAGGCTCCTCTCTGAGTATAATTCTTATTCACGATGCATACCTCTGGGAAGCACCTAGAAGATACCATAAATAGTACAAATGACTAAGGCTTTGGTTCTAGACTTGGCTCTGCCTATACTTGGCTGCATAACTCTTGGCGGTGTTTTGACATCTATCAACTGTAAATACGATGAGATGACTCAAAAGATCAGTTCCAATTCCCAAACTGGATAATTCTTTGTACTAACAAGTGAGGTAGAAGGGAGACCTATGAGATTTCCTACAGCACCAACAAGTTTCCATAAATCTCTATTCTGAAGTTCAAATAAACTTACTTAGACAAAAATTTGCACATTGCTCTTGTAAGGCTGAAGTAGAGGCACAGGACTCAGCATACCCTTGTAATGCTCGAAGTATTAAAGACATAAATGAGCTGTCAAAAACAGAGAAAAAGTCTCGGAGAGGGACCATCCAATTTGCTCTTGCAGATGAGAATCTGAGTCACATTCTGGAAAAAGCAACACACCAAGTTTGGGTGCAAACTCCTCTAACAAGCCTTCCCTAACTCCCAAGGCAGTGAATGTCAGTGTATTTTTATGATGATGCAGTAATTTTGTCAATAGCTAGTTTGTTGTGGAACTACTTTATACGTTTATGGAACATCTTAAATCTTTTAAGACAGAATTTTGTATGAATTCATCCTTGCCTTCTTTGTGCATTCCCAGCAATACCCTAACATATAGTAAGGGCTCAGATTAATTACCACAGGGGGCATAAATAGGCTGATATGTGGCTTAGAAAGCCACATGATTATTAACATACTATTTAACATGATTAACATAAGTTCAGTTTGCTTCTAGGTAGTACTGGCTTATGACAGTTTGTGGAAGTGGCTTCTAAATTCTGTGTCCTTCAACCCTTAGGATACAGCGTTCTTGGTGTGGTAATAACTCTGGAAATGAGACACTTCACAAACTGACTCAGAACCTGGAGGGGTCTTTGGAATCAATGGAACTACATTACCACTTCCAACTATTCTGTGAGCACACACACTCTCTCACGAATGGCGTCTAACGCACAGTTCTATGCTTTTCTCAAGAGACTTAACACTATATGAGAAACCATTTCCAAGCAATCACTTTTCAGGTACAAAATCCAATCATTCCTATTGAAAAATGACAGCCCTTATATAGGGAACTAAGTGGATATAGTAAGAAGGGTTCCGGACATAGCAGTCAGTGGGCAAAAGAAGTCAGTATTTTCTAAGGACAACATAATGTAGTTGATCTAACTCCCTAGAAATGGCCTCCAGATATTTGTTAAACTCTATTTCCTGGCATTTTCCATGTTTTCTTGATCTTGGTCTTCTACAATCAAACTCTTGACCTTCTATCTCAACCTGTGAATTCAATCAGTTGTAGGAAACAACAGTCCTTTCATGGTATCCTAGGAATGTTGGTGGTGGTGCGGGGGTGGTTACAGGTTAGCTGAGAGGCCTGTGGAAAGGCTAGACAGAAACAATCCTCAATAAAATCAAGCCCCTCCAGACTTGACTTGCACCTACCTCCCAATCTAATTATGCAGCCATCACTATGTCTAAACCACCCTAGGCAAGGAACATCTGGATCTTAACCCCAAAATAACCCCTACCAGAGCGTTAAGGGTCTTCTCACACACACCCACACGCTCAGAATAGCCCAGTTTAATTAATCTGTGACCTTTCTGAGGTGGTAGTAACAACACTGCCATGTTGACTGTGTGGTGTACCAAAAAGCCAACAGTGATTCTCCTAACAGTGAGTCAATGACAAACCTCAGAGTTCTATCCCCAGGGGCCAAACCAGAATGGCAGAGTGGGTGCAGAGGGGAAATGCTGTGTGCTAAGGGGGAAACTGCTATGCCTCCTCAACCCTGTGAAAGTTGCTGTTCAGCTTCCATTTGGAGCCAGTTGGCAGAACCTCTTCACACCACATCATCTCCCCTATGCTGAATATAAATCCCCAATAAAACTCCTAGGTGGCACATTAGCCTCCTGCCAATTGTAATTTCTAAGGGAGCCAAAAAGCCTGTGATCAGTAACAAGATGTTAGGGTAAGATTTCAGAGTTCAGAGCTGCGTTGTTCATCACAAGTAACTCAGACTGGTAAAATCAATCTTAAGTGGGTATCTGGGAGAATGGAGACTCTAAGGTGGATTGTCAGTATTGATGGGCCTTGGAAGGATTTCCTTATCCTTAGAGAAGCGAGACTGACAGCATTTCAGAACTATTGAAAATACTTAAGGAGAAGCCTTAGAAATACTCCACATTGGGGATCTGGGATGGGGTGGCCATTTGCCATCCCTTGGTACTGAGGCGGTTGGGATGCTGCGTGCGGCTTCTCCATTTATCTCCCCTCTCCCCAAGATACAGGAGGAAGAAAAGAAAATTTGGAAACGATAGTCTCATCCACTTTTCTCTAATCCTCAACCCTTTCCACCCTGATCAACTATTGTAACATCATCAAAAATAAAATAAAATTTTTAAAAAGGATGATTCAAAGGTCATAATGCTTGGCCACACCTAGAAGATGGCCTAAGTGCTTCAGAACTTCAGTAATTCCATCAGTAATGCGCCTTCCAATGCTTTACCATAAACAGCTGGAACTAAGGCTATGTCCCTTTTAGAAAATCTTGACAGCAGAAATTGGCTCTTATGACCAAGAAAAAAGTAGGACATAGCCACAACTAAACTACCAAGACTCTCAAGAAGTGCTCATGACAACTGTCTCCCTTAGTAGAACTAAGAAAATGCCTTCAATAGATTGGGACCAGCTGTGCCCCCACACCATCCTAGCTCCCCCATAAGAAAGTGCTGAGGGGTACTGGAAAGCACCAAGACTTGAAAGAAAGCTCTGGGTTACAGTCCAGATGAACCACTGCAATGCGGTCCTGTGACCCTAGCAAGTCACAAATTCCCAAGGTTTTATTATCTTTATCTACCTATTAAGTAAAGCCATTTGCCAGGTTTCAAGGACCACTACAATTCATTCAAATAACTATTTACTGAGTATCTACTATATCCCAGCTGCTCTCTGTGTGTTGGAGACACAGCCATCAACAAAAAAGACTAACATTTCTGTCTCGGGGCAACTTATTTCTGGTGGACTAAGCCAGAGCCAACACAGATAATCAGGAAGCTATACTATAGCTTGGAGACTGATCAGTTTTCAGAATTTGAAACAACACAGCAGGATAAGAAGAACCCAGAAATCTATAGCTGTTGGAAAGAGAGAGAGAGAGAGAGCAAGAGAGAGAGAGAGAGAGAGAGAGAGAGAGAGAGAGAGAGAGACTACCACAGACACAAGTGCAGAGTGTAAAAGGAGTTTATTGTTCAAGCTTGGCAACAGCAGCTCCGCTATACTCCAGGAGCCATTGCTCCATATGGCCAAAGCCTCTCATCCTCCAATCAGCTTGAGCGGTGGCAAAACAAAGTTTTCAGGCAAACTATAAAACATTCAAATAATCTAAATGGCAGGAGGCAGGAAGTAAGCTGCCACAGCCCAAAGTTTCTGTGCAGTTAATTAACTAACTTACGTAGCTCATCAGAGGCAGGAGGTCTGGGGCATGCACACAGAGCCTCGCCAACCATTTCAGCACTGTCCACATACCGTCCACTAACCCAGCAAGCCTGCCTGTTGCTGTGGACCACCTGGCCTTACCCCATCACAAAGCTGAGGGTTGTGATATGCTGTAAATGCTCCAATATCTTTCTGGAAAGACTGTTTCCAAGAGTATGCTTATTAAATAGAATATAAACAAAATGAGAGAGATGAGGTTTATTTTTACAAAGTTTGAGGATAATCTTAATTGGCACTTTTTGCCCCAGCTATACCTCATTCCCATGAAGAGAACATGGATTTTATTTTTAACATTCACTATGGGTTGGTGGCAGCAACACTGACGTGGAAGTTCCTGAACCTCAAGAAATGTATGGTACCACTGAAAACTTCGTGACTTACTCATGCTGGAAATTCTTAGGAATCCCAGAGAAGGAGCTTATCGGTGGCAAGCAACTTACAGCTGGTAGCAGCAGCAGGAGTTCAGGCATGCAGAGGGCTGAGACTAGGGCTATGATCTTAAAAAACATAAACCAGTAAGGCAGATGAATGCATTAAAAGAAAACTCCCTCCTCCACAAAGCATTCTTTGTGCATATTTATCAGTTTTGGGGAGCCGTTAAAGAAGCAATTTCTAAAATCGTAAAGAGGTAAGTAGAATAGACGAAGAAAAGAGCAAGGACTGACACGTGGTACATGATGGTGGATGGCACCTGCCAGGCTGCAGACTAGAAGCCCTGGATCCCAGGAAACACAATGCTTAGAAAGGTCACTGACAAGTCCAGATGGTTTCCAGAATGTACAGAATTACGTAGCTTTCACAAATCCCCACATTTCATATCATTCCATGCTTCATGGCTTCTTTTCTGAAAATATTTATAAATAAGCTGGCTGGGCAATAATGTAAAGCTTTATATCTGGAACTACACAGTAGGCTTTCACTGCTGGTAACATATATTTACATACAGTTAATAATAGAAAGCCTTCTCTTTTTTCTTTTCTTCTTTAAATAATAAACTTATTCTATTTTGGATGATGTTCACATAGTCGTGAGGGATGAATGTCCAATTAGGCTTGGGAGGGTCGAGGAATGGGAGAAAGTGGATGAGACAACTGCCTCCAATCTCCTTTTGCTTCTGGTATGTGGGAAAAGCTTCTCCCAAATGTATCCGTACCCAGGAGTGGGGGAAGGCTGCCCGATGTCACCCTAGGGTCCCCGATGTGGAGCATGTTCTGAGGATACTGCTTATGTGGTTTTGATAGTTCTGAGATGCTGTTGATTTCATCGCTCCAACGTTGAAGAAATCCTTCCAAGGTTCACTGAATCTTGATTCACCCATTTACTTGTCCAGTAGGACTGTTCAATTCGTTCTGCCCTTCATGGTATTAGATGTCCTCTGCAGGCCTCGATGAACAGGTTGTCCTGTCCCTCGTGAACAACTGGGCATGTGGTCAAGCACACAGGTCTCAACCACTGTGGAGACCCAGTTCTGACACATGCTCTCAATAATCAGACTACACACCCTGTGATTTTCACACCCTGGAGTTCAGCTGGGGCAAAGTGGATTCTCAAAAGAAACCTCTCCAGAGGTGACCCAAACATGACTCCTGTGTCATGTTAGGGTCACAGTGTGTGGTCTGGCTCAATCCGTCACACACATCAGCCTAGACACACACTAGTGGTTTCAGCTACTGGGTCAGATCTGTCCCTAACCCATCTCATATGCAAACCAGTGAATTTGCAGCACAGCCTAACCATGCCCACCACACACCATGCCTTATGTGCACCAGCAGGAACTGTAATCTAGTCAGAGCGACTCTCAGTAACCCCCATGAGTCTCACTCCCACTCCTGGTTCCTATGTTTGCCAGGGTGTGCATGTATAGCAAACTGGTACAGTATGTCCCACATCACACTACTCAGTTTTCAAATGCATCAACAGGTGTGGGAAACTAGCTCAACCCAAACAACCCCACTATCCAGCTCACACTCATGACAGTGGGTGCCACCACCTGTCCAGTCAAATCCACCTCCAGCCCTGGTTCTCATGCTCACCAGTGGGAGTTGCAGCCCATCAGAGAGCTGCCCACAATGTGCTTACTAGGCAAACTCCCAGCTCTGGATCTTACATTTTCCAAGTGGTTCTAGGTCAAGCCTGATAGCATGTCCCCCTAGTCCCAGCACTTGACAGCTGATTCTGTGGCAAAGCCCAACCAGCCTGCATTTACCTCTGACTCGTGCATGCACCAGTGGGTACAGTTGATTAGCCCAGCCTGGTTCTCCCCCAACCCATCTCACATGCCAGCCTACAGGTGCTGTTTCCCTACCTGGCCTGATCTGTCCCCAGTCCCAGCTCTCAAGCTCACCAGCAGGAGCAGTGGCCCAGCAGGGGCACCTCTGCAGTTCCCTCTCTGGGTTCATCCCCCTGTCACGGGTCTTACTTGTGCTGGTGTGAGCTGTGGCTTGCTTCACGTTGGCATCCACCAGTGGGTGCTGCAGCCTGGCTTGGATCTGTCTGCCTACCTGTTCCAGCTCATACTGGCAGGTGCTACAGCCTAGCCCAGCCCAGCCAGTCCACAGTCCCAGCCCTAATGTGAGCAGGCTAAAGTTCTGACCCAACCTGGCCTGTCCTACACTCCATCCTAGTTCTTACATCTGACGGTAAGTGTTGTGAACTGTCCTATCCTGACCTGTCCTCAGACCTGACCCACATGTATGCCAGCGGGTACCGTAACTTGGCTTGGTTTTGGCTGCTCCCAGCATTGTTTCTTGTGCTCACCTGCAGGAACTGTGTCCTGACAAAAGAGTTCAACAAGCCCCTCCATCATGTCACCTTCCAGTAGTAGATCTTGCACACACTGGGGCATCCCTGGCCAGGCAGGAACAGTGCCTCTGCCTATCTGGCTCATATCCATTCCAGCTGTTACTATTGGATACTACACACCAACCACGCCTGGTTCACCTCCAGACCCAGCTCTCATGTGATTCAGCAAGGGCAGGGACCTAGCACAGCCTGTTCTACACCTACCCTGGCTCTTGTAAGCACCAGTGGGTACTACAGCATAGCCCAGTCTGACATACCCCAAACCTAGTCCACACCCATGCTGAGGGATGCAACAGTCATGTCCAGCCAAGTTCACCACCCCCATTCCAGCTCTCGCACTCACTAGTGGGAACTACAGCCCAGTTGAGGTGTCCCCTTAGCTGCCCATCCAGATTTGTTCTCAGCCACAATCTTGTGCATTGCACAGTGGTTTCTCTGACTCAGCCCATCATAACCCAACACCCCGCTTGGCCTTTGCCAGGATACAGCAGCCTGGCTTGTCCTGGCCTGCCCCTAGTCCCAATTCTGCTGGTGGATGCTGAAGCCTAGCCCTGTCCAGCCTGCCCCCCATCTCTGGCTTTCATGCAAACCTGTACGTGTGATAGCCTGGCCTACTATGGCATGGCCCGCACTGCATGCTGGCTCCCATGCACACCAGTGTGTTATGGTTGCCCTGGCTCTCACAGTCTGCCCTCTACAGAGCCAACCCATACACCTGCCTACAAGTGAAGCAGCCCTGCCTGGCCTGACCAACTCCCAGCCCTGAGTCATGTTCTCACCAGCAGGGGCTACAGCCCACCAGGGGAGTTCCCCAAGTCCTCCCACCAGACCCACTCGAGACCCAGATCTCACACATGCAAGTGGGTGCTAGGCTCTTACCTGGCAGTCAGCCTCTAGTTTCAACCTTTGTGTATGCTATAAATGTTGTGGCCTGGATTGCTGCACGCCCAATTCTGTGCCTGTGGCTGCTACAGCCTGAACCAGCTGGGCCTATTCCCAACCCCAGTACCCATGAGTGATGTTGAATTCCATGGTCACGCCTTGCTCATCCTGTGACCACTCTAGCCCTCAAGTAATCCAGCTGGTATGGCAATCCCACAGGGATGAGCCCACGATCCCCCAGAGAATCTGCTCCAAGATCCAGTTATCTGGTAAGCTGGTTAGTGTCATGGTCAATCCTAGCGTAGTTCACACCCTCCTGGTACTGTGGTCGAGCACCACCAAGCATACCCTCCAGCCAAGGGTTTTATGTGTGCTGGTAGGTAGTGGTTGATACCAACAATCCCAGCTCAGGTCTCCCACATCGGTGGGTATATTGGTTTGGCCTCAAAAGGTCCCCCGGTTTCCCTCCTCTAAACCATCCGGTCTCAGCCGCCCTCATTTACCTGCAAGTGCAGTAACCATGTTGGTAGAAGTGCCCAAGATGTCACTCCTCACCTGTCAAGTTCCCCCTCAGCAATCCTCCCTCCCACACATCTCCAGACCTGCTTCCGTGAGCAATCCAGAGGCCCCATATCCGATCCTCTGGTAGTGTGGCACGCTAGCCTTGGGTCCTGCTGCCTACCAAGGGTACACTCACACTTCTGAGCAACCCCAGAACCTGTCATGCTTATGTCTGCCTCCTCCACATATCTTTGAAAAAAAATATGGAACTATGCTGGCACACTGGTATAGTTAACACAAATTTGGCATTAACCAGGCCCAGGATGCCCACCAGCTATTACCTGCTTTTCACCCAGTAATATATCACTTGCCTAGGTACAATGCCACGTAGGCTGCTACTTACAGCTGGGGCGAGAAAGCCTTTTTACTGCATTAGCTCACATCACCTAGTGACATTGTGAATATTTAAAACTCTCTGGACTTATTCTGTATTCCAGTAAATATATTTACAGAATATATTCTAGTTTTGAAGCGGAGCAAACAGACTTGGGAATGAGCTTTCTCTCCATTATGTTCCTAAGTTCAGAATCCTAAGGCTATCTATTGTAACCTCTTTCACAGTAATTCTCCCAACGGTTAGGCCTACATGAGTCAGACTAAGAAGTCTGGCATCCTGGGGCCCAGCTGCTCCACTTCCTATCCAGCTCCCTGCTTGCGGCCTGGGAAGGTATGAGAGGATGACCCAAAGCCTTGGGATCCTGCACCCCCATGGGGGACCTGGAAGAAGCTCCTGGTTCCTGGCTTCAGATCAGCTCAGCTCCAGCCATTTCAGCCACTTGGGATAGTGAACTAGGAGATAGAAAACCTTTCTCTCTGTATCTGCCTTTCTCATAAAAGTAAAATAAATCTTAAACAAAGAATAATAGGAGGGCTGCGGGAGAGGACGTCTAGCTCGGATCCCGAACCCAGTCTGCCATGTGCCCATGGCTCATGGCGGGCTGGGCCCGGACATGCCTGGGTGCGGGGCCTGCTTCCTTCTGGGGTGAGTACGCCGAGGGGGGAGGCCTCCGTGACTGGGCATGTCCGGGGCCCACCCACCACCCTCAATGGGTGGTGAACGGGATTGGGGAGGGGCGCAACCTTGGGCCTGCAGGATTTAACCTCCGGCTGCCAGAGGCGAGCCGAGGGCTGCGGGAGAGGACGTCTAGCTCAGATCCCGAACCCAGTCCGCCAGGCTGTGCCTGCTGGCCGCCCGGCCGGGGAGCTCTGGGGTATTGGACATCTGAATCGCTGCTGAGATAGCTCTAGAGTGACCCCACTGTTTCTGGGATCTGAGTCAATCCTAAAGATTCCCAATGCCAGTAACTCTTCCTTTGAAGAACGTCCAATCCCTTAATAATGCTGAGCTTTGAACACCTATCAAGTAAAAGATAAGCTCCGGCTTGTCTAGCAGGCTGGCACCTAATGGTCCTCGGAGCAACCACGTGCACGTGCGTGATTTATGGCTAGGAACGGTCCCAATCTGGGATGCCACAGCTGGGATGAGGTTCCCACCAAGGGGTGTATGTGCTGGAATGGGGGCTGCGTTCTGTCTAGGAAACAGTTGTAGTCACCCGAGGCACTAGTGTGGGCTGGGATTGGATGCACCAGGCCGGTTCAGATCCCAGCACCATCTGGTGTTATGGAGAACCAGGGTAGATGTGGGACTGACTAGGCTGGGTCTCAATCCCCTTCTGAGCCATGTGTGAGCTGTATGTGGGTATGGACGAGCCATGGCTGGGCTGAAACATCCAACAACAAGAGTCAGAATGGGGTGAAAGCCAGCCAGGAAAAGCCACTGTTCCTGCTAGGACAGGAGGTGAACTGAGTAGGGTTGGCTCAAGAACCCCCTGGCAAGCGCAAAATCTGGCATTGGGAGGGGTTCTGATGGAGGAGCCTGGGCAACTCCTCTGGCAGGACACAGTCCCTGCAGGTAAGCGCAAGAAGCATGATTGGAAACAGCCCAGAATAGGCCATGGAAAGTTTCCCACTGGCATGCATTCGGCATGGGTCAGGAGCAGACCAGGCTGAATCAGTTCATGTCATCCTCTGGCAAATCCGATCACCAGAACAGAGTGTGGAATGGGCCGGGTTTGGTTGCGACAAAACCAGTACACATTATGGAACGCCAGGGCGTGGTTGCCTGTACTGGATATGAATGCAGCACCCATCCAGCACACGTGAGATCCAGGAAGGGAGGGGCAGAACTGGCGGGGGGGTTAAGGGGCTGGTCCCCTCGCTGGACAGCCACTCCCACTGGAGAGCGTGGGCTGGGATAGAGACAGACACGACTAAGCAAGGCTACAACACCTGTGCGCTGCATGTGGACTAGATCAGGGCCACAGCATCAGCTGGCAGAAGCTGGCACTGGGGACTAATTCTGTCGAGTCAAATCACAGGACCACCTAAAGAGTGCATAAACCGGGACAGAGAGACCTGGGAGGGAAAAGTGGGTTCCCCCTTCTAGGGTCACTATTCCCGTGGGAGGGCATGAAAACTAGGACGGGGGCTGGGATGGCTAGATAGAGAGGTACTCAACAATATCTGTGAGGGCTGGATGGTTGAGTTGGTTAGATGGAACTAAGCTTTAATACCCATTGACAAGGGCCAGAGCCAAATGGGATGGGGGACAGATTGGTCTTCTGCTACACATACTGGCAAACCAGGGTAGGGCGTGGTCTGGTGGGGGTTATTGTGGGTCGCCCCAACTAGGCTGCAGCTCCCACTGGTTGATGTAAGGGCCGAACCAGACTGGACTGCAACACCCATTGGTTCCAGTGCAACTCGGGACTGAAAACAGAACCAACACAGCAATTGCAACCACCAGCTGATCAGGGTGATGGACTGTGCCGGGCCCTGTGCTTGCTAGAACATACAAGAAACTAATCTGGGAATACCTCAAAGTATCTTTGGAGATCTCCCCACTTGAACTGTTGGACTCAGAATTCTAACCAAGAAAAGACAGAAGACAGAATAGGACAATCATTCATCTCAGCTACATGTTGGCAGCGAAATATGGGACAAATGGAGACTTCATGATGGACCATATCAATCAGTGGACCACCTCATCGAGCGAAACTGGCAGTGACTCATAACTGGAGAACTATTAACACCACTTGAGCACATATCTCAGAGCATGCCTCACATCCGGGACTTGGGGTGGGCGGGAAACCAGGTGGGGCTTCTCCCTCAGTGTCCCACTCTACCTCAGATACATGATGGAAACAATATTGACATAATAGCATTGCCCACCTCCCTATCCCCCTGAACCTTTTTTTTTCTTTTTCTTGTTTTTCCTTCAACTATAGTTAACTATGTAAAGATTGTCAACAATAATACAATAAAATGGATAAAAAAAATAAGTAGATTAAACAAACCTTTGAAAAATAAATAAATAAAAACACCTCCAAAAAAAAAAAAAAAAAGAATAATAAGAAAAAGAAGTCTGGCATCCAAACTCTACAAGCTCCCAGATGATACCAAAACTACCTGTCCATTTTAGGTACCAGAGGTGTGTATTTCCATATCATCACTGCTTCCACATGGGCGTCAATCTATTCACCGTACTTTTGTCATAAGGAATAGATCTTTTTGTTCCAAAGTCTTTCTCCGTACTAACCAAGATAACTGACACAATCAGTTCTCTTCTTGCTGTTCCTGCAGTGACTCCACAGGACCTGCAGATGGAGTCTCATTTCCTTACTGATGGTTTCAGGTTCCTTCTTGACTGGTAACTTGTGCTGCCATTCTGACTTGCGCGAGGTTCTTTATGTGGGAGCCAGGCTCAGGACCTTCTCAATGCTCCCCATCACTGTTATACCTAATTTCTCATATTGAACAGGGCTGATCTGTGTGGTCTCCAGCATTTTCTGGGACTTCATGGTGAGTTTTGAAAAGACAGTTTGATTTTCTGTTGCCCTTTTCATCATTCACTTTCACAGAAGCCTGCAGTTGTGGTCACAAGGATATATGAAGGGACCTGTTAAGGGACCAATACATCCTATTGACAGTCACAGATACTCCAACTCCAGCTGAGCTTAAAGGAGACTACAGCCACTGATAGTACATTTTTTAAAAGTTTGCTTTATTTTTATTGGAAAGGCAAATTTACAGAGAGAAGGAGAGACAGAAAGAAAAATCTTCTATCCATTGGTTCACGCCCCCCCCAGTGGCCACATGGCCAGAGCTGAGCCAATCCAAAGCTGGAGCCAGGAACTTCCTCTGGGTCACGCATTCAGGTACAGGTTTCCAAGGCTTTGGGCCACCCACTACTGCTCCCAGGCCACAAGCAGGGAACTGGAAGGGAAGTGGAACAGCCTGGATACAATCCTGCACCCATCAACCCAACTCGATGATTCAGCCACTGAGCCATTGCACCAGGCCCCACTGAAGATACATTAGCTACAACTATGAGACTACAACTATGAGATAAGTTAGATAAAGTTAAAGTCAGGCCTGAACTCTTGACTGACAGAAACTAAAATATCTGTTGCCTAAAGCTATAAAGTTTTGAGGTGACATTTTAGATAACAGTGGATGATCTCTCTTGCACACAGTATATAGTTTCCTGCACGGTGCTGGCCGCTTTTAAGAACGCCCTCCTGTTCCCAGGGGATTAGGATCACTCCCTCTCCATCCTCTGAGACATAGTTTTCTGGCTGCTTCCTCCAGGAATCTTTCACTGACTTCTTGCCTCAGGATTTGCCAGGTGTGCCCCTATGGGTTGTATGATGCTCCAGGAATGTCTGTACCTGTCCACTTTCTGTGATGGCTCATTAATCATCAGTAAATTTACTTCTGAAAGATTAACAGTGTAACTAAAAAAATACAAAAATACATTCACTTTGTTCCATAAGACTTCGGTGCAGTGTTTTTCATCATACACACGTTTCATGAGGTTTTTTTTTGAAGCCCCCTGATACATTTCACTGACCTTTTGGTGTTGTACTGCTTTGGAACCCTCAAAGCTCATCACTGGCACACAGTAAACACTCACTGCATGTTGAAGAAATGAATGCCAACTGCCTTGGCATCACAACTCCACAGAAACTAGACTCATGCCTTGACTTTTCTCAGCAATTAACACTACTCATTGACCTGTCCTCTTACATGGGTTAGCTGACTGCTTCAATTCCAGATTCTGGTCACACCAGCGATATACCCATCTATTTCTGCAGCGTTTGATCAGGAGCACACATCAGAGTCCCCTGAAAAAATTCACATTGCAACCTACCCTAGAGCTTCCAAATTTAAGCCCCAGATTTGTATAACATATCCTTAGCAGTGACTTTTCATATACAAGTGTCAATACAAAAAGTGTCAATACAAAAAGACACACAATTACTAACACCCAACAACAGAAAACTCCCCTTACGTATGGAAGTGATTTAATTTAAGAAATGTGATGTCAGGACTGGGCATCAGAGGAATATTACACCAGATAATGTAGGGTATGAAAAGCACTACAAGTCAACACAATTTTTTTTCAAACTTCTCTGGAGCCATGGCAAAAAGAGAATGAAAAGGATTACACTACTCTCAGTGGCTTAAAGAATTAGCATGTTAGTCAATAAAAATGAGCTTTGTTTTAAAATTGAATTATAGGAACAATTAGTATTATAAGAATATTTAGTATTGGATTATATTTCATAGGTCTTTATCTAACAGGCATGTAATGAATGGTGTCTGGTGCTTCTTTTTAAAAACAGAAATGCAGGAATGTTTTATACTTAGCCACTTTTTTTTTAATCTTTTTTTTTATTATTTATTATTTATAATTCATTAATTACATTGTATTATGTGACACAGTTACATAGGTACTTGGGTTCTCCCCACCCCTCCCCAAACCCTCCCACCATGGTGGATTCCTCCACCTTGTTGCATAACCACAGCTCAAGTTCAGTTGAGATTTCCCCATTGCAAGCATATACCAAACATAGAGTCCAGCATCTTATTGTCCAGTCAAGTTCAACGGCTTCTTAGGTATACCCTCTCTGGTCTGAAGACAGAGCCAGCAAATTTAACAATTGTATAAACATAATGTTAACGTCTAAGCTGAAAAGAGTATCATGATGCATCAGGCTAAGCCTCCACCTGCGATGGTGGAGGCTATCAAACAGCTGTCAAAGAGCTCCAGGGAAAGCAGTAGAAGATATCACAGGCATCTGGGCCCCCACCACCCAGACAGAAGATCCAAATGAAGTTCCAGGCTCCTTGCTTTAGCTGATCCGGCCTTGGCCATCATAGACATTTGGAGAGTGAACCAGTGGATAAAAAAATCTTTGTCACTTTGCCTTTCAAATAAACAAAATACACTTGATCAAAATTCTATTAACCTGATGTCATAGCCCAGTGGCTAAAGATCTTGCCTTTTACATGCCACGATCCCATTTGGGTGCCGGGACCCTATATGGGCACCGGCTCCTGTCCTGGCTGCTCGACTTCCCATCTAGCTCCATGCCTGTGGCCTGGTATGGCAGTAGAGTACTGCCCATACCCTTGGGACCCCGCACCTGTGTGGGAGAGCTCGAGTAACCTCCTGGTTCCTGGCTTCAGATCAGTTCAACTCTAGCCATTGTGGCCACATTGCGGGAGCGAACCAGCTGATGGAAGATTTTTCTCTCTGTATCTCCTTCTCTCTGTATATCTGCCTTTCCAATAAAAATAAATTCTATGTTGGAGAAGGTATGTCTATGACAATCCAAATAATAAAGTAGTAGTTTTCCCATCATCTGCCTTGATATAAGAGAATAATAGTTGCCAATGGTGCAGGATATCCAGTATGGTACAAACAGCATCAAGTATGGGTGCAGGTTTGTGTCTTAGCTGCCCAGCTTCTAATCCCCAAGCTAATGGCCTCAGAAAAAGAAGCAGAAAATGGCAAAAAAAAAAAAAAAAAAGTTTGGGTCCCTGCCACCTCAATAGAAGTATCTCCTGTAACTGTCTCCTCAGTCACTCACAGCAGTCTCAGACAGAAATAATTCTAGTGCTGTGACTATTGAACTGCATTATGTGGAACAGGTGACAGTATCCTCTAACCCAAAGCACGCATTCTGTCTACCAGTAGGATGTGAGCTCAAGGACAAGTATTAAAATGAATTATGCCATAGCTTCAAGGTAGAACATCAAATCTCAAAAACAGAATGTTAGAGGCAGGAAAAGAAAGCTCTCTAGAGGGACTGAGATAAAAAAGCACACACAATCAAAAGACCCTGCCTTGTTCTTTTCTGGCTCTGATTATAACTAGTACTTCTATGGTAATTTGGTGCAGCCAAGTACACCTTTCCTTTGATAAATGTTCAACTGGGTAGTGGGGTGTCAAAAAGCTACCAGTGAAAACCCAGTTTTCCTTGCCAGACTCAAAAGGCAATTTAGGGAATCACAGAAAAGTTGTAGCCCTGCAAGTATAGACTGGTACAGAACTGGAGCCCCAGTACGATATGCTACATTAATATTCTAAAATAAAGTCTCCCAAAGTTGTGCAGTTTCTTCCTTTCAAATTCTACAGAAAATCTGCATCAATAAAAGAAAGAGTCTGTATCTGCTCTGTCCAACATAATGGACACCAGACACGTGTAGCTACTGAATTGTTAAAATTTTATTGAATTCTAATGTATTTAAACTCATCTAGGTAGATGTGTGTAGCGATTATTAGGTTTGACCACATAATTCCACGCAAAATTCATGAAGCTTCTCCTGGAGCCGTTAATTAAGGGTCCTGATCGCAGATGATGGCCAGAGGTATCCCCCAAATGATATAATATCTTCCAGGGCTGTCCGGTTATAACTCATCCCTTGATTTTGGGAGCAACCATGGCCACCAAGGACCTACTCCAGGCTTCAGAGAGAGGCAGTCTTCAGTCATTCGGAGTCTCTCTATCACCGAAAACCAATTCGTCAAAAGAGAACCCAGGAAATGTTGGGGCCGAGACAACACATTACATCATGTCTGAAGAATAATATAACTAGACGTCATCAGACATTCTGTTAAGCATTTTCCTGCTTGGTAAATAATGTGACTTGATTTCCATACCTCCATTCACCTTTGCGCTTAAGAAGCCAAAAAGCTTAAAATGTCCTTCCTAGTCAGCAGCAGTGTCCTGGAGGTATATAAATAGATACCAACACCACATGCTTGTTGGAAACTTGCAACGTTGAAGTAAGTGAGGCCACAGTGCCTGCTACTGAAGCTGTAAGCAGGTCAGAATGAGCACGTGAGGGCTCAGAAGGAGAAGTAGCAAGAAACAGCTATATTCACATTTCAGTATCTTGGTCACTGCCTTTTGGGTCCTCAGAGATGTCGCTGCTATCAGTCTCCAATGGAAGCCATGCCTTATCTCTGACTTGGTCCTACACCGGATGATCTTACGGTTTCACAGTCCTCGATTTCCATTAGTCTTTATATGGGGTTTTGAAAGCACTTGATTCATTATATTCAATCCTGTTCTGCCTGAAACACCCGGAGTGATTTCTGATTCTACACTGTCTTCCTGATTGACAGATTTTTCCCTCTCATTTAATCAATGCAGCAATACCTACCCCGCCCCGCAAAGGCAGACAGTTTCATCACTGGTTTCTTTCCACGTGACCGTCAAGCTCCCGTCTCTTTGTGGTAAGTATTTTTCACTTTCATGGCGTCATTTTTTAAATACCCAAATCCATGTTTAAAATCCACTAATCAGTACCTACTTCATGAACTGTTTCAAAAGCTTAAAGTATCACTGTTACATTTTGTGATTAGTTTCTGCCCAGATAAGAAAAGAGTATTATCCTGGTTGGGGAATGACACTATCTTTGCTACAAAATGGCAGTATCAGCAATAGACATAAATTCAATCCTAGGCTTCCTCCAAAGAAAACCACAGTTTCAAGTTCTCAGAATGAGCCTCTAATCACAGACAGGCATCTACAAATGTGGTTTCTACTCATGAGCAATATGAATCAGAAAATGTGGACGCATAATCTATTACTAAGAGGGAAAAAAATTAAAATCTGAATGGTAACTTCCTTTGGGTGAGTCAATATTGTTATCTATGTCTAAAAAGAAGAGTATCTATGCTCTAACAATTTCCACCTCCAGATCCTTGGTACTACATAACTCAAAGACATAGATGGGATGCTGATTATTCTATGGCCAGAACAAACACCTGCTTTAAAATGGTCTGAGGCTTAAAGAGTTATAGGGAGAAGGCCCGGTATCTACATGGGATGTTATTATCCCAGCAGATCTCCCACACCTCGACCTCTGTAGTGCTATGTGGTCACAGAAGCAGTACTTTGCTCAGATGCTGTCTGTAAACCTTGTCACAAAACCTGGGGGCATCTGCGCCTTTGTTATTCTTGTGTTGCTAACCTTGGGCCTCTTGATTAAAAGTCCATTTTTCCTGGGGATGGCATGACTGACACAATTCACACACAGAATAAAAACATAATAATCAATACATTAATAAAAACATAGCAATTAATAACATGTTGGTCTTAAAGGCAGCAAAGGTTCCTGTAGCAACTCAGTTTCAAATGGCACAAGTGTTCCTTGTATTTTACTTGCAGACACAGATGATGGAGTTCCATATGTTTCTCAGTTGTTCTTCTGAATCCTTTCCCTTAATTAATTATTATAGAATTTTCTGATTATTTTCCTCCAAGGAACTAGAAGCGTTTCCAGTTTTACCACATAGGCTGTCTAGATTTCTTTTGTATCTTTTTTTTTTTTTTAAATTACCTTTCTTTTAAAAAACAAACAAAAAAAACAACTTATCTGAAACGAAGGAGAAAGCAAGCATGAACACAAATGTCCACAATGGCCATGGCTGAGCCAAGGTACATGCCAGTGGCTGTGAATTCAATCAAGAAAGCCAGTTATTTGAGACATCAGTGCTGTCTCCCAGGTGCTGTATTAGCAGGAAATAGCAATGAGGTACCAGGGCTGGGAATGGAGTCCAGGTACTCCAATGTAGGTTTTTAACGACCAGGCTAAATTCCTGCTCCCATGCTATAGACGTCATAAGGACTATAGTTATATAAATACTTGGAATGAATTTTTGTCTTGTGATTTTAAACCAAGAGCCTATTCTTCTCAAAAGATTTGAAAGATGGACACCTCTCAGAAAATGGAACGTGTTTCGAAGATCTTTGGGAAGCAATGGTTTTCACAAAGAGGGTTCTTTTACTATACTTTTACTATACGTACACCTCCTGTATGCTTCCCTAACACACAGCTTGACACACAGTGGGGCTCCCTATATTGTTGGAGAACTAAATTTTCAGGAATCTACAAGGACTAAAACTCTTGTCTCAAAAGACGACTAATAACCTTGAGGACAGGACTTTGTACTTTCATTAGACCCTGTATCTTGGTTAGTGAGTTCACAGAAATCTAGAAGCAGTGACAAACAAAGTTCAATGTTCTTTCCCATTACTGTCTAAACAGTATTTCTGTGTTACTATGGTAATGCCTGGGACCAGGATGCTCTGTAAATGAAAGTGAGAAGGAAGAGATCATGAAATTGATGCAGTTCACAGAAAATAAATCTGCCCGGAGCGCAACTGCCTTTGCAACTGGCAAAGCATATGCATGTCCCATTTTATAATGAATGTATTTAATTATGTCAAAACAGGCAGTCACTGAGTCCAGAAAAATGGCATCAAGCATAAGACACAATAAGCAAGTGACTATTTTAAGACACTTGAAAAAACGGGAGAAATTTAATCAATAGATAAGACACTGCCTTTAGCACAAAAGGTAATAGCAACATTCCAAAGGTAAGAGCGTGGGCTGGGGCTACACAGAGTGGAATGTGGATGCTGATGTGAAAGGGGCTGGTGTTGACACACAGAAGTCACTATGGTCACAAAAGCAGGGACAATCAGAAGCACCAACCCTCTGAAATGTGCAGCTTCAAGGCTGTGCATAACCAAAGGGAGACTTTAAGACAAGGGAGAACAAAAGGCAATTGAGTAGCTAATACTTGAATCAGTAAAGTCAAGCTTCCCAGCATTGGTTTTGCAGCATGCTGACTATAACGTACGAAACCCTAAACTGGAAATGAATCTGACTGCCCAAAGCAGTCGCTGTAACACCACAGAAATGCTTCTATGCTGCAGTTAATTTGGTGTGTGGCCATCTGAAGAAAGCTGCTACGGCGTCTTGATTTATGGCTTCATTAAAATGTTTGGGCTTCAAATCTCCATCGATATTTATTAGAATTAGCAGCTTCTTAAATGAAAATATTCAATGACAAATGAATGCAGTTTGGATGTTGCGGGAGGGAAAAGTAGAGCACTCTAGACACCCTTTCTACTCCTGTAGGAAAAAAGTGAGAGACGCTGTACCAGTGAGCCTCTGCTGTGACTGGGTGAGAACAGCTAAGAAATGCAGAGTCTTCCAGGCCCAGCAAGGAATGTGTCTGTCAGGATACCCAAAAAGAACATCAGTAAACAGAATCTGAATTTGCTTTTTCATCTTCAGAGTATGTATGTGACATACATGTGAGTGAGGGGCGTGTTGGAAGGATGAACCAGCTAACACTTTCAGAACAAGTCCTAATTTTGTTTCCTGAAGATGTCTTGAGGCTGGTATGGTGGTTAAGCCACTGCTTACGATGCTGGCGTCCCCATGGCTTCAGGTTCAAATCCTGGCCACTTCACTTCTAATCCAGCTCCCCGTTTATATGCCTAGGAACACAGGGGAAGGTGGCCCAAGTCCTTGGCCTCCTACTCCTATGAGGGAGACCCAAAAGAAGCTACCAACTCCTGAATTTAACCTGGTAAGCCATTGCCGTTATAATCATTTGGGGAGAAAACTAATGGATGGAAGATCTTTCTCTGATACCTCCTCTGAACCTGTGCTTTAATATCATCTGATATTTTCTTCCAAATACCCCAAGACAGAGAGATAACAATATTATTACCAGCAGCACAATGATAAACACATCCTGACTCATTCTTGTTTTTACAAATCCAAGTATGGACAAACAGGTGAGGAATGGAGAAATCTGGGTGGAAACCTATCTAGTTAGGGTATCCTTTACCCTACTGACTTGTCAGGGTTAACCTAATTTCACTCCCCGACCCTGTATCATCCAATCCACAAGTGGATTCTGCTGACTTTCCCACAACATGTCCCCTGCTCAATAACAGGCTCTGATACCACAAAGATGCACACTGCAAACACTAGATTTTTGGGAACATCGGGTGAATGAGGACAGTCAATGTTGGAAACAGATGCTGTATACCCACCACTGTGCTGCCATTGCTACAAATTACCACACAGTGCTTCAAAGAAAAGGATGATATTTCTTCCCACCGAGTAAGTGAGAAGGAAAACCTAGGTTCCCTGTAAACTGCACAGCCAAGATCAGGAAGTTCATGGTTGTGGCATAGGCTTAGTGACACAGGTGACTAATCCATCACTTGCAACACCTGCATCCCACATCAGAGTGCTAAATCAAGCCAGAACTACTCCGCTGGCCCTCCAGCTCTTTGCTAATGCACCTAGAAGGCATCAAAAGATGGTTCACATGTGGGAAACGCAGACAGATTTCTCCTACTTGAAATGTGTCTGTTAACATTCCAAAGAATATCAGTAAACAGAATCTGAATTTGCTATTGTGGTCATTTAAGGAAAGTGAACCTGTAGATGGGAGGGGTGTGTGTGTGGTGTGTGTGTGTGTGTGTGTGTGTGTGTGTGTGTGTGTGTGTGGTGTGTGTGTGTGTATCTGTCTCTCAATAGCTCTACCTCTCTAATAAAATTATCTTGAAATAAAGGTCATGATCTTCTGTATCTTCAGGACATAAAAATGTTCATATCATTGATAGTTTCAGTTCATTTTATTAAGTTAGGCATCCTAAGAAGGAGAGCAAAGAAAGTGGTATGTGCTTATTTTTAAAGATATATTTATTTATTTGAAAGGCAGAGTTACAATGTCATAGAGAGACAGAAAGAAAAAAGATCTTCCATTTATGATTTACCATCCCCTAAAGACAGCCACAACAGCCAGGGCTTGGCAGTCTAAAGTCAGGAGCCAGGAGCTTCTTTCAGGATCACCTGTGGGTACCGGGGTCCAAAGCTTTGGCCTAGCCTCTACTGCTCCCCCAGGTCACTATTAAGGAGCTGGATTGGAAGTGGAGCCCCTGAGATCTGAATAAACCTCCACATCGGATGCTGGTGCCAAAAAACAGGTGGCTTTACCACAAAGCCACAGCACCAGCCATTAAAGGGGAATTAAACCTTCAGATAGTTTTAGTTAGAATGTGGGAAAGAAAGCTTCCGGCTTTGGCCTGCCCCAGCACTGGCCATTGAGGACATCTGTGGTGTGAACCAACAGATGATCTCTCTGTGTCTCCCATCCTCTCTCATGGCTCTATCCTTCAAGTAATAATAATAACAACAACAACAACAATAATAATAATAATAATAATAATAATTCTAAAAAAGAAAACAAAGGAAAGCTCATGATCTTTCCCCCTATCATATGGGCTCCAGAACATTCACATTATTGACATTGCCAATCCAGTTAGTTGATCAGGCATCTAAGGAAGGTTAAGAGAGAATGTTTAATTCTCTGATAGTTCTCATTGGCAGTGACAGACCTCAAGCTTGCTCTCTGGGTACAGACCTCACCATGGGCGCCAGTTGGACTTCAGTATAAGCAAAAATTATGACTGTTTTCCTTAAAGTTCCTCATCTAATTATTCAGATCCCTTCCAAAAAGTTATGCGAAAAATAGTATCCATTACATATTTGACATCCATTAGATAACAGGTATTGTGCTTGAAGCACATGATGATTGATCTAATTCAATCCCCATAGACAGATGAACAAACTGAGGCAATCAGCAAATGACAGGACCAACATTTGAATCCACGTATTCTGGAGACCAAAAGGCAAATTTATTATTTTTATATAGCACTCAATCAGATCATATGAAACCAAAACAAACCTGACATTTTGAACATTTGAAAACAAAGCATAAGTAGCAAAAATTAATCATGAAACTAACAGCATTCCAAAAATGTTTGAGTTTGTTCCTTACCTTCTCTAGCCATGCTAAACATAGGTAATACAGCTGTAGAGAATGATATACCAAGAAAATTTGCAAAAAAGTTGCTTTTATAAAAATGTCATTGCTGCTTCCTCTAAGATTTGCAGCTTCCAGGCCCGGCATGGTGGCCTAGCAGCTAAAGTCCTCGCCTTGAACGCGCCAGGATCCCATATGGGCACTAGTTCTAATCTTGGCGGTCCTGCTTCCCATCCAGCTCCCTGCTTGTGGCCTGGGAAAGCAGTCCAGGACGGCCCAAAGCCTTGGGACCCTGCACCCGTGTGGGAGACCTGGAAGAGGATCTGGGTTCCTGGCTTTGGATTGGCACGGCACCGGCCATTGTGGTCACTTGGGGAGTGAATCATCGGACAGAAGATCTTTCTCTCTGTCTCTTCTTTCCTCTGTATATCTGACTTTGCAATGAAAACAAATAAATCTTAAAAAGAGAGATTTGCAGCTTCTGCAATCTAAAAATCTGGCAAAACACAACAAATGAGCACTTGAGTGCTTTGCATTTACCTGATTCAAAATACCACGAAAAGGTAAAATCTCCCCAATATTTCCAGGAACAGGTCCACGGGAACAGAAAGGATCTGCTAAGTGTTTTTTCAACCACAATAACAAGCCGACCCTGACACTGATTAAGCTTAAATGACACCACCCTTTTCTAGACAGATAGAAGGATAGATAGATAGATAGATAGATAGATAGATATAGATAGATTTTATTACATACATGAATAAACTCCAAGAAAGAAAAGAAACCCTAGCTCTACTCAGAAAATTTTCCCTTAAGTAACACTTTTCTTCAGAGCAAGAGAAAACATTCCACAATCCCTCCTCCCTCCCTCCTTTTCTCCCTTCCTCTGCTCCCACTATGGAAAACATTTTGCTGCTCCAGTCTTGGGCACATCAAACAGCAGCAGGAGGTAGAGGCCGAGGACAAATGGATGCGGACAGGTGCTGGGGAATGCATTTCTGCTCCTCAGTTGTAAGACCTAGGTTAGTAGGCAGCAGCTACCTCAACAACTGAGGCCTCTTCTGGATTTCAATCTGCCCTACCTAGTTTTACCAAGGACTACATCTCTGGGCAGCCAGCTTGTCTTGCCCTAGCCCACCACAGGGCCTTTCAAATGGCTTGAGAGTACCACCTAGCTACTTCGAGCTATATCTTTGGTCTACATATATTGTATGGCATATATAGATTGTATGACTTACAAAGTGCACAAATTTATTTTTCACGGCTTTTTAGGTTGAAAGTTCAAGAAGAAGTTGCTGGCAGATTCTGTGTCTAGTGAGATTTTCTTTCTAGAAGTGGACTTTTTGCCGTAAAGAAGTCACCTCCCTGGCAAGGAAGCTTCTCTTTCCTAATTGCACTAATTCCATTCAGAAGGGCTCTACTCATATGACATATTTATCCCAAAGGTTCCACTTTCAAATCGCACTGGGGATTAGGATTTTCATGTGAATTTTAGCAGTGGAGAGACGTAGACAGTGTAAAGGATTTTCCATGGATTCAGGACATCGGCATTCCAGCCTACCCACTTAGGGTACCTGAGAAGGAGCCATGAAGCAACGCCTTCTTAGTACCCTTATTACAGGAGATGACTGCCCGCTAGTAAAACATGTCTAGACCTCTGACGTTTTCCACACACTCAGGAAGTGGATCAGTGCACAGCTTCTCTTTACCCAATTCAAAAACACAATCTGATCCCACCATGGGGTTTCAGGCCACTTTCATGTGGCCTGGGAAAGCAATCGAGGACAGTCCAAGGCCTTGGGACCCTTGCACCCGTGTGGGAGACCTAGAGAAAGTTCCTGGCTCCTGGCTTTGGATTAGCAGCACCATCCGTTGCAGTCACTTGAGAAGTGAATCATCAGATGGAAGATCTTCCTCTGTCTCTCCTCCTCTCTATATTTGACTTTGTAATAAAAATAAATCAACATTTTAAAAAACACCACTGAACTAATGATGGATTCCCTTGATTTACAGAAAAATAATATTTCTTTAGGTTTTGTTTCAGGGGAAACCAACTTGCAAGAGGCAGTGATATTATGAGGTCAGGTTCCATTGTTCCAAATTCTCAGTATGAGTAACGCTTAAATCATGGAACAATGTATTGCTTTATAAGGATTATTAATAATATATTTGCAACAATTCAGAGACTGGCTATAAACTTTCAGAGACAGAATGAGAATAAACCCTGGACAGCAGCAGACATGAATCACTTTGATAAATTCTTTCTGATGGCACCTCATCAACCGCAACTGCTGGTTGCCAGTCTACAGTTAATTCTTCAATAATTCCCACCAGTACCTCATTACTCATCACCTGTGACACTTTGTGTTGTAAAAGAGGTGCTGTTATGTAACTTCTGTGGTGCTTTAACAGCCACAGGCCATGAATATTAAGAAACAAACTCACATAAGAAGATATCAATAAAACCTTCCTGTTGCCTCTGCCTAAGACACAGTGTTCTCGAGAGCATCAAGCATCAGAGATAACATGAATAGGCACTGCATCCTTCACAGCGCCACTCTTCTTAGCAAAACAGGAACAGTTACATTCATAGGGAAGAGGAATCAATGACCTTCCTTTCCGCCTTTCCCTTTTCTGGTTTTTCCATTAAGGTTATAGTAATTTTATAAAATGAGTTGGGAGCCCTTAACCGGTCAGTAAAAGAACCATGTAAAAGGTAAAACTTACCTCTGTCGTCCATATTGATATTTGCATTGATTTCTGCCTTGACCTATTTATTGAACTGTTCTTCTCTCCGTCCCTTCACCCTCCCCCACCCCACCACCGCCTTATTGATTTCCTTCTTTGGCTTAATACTTTCTTCCCTTAATCCAAGTTCTGTCCCACCAGCTTGGAAGTTATAAATTCCTATCTCCCTTTTTTGAGGGTTGCCTTGAAATTTTGCAATGATGACTTCAACTCAACAGTTGATGGGTTTGCAATCCTCTCAAACAATATAAGGAACTTAAATACGCTGATGCTGTTCAACCTTATCTAATCTAAATGTAATAATTGTCCTTCACTACCCTTACATTTTATTTACTTTAATTCCAAGACTTAGACAGTGGACTACTTGAAACAGAATGTTTGGATGGACTCTAATATCTGTCAACTTCTTTGCTGACCATTCCTACTTACAAAAATGAAAATATCTGAGATGTTTTTATTTTATACTCATGCTTTAAAGACTATCTGACTGAATTATTCATTTCAAACTGATTGTTATTGTCCATCATCACTTTAAAGATGTAACTTCACTCTCCCCTGGATTCTGTGGGGTGGTTGCCAAGTCAGACATCTGTTCAAATGTTATTCCTTTATAAGGGATCTTTTCCTCTGGCAGCTTTAAGACAGACTCCTGCCCCTCATCCCATTTCTCTCTCTCTCTCTCTCTCTCTCTCTCTCTCTCTCTCTCTCTCTCTCTCCATCTCCCCCTCCCTCCCTCTCTCAGTCTCCTCTGCATTTTCAGTGTTTACATGTATAGGTATTGAACTTGTTAATGTTTATTCCTCTTGGAATTCACAGTATTCTCAGCACTAACTATTCACATCTTCTATATATCCTAGAAAATTCTCCAAGTACTGTCTTCAAACATTCCTTTGTCTCTATTCTCTCGATATTAAGGATTTATTAATTTATTTGAAAGGAAGAGTCAGAAAGACAGACGGGAGAGATTTCCTGCCCACTGAATCACTCCCCAAGTGGCCATAACAAACAGGGCTGGTACAGACTCAGGCCAGGAGACACAGGCAGCTGAAATCAAAGTAAGCCATCATCTGCTGCTTCCCAGTCATGCTGGTAAGACAGGCCGGAAGCTTCTCTTTTCAAGAGAAGCCACTTGAACATGGGTATACAATGCTAAGCCCTATTCCCTCCTTCAAGTCCCCATGACACATTCACACCGTTTCCATGCTTCAATCATTCTTCCAAACTTTTTACTTTCCAGGTAATTTCTTAAAGTCTGTGCTTTATTTAATTGATCCTTTTTAAAGATTCAGTGGCATTCAATTCATTCATAAAGTTTTAAATTCCAATGATTATACATTTTAAATTCTATATGTTCTAGCTGGTTCTTTCATGAATTCCAATAGGTCTTAATAGTCTATTATAATTTCCCATCATTTCCATTCTTTATTTATTTAAATATCTTTATATAATGTAACAGATTATGTTTCTCCCAATGGTTAAGATGTTACTTGTGGCACCCCCATCTCATATTTGAGTAACTGGATTGAGTGTGGTTCCTCTGTCTGCTAAAACACACTCAATGTGACTATACATCAAAATGAGTCCAAGTATATGAATCCTTTCCACCAATATAGGAGACCTGGAGTTAGTTCCAAGCTCCTGGCATAGCCCTGGCTCAGCCACAGCTGCTCAGAGCATTTAGGAAGTGAACCAGAGGAATAAAGATCTCTCTTTTTCAAGTAATAAAATGAAAGAACTAAAAGTAACTGCAGCAGTATTTGTATTCCAGTAGCCTCTGAGAAACTTGCCGGTTGTTTCAACACCTGGTCTTTTTCTTCCTTTCAAAACTTTCCAGGTCATTGTGATTTTACTGGTGAACATAACTTTGGGGGCAATAACTCGAAGACTACACTAGGAAAGGCCATGCGACTTCTCCAGGTACGCTGTCAGCCAGCCACATGTTTGGAAAGAAGACAGGGCCAAATGGAAAGTCCATATCTTAGTGTTGTGCCTGAGCTAGTCAGAGTCAGCGTGAACCACGGAAATGTGATTGATGGATCTTACACAGCACGGCAGTAGTCAGCTGTCGCATTACTCCAGCATCAACCTATCCAGCTGAGGCATGGATCAGAGATAAATCAACCTACCTGCACGCCATTTCCTGACGAGTAAACTCCATGAGCAAAACAAAATGGCTGTATCATGCCACTAAATTCCACCCCCACTCCAAGGATTTAGTGGTATTTCATAGATTTGAAACATTATATGAAACTGACATCATTTTTCATAAGACAAAATCCATCATCAGGCTATAAATCCAAATTTCGGTTGTGCCTGTATAGGGGCGTAAAGGATTAAACTTACCTCCATTCTTCCAGGCAAGCTTATATAGACAGCATCACAATCAACAATATTGAAGATATAGAAACAACCCAGATGTTTGTTAGAAGAAGAATGGATATAAAGAAACTGATACAATTAATCCATGGAATACTGCTCAGTCATTAAGAAATCAAATTTTACCATTTGCAATAAAATGCTCCCAAGTACAGACCATTATGTTCAGTGAAATAAGTCAATCCAAAAAGGACACATATCATATGTTCTCTTTGATATAAGACAACATTGACACAAAACACAAAACAAATATATATAGGTGAACAACAAATACATATATTCTCATAGATGAACTGTATTAATGCAGACTATCATACCAGAAAGTGAAGATACACTGAGTGAGCATGTCTACTCCCGAATAAAAGGATTCCTAAATATACCTTGTCATTATGATACTGAACTTTCTGTCTATACCTACAATGCCACAATGAACTTATACAGAATGTCAAACTTGGGCAGCTTTGTATTGATTCTTACAGTTGCCACGCAGCATCAATATATCCAATCAACAATGTGTGTAATGACATATAGGAGACAAGGAAACAAAGTATATACATGGAAAAGTCCTTCTTCCCTCAAGGCTCGGGTCCTTTTGGATAAGAATCCAACAGATCCTTATGCTGGCGCAATAAACACTGCTTGCTCATTTCTCTGTTCAAGATCTGCATGCTTGGGTTGGCTGTACAAACCAGATCATATCTGAAGAGTTCAACAGTTTTGTTTAGAAGATGTATTATATATTTTAAGTCAGGCTAAGAAAGAAAGAGACCAAGTGATTTTTCATAATTGGTACATTCCCTGAATCCCTGTAACAGCCAAGATTAGGTCTAATCCAAGCCAGGAGCCAGGAACTCCATCCTTGTCTGTCACAATGGAGGAAGGGACTCAGTCCTTGGGCCATTCTCCACTGCTCTCACGGGCACATTAGCAAGAGGCTGACTTTCAAACTTAAATAGATAAGTAACATTTTGTTTTGTTCCTCTTCCATGTAGCTTTTTAAATATATTTTTATTTTGAATTTTGAATAGTGGTACAATTTTGTATAAGCTGGAATTCCCCCTCAAACTCCCACCCCCCGTCAGGTTTTTCAAATTTTGTTACAATAGTGTAGTCCTTCAAAAGGAATCATAATTCTATCAGTCTCTTATTTAAGTGTACCCCGATATGGTTGGTACAGACAATGTCAGACAGTCCAGCATCCCATTGTCTACACACGTCCAACAGTTTCACTGGGAATCCATCTTTCGTCTGGACGCTTGGATGCATGTTTCATTATACTCCCACATCTATATATGATAGACTCCAGTACTCCATCACCATACATTACCATAAGTGAGAAGCCATGTAACAAGGACAACAACTGGTATGAGTTAGAACAGCCACAACAACAACATCAACAGTAAGTTGCAGCACCATGGGAAAAAAAATGCGCCACTGAATAACCAATACATGAGTGACAAGGAAACACAGAAGTCTCTTGGGAAAAATGACATCATCGTATAATTCATGAGCCCGTGATGAATTCGACTAGAGAAAAGAAATTATTTGGAATGAACCAAACTGAAATAAAAAACATCAAAGCACATGCGATACAGCCACAAAAGGAAACAATCAAAAAACTGTCTGGATTGGACTATTGGAGTTCCATGTATTTTTTAATAAGATATTTATTTTATTTTTATGATGTTTACATAATTGAGAGGAATGCATCTCCATGGGAACCACCAGTTTAGCATGGGAAGGGTCAAGGTATGAGAAAAGTACATGAGATAACTCTTCCAATCTCCCCTTAGTACTTCCTGTTTCTGGGGGAAAAGGAGAGAGAGGAAAGGGCCATCTCCGGCAGCACAAACACACTTACACCCGAGAATCTTGGACAACTACTCGATGTCATCCCAGGGCCCCCAATGTCAAGCATGTTCTGAGGGCTCTCCTTATGTGGTTTTGATAGTGCTGAAATGCTGTGATTTCATTGCTCCAAGGATGAGGAAATCCTTGCAAACTCTACTGGCTGCATCGTCCACCTGAGAGTCTCAGCTTTCCCTGATATACACTATCAAAGCTCAGCTAGCAGTTTTGCCCATTTTGTTCAGCCCTCCATGGTACCAGACATCCTCTGCAGGCCTCAATGAGCTAGCACGTCTCCTGTGTGCTTCTTGGCATCTGCGTGCTCTGACACATGCACTCAAGGGTCAGATCACAGAGCCTGTGATTTTGCCCTGTTTGGAGCATTGAGTTCAGCAGTTCAGTTCAGGAGTCCCCTAAGAAACCTCATCTCAGATGAACCCAGACCTGACTCCTGTGTGTTCCAGTCAGTGTGGGATCCGGCTCAGCCCATCACCCACATCAGCCTACACTCACACTGGTGGTTACAGTCACCCAGTCAGTTCTGTCCCCAGCTCCATCTATTACATAAACCAATGGATGTTCTGGTGCAGTCCAACCCTGCCTGACATACATTCAGCCCTCATACACACCAGTGGGAGCTGCAGCCTAGGCAGTGAAACCCAATGACCCCATCAGGCCCGCTGCCAGCCCCAGTTCCTACACAAGCTGGTATCTGCAGCATACTGGCTCATTTCATCCCACATCTCATTCGGCTTCTGTACATACCAATGGGTGCTGCAGTCTGGCTCAGCCTGACCCACCTCACTATCCAGCCCACACTTTTGCCGGTGGGTGCTACTACCTATACAGCCAGGAACAAACAGAAATGTGGTTCTTCCGTTCACTAGTGGGAGCTACAGCCCATCCGAGGAGTGACCACAGTTTTTCTAACTAAGCCGACTCGCAGCCTGGATCTTTCCAGGTGGGTCCAGGAAAACAGGACTTGTCCAGAATCTAGCCCTTACCAGCTGATGCTGTAGCAAAACTCGACTAACTTGCACTTAACTCTGGCTCATGTATATACCAGTGGATATGGTTGCTTAGCCCAGCACCGTTCTTCCCCTAACCCAATTCACAGGCAGGCCAAGGGGTTTTGTAGCGCTCCCAGCCTGCTTCACCCCAAGTCCCAGCTGCAAGGTTCACCACTAGCAGGATAACAGCCCAGCAGGGGAGCCCTGAAAGCCTCCCTACTGGGCTTACCCCCACCCCAGGGTCTTACTCATGCTGATGAGTGCTTCAAGCCAATCTGGCATGCCCCTCCACACCCCAGCATTTGCCTGCAGGTGCTGCAGTCTTGCTGGAACCCATCTGCCCCCAGTTGCAACTCATGATGGTATGTGTTGCAGCCTAGCCCAGCCCAGCCAGTCCACAGTTCCAGTCCTAATGTGAACAGGCTAGTGTTCTGGCCCAACTCAGCCTGTCCTAAACCCTGTCCTTGTTTCTCACATCTGCCACTGGGTACTATGAACTGTCTCATCCTGCCCTTCACCCAGACATGACCCACTGTATGCACACTGGCGTATACTGTAACCTGGCCTGGTCTGGACTGTTCCTAGTCGCAGTTATTGCACTCAATAGTAGGGACTGCATCCCGAGAGAGGAGTTCCCCTAGAGCCTCTATCAAGTAATCTCCCAGTCACAGATCTCATCCCACACGGATGGGATTTTAGCCCAACTCCTGGCCTGGCATGTACAGTTGCCTTACCCAACCAGCCTACACCTCTCTGGCTCTTACTGTTAGTTGCTATAGCCTAGCCCTGCCTGGTCCAACTGCTGACCTGTTCTCACATGGTTTAGCAGCTGCTGAGACCTAGCCTAGCCTGTCTTATAACCATTCTTGCTCTTGGGTACTAGACTGGCAAACCCCAAACCTAGCCCATGCCCATGCCAAAGAATGCTGCAGCCATGCCCAGCCCAAATGGTCACACCCATTCTTGTTACTGACATTACTAGAGGGAACTGAAGCCCAGGAGGGCATCACCATAGCCATCTCCTCTTAGCCCAAGCTTCAGTGGGTGGTGTTCAACAGTGGTCAATGCTACTTACTCCAGGTCACGTTTTACAGGTGGGTGGGTGCATTGGTCTGACCCAAAATTTCCCCCAGCTTCCCTCTTTAAAACCACTTTGTCTCAGACCCCTCAATTACTTTCAAGCGGCCTTGCTGGAGGAAATCCCCCAGAAGTCATTCCTACCTGCAACATACTCCTTTAGTGGTCCTCCCGCCCACAAATCCCCAAACCCGCTTCCCTGAGCAATCCATAATCCCTGTGCCCAGGAGCGCATGTATTCCCCAGCTTGGCCTTCTAGCTCCATCTTCTGGTGAAGTGGCTTGCTGGCCTGGAGCCCTGCCCACCTGCCCAAGAACCAAGGTCATTCACAGGTCCCCAGACCCAGTCCTCTGGAACACATGCTGACCTGGGACCTTACCTCCCTATCTACCTGGGACACAACCATGTGCAAGCAATCCCAGGCCTGGCCCACGAGTACACCAAGCCGGCAACAGGCATTTCCTTCCCCAGTCCCCATCTGCTTTTGAGACCCAAACATCTGCAGGAGTTCCCAGGCCTGCTCTGACAGCCCCTGGTGCAAGTCCCCAGGCCCTGCAGCCCACAGACGAGAGTAAAGCCGGTGACTCTCGCTACACAGAAGCAGTTGGCGGCTCCAGCTCTGCCAACCACATAAAATTTTTAAAAACAAAAACAGGACCTGATGCGATGGCCTAGTGGTTTACCTTACCTTGTATGTGCCAGGATCCCATACGGGCACTGGTTTGTGTCCCAGTAATGATGACAGTAATGTTTACAGAACACGTAACAGAAGGTTATGACTGGAATAATGTTGCACGAGTTCCATGGTGATGGTGAGTAGAACAAATTATATCTTAAGAAAGATGCCTATTGTCTTTATCTTTATGCACAATAGATGGCATGAGAAAAAGTCGTGGGGCTAGCACTGTAGTTTAGCATAAGTCTCCATCTGTGACACTAGCACCCCAGGTGAGTGTCAGTTTAAGTTGTAGCTGCCCGGCTTCCTATCCAGCTCTCTCTACTGATATGCCTGGGAAAGCAGAAATTGCACTCACATAGGGGACCCAGAAGAAGTACCTGACTCCTGGCTTCAGACTAGCTGAGATCCAACCATTGCAGCCATTTGAAGAGTGAAACAGCAGATGGAAAATTCTCTCTGTGTCTCACCTCCTATTTCTTTACCTCTGCCATGCACATAAGTAAATAAATAAATCTTAAAATTATATAACACCTGGGCCCGGCGGCGTGGCCTAGCAGCTAAAGTCCTCACCTTGAACACGCCGGGATCCCAAATGGGCGCCGGTTCGAATCCCGGCTGCTCCACTTCCCATCCAGCTCCCTGCTTGTGGCCTGGGAAAGCAGTGGAGGACGGTCCAAAGCCTTGGGACCCTGTACCCCTGTGGGAGACCTGGAAGAAGTTCTTGGCTCCTGACTTTAGATCAGCATAGCACCGGCCATTGTGGTCACTTGGGGAGTGAATCATTGGACGGAAGATCTTTCTCTCTGTCTCTCCTCCTCTCTGTATATGTGACTTTCCAGTAGAAATAAAATAAATCTTCAAAAAAAAGTATATAAAACCTAAGATTTCGGGCCTGGTGTGGTGGCCTAGCGGCTAAAGTCCTCGCCTTGAATGCGCCAGGATCCCATATGGGCGCCGGTTCTAATCCTGGCAGCTCCACTTCTCATCCAGCTCCCTGCTTGTGGCCTGGGAAAGCAGTTGAGGACGGCCCAAAGCCTTGGGACCCTGCACCTGCATGGGAGACCCAGAAGAAGCTCCTGGCTCCTGGCTTTGGATCAGCACAGCACTGGCCACTGTGCTCCCTTGGGGAGTGAATCATCGGACGGAAGATCTTCCTCTCTGTCTCTCTTCCTCCTCTCTGTATATCTGACTTTGTAATAAAAATAAATAAATCTTAAAAAAAACCTAAGATTTCATAGGCTTTATTATCATTTCAGCTAGACTTTTAAGCTTAGAATCAAGGGCACAGAGATTACATAAGATACCCATTTCTGTTTCACTTCAGATTTGTTCTTGGAAAACAGCTGCACACATGACAGACATCATTTCCCTGAGCCATGTGAACTACACCTAGCCAAAGAAATGGGAGCAGAAATGTATAAGACTCACATCTAGGCAGAGGAGGTTCAACACTCAACATCTTTTTCCTTTTGCTGATGAGGTTAGAAGATTGCAGTGAAGAGAGGTCCATGGAAGATACTTGGATCCCTAATCACGTCTCAGAGAAAAGCCAGCCAGCCAAAAACAGCTACTCTGGAATTCTCTGTGAGTGAGAACAAATCTTTGCTGGATTAAGCCACTGTATTCCTGCAGGTGACGTGTCATAGCACATGGCCTATATTGACTTAAATAATGAGTATCTGTTGGTTGTTTTTCGCATGCAGTATTTTTTTTTAGAAAAGTTGTCCTATCTTTATATGGTACATCTAGTAATGCCTCTATGTGCATACTAAAAGATGAAAAATAAAAATTCTTGGGAGAAAGGTAACTTTTTACTTCTGTCCCTCCAGGATCTTGATTTCCTTGTTTTTAAATGATTATACCTAGGATGTAGCACAGAATGTAGCACATATAGAAACACAAACAGCTGTGGAATGAATTAAATTAAGGTATATCACTGTCTAACAGGCACAATTTCCCTTGGAGTTGCAGGATGGCTGGCTTTAGACTGGTTGGGACCCAAAGGAAGCTAATCAACCACTAGAAAACCAGACAGAACCGGAAAACACTACCCTTCAAATGAAATCAAACAAACAGCCAACTCAAACTCAAAAGATTCTTGTTCCAGTGATACATTATATGGTTTTAGAGATCATAAATGCAAAGGAAGAAAAACAGGTATGGACAGAAATTTCAAGACATCCATACTCTCAAAGTTAGATTCTTAATGATGTTAGAATAACTATTTTTGGGATTTAATACAATTTCCCTAATAACGTTCTTGTTACATACAATAATTTGAAAATCTCAATTGTAGTATATTTGATTGTAAAAACCCAGGGAATTCCTGGTTGATCACTGACACTGTCTGCCAATTTCTAAGTAGATTTGCTTACATACAGGAAATGAGGTATTTGGACAACTGCCACAACTCTGTCTATAACTAAGCCAGAAACGACACAGCAGTAACAAGACCTGATCTAAAGTTCTTAGTTCTAGAATCTTGGGCTAACATTCAGTTTTTCTGGATATGCATCAACTCCTTAATGGCAACATAATGTTAAAGTAATGTCTATCAGTAGGGATATCAAGACGATGACGGGAAAACATTTTAAAAATGAAAAGCTTGTTATTCACAGTCATCTTGGATTATCATGCTGACCTTGGTCACTAGCACATCTTCTCCAAGTCTGGAATCAATTAAAGCATACACAGAGGAACCAGAGGTCGATCAAGATATTATATTTACGGGACCAGTGTGGCGGCACAGAAAGCAAATCCTCCACCTGTGGCACGAGCATCCCATATGGGTGTTAGTTCGTGTCCTGTTCACTCTATTTCTAATCCACTTACCTGCATCTAACCTGAGAGAATGGCCCCAAGTCCATGGCTACTTCATCCAGCTGGGACACTCAGAGGAAGCTCTTGGCTTCTAATCGACCCAGTTCTAGAGGCTGTAGTCATTTGGGGAGTGAACCAGCAGATGGAAGATCTCTCTCTCTCAAATCTCTCTGTCCATTTCTCTCTTATCTGTAAATCTACCACCTTCGAAATACAATAAATACATTTTAGGCATCTGGAAATGCCTGTATAAAGTTTTGTTTCCAACCCTGGACTCAGGATTCTGTGGGCACTTTTAAATTCTTCTGACTTTGCCCATTCCTAGAATAAGTTTGAATAAAATAACTTAACTCCCAAGGTCTGAAAAGAATTCAGCAGCTCCTGTTTTCTATACTAACAGCCTCAATGGCCTTGATTTGCCATGCTTTGTGCACAAAGTTAACACAGGGAAAGAAGGCTCAAGGAACTTAAGATACAGTCACCAGATGTGACCGATAGAGATCGACAGATCCATAACCACTGCAGTATTGAACACTTCTGTGGGGTTTTAACTGATACTGAATTCTTGGTGGGTTTCTGTTCCTTTCCGGGACCATCCCTCCAAATTCATGAGTTACTTCTGATAAACTCCTGCCCAGCACTCCTTTACCAGGGCTCAAGATCCACTAGGGAAAGCTGACAATCTTAAAATATCTGCCAAATGACCCAGTGCAACGGCTCAATTAGCTAATGCTCCTGCTGCAAACACCAGGATCCCATGAGGGCACTGGTTCATGTCCTGGCTGCTCCTCTTCCCATCCAGCTCTGTGGTTGTAACCTGGGAAAGCAGTTGAGGATGGCCCAAAGCCTTGGGACCCTGCACCTAAGCATAAGTTCTGGCCATTGCGGCCACTTGGGGAGTGAACCAACAGATGGAATATCTGTTTCTCTGTCTCTCCTTCTCTCTGTAAATATGCATTTCCAATAAAAATAAATAAGTTAAAAAAAACTATTCATTAACATCCAAACATGAGGGTATAGTACAGCAATTAAGACACCTCCTGAAACATTCCCATCCCATATCAGAGTACCTAGGTTGAAGTCCCAGCTCTGTTCCTGCAGGCAGCTTCTTGCTATTGCACAGTGGTAGCTAAAGTAGCTGAGTCCCTGTCACGCACAGGTAAAACCTAAGCTCTTGTCTTAGGCACTGGTGTTACAGACAATTGGGGAGTGAACCACTAGGTAGAGATTTTCTGTCTCTTTAGAAAATCTAAGTTTAAAGTTTCTAATATTAGATTTAAATCTGCATAACTCGTCAGCTATCCTAGATGTGAGCTCACCTACACTCCTGCCACATGTGCAATGTAATGAACTTGAAGTTACAAAAATAATTTTTAAAAATAATTTTATTCTTCAGTCTTCCCTAACATTATTTACAAATGGGAATGTCCTAGAAAGGTTTTGTTTTATCTGAAGAAGAGAATTATTGACTTACGCAAATTTAAAATCACAACCTAAAGTATAAAAGTCATTAGGTCAACATTACACCTTTAAGAACCTGGTACACTTCAACTTTTCAGGTTAGTGTCATATTTTAATGTGTGGGTTCCTAAAAAAATTTTTTTTGAGAATGAGTTATTACCCTTATGAATGAAAAACAGTTCTCCCTAGAGAACATTTGCAAATGTTCCTAATGAAAAATTTAGCCTGAATTCTTGATTTACAAAAGAATCAACTAGCATGAAGTAAATGGTTTAATAAAAAATAAAAATAACCAAATGGTTTAATAAAAAACCCATTTCTGTGGCCAGTGCCATAGCATAGTGGTCTGAGACTCAGCCTGCAGTGCCAGTAGCCCTTAAGGGTGCCGATTTATGATGTTCCAGATGTTCCAATTTGATTCAACTTTCTGCTGATGGCCTGGAAAAGCACAGGCAAATGGCTCAAGTTCTAGGCTCTTGCAACCATGTGTATAGCTCCTGGATGCTAAAAGAATACTGGATCCTGGTTCTGGACAGGCTCAATTCTGATTGTTGCAGTCATATAGACAGCAGATGGAAGATCATTCCCTCTGTCTCTCCACCTGTCTCTAATTTTGTCTTTCAAATACAATAAATCTTAAAAAAAAAAAAAACTTTCTAAGATGGGACCACCACAGTCAAGATTCAAGGCCGAGAATTAAGATGAAATTGTCCATTTGCTGTATCACCTCATTAGGCCCATTCCTCAAAACTCACTTCCATCTATCTAGTATGAAATGAAAGGTCAGGTCTAATCCTAACACCGGAAGTTGTGTGTACTTCTGCTGGCTACATCTCTAGAATCTCCTCTACTTTTTTTTCATTCCAGGATATACTTCCCTCCAAAGGGAAGTTAGAAACATCTCCTGCTCCAGGACAGCCTTTCCTTAACCTAGGACAGTGGCCATCAAGGTACATCCTCTGATACAATCTGGTCTCAGTAGAAATTTGGATATATAAATCCTTGACCCCATCCCTGACCTACTAAACCAGAACTCTAGCGGTGAACTTCCAGGTGACTATGTTGCATGTTTACATTTAAGAACCACAGATCTCACCAGTAAGTATCTGCCAGAAACATCAGAAACACCTATTGTTTGGGTCTCACAGCCAGGGATTCTGATTTAATTGACTCGGGGTGAGGTAGGGTCTGGGCAAGGGGATTTGCTAAGAGCTCCCCTGGTGATTCTAACGTACAGGTTTGAAAATCAGATTAATTCAGTCTGAGACAGCAAATAGTAGTGATGAAATGGATGGCTACTTACCTGACTTATTTATGCGGTGAAATGTTAAGCTTGTGTTTATAAAGTATATTGAAAGTATGCCATTGCAAAATTAAAAGAACAATAAAAAATGGAGGGTGGAGGATGGAAGTGAGGGAGGGAGGATGGGTGGGGTGTGATAACAGCATCAAGATCTTAAAACTTTATATGAAATACATGCAACTGGTTTCCTTTGTATAGATTTTATAATAAAACAGAAAAGGATAGCTTCCTCTTGTCTTCCTCTTATCTTCGTACTAAATACACCAGTCTTCTATTTTCCTAAGAGCCATGCATCTTTAATAGGATCAGTAGACTCATTTATGACAGATTTGCGAGAGGTACAGGGCAGACAGCCCAACGGGTATTCACTGGTGGAGGCGTGTTCAAACTGGAGTGTGATGTGTGGAAAAGAATAAAAATAATGTGAGAAATGACTCAGAGGAATGGCAGGAATTCAAGCTGTTTTAACCCCCAAACCAAGGTCTCTGTCATGGCTGCCACGCTGTCACTACTTAGAAGTTGAAAGCAAGCAGCATAAAAAGCAAGGCAAGACAACTTCCCTGAGAAAGGAAAACAAGGAAAGGAAGAAGTCATATAGAAAGCTGAAGCTCTGGGCCCGACCCAGTAGCTAGTGGCTGGATCCTGACCTTGCATCTGCCAGGATCCCATATGGAGTCTCTGTCTTGGCTGCTCCACTTCCAGGCCTGGGAAAGTGGCCTGGGAAAGCAGGCAAGAATGGCCCAAAGCCTTGGGATCCTGCACTTGTGTGGGAGACCCAGCAGATGCCCCTGGCTCATGGCTTTGAATTGGTTCGGCGTCGGAATGGCTCACCTCTGGCCATTGTGGCCACTTGGGGAGTGAACCATCAGACAAATCTTTTTCTCTCTCCTCCTCCTCTCTGTGAATCAGCCTATCCAATAAAAATAAAGAAACCTTTAAAATTAAAAAAAAAAAAAGAAACTTAAGCTCTCATTATTGCCTCATGCTAGGATATGCCCATCTGCATACAAAATGGTAGGACCTGAGTGCCTACAACATCTAAAAGGCATGCATTTCTGGAGTTATATTTGTTTGGATACAAATACCAAGTAAATTAGGATTTAAATCAACTCCCTTTAATCTTAGGGCAAATTTCCTCTTCATCAAGAGAAACAAACCATGAAGACAAAAATACACAAGTCAGCTTCAGTTAGTAATTGTATAGCTCTGTGGTCTCTCTTAGTTGCCAAAACGAACTTTCTTTTTCACGTGGTGACCACCTCAGGTAGAGCTGAGCCTAAAAAGAGGTTTACTAAAATTCTATTCCAAGGCAGAATTCAGTGCAGATATATTACTCAATCAGCCACAATCCAACCTAATGATATTCTATTTTATCTATAGACATACTTCCACATTATAAGAAACCACCAATGGCATATGATAATGTACCCAATTTTTTCCCTTTCCCAGTGGTTCATAAAATAACAGTGTATATCTTATAGATAATGGCATCCCAAAATCTGATGAAATATGGTAACCCAATAAAACATTTATAAGTCCCATTAGAATTCAGACTCTAGGCTTCCCGGACAATGATAGGCAGTCTAAGGAACAGGAGAGGACAAAACAAGCACATCCATGCCCAAAGGAAGATATTTCCTGGGAGATAAATGTTAGGTATGATGGACAGAACACTGCAAGGTGTCTGCTGGATGAGGCACGTGTATATGCTATCATTGTGTGGTAGAGTTCATCAGTGGGATAATGTCTCAGACTATGGAATGTGGTTGTGTGTGTGGTGTTTATATTTTCAGTGTACAATGTGTGTGATATGATGTTCACATGGGTGATATGTATATTTGTATGGTCTGTGTATTTTTTCTGTCTAGGCTGTGAGTATGGTGTGTAGATCTGTGCTTATAATGTATAAATACATACCTTAATAAGGTATGTATTTAATGGTGATGGGTATTTGAAGAGGGCATAAGTCTAGGGAGTGGTATGAAGTATGTGCTTGCAGGATGGTATGTGTGGTGCTGTGTTTATGTGTATGTATAGAGTGTTTACTATGTGTTATACCAAATACCACCAGTACATGAGTATTTTGTAGTAAGTATGTACGTGCAGTACATACGGTAAGTATCAAATAGCATATGTATGTGTGGTACAATACTGTATATATATATGGTAGTACATTTAGTGTGTGTATATAAGCGTGTGCATGCATGAGTAAAATTATGTGTGCTATATGTGAATGTACACACACATACACCACATACTGTGTTGTCTATGTGCCTGTGTGTGTGCTACACGGGTGGCATGGTGTGTTATGTATATGAGCTGTGTGTGACATACTGTCTGTGCTATGAGTGTGGTGCATATGTGTATGTAGGTACAAATGGCAGGTACATTTGTGTTATGCTGTGAGACTGTACAGGTAACTGTGGATGGGACAGTCATGGATCTGAAAGGCAGAAGTGATGAAAGGCTGGGGATGGAATCTGGAACTGAATTGATAGCTTCAATACTAACATAAGAAGTTGAAGATTCAGGGCCAGCATTACATAGTGGGTTAAGCAATGCTGTCAGTACATGTACAAACCGATTCCAGTCCCGGCTGCTCTGTTTCCCGTCCAGCTCCCGACTAATATGCCCAGGAAAGCAGCAGAAGCTGGTGCGTGTCCTTGGATCCTGGAGCCCCTGGGAGACACAGATGAAGCTCCTGGTTCCCGGCCTTGGGCTGGCTTAGCTCCAGCTGCTCAGGTCATTTGCACAATGAATCAGTGGACAAAAGATTCATTTCTCTCACTCTTTATAATTATGCCTTATAAACAAAGTGTATATTTTTTTAAAACATTTAAGAATATACTTAGGGTCAATGATTCGCACAACCGTATACTCTTAAAAATTTTTGTGCATCCTAAACAAAAGAGCATTTTTTTCTATACACTTAATATTGAGCCATTTTTTTCTAAATAATAAAACTGCAAAGCAAAAGAGAAGTCACTCGTGGAGTCATTAGAAAATAAACTGATCATGCTAACAATGTTCACAAACAACATTTAAAGTGAAAACAACCATATTTTCTAATTGAAATTAGTGAAAGGAATCATTTAATATATGAGTAAATCTCTTTAATATTTGGTTTATGAAAGATAACTGCTCTCTTATCAGCTTCTGTGTTCAACTGCTGGCATCTGTTGTTTTGCTTGAAAAATGAAAAAAAAAGAAAAAGATAATTTTGTAAGTATGTGTAGCTGCAAAAGAAAGGCCCTGGAAAAGTCTCAGGGATTCCCAGGAGTTGTTGAACTATACCGTGAGAGCTGCTGCTATCAGTTGATGCAAAGCTACTGGAAGACCATCAGCCAGAAGACAGGGAGCTAGCAATGTAAGAATTAATGAGGAGAAGTCCTGAGAATAACATAAAAAGTACGACTATTAAAATGCTGCAGGAAAAGAACACAGGCAGCTCTTCAGGGAAAGGAATGTGGTCACAGAGCAGTTAACAGAGGCTGGTACCCGTGCATCCAAGAGGAACACAAAGCAAGACAGGGATGACTTTAAAGCTGGAAAGTCAAGGTGAACGGTAATGACACGGGCAAAACAAACCTATAACGAGATCTCTGCTTTCAGGTGTACAGAAAAGGGAACATATTTTCCCTCATAAATTCTTCAGGGGCCCTGATTCCATCCACCACCTGTGATATGGACGGACCTGTATTTCTTCGGGTTGAACAAAGGGTTGTGTGGTGTGATCAACATAGATCAGTATATGAAAAGGATGTACGAGTGAGCAAACAGGATGTCATAGCAACAACATAGATGATGACTTGTGAAATATGTCTTGAGTGTAAACAATAAAGTTATGAATAATTCACAATCCTCCTTGAGTTTGAGTACGTATTCAAACCACTCTCACTTGAGTTGATACTGGTATATGAAAATCTACTGCTGTCATAATATCATAACAGTTGGGAACAGCATGGTGGTGCCCTGGCTTGCGCTACCTACAATGTTGACATTCCTTATGGACACGGTTTGAAGTCTTGGGTGCTGTACTTCTGATCCAGCTGCCTGCTAATCCCCTGGAAAAGCAGTGGAAGTTGCCTAATTGCTTCAGACCATGCCACCCACAAAGACCCAAACACAGTTTGAACCTGGCATTGGCCTAACAAAGTCCTGGCCGTTGACACCATGTGAAATGTAAATCAGTATATAGAAAATTGTTCTTGCTTTCTCTCTCATCACCTTCAACCTCCCTCCCTAACTCTGCCTTTCAAAGAATAAAACAAATTGGAAAAATAATAAAAAAAAAAAAGATCCTACCTATTGCTTGAGTGTTCCTAACAATTAATTAACAATGAAATTCTAGGACACAAAAGCCAAGCGCCAAACCTGATTTCTCCTGAATCAGACTCAGTGTCTCCCACGCAATGACATCTTCTTAGGGGTTTGTGATGACAGTCAGTACTTTTTCCATTCCCAAGTATCTATTAAATCATACTGAGTGGTAGCATATGGTATGAACAGAATGCCAGCACTCCATGTGGGAGGGCCAGTTCAAGTCTCAGCTGCTCTGGTTCCAGTCCGTGGTGGTAGGTGATGGGTGCTTCTGTTGCAAATAGCACCCCTGCCCCCATACTATTCCGCAAGGGCTGGCTCTGTTGCTCTTTTTAAGTTCATGATCAGCTTTTTAAAATTCAATGCAACCAGCAATTCTATGGCTTGATTCACCTGTAGTGCTGCTCTGCTGTCTCTGCTGCTCCCCCAAATTCATGGACTCTCTGCCATCTGCCTGCCCATTCCTATTACCTGGAATTACACCCTCTCTGCCTCTTCTCTGCCAATGCCTCTCCCTTCATTGCAGCATATCCTCGCCTTATTTTATCATTTTGATGAACTATGAGTAATTTGAGGAGGGCAGGGGCAACCAGCACAGAGTTTAAGTTGCTGCTTGGGACACCCGTATCCCATATTGGGATGCCTGGCTCCTGTCTGAGTTACTTTGCTTTTGATTTAGCTTCTTATTAATGCCTGCTGAGGAGAAAGAAGGTGGTTGAAATAACTGCATATCTGCCACCCACATGTGACACTTGGAATGAGTCCCAGGCTCCTGGCCTTCACCTAATCCAGCTACACTCAGTGTAAAAGGATTTGAGAATAATCAGTAGATGGACACAAACTCTCTGCCTTTCAAATAACAAAAAATTTAAAAGATTAAAGTTTGTGGGGAAATGCAATTATAAGACAAGGGCATCTTCCTGCAAAAATAATTGAACATTATTCATCAAGGTGTTTCAGCAATTTTATGGCATTCTTGAAAAATCGCAAACGGATTTTAAAATTTTACTACACCTATTAGGTCTATCTCTTAACTCCATTTGCCACACCCTTTAAAAGAGATTAATTCGGAAGCAGAGATAGACAAACACGTACAGTGAGACAGAGAAGAAATGCATCAAGTTATTCCATCTGTAAATACGACACTGAGGACTGGGCTGAGTCAAAGCCAAAAACTGGAATGGGAATTCCATCTTGGCAGGAATTCAATCACTTTAGCTATGTTCACTGCCTCCCAGAGTCGACACTAATAAGAAGCTGGAAGTCATCAGTCAGCAAGATGCTGAACCCAGATTCTCTCATACGGGATACAGGAACCTTACGCATTGTTTGATTGCTATGCTAATCACAAGCATACTTTTAAAATACTCTTGTCTGTGGTACAGTAACAATATTAGCAATATTAATTAGCAATAATATTAATAATATTAATTAGCAATAAAAATTGCTAATATTCTCCCCTTTGGAGATGAAGCTTATATGTTGGTCATTTCCTTGGCAAATACAACATAGGGAAAGTATTATTTTTTTTAAGATGTATTTATTTTTATTGGAAAGTCAGGTATACAGAGAGGAAGGCAGACAGAAAGATCTTCTTACCGATGATTCACTTCCTAAGTAGTCACAATGGCCAGAGGTGAGCCAATCCAAAGCCAGGAGCCAGGAGTTTCTTCCTGGTCACACATGCAGGTGCAGGGTGCCAAGGCTTTGGGCTGTCCTAGACTTTTTTTCCCAGGCCTCAAGCAGGGAGTTGGATGGGAAACGGGGCCACTGGGATTAGAACCGGCGCCCGTATGGGATCCCAGAGAGTGCAAGATAAGGACTTTAGCCCCTAGGCTATCATGCCAGGCCCAAAAATTTTAATTATTTTTATTGGAAAGACAGATTTACACTAAGGAGAGACAGAGAACAAGAGAGAGAGAGAGAGAGAGAGTCCATCCATTGGTTGGCTCCCCAAAAGGCCACAAGAACTGAAGCTCAGCTGATCTGAAACCAGGAGCCAGGGAACTCTTGTATATCTCCTACATGGGTGCAGCGGCCCAAGGGCTTTAGCCATCCTCTGCAGCTTTCCCAAGTTACAAGCAGAGAGCTGGACTGAAAGTGGAGCAGCCAGTAACTAAACCAGTATCCACAGGGAAATGCTGGCCTGATAGGTGGAGATTTAACCTGATAATCCCCCCCATTGGTCTATACCTAATGACTTTCAGAGACATGGCTTTACATATTATCCAAACATTGACACATACAATCAGCATAGGCAAACTCAAACATTTTGCTACCTCCAGCTCTACGAGGCTGTTTTCCATATGCTGTATCTCTACTGCAATGCCTACCTTCCCTTCTCTAAAGGATCTGTATACAAGTGAAAGCCTATTCATCCTTCAAATGGCCCCAATTCCATCACTTACAATGACAAAGCCTTATTCTAACAAATATTAAAAACAGGCAACAAACTCACAGACCTACAAAATACATTAAGTAAGAACATGAGAGTACTCACAGTGCTTAGCAACTTCCATCAGGCTAAAACAGGCTGCTGAGAGGAAGTGAGCCAATTAAACTACCCAGCCAAAATGCTGTCCGTAGATAAAGTGCTTTGCACAGGAATGCAACATAACCTGATTTAAGGTCTAACGGATAACTGGCACTCAATCTCTTGGCATTTCATTCATTCTATTTTCTTAGCCAAAGCTAACGGAGCTATTAAGCTTAGAAGAGATGGGTCCTCCACTGACCTCATGGAAGTAGGCAAGCAAAAGGAATCACAAGTTTTCCATCTTACAGGCTTTAGTTTGATATGGAGGTCCACTGTCTAGTTTTACAAGAGGGTCATTCAGAACAGCTAGCTAGCCTACCAATTGGTAGAGGTTTTTGTATTCCTTCAGCAACAATTACAAAACCAAAGGCTACATAATCACAGAAAGACTACTGGTATATTGTGGCTTGATTTCCAGAAAAAAATGAGCAGCATGTAGAAAACCAAAATTAATCACCCTGTTATATCACAAAACGAAGAAATCACCTGGTTGTCACTCATGTAAGAATCCTGCATGATCATACCTAATATTTTAAGTCAAACAATGCACTGCACTAACAAACAACAGGTTCAAAATGACAAAATCCAGAAAAACCAATTCACCATGTCTTCCCTATGAGGAACCCTTAGAAGATATTACTAGATAATCCTATATTCTATCACAAAACCAAGAATAATAATGTGTTTGACACTTATTATCAAATTAGCCACATTTAACATGGCAATTCAGCATTACAACAGAGTCCATATTATAACTAATGTACAAAGCAAAAAAAAAAAAAAAGATGCAACGCATAATAATTTATCAAAAGAAGCCGAAGTGGAACTAACTGTCCTCCAATACAGATACAACCCCACTCTTTCTCCAGATAAGTGTAAGTTTCTCTCATTAAGCAGACAGAAACACCGGTATAGTCCAGACAATAAGAAATAAAGTATCAACTTACTTAACAGTTGGCAATAGAGGACCTGTAAACTTCTCTTCATGGTATCATCTGGTCCAGCTTATCCTGCAGTTTATTCATGATTCCGTCTAAAAATCAGGGAGAAAAAAGCTCTTAAATACAGAGAGCATAAGAGCACCATCAGAAAGAACTACATTCCATAGGCTGCTGATTTTAAACCCTAAAATATCAAGTTTTTGAAAAAGAAAGATCTTGAGATATACACATTATAAAAAGTCTTATTTATGCAATGGTGTATATTATAAACCACAACTAATGAAATGGTCAAATCTGGAAATTATACACCTCCTGAAGACTACTCATACGGACAGCCAGAGAGAATCTGGTTTGGTAACTTTTGCATAACTTTCTGGAATTTGTAGTATTTAGTAGAAGAAATGAGAAACATCTCTTCTAATCTCCTGTCTGCTAAGGCATATACATATACACAAAAAAGAGTAAAGATAAAAACACTTTCTTCCAAAGATAAGGAAAAATTAAAAGCATTTCTTCTCACACTATTACATAAATCTCATATTACTAGGCCAATATTGCAATGATTCCAAAATCAGGGAAGGCCATAACAAAAACAAAACTGCAGACCAATATCTGTGATGAACATATGCACAACTATCAACAAAATACTAGCAAATCAAATTCAGCACATGAAAAAAGCCATTCACTGTGGCCAAGTAGGATTTATCAGACATAGGGATGGTTCAACATTTGCAAATCAGTAAGTCTAATATAAAATGTCAATGACAGAAAGGGTAAAATGATATCATAATCTCAATTAATGCAGAAAAAGTGCATTCAAAATAACAGTAATCCATGACTTTAACAAATTAGGTATGAAAAGAACAAAGGTTAATAAAACAAAGGTTACATGTGACAAATCGAGAGGCAACATCCCAGTGGGATGGGATGGGGAACTGAAATAATGTACTCTGAGATCTGGAACCAGAAAAGGATGTCTACTCATCAATCTTATTCAATACAGCTCTGGCAGTTTTAACCACAGCAATCAGGCAAGAGGAGAAAAAGACAACAAAGGAAGGAGAGGATCAAACTATTCATGGTGGCAGATGACATGACTCCAGAGAGAGAGAAACCTAAAGACCCCTCCCAGAGAATATTAAAACTGGTAAGCGGGGACCAGCCTTGTGCCGCAGTAGGTCAAGTTGCTGTTTGTAAAATATGGGCATGGGTTCAAGTGCCAGCCCCGCTACTTCTGCTCCGGCTCCCTGTTGGTGTGCCTGGGAAAGCAGCTAGGGATGAGGCAAGTGTGTGGGTCCCTGTCACAGACAGGGCAGACCTGACTTCAACCATTCCACGCCAATCCTGGCCCAGTTCTGGACACTGACAGCATTTGAGCAGTGAATTAGTGCCTATGCTAAGTGCACGCGTGCGCACACGCATGCGCGTCTCCTTCTCCCTACTCTGCCTTTCAAGTAAAATCAATTATTATAAAATGACTGTCAGTGACCTCAGTAAAGTTGCAGGAAACAAAATCAATACACAGAAGCAATACATTTCTATACATCAGAAATCAACTCACTGGGAAAAAATGTACAGGCGCTATCCTTTCCACAACAGCTACAAAAAATACCTTGGAATAAATTTCCCCAATGATGTCAAAGATTTCTGCAAAGAAAATTACAAAACACTAACAAAACTGAAGACACCAGAAGGAAGGCTTCCAGGTTTACAGACTGAACTATTACTATTAAAATGTACACATTACTCAAAATAATTCAGATTCAACACAACCGCCATCAAAACACCAGCAACATTTTTCACATATCTAGATAAAAACCTGGAAAAACTCCCAAAACAAATCCCAACAAAAGTTTCTAACAGCTATAATAATCCTCAATAAACAGAACAAAACTGGAGGCATTGGGGGTGCTCCACTTCCAATCCAGCTCCCTGCTCATGACTTGGGAAAGTAGCAGAGGATGGTTGAAGTCCTTGGGCCCCTGCACCCATGTGAGAAGCATGCAAGAGTTCCTTGGCTCCATGCTTCGGATCAGCTGAATTCCAACCTTTATGGTCACTGAAGAAGTCATTCAGCAGATGGAAGATTCTCTCTCTCTTACTCTCTGTAATCTTTCAGATACAAATACGTAGTTAAAAAAAAATTGGAAGCATCACAACAGAGTATTTCAAGATCTACTACAGAGTCAATATAACCAAAACAACCTGAAGTTTCTTATACTCTGTTGTGACAGACACGCCAATGGAACAGAACAGAAATCCTAGAAATGCCTCCATGCCGTCTACAGCGAATGATCTTGGAAAGCATAGTTACAAACGCTGAAGCACAACAACTCAAATAATGATGCTGGAAAAATTGAGTATCCAACAAAAACACTGATCAAATATCAAACTGAAACACTCAACACCATGCAACTATTAGATGAAAATACAGGCAAAACACTTGAATACATCAATATAACTTTTTGGAAAAGCACAGACAACAAAAGCAAGACTAGATAAATGAAATCATATCAAATTACAGAGCTTATAGAGAGCAAAAGAAACAATCATGGTGAAAAGACAACCAAAACACTGGGATAAAATATTCGCAACTAGGCATCTGACAAAAGATTAATAACCAGAACATATCAAGAACTAAGGAAACACTCGAGAAAAAGACAAAAGGTCTGAAGAGATATAACTCAAAGAAATACAAATTCTGAAAAAAAAATACTTAGTATCATTAGCCATCATGGAAATTCAAATCAAAACTACAATGAGGTACTGAAAATCTCATCTTTAAGAGATAACTGTACACATTCATGTTCAGTGCAGTACTATTATAATAGCCAAGATATGGAATCAAACTAGGCATCCAATCATGGGTAAACAGGTAAGGAAAATTTGAGTTATGGATATATAAATATAATGGAATATTATTCATCTATTTAAAATGAGGGAAATTTTATGTTTCATTCACCCCTCCTGGGTGACAGGCTCTGCTCCATCCCAGGCTCACAGGAGACTGCAAGGGAAACCTCTAATGGAACTCAGCCTCTCAAAACTTACTATCAAGCCACAGCGAGCTAACTTCCTACTCAGCCTCTCCCAACCAGAACTAAATATTGTAAAGCCTAGCCAAAGGTGAAAGGACAAGAGGAAGCTAGCAAGAGAGGGAAACATTATGAACTAGCTACTTGTGCAAGCCATTCTTGGGGGAATGTCACCATGATAGATAGAATAGGGTGAGGACAAGTTTAAACAGTAGCAGAGGGATTCCTTGAGAAGCAGCAGATTCCTGGACGCAATCTCAGGAAATGTGAGAGGACTGGCCCAGGAGCAACACCTGGAGACCTTGAACACTAGGCAGAGTGGTACTGCAGTGAGTACATACCCCAGTGGTGACTGCAGCTCAACCGGCCACCAGATGGGAAGGGGAGTTCACTAGGAATTTGGGAGCTGAACTCAGCAATAGAACTGTGGGTCCAGCTGATTTTTTTTTTTTTAAATCAACCACGAGCAGATGCAGAGTGACAGAGCACAAGAATTTGGTCGTGGAGTTAGGGTGGATTTCAAAGCCTAGCCACCCACCATTGCATATCAGGAAACATGTTGAATATTATTGCGAAGACTTAGGGGGAGGAACAAGAGAGAACTGAGCATTCACTGAGCCAGAGGTGAACTTACTTCCATTCTAGCTCAATGCATTGCAGTGGTCCCATCATGTAAACAACACCCACTTGGCATTCAAAGAATCCCACCCAAAATAGGACCAGGTAGCCCCAGATCTAATTGCCAGCAAGTTTCAGCAGCAAGAGGAAAGAAAAAAAGAAACCTGGGAAACCAACACCACCTACAACCCTGTGACCCAGGTCAAAGTCATAGCCTATGTCTCCCTAATCCTGGGTAGTGCTGGAACCTGGAGCGGTAGAAGGACTGAGCATGGAGTGGACATCAATGAATTGCGAGCACCAGCTGGAGACTGTGGCAGAAGCAGAGCATGGGAACTCAGAACTAAAACTCGCTGGTGCCACAAGCATTGGCAAATAAAGAACTAGGCCCATGATCAGAAAAGTAGAACAGTAGACCTCAGGACAGCACAGCTTGAAAAGCAACCCCCAAGGAAAAGAATCTGCTAATCAGAGTGCTATAGCCAAAGGCAACAGAACAGCCAAAGGCACAAGGAATGTGCTCACTGTTGCCTCCCCTGCAAAGATGATTTAAAACTCAGAAGGAACTGCTGCATCAGAAATTTTTTTAAATGTTATAAAGCTCCCTTTTTACAACAAGCAGCACACATAGGCGTTCAAGGAATTTAAGGAAAATGTTACACAGGAAATACCAACATTGAAACAAAAAATTAAGCCAAATCATGAGAAATGAAGAACACACTAAATTAAAAATTCAGTGCAAAGGCTCAATGAATAAAATGAGTGAGGCAGAAGAAAGAAAATCAGAACTGCAAGACACCTAACAGTGATAATGGGAAAACAATCGAAAAAAGCTCGAACTGAGTCAAGCTAAGCAAAGCATTCAGCAATTAAGGACACCTCCAAAAATCAAACATAAGAGTTACTGGGGTTCAAGAACGTGCAGAAATATAAGCTAAGTTCGTCCAGAAGCTAAGTAAGCTAAGTAAGCCCTCAGATCGCCCAGACAGTGCACTCTGGGGACTAGTGGGTGTGGAACTATAGGAAGTCTGGCACAGGTGGGGGTGAGTAGGGACCTGAGGGTTCATGTCCAGGTGAGGAATGACTTCTGAAAGACTTCCATAGATAGGGCCACTGTACTTGCAGGTAAGCGAGGGGACTGAGACTGACTGGTTTATATCGGGGAACAGGAGAACCTTTAAAAGTCAGAACTCAGTACCAGCACAAATGGGAGGCCTGAGCTGGGGTAGTTAGCATCAGCCATCACCGGAGACCTAGGATAGTATGCTGGCCTATGTGCTGGTGGATGGGACTTTGAGAATTTTGATCGGGTCTGGGTTTTGGCTGTGTGGAGGAGTAGGGTCCCAGGTCAGCACATGTGCCAGGAGCTTAGAACCTGGTTGGCAGGCAGAGCTGCAGGCCAGCATACCACCTCAATGGAAAATTGGGTTTATGAAGGCTGGGATGGGGAACCCAAGCATTCCCAGACTCCAGGACCATGGATTGATTAGAAGAGTGGGTAAGAAGATGTGTAAGAAGGAGGACCACCGAAGGAGTGTGTTGCAGGTGAAGAGGGACTTCCACTGACAAGGCCACCATACTTGCAAGTAAGTGAGGGGGCTGAGACCAAACGGTATGGAAGGGGGAAACTGGAAGATCTTCAAGGGTCAGAACCGATACACTAGCCCACATGGGAAACTTGAACTCGGCTTGTGAGGATGGTTCATCGCTGACCGCCACTGTCCAACTAGTTCACAGTACCGCAGTGAGTTGGAACAGAGAATGGGTAATGTGAGGCTAGGCCACAACTAACCAGCCAGTGAGTGAATCAAGTCTGGGGGCAAAATCTGTAGGGGAGTACAGGTGCTCACTCCTGTGGAACAAATCTCCATTAACACATGCAGATCTGTGGCTGGAACGGGCCTGGTTGGGGAGCTAAGGGGATGCCCCCGGATGGGCTAGGTAGTGCAGAGAGCAAGAATGGGAGCACCAGGCTGGGCTAGACATGGCTGCAGTCTCCCTCGACATGAACTGTGTCTAGGGAACGCCACGCAGGGCTAGACTCCAGCACCCACTGGTACTTGTGAGAGCCAGTGTGGATAGAAAATGGCCTGGGCTAGGTTTCAGCTACCGTGTTACCATGGCAAGAACTCTCTGAGTATGGTACAGGTGTGGCCAGGCTGTGACACCCTATAGTAAGAACTGGAATGGGTGTGGGCCATTGAGCAAAGACACTGTTCCTGCCAAAATAAGAGGTGGAAAAAGTCAAACTGGGCCAACAACCCAACGGTGTGTGTGCCATCTGCCATTGGGAGGAGGCCTAATAGAGGAGCTTGGGGAACTCCTTTGTTAGGACACAATCCTAGCAGATGAGCACAAACCAAGGCAAGGAGCAGCCCAAACCAGGCCAGATCACAATACCTGCCAGAATACATGTGGGTCAAGTCTGGGGGCGGGACAGGTTGGGCCAATTCATAACAGATCTGAGAACCATGACAGAGTGTAGGGGGGGCCAGGTCAGGCCACAAAACAAGCCAGTTCACATTAGGACTGGGACTTGGGGCTAGCTGGGTCTGACTAGGCTGCAGCACTCACCAGCATGAGCTGGAACTGGGGGCAGGCTGGACCAAGCCAGGCTGAAGTTGCCACTGCTGGATGCCAAGATGAGGTGAGCCATGCCAGTCTGGGAGAGGCAGGTGCTGGGTCTGTGATCTCAGGGGAGGGTCTGATGGGGTCTGGGATGCCTGGCTCAGGTTTTTGACCCTGTCTGTGCAGTGGGTGCCAGGTCCATGAGCCCCAAGGCAAGGTGCCTAGTGGGACCCAGGTAACTTTACCCAGGTCTTTGTCCTGCCTGCAAGAACTGGTCCTCCTCAGTAGAAAACAAAAGAGTAATGGACAGCATGCCCATATACACATGGAGGATACAGAAAAATTGGAAAAAAATATTAACACTCACTTTTCCTTAACCTTGATTCTTCCCACCCTGATCAACTAGGTAAACACTAAAATTAAAAATATATATTCAATGAAATATCTGAGAACTTCCCTAACGTGGAGAAAGAACTGGGAAACAAAATATAGGAGGGGCACAGAACTGCCTCAAGCTCTCTTCTGTTCAAAAAGAGAAAAGATACTTAAAAATACACACGAAAAAATAAATTAGCTTATACAAGAACCCCAAGCAGACTCACAGTTGACTTCTGAGAGGAAACTCTAAAGACCAAAAGAGAATATAAGTGACATATTCCAGACCCTAGAAGGAAAAATCGTCAGCACAGAGTAACATTACCAACAAAGCTTTCCTTATCTTTGAAAATGAAAGGAAATATTTCCACAGCAAACAAAAGCTGAAAGACTACACTTGTACTAGACCTGCCCTTCGGATGTTATATAAGGATGTGTTACCAAAACCACGGGAAAAGGTGGAGAATTCCCAATAAAACAACAAAAGAAGACTAAGTCAAACAATGAGAAACCCACTGCAAAAAGTGATAGGACCAAATCACTACCAACTGATAATAATCCTGACTGTAAAGGGCTTAAACACAATATTCGAACATAGATTAATGGACTGGATTTTTTTTTTAAAGATTTATTCATTTTTTTTTTAAAGATTTTTTTATTGTTATTGGAAAGCCGGATATACAGAGAGGAGGAGAGACAGAGAGGAAGATCCTCCATCCGATGTTTCACTCCCCAAGTGAGCTGCAACGGGCCAGTACGTGCCAATCCGATGCCGGGACCAGGAACCTCTTCCGGGTCTCCCAAGCGGGTGCAGGGTCCCAATGCTTTGGGCCGTCCTCGACTGCTTTCCCAGGCCACAAGCAGGGAGCTGGATGGGAAGCGGAGCTGCCGGGACCAGAACCGGCGCCCATATGGTATCCTGGCGCGTTCAAGGCGAGGACTTTAGCTGCTAGGCCACGCCGCCGGGCCCAGATTTATTCATTTTTTATTACAGCCAGATATACACAGAGGAGGAGAGAGAGAGAGGAAGATCTTCCGTCCGATGATTCATTCCCCAAGTGAGCCGCAACAGCCGGTGCTGCGCCGATCCGATGCCAGGAACCTGGAACCTCTTCCGGGTCTCCCACATGGGTGCAGGGTCCCAATGCATTGGGCCGTCCTCAACTGCTTTCCCAGGCCACAAGCAGGGAGCTGGATGGGAAGTGGAGCTTCCGGGATTAGAACCGGCGCCCATATGGGATCCCAGGGCTTTCAAGGCGAGGACTTTAGCCGCTAGGCCATGCCACTGGGCCCAATGGACTGGATTTTTTAAAAAGACCCATCTTTAAGTTGTCTACAGGAGATGCATCTCACAAAAAAGATGCAAGGACACTGAAAGTGGAATGATGAAGAAAGATATCCAAGGCTAAAGGAAAGGAAAACCCGATCAGATAATACAGACTGACTGAAACTGGAGACTAAGAGGTCAAAATATCCCAGGAGCTGTGCACATATTTGGAAACTGAACAATAGCAATATGCTAAATGAACAGTAGGCTGCATATATTCCCACAGCTGAACTAAATAATGGAGACTAACATAGTGGGAAATCAAGAGATGCTGATGTATGCATGCAACTGTACTCCAGAATAAAAGATGAACTTCCAATCAAACTGTTCAAGACATCCTGACAACAAGATACCGGACTTTCTACCATTGCCTAAACCTACAATGTCTTGACACATTGAAACAGAAGAATGATGGGCTTGTGACTGTTGCTAAAGGGCTATGATAATAATACAGGGGCAAAACAGTGTTGGGGAGGGTGTCTGGGGAGGGTGGAAGATGAAATCCCTTAGCATATGCAACTTTACCATGAAAAGTCAAATTTTTAAGTAAGTAACTAAAATAATTAAATGAAATGTTTTGAATTTTAGCATCGGCAGTAAAATGATTGGAACTAGGCGTTCATGTTCCAGTGAAATAAGCCAGACCCAGAAAGGCAAATACCACAAGTCCTATCGCTAACAGGAAAGTTAAAAACAAACAGTCTAATAGCGGAATGGTGATTACAAGAAGATGGAAAAAGTTAGGAAGGGAGTGACAGAAATAGACTGGATAGCAAGTTCCCAAACAGCCATACAGAAAGAACCCATTTTAGTATTCTACAGCACAGCAGAGTGACCACAGGTTACAATGAATAGTTATTGTATATACTCATTTACTGTGTAAAGAAGCAAACAGAAGCAACTAGTAGGCTCAAGCACACAGAATAGATAAGAAATTGGAAAGGCCAGTTGTCTTGTTTAATCTGTTTATATGACAGTCTTTATGTATATGGAAATACTGCTCTGTATTCCAAAAAAATATGTAAGTATTACATGTTCATTGCAGGAAAAGGAAATAATTAAAGGAAAAAACCAGAAGCTTTCATTATACTTAACATTGTATTACATTTAAAAACTTTATGATTTCTAATTATAGAAGATTGTTCCAGTGAGGAATATTTGGAAAACTGCTTAATAGAAGATCTAGATAATAAATAAGAAAATTCAAATTACTTGTATCTACCATAGTCAGCAGTTACCGCTGATATTTTATAGTATGTTTCTCGAACCTTTACAAAGTGCACTTCCATTGGTACTCCTTTTGAAATTTCATTTACAAGCATTACAGACAGAGGAGGAGATACAGCGAGATAATTTTTGATCTACTGTTTCACTGTCTAAATGACTGCGACGGCCAGGGCTGGGCCAGGACAAAGTTTCTGTTGCTTGTCCAAGCGTATCAGCAGGAAGACAGTTCAGAAATGGAGTAGCTGGAATTCAAACTGGTGCTTGTACGCAATGCCAGTATCACAGAGACTTAACCTGCTACACTATAGCACAGGACCCCAGAGACTCTCTTGTTTCATGTATCACATATTCTAATTTTTCCCTACCAGCTAGTACATATTTTACTATTATTTTACTACTTGGTTTCAAATGCGAACATTTTAGAGTTAAGGTAAATTCCCAGAGATGGCAACACAAAGACCTGTAAGTCTTCCAAAATACTACAGAATGCAAATTGCAATAAATCCACATCATTATGTTAAAATATACTCAATGATGAAAATTTTAACATATTTTCATTTTCGCAATGTATTTCACTTCATTAGTTTGCAATTCAAATGTTTTAGTCATTTGCCCTCACAATTTTTTTTTATCCTTTTTCTTAAAATATTTCATTTTACATTTAAAAAGCAGTTATAAAAACAGAGGGAGACAAAGAAAGATCTTCTACTTGCTGGTTCACTACCCAATGGCCACAACAGCCAGGGCTGGGGCAAGGACAAAGGCGGGGGCCAGGTGCTTCATCTGAGTCTTCCACATAATGAACTAAGGACTTGAGTTAGCTTCTGCTACTTTGCCAGGTCCATTAGCAGGCTACTGGATTAGAAGTGAAAAAGCATAACCTCAAACCAGCAGACAGTCCCTTAACTCACTACACCACAACACCAGCCCCTAATTTCTATGCACTAGCCATCAGATATAGGAGTACTGAGTTTTGTTTTCTTGATGAAATATAAAGTGGGACAAATTTAGTTTTAAACATTTTAATTGAGCTTTAACTTCAACATCACAAAGTTCAAGCATCACTCCCCACTTCCAGAACATTTTTAGTTCTCTTAAGAAAAATTTCATGTGTATTTTTAATCATTCTATCACTTCTCCTTTCCCTTAGCAACTACTAATCTACTGTCTATTTTTATGGCTTTACCTACTATGGAAATTCTATATAAACAATTCAAACAGTATGAGGTATCTTACAATTGGCTCATTTGCTTAGCATAATGTTTATAAGGTTCATCATATTATATGACACACGAGATTTAAATTTTTTCATGAGTACTATGTATATATACACACACATGTGTACACACACATATGCACTACTAGAAAGGCCTTCCTTAATCCTAGATTATATAAATACCTCTTTATATGTTCTAGATTTTTACATTTTATTTATTGCATACTAAATAGGGTTCTGGATTTCATGCTATGTTTTATATCTGTGTTCAATCACCTAAAACAGTAATTACTTAAATTAAACCCTTCTAGTGTAATTCCTCCACTTCTAGGGTTTTTGTCACTTTTAAGACTTATTTATTTTTATTGTAAAATCAGATTTTACAGAGAGGAGAAACAGAGAAAAAGACCTTCCATATGGTAGTTCACTCCCCAAGTGGCCACAAAGGACAAAACTGAGCTGACCCAAAGCCAGGACCCAAATGCCTCTTCTGGGTTTCCCATGTGGGTGCAAGGTCCCAAGATAACAAGAGAAATCCCCCATACAGGGACGATAAAGGAGCCTTAATTTTCTATTGCTTCTTATTTTATGGAATTTGTTATCATGTTATTTTCTCCCTTTCCTCGATGTTTACCTACCAGACACAAAAACTCAGCGAAAGTCTTACACAAAACAGTTGTGTATTAGTGGTGCTTGACAGGGCCAACCAAGGAATCAAGCAGCAAACCAAGACTGATCAACAGTCCATGGCAGTAGCCCCAGAAGCATAACCAATGTTACCTATGCAGTGCTTCAGAGGCAGTAAGAACCCAACAATTAGTAAATAAACCATGAATAACGATTAAGTAATTAAAAAAAAAACAGAAATAATTGCAGTTTATATTCATCAAGGGAAACATAGGCCCTTTCGTCATCTCGGGAAATGTTCATATATTTCTGAATAAGTGATAGATTTCCCACAATAAATGAAACGGTGTCAATTTATTCAGTCATCAAATGAACAATGAGCCAGACAACATGGATAATTTGGGATCATCTTGGTCAAACAGGCTAACCAAACTGCAAGCACCATATGGTCTACATGATAGCCAAAATAATCTTTACTTAGGTCTGTATTTGGAGTTTTATCGTGATTTTCAATCATCTAAGTTCTACACTTTTATCAAATCAATTCCTAAGCATTTTACATGTGTTTTTTGTCACTGTCATAAAATTTCTGTTTCCATTATATGTTTTAATTGCCTCAATATGAATGACAGTTTTATTCATTTTGTGACCTAACTGAACTTATTCATTATTCTAAAGATGGTTTCTTAGCTGAGTCTCTTGGGTCAATTCTGCTTCTTTGAATTGATGTCAGGCCACAATCAGATTCCTTTAAAAGTCTCCTTTAGCCATGCAGTAGGAAACATTAATCCCACTAGTTTGAATCATTACGGAATATTTTAGGAGTACCAATGAAGACAACTAATTTCTGGAATGATTCCTACATTTAAAAAGAGTATTTATTTTTACTTGAAAGAGTTACACAGAAGGCAATGTCAGGCAAGGGGCCATTTTCACTGCTTTTCTTGGCCAAAAGCAGAGAGCTAGATGGGAGGTGGAGCAGCCAGGACTAGAACCAGCACCCGTGTGAGATGCCAGTGCTGCAGGCAAAGGATTATCCTGAAATGCCAGTATGCCAGCCCCAGAAACTGCAGGCTTTAACAGACCGAAGAATTGAGAGGGGTGTGGAACTGACCTATTCAATTAGACTAAGGTTCTAGGCCAACTTCTACAGACAAAACACAGAGGCTCCAGGTTCCAGCCCCAAATCCCTGAATCCGAGACTGTAAGAAAAAAGCCTTCCCATATACCATACCAGATAGCTTTCCCAGCATCTCTGCACAGGGTAACTAGGCCAGGTCACACAAAGCTAGTCAAAAATACCAGAGTAAGTCTCACAATAAATGAAGTAGAACAGAACAAAGAGAAATGATTTAAACAAAAAAGATAAGAATTCCATTTTTTAAGATTTGGGATTTTTCATTTGTTGATTGACTCTCAAGAGGCTATAACAGCCAAGGTCTGGCCAGGCCAAAAACAGGAACTAGAACTCCATTTGGGACTCCTGCTTGGGTAGCAAGATCTCAGGAGACAACCTTCCACTGTTTCCTCTCACGCATTAGTTGGGGGCTGTATCTAAGGGAGAGCAGCCTGCAAGGGGTGGGTACAAGGGCTGGTCTATGGTACCCTCCATACCACCATCACCCCACAGATGCTCCTTGGGCACTTGGCTGCTCCACTGTGGATTCTGCTGTTAACGACAAAACAAAGGCAGCTGAATATGGCTAAGTACTTGGGGCCCTTTTACCCGTGTGATAAACTCAATCAAACTCCTAGCTCATGACCTTGACTTGGTTCAGCACTAGCTGTTGAGGCCACATGTAGGGGCGGGGGAGAAACAGAAGATCTCTCTTCCTCTGTCTTTCCCTCTCACTCAATAACTATGATTTCAAATAAACAGATTTTTTAGGTTACTGTCCTACTACCCATCCAATAAGTACATCATTGAAAAACTTGTATGTTAACATAAATCGTATGTTAAACCATAGAATGAATGAGATAGAAAATGCAATAGAGAATAAACAACATAAGTGAATAAGCAAAAGAAAAAAATTATGAAGTCACGGTTATATGGCAACACACAAAGCAAACAAAGAAACAGAAAACTTTAAAGGAAATAGAGGGAAGCACCACAACCTTGGAGAAACATGTAAATATGCAGGTATGACCAAGGACAAAGGTCTCCAAAGAGACTCCGGTATAGCGCAGGAAGCCACTGCCTATGATGCCAGAAATCATACGAAATTATCCATCATGCCCATGCCAGGAAGTCTCTAGAAAATGTCTGAACTATAGGGTTAACAGAACTACCGTGTTGGCGAACACATTCACATACCTGGAAGGTAACACACTCCAACTCCATATGTCTGTGATATGCACTGGTAAAGTTTGTCCTGATGGTTTATGTGCTACAATCTTGCTCCTCAGTGTAACTGTATTGAAAGCTGACAGATTGCTAAAAGATAACTGTATCAGAAGGTATTCAGATCACAGGGATAGGACTCCAACAAAGGATTAACACTGATCTAAACAACTGGGATGCAATCAATAGTGAACAGTTGCACCAAACAGAAAACAACAAAAAGCAGAAAACAACATGATGGAATAGGGCGAGGACATGTTAAAATGGATGGACAAAGATTAGCAAAGAGGCAAAGAGGGCACAATCAAGAGAAACAGTCTCCGAGGGGACAGGCAGATGTCAGCGGGAAATCTGGAGACTCTGAAGCAGCGGAGAGGCACCAGAGCAGGCAGACAACCAGCGGTGGTCAGAGCACACCAGAGGTCAGGCGAAAAGGGGACATCGCAGGAAATGCAGGGAGTGAATCCAGCCATAGAATTTCCAGGCCCGACTGGTTTTTTTTAATGCGATTGTGAGAAGAAGCAGGGTGGTGGAACCCTGACAGATGAATGTGGAAACAGAGAGGACTGCAAGGCCCAGATCCCCACCAGAGCCACATTGGGTGCCAGTATGATTCCTGAAGCAAACAACTGGGTGCACACACGTGTGAGGGGTTGGGGAGGGGAGGACACATGGGACAAAAGAGGTGGCTGTAACGCTTGTGGCTCAATGTATTGCACTAATCAAACCAAGAAAATAATATCAACATAGCATCCTACAAATTCATTCGAAATATATCCAGGTTGTACCCCCGACTTAGGTGCCAGTGAGTTATAGCAAGAAGAGGAAAGTAAAAGAAAAATCATGCAACAGAGACTTCTGGCACTCCTGGGATATCTCCCTAATCCTGGCACTTACTGGAACCAGAGGTGGGAGAATATTTGAGCGGCAATGGTTGTGGCCACAACACAGGATCACAGGGCGCAGAGATTGGTGACCCAGGAGCCCCGGCTGTGGAGGCCATGGCAGAAGTCTAGCACGTGAGACTGAGAATAAAACTGGCTGCAGCCAGTGAGGCAAGTGATGCACAGAGAACCAGGCAATGAATGGGATCAGTACAGTCAACGTGTAGACCTGTGGGAAACACAGCTTGGAAACCAGCCTCAGGGAGAAGAATCTGCTCATCAAGGTTGCAATTGCTAAGGGCAAGAGCCACAGGCACAATGAAGGAAGTAACTGTGAAGCTGCAAAACACTGTTTCTAGTGCAGCTACTTGAGGAAGACATCCAGCAACTAATGGATAAAGAATTTTTTAAAAAATGTTATAAAACTCCTTAAAAGCAACAAGAGGCCCAACGTGGTAGCCTAGTGGCTAAAGTCTTTGCCTTGCATGTGCCAGGACCTCACATGGGTACTGGTTCATGTCCTGGCAGCCAGGCTTCCCATTCAGTTCCCTGCTTGTGGCCTTAAAAAGCAGTGGAGCATGGTCCTAAGCCTCGGGACCCTGTACCCATGTAGGGGACCCAGAGGAGGCTGTTGGTTCTTGGCTTTGGATCAGCTCAGCTCTGGCCATTGCAGCCACTTGGGGAGTGAACCAATGGATGAAAGATCTTTTTATCCTTCGTTGTGTGTATCCGATTTTCCAATAAAAATAAGTAAATCTTAAAAACAAACAAAAAATAACAACAAAAAACTCAGAAGCACATACAGGAGTTTGAAAGAATCAGAAAATGTGCCACAGGAAATAGCAACTGGTCCAAATAACAGGACCTCTGCATCTGATGACAACAAAGGGACACATCTCACCAACAAGTATATGTGGAGGCTGAAACTGAAAAGATGAAAAAAGATACCCCAGGCTAATAACAAAGAAAAACAACGCAGCATAGCCATTCTTACAACATTTAATATAGACTTCAACATGAAAAACATTAAAAGAGATGAAGGATACCACATAATGATGAAGAGATCACCATAATAAATGTACATGTTCCAAATGCCACGGCATGTATTTAGATGAAACAATTATTAATGGACTTACAGAGAGAAATAGACTCCAATACACCAAGAAGCTACATTTTACAAGTTCCCTTTAACTAATGTAGGACCAGTGGGACTCAGGGCTGGTCATAACCCAGCGATCTTCCACATTTGTGTCTTTCCTGTCAGGTACACTGAGATAATATCGTCATAGGACCCTGGAATGTTTGGCCAGAACTTAATTAACATTCTTCCCTCTTACTCTTCTAAATTTTCCATTTAAAATGGAGTAAAAAATCAAAAAAGACCAAAAATGATGAAGATCTGACATATCATTTTTAAAACCTCGAACATTCAAATGTGAGGACAAGCAAAGGAGAAAACACCAGTTAAACACTCATTGCCTTTCACATGGTCTGTTCATCATTAATAGGACATGATCCTCCTCCTATTTCGGAACCTTACCATTTCTCCTTTGCAAATGTGTGGGCTGCAGACTTCCCAGGCTGGATGAGAAGTTTCCAAGAAAATTAAATGTCACTGTTGCTTGGCTTGCTTCTCTTCCTATAAAACTTCCTTTAAATCAGCTTGCATAATAACAATGCTCGCTGCCAGCCACACATTTCTTTCATTTTAATTGTGTGTGGGAAATACAAAAACAAGTGCGGACGAGCTACAACCCTCATCAGAGCAGAGCAGAAATAGAGACGTAAAGCAGAACATCAGCCTTCTGTGTTTCTGTGGGAAAAGTGGCAGGAGAGATGTCAAATATTTCGTGAAACGCCTAAGTGTTACTTGTTTTGTTTTGCTTTGTTTTGCTTTTCCGGGATCTGGTGCTCTAACATGTATGCAGGCTCAACCAAGTATAAGCATGCTTCCATGACAGGGGACAGGAAAAGAAAGAGCAACCCGAGGCCCTGATCACATTCAAGATTTCTATTGGGGACAGCCTTGGGGATTCAGGACCAGAATTCTCCCACACACTACAACAGCTCAACTGAACACCACTTTCAGTTTCCTCCTTACTTAATGCAGTTGCTAGTTGGGGAGCCATGGTGAATATGCGCATAGCTATAGAAGCATTACCTAGTCAAAAAAAAAAAGAATTAATGCCCCCTGTTTACCCATGTTATAGAGAAAAGTCCTGTGCATTCTCAATCATATTATTCTAGAATTGCAGAGATAAATTTTACGTTATTTGCATGTGGAGGGCACATGTAAGAATATGAACTCAAAATTCTTTGCCAACAGAATAAGATGAATTTTAAAATTATGAAGGGCTTAAAATAAAATACAGTGCAGTTCTGTCATTACATAGTGAAATGACAGAACCAAAAAGGTTAAGTGTCTTGCCTGAAGTCTGTTTCTGCAACGTAACTGACTTAACATGATTGAATACATGTTCACACTTAAAGAGTCACAAAAAAAGAAGTCTTGGGTACAGCATGGTAGCTTAGTGGTTAAAGTCCTCACCTTGCATACACCTGGATCCTATATGGACACCAGTTCTAATCCCAGCTGCTACACTTCCCTTCCAACTCCCTGCTTGGAGCCTGGGAAAGTAGTAGAGGACGGCCCAAAGCCTTGAGACCTTACACCCATGTGGGAGACCCAGAAGAAGCTCCTGGCTCTTGGCTTTGGATTGGCTCAGCTCCAGCTGTTGCGGCCTCTTGGGGAGTGAACCAACAGATGGAAGATCTTTCTCTTTGTTTCTCCTCTCTGTAAATTTTTCTAATAAAAATAAAAATAAATAAATAAATAAATTTTTTAAAAGAAGTCTTCAGAAAGTTTGTGGGAAATACGTATTATGAAAAAAGCTGCTGGAATTTTATGAATAGGAATTTTCATGAACTTTCTGAACAATCTTCAAATAGAGAGTGAGGAGAAATAATATATACTAATGCAAGCCAAATTCTCAGAAATATGAAAACAATATATTTAACGATACCACATCTTCAGAGCACATACCATCTGGGAACACTATTCTTGAAGTCTTGAAATTCAGGATGCAAAAGCTTTGCCAAGGCTTACACAAAAAGAAATTTAGATTAGGAAGACTTATTTTCTTATATGCACTTTCAAAGACAACTGCACAAATCAATCTTATTTTTGGCTTTGGCTCCTGCCTCCAGTTTCCTAGCAATGCATCCTTGAAGGCAGCGGTGATGGGATTCCTGCCACTCACGCAGGCGAACTGGTGTGTGTTCCTAACTTCCAGCTTAATACTGGTCCAAGCCAGACAAACTGGTATCATCCAGCAAAAGAAACAAGAGCTAAAAGTTATCTGTCTGTATGCAATCAATTGATCAACTTAAAAAACAACTGAATCCAGCATTATAGCAGATGTTAATGTGCCTATGAAAATCACTTTACAATTTTTATGTTTATAGGCAGAGCTAGGACAGTGAAGAACAAATTACAAACTGTATTTATAATAGAGAAATAAGAGTTAGCAGTTCAAATGGTGTCAGGAAGACAATCAACTTCCTCCGATGGCTTTGAAAGTAATATTCATGAATGTGGCACAAATGGATCAAAATGGCAACAGCACCTCAAAACCACTCTTAACATTTCCTAATAAGTAAGGTTGGCTACAGAGAAACAATATTAAAATGAGACAAAAATGGACTATTTTCCTAGATTGATCGATCATCTAGCCTGGAAAGAATGTCAACCTTTTTCTAGAGATCACATAATATGACTGCACAAAGGCAGTAGCATGTGTGCTCATTATTAAAGGAGAGCTCTCCTATACCTGCAGAAATAAACAAGCTCTATACTCCATGGAATTGCACTTCCTGCAAAGCAGGAGGTGAAACACACACACACACACGCACACACACACAGGCACACACGCACACACACACAGGCACAATGTCAAGAACTGTTACCAATTCCATCTGTCTAGACCCACTATAGACTCAAGGTGGCCAAGTGGTTGTGATCAGGCTACCCTATAGTTAAATAGCCACCTCTAGTACCTGGCTGTGGAATAAGAGGAGGAGCCAGAATGGTACTGATTCGAAAGACTTAAACATCTTTACATAAACAGCAGTGTGAGACAGCTAAGTAAAGGAAGAGAAAGAAAGATCACAGAGAAAAGGCCCTCATAGGGCCATTCAGATGGGCAATCATTGTTTCTAGCTTGGAATTCAGTTACTTTTCCGTCAAAAAAAAAAAAAAAAACCAGCATAAAACATCTTCTCCTAAATATTCCACAGTCTCAGCAAAGGAATCAATGTACTGAAATCAGACACATACTGCAGACAGACAGCCCAACGAAGACAAGCCAAACTCGGGTTAACTGTAGAACAAGCAATTAGGGGGCTGGATGATCTTAGTCAATAGGCAAACTCCTGCACAAATACAGCAAGTAAGACCTTATTCTAACCGACCTTTGAAGAAGTACTGATGTAGAAACTAGGATAAACTTCAGAAACAAGAAAAAATGCCACCATGGGATCCATAATATCTTGGAAGAGAATCAGAAAAAAATCAGTTTTCCATTGAACACCCTTTCATAAAACAGCTATATACATTCATGATTTGGGTAATTTTTTATAGAACGAATGTAGAGTTTGTGAAGTTAACCAGATGTAACTAAACACAATTCAAAAGTCACCATCTAGAAACTGATCTTCCTTTTGAGCCCTCATTTGCTGTTACGAGCTGTTTCATCGCACACGCTTTTGGGCAATTTCCATTTAACTGGTTTGCTAAATCAACCAGGGCCCTCATAACTTCCCTGTGTCATACTGACTCCCCCAGGACACCGAGAACTCAGGGAACAAGTTTGCTTCTGGGATAACGTTACACTGTCTGCCTTTAAGTGTCAATTTGGTCAGAAAAAGCTATTCATGTCAATTTAATTATAATTATATAAACTGCAAAAACAAGTGGAGTAAATGGTTGGGAACAGAGCTGGTGCAGCGAAGGATGGCTCAGACTTCAGACACCTACATTCATACAAGAAACCCAGAAGCACCTCTTGGCTCCCAGCTTCGGACCGGCCAAGCTTTGGCCACTGCAGTCAATTAAGGGGTGAACTAGCAAGTGGAAGATCTCTGTCTCTCCTTCTGTAATTCTGACTTTAAAATAAATATCTAAAAAAAATTTTTTTTTTTTAAATAAGAGTTGCCTGTATGAAAAACCCAATCAAATTACTTGAACAGACTAAAGTCCGCTAAGGCATGTCTCCTTTAGCAGACTTTCAACTAGGTTCAAGACAACTACAAAATATTTTGAATGTTTTTAAAGATTTATTTATCTTTAGGCTGGGAAGAAAGGAAGTGGCTCCACAACGCCAAAGCCGCTGCCTTCTCAAGCTGCTAAGCCACCCTGACTTTGCCTCGGTGCGGAACAACACACACCATGATGAGGACTTGGCGCTACCATCAAACACAGGCACAGAGCAAGCGGCTTGCACCTTCTCTCCCACTGCAAGACGTGCAAAGCTATACCCTAGGGAGGCCACTGTCCTCACGTCACCTTGTCATGTGAAAGTGGTCCCAGGCTGTCTCCCAAAAGGGAATGGTCTAGCCAGACTCCCTCTCCTGATTAATGAAGCCCTTCACGTGCACTGAAAGCCTCTCTCTTTCTCTCTCGAACTAGTTCAACTGCTTCCAATACACACACACACACACACAGAGTTCTTCACCTACCGGTTCATTTTACAGATGGCTACAATGGCCAGTCCTTGGCCAGGCTGAAGATAGGATCAGGAGCTTTACACGGATCTCCTACGTGGGTGAAGGGACACAAACACTTCAGACATATTCTGGTGTTTTCTCAGGTCATCACAGCGAGCCGGATCAGAAGTGGTGCAGCCAGGATATAAATCAGCACGCATATGGGATGCTGGCGATGCTTGCAGTGGCTTTACCACAACGATGCAATGCTAACCCATAAAGTACTTTGCTTTTTCTTTTGAAGATTTATTTGTGTTTGTTGGAAAGTCAGATTTATAGAGAGGAGAGACAGAGAGAAAGATCTTCCATCCACTGATTCACTCCCAAGTGGCTGCAACGGCCAGAGCTGAGCTGATCTGAAGCTAGGAGTCAGGAGCTTCTTCAAGGTCTCCCACGCAACTGCAAGATCTCGATGCTTTGGGCCATCCTCTACTTCTTTTCCAGGCCAAAAGTAGGGAGCTGGATGGGAAGCGGGGCTGCAGGGATACGAACTGGTGCCCATATGAAATCCTGGCGCAAGCAAGGTGAGGACTTTACCCACTAGGCTACTGCACTGGGCCCCTTTAAAGCACTTTTTAATTGTAGAAATCTAAGACACTGTACTCAAAGCTTCTTGGCAAGTATCTTCCAAACTTCTTGATTTAGTATGGAAAATATCACTATAAATTACAGACCATGAATCAAGAGGCATGAAAGAAGCAGGGCACTAGGAGGAACACTGATTTACCAAGCAAGGGTTCTGACCCCGCATTAAAAGATTGCTAATGTACATGTCCATTAAATGAAAATAAATAGTTTAAGAGGTATACATATCATGAATGATGTATGATTCTGTCTTAAATACTTATTTAAAGATTGGCTCTTACTGCATCCGATGCAATAACGTTTACTATCACTAAACACTGAATCCAGGATAAAATTGAGCCCAAGACGTTGAATAGCCTTTGCTGAAAACATGCAAACTTCCTAAAAGAACCCCCTCTTATACGAAGCACCCCAATGCTGTGGGTTCCAGTTGGGTCTAAGAATCCTGTTGTCTGTAAAGCACAAGGACACCCCCATTGTTGGAGGACATTGTGACCATAGAAGGTCAGTGAGCACAGGATTACAGTTGTTTGGATATTTGGAGGAGAATAACCAAATGGCTACCTTTTGTATACCTGATGAGATATCATTTGTATAAGAACAGTTGAGTGGAAAGTAATATACAAGAGAAAAGGACTTCCAAACAAAGGCATAGAGACAGTTGATGGTTTTGTTGATGAACTAAGTATCTCTACCCTAATCCTATATGGCCCTCAGTGTATAAAGTCTGATGCCACTAATAAACTACGGCTTTTGACCATCAGTCAGGGTCCACGTGTGTTATTATCGGCTCCGTGCACCAAGTCCATCGCTGCGGGACAGCGACACCCCATCACCATACCCAGGTAGCTCTGACTCTCTGCTTCGTTGGTTCGGCTTTCTCTCAGTGCTAGCTAGCTGTGGACTCCACAATCTGTCCTTCACCACCCAGGTCCTATAGCAACAGGATCCAACACATCATGCTCCTCCTTCAGCCCAGCTCAACATTTTGGTGTTTGAAAGCCAGACGCTGCATGGGCACTGTAAGAGGGTCTGCATGGTGCCCCCCTCCACTGCTCTTCCCCAAAAGAATGCAGAGCAGAATCCCAAGCACGTGGCACTTCCCTGAATCCTTCAATCTCACAACAACAAGAGACTCACTTCAGATTTCTACCCTGTCTTCACTCCCCACCCTCCAGATTTCTTCCGGCCAGAAAAGAGGCAGGCCTTTGTGTTTCTCTTCTACCCTATCACCCTTCTCGAATTCACTCCTCAAAATGTTGTAAGAGAGCCCTGTGAAATGAACCAACTAGCTTTGTCTTCTCCATTCCAAAAGAGCAGACTCTAACAGCACTCCTGAGTGCTATTCTGCTTGCCAATCTCCTCACTAAAGTAGTAAGTCCACATGCCTTAGGACATACCTGCCTTTTGATAAAATAGGACTCATCCTTTATGGTGGGATGCATAGGGTTAATTAACATGAAAACGTATTTGTTAGTTTTCATTTATGTATATACTTACTTACCATTCCAAAGAAAGGTTTCCCACATCACCGCTGCTCATACTTTGTGAAGTCCCTTCTACATCCAGTAAAACATCAGTATCTGCGACTGCTACGTATGGACGTCTGGATTGGACAGGGCAATGAGGATGCTAGAGCCAAAGCTCATGAAACTGAGACAGATGCTCCTCCGGCAGAAATGTCACTTTTCAAGTCACATTTTGGAGTGGATGAGTGCTACTACACAGAGCTTTTGTTTGTATTATAGAAGCGTCTTCGAAGTACAAAAATGTGAGTTCAACCTTAACTCTAGTGAGTCCTCTGTTCCTAGGACAAGGGAAAAAATGCTTCCCAGCACACAGAAGGAAAACAGACAAAAGGAAGCATGTTTAGTTCTATAAGACTTCTATTAAAATATACAAGGGGAATACCTTTGTTATAAACCTTCAAACAAATACACATATTATAAATCTCAACAGGACAACAATATACTACTACCTAATGGCCCTGGCATTTTTAGGATTACTGTGCTAATACCTACGTGATAATATTTTGCTAATAGTTACATGACTCTATTGACACATACATTCCAGAAGCTAAAGCTGTTCTCTCCAAAGGTAGAACCCAGCACGTTCTTTAAAATCTACCTACATAGAAACTCATAGACCCTCTCTGGTGGAAAGTCAAACTACCATTTTCCTAGATAACCGCAAATGTTTAATCTTTTTTAAAAAATCAATAACATAATTCTTGTTATTGATTATGATGCCCTTTATGTAATTATATATACTTAACTTTTACACAAGTAAAATTTTAATAGGTTTCTGCTGTCATCACCACAAAGACATGAGTAATGCCTTACACTAGGTTGTTAGCAGGTATATCGCCTGCCAATAAGCATTTCTCAGCTCTACTATCACCTTAAGGGATCACCATCCTGTATACAATCTGTCACTATTCAAAATGTTGTACACAACATAGGACTCTGCGCTTTGTGAAGGCACAACCTTCAATTACCAAGGTCTTGATTTAAACAGTGATAATGGATAACCTCCCACCTCTATCAGAAATTTACCTCTCAAATAAAAATTTTAAAAAAAAGAAATTTACCTCTAGATAGTCTGGTGATAGACTGGCGCATAGCCACTTTTCTCGAAGAGTGAGAACTCCTATACATTTTCCATTTAAATGTGCCTATAATGCTTTTGTGCTTGCAATAAGGTATCGGGGTTTTTAAACTTTATTCTATTTTTAAAAATAATTATTACATGGTTGATTAGGATAGGGAGGATCAAGGCTTAGGAAATATTGGGTAAATTCATTACTTCCAAATCTGCCATTTCTTGTTGTTCCGGGGGAAGGGAGAAACAAAGGGGAAAACCACTCATGACTTTCCACACATCCCAGTATCCAGGGATAAGGAACCGCCACCTCATATCAACCCAGAGTCTCAATGTGTACATATTCCAAGGGTTCTGTCCAAGCAGCTTGGATAGTGCCTTTCAATTAAATTAAATAAAACCCTTTTAAAAAGAAGTGACCGAAAACATCTGACATAATTTAAAAAACATGCAGATTTTGTCCTCAAAGGGTACATCACTAAAGCAAGAAGCTATCCAGTGCAGTGAAATTCAACACACACAAACCTTCATTTTCATTCCGTCCGTCTCTCTCTCTCTCTCTCCCTGTCTCTCCCTCCCAGCCTCACTCCCTTTCTTCTTCTCTCTGATTTACAATAGCCAGGAGCATTGAAGCCCCTGCATGATTACTGAAGAGGAGATTCCTTCTTTTAAGGAAGAGAAAAAAAAAATCTGACGTGAAGGGGCACAGAGAGTATCACTGGAGCTATTCTTCTCTGGGAGAGGACACTCAGTGAGATAACAAACTCCTTCATCTCGCATCACCAACTCCCTACAGTGCTACTGCTTCCTGGGTCAATAACTAGACCATAAAGATAACTTTCCAACAAACAACCCATCTAGTACAAACTATCTTTATGTGAAAAAAAAAAAATTGGAAAAGACAGTAAATTCTCCAAATACAGAAAAAATAAAACTTTTCTTTTTTTTTTTGGAGTGTGTGGTGGTTCTCCACGCTACCCCAGACCAAGGTCTTCCAGAGCACACCACATATTCTATGTTTCACACAAGATATTCACAGCACAATCACAAAGAAGAGTCATTTTAAACACAGTTTCAATGCTTTGTTCAAGTTCCTTTTTTTAGCCCCCACCTAATTCCATGAGATCCTCATTTGTCAATAGCTCATCATCAGATTCAAGCAGTTCTCCAACATAACCTCAATGATTTAAGGAACAATTACAATAATCTCTATGATGACAAGCAGAAAGGGTAATGTTTGAGACCAGGACTCTAGCGTGAGAATGCACAGGTTCCAACCTTGATTCTGTCATTTGTTAAACTATCAGTACTTGAAAAATTACCAAACTTTCAGATTCCACATTTGAAAGGTGTAAAAAGGGGGATAACTGCACTCCATACGGTTGTTGGAGAACTGAGTACAAACATTTAGTGTTTAGCAAAGAAAAAGCACCTGCTCACTATCATCATTTCCCACTGCCATCATACATCTACCATTTATCATCAAAAAGACTCTCTGGTGGCAAAATTCTTGGTATAAATCACAAGGATTTCACTATCAGAAGTGGAAAAGAAGACCTTAACATGGCAAATAAAGAAACAATGGGTTATCAGGGAATTGGATCATTTCACAGATTTGTTTTTAGAAAAAGTGTAACCAAAAACTATCTTCATAATTCCATAATGAACAACTATTCAATCTATTGCTATCTTCTGTGATTCATCTGTGCACTGCTTTGCAAAACTTTAAGCAAAAAAACCCTCAAAGAAGATGAGATTGAATGAATGAATAAGATCTTTACCTCACCTACCTCCAAACCAATCCCACATTCTACAGCTTCAAGATACAAGTGGAAGTGGTCTTGGCACACAGCATGTTTTAAGTTTCTTCTTTCATCTTTTAAAATCATGCATATTTCTTTCGTGTTCCGAAATACGTGACATCACCTTAACATAAAAATAATTTTGAACTGATCTACTGTGAATAAAACTTGTTTACATTGTTTTGCTCTGAACATGCCCACGTAAAACTGACCCTCTGAGGGTGATATAACTTGCTTACCCTAACGGCTTGCTAATCTTTTTAAATTTAATTTATTTGAAAGGCATTATTTGTATTTATTTATTTGAAAGGTAGTTACACAAAGAAAGAGAAAGACACAGAGACAGAGAGAGAAATCTTCCATTTGTTAGTTCACTCTCCAGAAAGCTAAAACATTAGCAGGAAGTTGCATTGTAACTAGAACAGCTGGAACTTGCACTTTAACAGGTGGAACTTGTACTGGTGCCCATAAAGGATGCTGCTATCATAGGCAGCATTTAACTACCTTGCATAACACTGGCTCCCAAACATGGAACTAACCTGACTCATGTACCTAAGAAGCAGAAGAATGGCTTGGCTAGGAAACTTGCAGAATGAGCAGATATGGGCTACTCTTGGCTTTGAACCGAGCAAAAGTTGAAAGGCCAGGCCAGAGAGGTAGTTACAGCAAGACACAGTCAACTCATTTCCATCAGAGTGTGGTGTGTGTGTGTGTGTGTGTGTGTGTGTTTCAGATTTAATTTTTTTTAATTTTTCATAATATGGTCTCTTAGGCTCAGGGTTTCCCCCTCACACCCTCCCCTATTCCCACCTCCCACTGTTTTCCCCTATAGTGTAACGATAGTTTTAGTCCCTCAACAACAGACACAAGGCAATCATGCTGATATGTAAGTGTTCCTGACATTGCACGTATAGAGAATGGCATAACATCCAGCATTCTAGTGTCAAGATATAATTATAGTTGCATTGGGAGATGACCTTTTATGCAGAAGTAGAGATGTTTATTGCAACGTACTTCCACTTCACGCTGTATTTTGCTCCAGATCCTCTAGATAAATACATGCTTAAACATACTTACCTATAAATCTACTGATTTTATATTTTGCATGATAGCTGACTTCTATCAAAGAGTTCATATAACTGTCCTTTTGGGATTGGCTTAAAAAATATGGAATGTTTCACAAATTTGCAGGTCAGCCTTGCGCAGGGGCCATGCTAACCCTCTCTGTATTGTTCAAACTTTAGTATGTGTGCTGCCAACGTGAGCACTAGACCCACAAGCTTTTGAACAACTGCCTCACGCACTGAAGAGTGGTAGACAGGTGGCAAGCCTAACTACGCAGATCAGAACTCACTCCTTTGGTATTTTTGTCTGATTCTACAAAAATGAAGTGATAGAATTCACGAGTCTGCTTAAGAGAATTGAAAGAGGGACTGATATCATGACTCAACAGGATACTCCATCACCTGTAAGCACTGGGATCCCACATAAGTACCAGTTCCTGTCCGGGATGCTCCCGTTCCCATCTTGCTCCCTGCTAATGACCTGGGAAAGCAGTTGAGGATGGCTGGCTCAGCCTTGGTCCCTTGCACTCATGCGTAAGACCTGAAAGAAGCTCCTGTCTTCTGGCTTCAGATCAGATCAGCTCCTGCCATTGCAGCCATTTGGGGAATGAATCAGCAGGTGGAAGATCCTCCTCTCTTTCTCTCCTCTCCGTAAATTTGCCTCTCAGATTAAAATACGTAAATCTTCTGTAACTCATTTGAAAGTCACTAGTACCAGGCTGTGGCGTGTAGGCTTTCTTCCAGATTAAAATAAATAAATCTTTTGTAACTCATTTGAAAGTCACTAGTACCAAGCATGTAGCCTGTAGGCTTTATTCCAAAGACACAAGAGTAATCTATTCAGGGTAAAATGACTGAACACTCACGAGGTCCCTGTCATTGCCTCCAGAGCAGCTATCTTCCAACAGAGACACACTGGATTAATGGACACTTTAGGACAAAGCACAACTCACTTACTTATAGAGAGAGCACTCTAGGCCATCACAGGTCACATTCGTTAATGTAGTAAGGAACTAGTATAAGATAGTTCCACCTCAGATCTCATACAAGAGGATTTGCCCATATGCCCACTCCCCATATACTAGGACTGGATTAAGCTGAACCCTGAAATTCATCCTAGGTTTCCCATGTGGGTGGCCAGGATCCAGCTATTTGACACAGCATCTGTTGCAGTGCTGGGGGCTATTTAAAATCTCTTCCAAGCACAAAAAGAAGCATACTGAGTACTGGATGAAAGCTTCTCGTAGCCTAGAGGTAGGACTGCTGTTTGAAATTACTTCTGTTTCATTCACCAGCTTAATGTTATAATCAGTTATTTTTTTTAAAGATTTATTTATTTTTATTACAAAGTCAAATATACAGAGAGGAGGAGAGACAGAGAGGAAGATCTTCCATCCGATGATTCACTCCCCAAGTGAGCCGCAACAGCCGGAGCTGTGTTGATCCAAAGCCAGGAGCCAGAAACTTCCTCCGGGTCTCCCACGCAGGTGCAGGGTCCCATGGCCATGGGCCGTCCTTGACTACTTTCCCAGACCACAAGCAGGGAGCTGGATGGGAAGTGGAGCTGCCGGGATTAGAACTGGCGACCATATAGGGTTCTGGTGTGTTCAAGGTGAGGACTTTAGCCACTATGCCACCACAATCAGTTATTTTTAATTAAGTCATCCTTAACTGAAGCACTAAATGATTTTCAAGAACTGGTGGAAACATTTGCTGTGTTCCAGTGTTTTTTTAAAGGGGAAAGGGGGTCATAGGTAAGAGCATTTTAGAAAACTGTATAGAGCCTGGCGGTGTGGCCTAGCGGCTTAGGTCCTCGCCTTGAACGACCCGGGATCCCATATGGGCGCCGGTTCTGGTTCCGGCGGCTCCACTTCCCATCAGCTCCCGGCCTGTGGCCTGGGAAGGCAGTCAAGGACGGCCCAATGCATTGGGACCCTGCACCTGCGTGGGAGACCCGGAAGAGGTTCCTGGTTCCTGGCTTCAGATCTGCGCGTGTCGGCCCATTGCGGCTCGCTTGGGGAGTGAATCATTGGATGGAAGATCTTCCTCTCTGTCTCTCCTCCTCTCTGTATATCTGACTTTGTAATAAAAATAAATCTTTAAAAAAAAAAAAGAAAACAGTGTAAAAGTGATTTTCTAGGTAACACGAGTCTGAAAATCCCATCAAGTTCTGTTTTCTCTATTTTAAGTCATGGATTTTTGTGTTTTTGAAGTAAAAGGCATGACCCTGGTAACACATGGGAGATATGGAAAGGCCATGTGCCAAAGGCAGTATCGAAATAAATGCTAGTAATTTCTAAAATATCAGTAAAAATGGATTTCCATTTATGCTTTGCTTCTAGAAGATGAAAGCAGATGGAAACTCTAGCTGCTCCTCAGCCTCATGGAAATTCACCAGAATATATCTCTTGACCAGAAGAGATGGTGTAAACTCAAGCCAACCTGCTGCCATTAATTAACACTGGGAAACAAAGATACTGCCTCTTCCTGGGACCAGAGCCTGGCTCAAATAGTGCTGAGTGTTCTACGCGAACCAAATGTTTACACAAGAATATGCCACTGACGTCCCTTAGCAATCCACGCCGTTCTTCTAAGAACACTGTGGGATGTGTGTGTATTCTAGCTATGGTACCCAAAATATGACTTGAGATTATGATGAAAATGAATGTCCTAAAAGCATCTCAGAACACAACTTAGCTGATAAAGCTTACACACAAAAGTGAAAAAGCTAGATACTGTTCTAGTCTCAATCAGTCAAATAAATAGATCTTGTCTCTATTCAGGCAGGGCAGCTGTAGATTTACACAGTAGTATCAATTCACTTACAGCAGTTGGAAAAGACACTGCCACTTAGAGATCCATTCCCTTACAAAATCTATTGAAAGAGACAACCAATATGTGAGGCAACCAGAAGACCAAGATGCTGTGGCAAGTTCAGACACATAAATCTCTTGCTAACTTAAAGTGACAAGACACCAACAATTTGACAAGTGTAATTAAAAATATTTAGGAAATCACATTATCGCTCTATCGCTGTTCAAATATAAACACAGAACAAAGTTCTGCCAATCAAACACTTCATTACACCATGACACACAAATCTGATTCAGTTGTGGTACAGAGGCTTTTTATTGCAGCTACTAATTTCCAGGATTAAACATCACGAGTTATATGTCAATGACATCTGCTATACTCCAATCTTTCATTAGCCTCTATTACCATTCAGAGGGTTTCTTGGAATATAAATGCTAATGGAATCCTACTGAGGTCCCTACAATCAAACAGAGAGCTCAGGAAACTCTTTACAGGAAAGACTTCCTGGAAAAGGGGAAATGAAACAGGAAAGTTAAAGAAACAGAAAAAGATTCTGGAAAGAGACTATAGGAGGTACAGAGGCAGGGAAAAGAAAGACAATGGCAAATGGCAGAAAATGCCTACAGACAGATCTGCACTGTGACAGTAAGCTCAAGAGAGGTAAACTGGCTGTATTAACCAAGTGAAGGTAATGGGTTTGTCCTGAGAGTATGGGAGAGGCATTGAAGAATTTTGGAGAGCAGGGGAGGAGTACACTTGGACTGTGACCCAGGCTGCCTGTCATCTCAGTCCATGCCAGAACAATAGACAATGTATTTTTTTGTCATCAGATCACTTTTTTCAGATAAAGTCACTGATACCACTTATAAACAATCAAAAACACTTCATAATCACTGAATGGTTCTATTGGATGAAGGACATATATCAGAGGGGGAGAAGAGGAGGTACAAGGCTAAGCTGGCCATGATAATCTAGAGGTGACCATAAAAATAATACACTCTAACTCTTCTAACTTTTCAGGTATATAGAAGAACGGCGAATGATGAGCTGATGAATATGACCCCAAAAGCACAAGCGAAAGAAGTGAGACTACATTAAATGAAATAGCTTTTATACATCAAAGGATTCAACGTGAAAGCCCAGGCCAAAGCTTTATCCACATCTCCCACATGGATGGCAGAGGCCCAGACAGATAATTTTCTGGTGCTTTCCTCAGGTCATTAGCAGGGAATTGGATCAGACGTGGAGCAGCCAGGTCATGAACCTTTGTCCATGAAGGATGCCAGTATCATAGGCTGTAACTTTACAGGCAACATCACAATAAAACTTTTCCAGTAATCTACATCCACCAACAGAATTTAATGTCTATATGTGAGGCTGCATCAAATAGTAGGAAAACATTAGCATATAGTTTCATCAAGCATTTTCTGTGGTTTCAATGAAACTATATTTTAAAAGAATCACATTTAGGGCCAAGGATGTTACAAAAAACAGGTATTTTTCTTCAATGTGTTTGTACAATAAGTGGAGCAATATATACAATTGAGAGAGCCTACTACTTGGTAAGATGTAAGTAAGTACACTGTAGCCCCATAGAGTTTGTAAAAGCAAGCGACAGAGAAACGCAAATGAAGAAAAATGCAGAAAAGGATTTTAAAAGCTTTTTATTTTGATATAACTTCAGATTTCACAGAAAAGGCATAAAGACAGCACAGTATAGTTGTAAAGTGTACTCTTGAGTCAACTACCCATTCTAACATCTCACATAATCCCAGCACAATTATGAACTAAGAAAACAACACTGGGCGCTATTACTAACTAAACACCATATTTTACTCAAATGTATCTGCTTCTTCCACCAATGACCATTTTCCGACCTTAAAGCCATTCCAGGATCCCATGGTGCATTTAGCTTTGGTTCCTTTTTAGTCTCCTCCAATCTATAACAGCTTCTCAATGCTCTTTGTACTTTGTCATCCCTTGCCCTTTTTCAAGAGTATTAGAGGCGTCATTTTATAGAATGCTCCTTGATGTGGATTGTGATTTATGAGAGAAATACACAGAGGCAAAGTATACTTCAAACTGCATTGTATCAGCGCACACATTACATCAACATAACTAATTGCTGGGTTGTTCTCGGGAGCCTTGGGTAAGGCGCTATCAGCTGGGTTTCCCCACTGTTAAGAAACTCACCCTTCACATTCTGTATTCAACAGAAGTCAGTCATAAAGTCCAAACCGAACCACAGGAGAAATGCAAAAACAGTTTGTCAATCTAAGTTAAAATCACCCTAACAACTGTTTCAAGAGAGGTACCTGAATCTACAGAAATGCAGTTAACGCTCAAAGTTTCAATGTATTTTTGCAGTTCGCAATGGCACTTCAGTGTTGATTTTCTATTTCTCTCATTGCTTCTACAGTAGTCACTGTTTTGTTGTTGTTGTTGTTGTTGTTGCTGTTGTTTTCAGCGTGGATTCACTTACACCTTACTAGGCAGGACACATAGATTAGTTACTCCTCACTAAGGTATTGAGGATTTCTCTGCACACCCCTCCTAAAACTGTTCTGCACCTCAACTGTTGACATATGTCTTGTTAGAGTTATAAGCCAGTCTAGAAGACCCGAAAGAAAGCCAGGTTCAGCAAAATTATGCTTCAACACTACAAACTGCTAAATACTAACATGAAAATAGACACGAGACAGCTGAATAGTAAAATATAGCCACTTTAAGGTGTATAGAACCCGGCTGTATATAAACTAAAATTGAAATGTCAATGAAGAAATCACAGGATGTGGTTAAGAACTTGCTTTCTTTTAAACATATTGGTTACTCAAAACCATGTCAATTAATTCCATAACGTTATAAATTGTTGTTGATGTTATGTTGGGGGTTTTAATTGATTGGAATGATACTCTGCCGGCTCTACCTTCAGACCAGAGATGGTCTCCCCAAGAAGCTGTTGAACTTATCTGGACAATAAGATGCTGGACTCTATGCTTGGTATATGCTTGCAATGAAAGAATCTCAACTAAACTTGACCTGCGGTAATGCAACAAGGTGGAGGAATCCACCATGGGGGGGAAGGGTTTGGGGAGCGGTCGGGGGAATCCCAGTACCTACAGAACTGTGTCACATAATGCAATGTAATTGATAATTTTAAAAAAAGGTTTACTTATTTTTACTGGAAAAGTAGATATACAGAGGAGACAGAGAGACAGATCTTCCATTGCTGGTTCACTCCCCAAGTGACTGCAATGCTAGAGCTGAGCCAAACCAAAGCCAGGAGCCAGGAGCTTCTTCAGGGTGCCAAGGTTTTGGGCCATCCTCTACTGCTATCCTAGGCTAAAAGCAGGGAGTTGGTTGGGTAGCGGAGCAGTCAGGATACAAACCAGTGTCCATACTGGATTCCAGAGCATGCAAGGCAAGGATTTAGCCACTGAGATATCACACCAAGCTCCCACCAAATCTCTTTTATAAGGAAAGATTATTCCTTCTCTACATCTATTGCCATGGGTACAGACTCCCAGATATTTATTCTATTCTTTGAGTTGTAACACAGTTTGTATCAGTTTATTTTGTTGCCATGTTTACTCCAGCTTTGGCCACTGAAGGTCCTTTCAGATAGACTTGTGTTTCTTTTCATGTACTTTTATGAGCACTTCCTTACTTCCTGGCAATACAAGTTGCTCTTGGTTTATCTTGCATTCTCCTCTTTCAGTCAGAATCAGCTGTTTCTCTTACGAGTTTGGTTTACTTTATTTGATCTGGGTATTAAGTGAACTCATTACTATCAAAAAACACTGAAAACATATACATGTATAATAACCGGGGTGTACACATATGTATGCTCACTTCTGCACTTACCTATCTGTATTTATGTTGAATAAGAATTTTAATTACACTGATTCAGCTGACTTTAATCCAGCACTAGTCAGTATGAATTCAAACACACAGAAGAGGGACGCTTTGAATCAGAGACGTACTTTAGTCAAAGAAAAAAAATGCTCCAAAAAGGTGCCTCAAGGTGAGACAAGAGGTGAAAATAATGAAATGATGATTAGTATTCGTCGTATGAAATCTGACCACTCATTTTACAAGTGATAACAATGAAGGCAAAGAAATGGCCAGTGCCTAATATACTCGTTAAGAAGTGAGTCTAGTCTTCTCTCTCATGGGATGTAGGCATTGTAGGCCAGGGAAACTTGAAGAATGAAGGTAGGGAAGAATATGTGCTGGGGTTGGCAGGATGCTGGCCTGACCCAGGCACAGGGACCAGGTCTAGCTTCCCTCCCCAATTCAGTGCAGCAGACCTAGGATCCACCTAAAGGATCTGGAGGAATCACACACCTACATGCTCATTCGGTTTCATTTGGTAAGTAGCCATATCTCTCTGTACCTGTTTCTTCATTTGTAAAACAGGATTACAACATCTCTTTTAAGGCACAAGACAACAACAAAAAGTAAAGGAAATAAAGGATTAATGAAGCTTTCCTGTCTCACAGGCAGTTTTGCTTCTGGAGCTATTATGAGGATAAAATTGAATGATTCCAATTAAAATGAACTATACAAACACAGGGCATTCTTTTTTTAACAGTTCCGGATGAATGTGCTGCACTTTAATATCGCAGAGACTATGAATTGAATACTTATCTATACAATATGAAAACAAGACAAATTCTAAAAGATGTTATTGTAAAATATGCAGACTAAAGGAAGATGTATTTCTACTGAAACATATCTAAGTAGTTTCTGTAATGTGGGCGAGGACGGTGGTAGTGGCACGCGAAAGGGTGAGACTAGAAATACAACTCAATGCCTTATAAACTGTAAAACAGCCTGTCCGTTCCACACCACAACAAGAAACTGTATGGTAGGGAATGTCCATTGTGGCAAAGATACCCAGCAGTACTGAGGAGAAAGGAAAATTAGAATCATTCCAAATACATGATCCACCCCCTGCCCCCTTAATGCATCAATGGGTGAAGCAAAATCTCACCTTTCACCCTAGTATCTTGGAGATCCTTCTATAAACAACAATACAATCGACAGCAATAATCATGTCTTCATATTATGTGGCTCTTGCTGTTTTGATGCTTTCCTTAGGAACATGAGTAGCAGCCAGTGACGTCTTGATTCTCTCTGTGAATGACTCTTCCCTCGCATGAAGACAAATACACAGTTCAGTCTCGCCTTCCAGCTGCATGCTCCAGTTCAGCCCTGGCCGCTCATCTGGATACAAATGCCCATTCCATGGGCATTGAACATGATTTTGAACATGATTTTGAACATGATTTTGCTGCTCTTGCCTAGGTGGTATAAAATGAGTGGACTTCACGGCACCCCCCCTCTACATTCTTCCTTGCAGTTTTCTTTTGTCCACCCTGCTGGAATTGCCCATTCCCATGAATAATCTTTTGGTATGTGTCGCCACATAGATTCTACTATAGCTCTAGAGTTCAGGCCCTCAGCATCTGGCTACCAGCAAGCTCAGGTGTCCATGGATGGGTCCTGCTCTACGTACCACATGTTACAAGCATGATTCTGTCACAGCAGCCCTATGGGTATTAGAGTTCCAGAGCCAGTCTGATTGTCAGAGATGTTTACGCAGTTTCTTCAACAGGCTAGGTATGGCCTCGAGGATCTCCTGGATATGAAGTTTCTCTACTTACATGGTATAATGCCATCTATTCCAACAGCAATTGATCCAGATGAGGTCATAATGGTGTCAGAGGACAACAACTCAAAATGAAACATTTGTATGGTACAAATTTTTTTTTCAAATGTCCAAAGCTATCTCCCTTTTTTTCCTGTCAAGCAATTTCTAGGTGTGACAGAATCCTCTTCCTGCTGAAATCCACAGTAGTCTGTGATAATATCGGGTGGAAGGCAAGACCCTGCTCAAATTTCTGGCTCACAGGTGACGCCTGCTATCAAAGCTACTTCACAATCCTGCAGGGGAAGCTGCACTCAAGCCTCAGCAGTGCCCACTGCGTCTCTTTGTGAGTGAACAGTTCAGGCATGCAATCACCATGAAACATCAAAAGAAATCCCCCCCCATAGGCCCGAAGGAATCTGATCCTACTAGCTGAAAATAGTAGGTAGCAAGTGCAGCCAGCATATACTTCTTAAATTAAATGTAAGAGAGTTTCCTGCCTTCCTCCCATGCTCTGCCTGTCTTCTTCCCTGCTTGCCAGACGCTCTGAGACATTCCGGGTCACATCTGCCCATCTGAGGAGCACTAAGGTAAAAACAGACTCAAAACCAAGAGCTCCACTAGCCAGGAGTAATAATCGCTGCTCAGCAGCAATAAGTTTACAAAGAACACTGAAAGCTGTACTGCATTTCAAATTCACTTGAAGCCAACTATTAATTAATTGTATTTGTTGTTGAAAACAGATCCTTCATATCCTGTAGCAGAGATCTGTATTTTACTTCGGAATTTAAAGAAAACACAACAATGAAATGTAAACAGAAAACACTGCTGAATTTTCGGCAGAAATATCTTTCATATCTCAAATATTAATTCTTCTAAAACCAAACCACATGTGCTGTGAACACATCAATTTATTCTATAATCAAATTCTCTCCCCAAAGGCAACTTCCTTCCATCCTCGAACAGAGCCTCAAACAAAAGCTCCCCTTCCAATGTTCTATCTTACCAGTCTCTGGAGTATATCTTTTAATCTTCTCTGCTTTGCTAGTGTCTTTCACCTCGTCTTTTCATTACCCTTGCTCTGCCTTGACTTAGTCAGCCAGTCCCCTCCCAATGAATACTGCACCCCTCAGCCTTCCACACAGGCTTAACACCCCAGTCTGCTATTTAAAAATCTCTCGATTTCCTGTTGCTTTCAATTTGCCTCTCAGGATCTTCACGACCCACTATCCATTAACTTCACTCTGGCTCCATTTGGCACTAACCTACAAACCAGCTTCAGCCCACTGAGTTGTTCAACAGCAGAGGAGAACATCTGGGGTAGTTCCTAACTTCACAAACTTGTCCAGTCCTCAGCTGCCACTCTAAGCGCTTCCAACACTCTGTTAACTACTACTCTTGTATTTAGTTTTCACTGCTACTGTGGATTTTATAGGAGTATTTCATATTTATTCCTGCATCACTGATGTATAAGAATTTATTATTTTAAAAAGAATCACTAGAGTAATTCTGAAGAACTTCTTTAAGAAAGGAAAAGAAATTATTACACAAAAATTCAAAGATAGAAGAAAGTAACCTTGTGAGAAGATATTGGTAAAGAGGCAAAACTAGGTAAACGTTAATTCAAACTGTAAGAAAATGCATGCTTTATGAAAAAAATAGGACAAAGGTAAACTTTTGTACTTTAGAGCACAAATGGTCTCATCCCCATTCAATCAAGACTTTTACACATGCCTGTTAAAACAGCACAATTAGCAACACTTGTAAAGGTAAGGCATATAACCTTATTAAAAAAAAAAGTGCAGAGGAAACACTGGAACGGGGATGAGGGTTATCAACCCCAAGAATGCCCAAATGAGAAGGAGAAAACAGAAGACATTACTAAGTAAAAGTATATGAAAGAGTAAATAAGTAACAAAATATATTATTTATAATGAAAGCAAATAAACTCAACTCTCAAACTAAAACAAAATGGTTTCAGCCTGTACAAAGAAAAATACAGCTATGCATCACTTGCAGAAAACACAAAACTAAGGAAATACTCAACTACAAATGGGTAGATAACTAGTAATATACTTCAAAATACGTACAACAAAAATTGACATGGCATAAGAACAAATAAAACGCTTTTGTTCCTAGACTCTTCCCAACACTTGAACGCCTGAAGTATTGGATTTATTGATACAAAGCAATTCTCTAGTTCTTTGCAGACAGCAGCTCGATGTCTGTCAATTTACAATGTCAATCCTGACACTATTTAGTTGGAGTTACTTTCAGATCCAATAATAAAGGACTCAGTCCCAAAAGACTGTCACCACTTGGGTTGTCAAGTACAAACTGGGGCCTGCCGCCAAGATTTCTGAGCAACTACCATTAACCTGGAGGTTCCCTCGCCCCCTGCTCATGTAAAAGATCTCAATTACTACTGCTCACAGAACGCAGGGAGGTACCTTACTTACAAGTTTATTACAAAGGAAATAACTCAGGAATGGCAAGATGGAAGAGTTGTAAACAGCAAGGAAAAAAAGGAGGGAGGAATAATTGAGAAAATTTCATGCCCTTTGGGTGGGATTGCCTCGCAGCACCAATCCAGGATATTGCCAAACAGGACAATTTCCAAACTGTCATGGAAGCTTCACCACGAGGTAGGGCTGAAAGTTCCAAGCTTCTAAACAGGATTTGGTTTTCTGGTGAATAATTCCAATCATGTAGCTATCTGGAAGCCCATCAAGGCTTGTCTCTTCAGAAAAAAAAACAAAAAAACAAAAAAAACCAGACATTACTGTCACCCAGGAAACTCTAAAGGATTTTAGAAGCTTCCTATCAGATAGTCCTATGACCGTCAACATCATATGTCCTTTAGGAGCTCTACGTCAGAAACTAGAGGTAGAGAGAGACTCAATATGTCTTTCACATTATATCACTAACAGCAACTGGAAAATACGTACAAAACCACCAACAAAAGGCAAACATGTAATACAACTATCCTACTTTCTGGCAGCTTCTGTAGATAGAGAAAATTTCAATAGCAAAATGAGGAATTTTTTGTATGCACAGAATGTGTACAGAGTATTGACTATAATAATTAATGAAACATCAAGAAAGCAAGAAAATATACTATACCATGCATATATCCTAAATGCATTCCAAAAAAACTGGCATATAGATAACAATCTCCTATAATGAAATTGATTCTTAGAAATACACACTATCCCTACATGAATTGATTACGGATTCAACTAACCGTACATTAAAAATATCTGCTTGCCATAAGATGGTGTGAAAGAGAAAAGCTGATGCCAGGAAGAAATGTGGAGAATGGGGGAGAAATCACATTCCTAGGGAGTGAAAGAATTTTGCAATGGAAAGGCTACAGAAAGAAGACAGACTGACGAACAGCAAAGATTGTACACTACCAAAGTAGATCATCTCCACGGAGCAAAATCAGAGAACATGCTGCAAGCTGTGCCACTGGTGACATTGCTTAGGGAGAACCACTGGGTATTTTGTGAAGGAACAACATTCTATTAAGCTGTACAGGCATATTTCAAAGACAACAGCTGTCATACGAGAAATCCAAAAAGCATTTCCACAGACACCTAACTATGGGAAGCATTAACAAAGACAGGATGACTGCCCGCTTCTCCACTTCTGCTCTACCCGCTAATGTGCCTGGGAAAACAGTGGAGGGTGGCCCTGGTACTTGGGCCCCTTCCACCCGTGTGCAAGAACCAGATGAAGCTCCAGGCTCCTGGCTCTGGACTAGACCAGCTTTGGCCACTGAAGCCATCTGGAGAGTGAACCAGCAGATGCAAAACCTTTATTTGTTTCTCCTTCTCTTTGTAAACCTGCCTTTCAAATAAAATAAAGATGCAACTTTTAAAACCTTCTAAAGGAGGACTAATAAAGATATGGTGAATCTGACAGCAGATTCAGTTATGGAGGAGAATATGTGAACTGGAAGATGAATCAATGAAAACATCAAGCCAAAAAAAGAAAAGAAGAAAAAAAGTTAAACAAACAAACAAAAATAGTGTTAGAAGACAGTATCGTACCATCAGACAAGCAATTCTCTAAATCTAAAGAATTACTGAAGGTTTAAAAAGAAAAACTGGATTAAGATATCTAATAACTGAAATAATAGCAAAAAAATCCCTAATTTGGAAGAAGATATGGACATCCAAGAACAGAACCACATAAACACCAAAAAGACATGATCAAAAGATTATGTTTGGCCTGGCACAGTAGTCTAGTAGCTAAAGTCCTCGCCTTGCACACACCAGGATCCCATACGGGTGCTGTTTCATGTCTAGGCGGCCCCACTTCCCATCCAGATCCCTGCTTGTGTCCTGGAAGAGCAATCAGGCAGGGCCCAAGCCTTGGAACCCTGCACCCATGTGGGAGACCTGGAAGAGGGTCCAGCCTGCTGGCTTCAGATTGGCTGAACTCTGGCTGTGGAGGCCACTTGGGGAGTGATCAGCAGAAAAAAGATCTTCCTCTCGGTCTCTCCTCCTCACATTACACATTTAGTCAACTTTAAAAAGTAAAATATAAAGATGCTAACATATGAATGACAGAAAAACCAGATTACCAAAGGACAGTTGATTTCTGTCAGAGACCCTACAAGCCAGCAGAAAATGTAAATTAAAAAATCCAAATTCTACCCCCCCCAAAAAAACCTGTCAATCCAGAATACTGTACCAAGCAAATTTATCATTTACAAATAACAGTGAAATAAACACCTTCAAACACAGAAAATTAAAAGAATTTTCTATGACTCAGAAAGATTACAAATGACACTTAAGGATATGCAACAAACATAAAGATAGCACCATAAGAATGTGAAGGTAACAAATATCTGAGTAAAAGTAGGAAGAAAGTGCAAAGTAAACAACAAAAAATGTCCATGGGAAAAATGGCAGACACGAGTCACTATTTTCCAATAAAAATGATGAATGTAAATGGATTAAATTGCCTATTTAAAACATACACTCTGGCTAAACATTTTAGAACACCAGACACATGTAATGCATTTGTTGCCTACAAACAACTCATCTCACCAACAAACACTCACACAAACTAAAACTGAGAGGACATAAAAACATGCCATGCAAATGGAAAGAACTAATAGGCAGAAATAACCTTTGTAATACAGTACACAAACTAGACTGTAAGAGAAAAACTGTTAAGGACAAAGAAGAACATTGTGTAAGATTAGGAATTAATTCAAAGGGAAGATATGACTATGCTAAATGTATATAGAATATATATCTAATGATAGAGCATGTGAGCTATTTAAAACAAATGTTAAGGATCCAGAGGCAAAGACTCCAATAAAATACTACTGGGAGATCTCAACAACCCACTTCCATCAGTGAAAAGATCAATTGAACAACCAAAAAAAGTCCACAAACCACACAGCTAATCTATATTGTGCAATAAATGAACTCAACTGCTATCTATCAAAATATTTTATTCTATAGCAGTACAATATATATCTTTTCATGAGTTCACGGAACTTTCTGGTAGACAGACTATATGCTGGCTCATAAAATAAGCCTCAAAACATTAAATGAAAACAATATTAAACGTACCATGTATCTTCTCTGAACACCCTGGAATGAAGTTGGAAACTGAACTGTAAGAAACTGCAGAAAATGTGATAACATAGAGTCTGAATAACATTGTTCATAATGAACACTGGTCATAGAAGAAACTAAAAGAGAAATTTAAAAATTGCTATAAAAATCAGTGAAAGTGACAACACACAACATATAAAAACTTACAGGAACTAGCAAAGGCAGTATTAAGAAGAAAACGTTAAACTAATTAGGACCTACATCAAGAAGTTGGAAAGCCATTAACTAGGTAATTGAACAATGCATCAAGGAACTAGAAAAACAAGAACAAACCAAACCCAAAGTTGATAGGAATCAAGAAATAATAAAAAATTACAAAAGAAATAAACAAAATTTAGACAAAAACAACAACAAAAAGACTCAACAGATCAGAGACAAACATCCCGAATCTATAAAGAGATCAAGAAACTCTACAACAAAACAGTCCAGTTAGAAAATGAGCAAAGGACATAAACAGTCATTTCTCAAATCATATAATTCAAATAGACATATATGTATATATGCTGATGATCGCAGGGAAAAAAGCCACAAGGAGGCTTCACCTCTCCTCAAATAAAATGACGAGCATACAGAAATCGAATACAGCAAATGCTAGTAAGGATGTGGGGGCGGGGAGAGGGAGGTACACTAATCCAGTGTTGGTGAGGATATAAACAAACACAACCATTACAGAACAAAATATGGAGATTCCCAAGACATCTGAAAATAAATTTAGCCATCCAACTTAGGGCAATTTATCCAAATGAAATGAAATCAGTGTATGAGACAGACATCTTAATCCCCATGTTTCTAACAGCTATATTCACAACAGCTAGAATATGGAATCAACCCAGACACTTATCAATGAATGACTGGAGAAAGAGAATCTGGAACATACACACTATGGAATAGTACTCAGCCATAAAAACAGTGAAACCTTGTCTTTTGCAACTAAATTAAAGCAACAGGAAATCGTTATGCTTCATGACATAAGCCAGTCCCCCAAAAAATCCAACACATTTGTGGTAGACAACACACTGAGTTAAAAATCTATAGAAGCAAAAATGACAATCTGGGATTTTATTATGGTGTACAGCCTTTAACTCTACCAAACAACTAGTAGAAGAAGTAATCACAATTTTTCTCAAACTCTTGAGGAATTCTATGGCTTTTCCTTATTACTACCATTTCTCTATTTGGTAACGGTTGATATCTTTACAAAGTGGAGTGGTAAACCTGTGATTGTGAACTGAAATGAAAGTATTCTATTGTAAAAACCAGAAAAAAAGAGAAACAAGGAAGGAGTGTAAGTGGGAATGTGGACAGCAGGGAGGGTAGGATGAAAAGCATCACTAAGGTCCTAAAATCTAAATTATGATATATGTAAAGTTTGTCAACTTTGTATTAATTATTTAAAAGCTTTTAAAAACATGGAAAAGAATAAATAAAATGGATACACCACTGCCACCAATCAAAAAGAGGAGCCAGAGGGGGTAAAGAAAGCACAAATTAATAAAATCAAGATGGAAAGGTAGATATTATAACATATACCACAGAAGTAACAAGAATGATTAGGAATTACTACAAATAGCAATTTGCTAAAACATTGGAAATCTAGATGAACAGATTTCGGTAGGCACCCAACATACCAAGATTGAGTCACGAAGATACAAAATCTAAGTAGACCAATAACTAATATATTGATTGAAAAAGTTATAAAGATCATCTCTGACAAAGAAAATCCCAGGACTAGTAAGCTTCACTGCAGAATTCTAGCAAACACTTAATGGAAGAAGTAATCACAATTTTTCTTAAAACTGCTCGAAACAGGGCTTGGAGTGATGGTTTAGTGACTATATCCTCACCTTGCAGGCACCAGGAAACCATATGGACATCAGTTCCTGTCCCAGCTGCTCCTATTCCCATCCAACACCCTGCTTGTGACCTAGAAAAGCAGTAGAGGATGACTCGAAGCTTGAGACCCTGCACCAAAATGGGAGACCCAGAAGAAGCTCCTGGCTTCCCAGCTTCAGATCTGCTCAGTTCCAGCCACTGCGGCCACTTGGGAGAGTGAACTAGCAGATGGAAGACTTTTCTTTCTACATCTCCTTCTCTCTGTAAATCTGCCTATCCAATAAAAATAAATATTTTTTAAAAATATTCAAAAACAACTCAGAGGGAGGTAATCCACCCAAAGTCCTTCTATCAGGCCAATGTAACCTTAACTCAAAAACCAGAAAATGATACCAGGAACAAAAATAACTATACATTAACAACCCTAATGAACATAGATGTGATAGTCTTCATGAAGATACTAGCAAATTGAATTTAACATCAAAATGATCATTCATCTGGACCAACTCGAATCATTCACTTGGTATGCAGAAATGATTCAATGTATACAAATCAATAAACATGACACATCAATCACATCAATAAATCAAAATTAAAACCATATGATTATCTCAATGGATGTAGAGAAAACATTTAATAGAACACAATATCTTTTTGTGATAAAAACTTTTAGCACACTGGGTACAAAAGGATCATATCTCAACATAATCAAGGCAATATATGATCAATTCAAATGAAAAACTGGGAAAATTCAAGAATATAAAATCAAAATTTAAAAAGCATCTGCATATACTAACTACACATGGCTGAGAAAGAACTTGTAAAATCGGTCTCATTGAAAATAGCTACCAAATGAACAAAAATCAACAGCCATAGTGTATGCAAACGGCCGCAAGATGGAAGAAGATCTAACCAACAAGCTGCCACTCAAAATAACAGAGAAAAGCATGAAATATCTGGGAATAAATTTAACCAAAAGCGTAGAAGACCTTTATGAAGAAAATTACAAAACACTCAAAAAACAAATAGAACAAGACCTCAAAAGATGGAACAACATCCCATGCTCCTGGATAGGCAAAATTAATATCGTCAAAATGTCTATACTACCAAAAGCAATATATACATTCAATGCAATCCCAATCAAACTACCCACAGCATTCTTCATTGAACTGGAAAAAAAATGATACACAGATTCATCTGGAAACACAAAAAACCACAAATAGCCAGAACCATCCTGAAGAACAGGAACTTAGCAGGGGGAATCACAGTACCGGATCTATGGACATACTATAGGGCAGTGGTTATCAAAACAGTCTGGTACTGGCACAAAGATAGAGAGGAAGATCAGTGGAGCAGAACAGAAACAACAGATGGAAACCCACACAGATACAGTCAATTAATCTTTGACAAAAAACAGACAACAATCCAAGCAAATGGGATGGTCTGTTCAATAAATGCTGTTGGGACAACTGGTTGATAGCCTGCAGAAACAAAAAGACACACCCACATCTCTCACCATACACTAAGATCAAATCTAAATGGATAAAAGACCTAAACCTACATCCAGAAACCTTCAAACTTTTGGAAGAAAATGTTGGAAACACACTGCAACACTTAGGAGTAGGCCCTGACTTCCTAAAAAAGACTCCAAAAGCAGTAGAAATTGAGACCAGAATAAACAATTGGGACCTCATCAAACTAAGAAGCTTTTGTACAGCTAGAGAAACAATCACCAAAGTAAAAAAACAACCTACAGAATGGGAGAAGATCTTTGCACACTACACAGGTGATAGAGGGCTGATCTCCAGAATATACAAAGATCTCCAGAGAAACCAAAACACCAGAACAAACAAACTGCTCAAGAAATGGGCACGGGAAATGGGCAGACATTTCACAAAAGAACAAACCCAAATGGCAAACAAGCATATGAAAAAATGCTCAAGTTCCCTGGCAATAAGGGAAATCCAAATGAAGACAACAATGAGGTACCACCTAACTCCAGTAAGGATGGCACACATACATAATACCACCAACACTTGCTGGCGAGGATGTGGGGAAAGGGAACCCTTCTCCACTGCTGGTGGGACTGTAGACTTGTACAGCCTCTATGGGAATCAGTTTGGCGAATACTCAAACAACTGAAAATCAACATACCATATGATCCAGCAATAGCACTCCTAGGGATATATCCAAAACATCTCCTACACAAGAAACCAACATGCACGCCTATGTTCATAGCAGCACAATCTACAATCGCAAAAACCTGGAAGCAGCCAAAATGCCCATCAATAGAAGACTGGATAAGAAAGCTATGGTTCATCTACTCTATGGAATACTACTCAGCTATTAAAAAAAACGAAATGCAGTTCTTTGTGGTCAAATGGGCCCGACTGGAATCCATCATGCTAAGAGAAATGAACCAATCCCAAAAGGTTAAATACCACATGTTTGCCTTAATCTGAGATGAAAAGATGACAACTTGGAAGATAGTACCTGTATATTGTAATATTAGTGCAATCTCTAACAACCTGTATCCAATGCAATAAGATAATGCGATATAATCTATAAACCAACAATTAATGTCAGAATACTTAAGATCTACATCGAAAAACTGTAAAACCTAGTCTACCCTCAATACGCTATGTTAACCTGTAATGGGGAGGGAGTGCAGGGAAGTCTTTCAGGACCATAAAAAGAGTGAGGAGAAAGTACAATATAGCCTATCAAGATCAAATCTGGTAATTCATAGACAACAGACTCAAAGCGGCACAAAACAACAATAAAACTACTATACCAATGCATGAGGGGGAATCAGGTGTGATCCTGACAACCTCTTAACAGGAGGTCCTGTGCGTGGAGCAGGGGGGCACTCCAGAGTGGAGCAGGTAGTAAGGAAGAAGCTTGGATCGCAACCATGAAGACTCCCAGACCTTCACCACAAACTATTGATACGAGCCACAAGGACTATATCCCAACTGCCAAGCAGGCCACAGGGAATTGGATGCCCTCGGAGGCCGAGTATTCTGAGGTCACCCACCCCCAACCAGAGCTTCCGCAGGGGATGGAAGAAATCCAAACACTACCGTGCAGAAACCAATGTCATCAGAAAGACAACCAGAAGCCCTGAGCGGTCCGCAGAAACAGAAGAACAATAAACGTCCTTCGGGACCAGGGAAGAGAGCTTTCTCTGGTCCAAGCCTGGCTCCAACTCTGGATCCCCGCCCTCCCTCGCAATGACCATCGGGATCGCTTCGAAAACCCCTCACAGCAAACAATCATACAAACTAAAAAAACCTAAAATAAATAGACAAACAACAAAAAGTAGAGCTTGGAATCTGACAGGAAAGAGCTGGCGTGGATTGGCTCATGCCTCGCTGGGTGGGACACAAAGATTAGTCACTCCTCACCATGGCGTTGAGGATTTTCCTGCACTCTGCCCCCCCCCCCCCCAAAATGTTCTGCACCTTAATTGTCGACAAATGTATTGTTAGAGTTACAAACCAGTCTAGATTATCCTAAAATCTGTCAAGATCAGCAAAATTATACTTCAACACAACAAATGGCTAAATACGAAAATGAAATAGACACAAGACAGCTGAATGGTACCCAGTGGCCTTTTCGGGGTATATAGCAGCCGGTCCTGTATATAAACTAAAATTGAAATATCAATGAGCTAATCATAGGTTGTGGTTAAGAACTTGCTTTTTTTTTTTTTTTTAACATACTGGTTACTCAAAACTATGTCAATTCCATAATATTGCAAACTGCTGTTGATGTTATATTGGGACTCTTAATTGACTGGGATGATATTCTACCAGCTCTAACTTCGGACCAGAAATGGTCTCCCCAAGAAACTGTTCAACCCATCTGGACAATAAGTAGCTGGACTCTATGCTTGGTATACGTTTGCAAGGAAAGAATCTTGATTGAATTTGAACTGTAATACTGCATCAAGGTGGAGGAATCCACCAGGAGGGAGGGGCATGGGGAAGGGTGGGGGGATTCCCAGAGCCTATGAAACTGTCACATAATGCAAAATAACTAATAAAAAAAAAGAAAATAGCTACCAAAAATTATAAAGACCTTGGGATAAATTTAATCAACAGAAAAACCTCTACATTTGAAATTACAAAGCATCAAGAAACAGAAGATGATACCAGAAATGTAAAAATCTTCCATGTTCCTAAATCAGAAGAAATAATATCACAACACGCTCTTATTACCCAAAGCAATTTATAGATTCAATGTGATCCCAGACAAAACAGAAGAACAATACTAATATAAATACAGAATTTCAAAGATCTCAAATAGCGAATGCAATCCTAAAGTTGGAGGCATTACTATGCCAGGTCTCAAAAGATATTACAGGACAGTTATTATCAAAACAGCCTGGAATTGGTGCAAAAATAGACATGCAGATTTAGAGAACAGAGTAGAAATGCCAGAAATTAATCCACACTTCTACCACCAACTAATCTTTAACAAATCAGCTAAAATTATTCCCTGGAGAACAGACAGTCTATTCGACAAACGATTTTGGGAAAATGGGATCTTTGCCTGGAAAAGTGTAAAATAAGACTCTGACCTTACACTCTGTACAAAAATCACTTATAATGGATCAGAGATCTCATTTCAAGACCTAGAGCCCTCAAAGTATCAGAGGAAAACAAGAGTAAACACCACTGCACACTGTCGTAGGCAAAGACTTCTTAGATAAGACCCCAGAAGACCAGACAATTAACTTGGAAACGAGACAAATGAAATCGTGTCAAATTAAAATGATTCTGCACAGCAAAAGAAACAACCAATAAAGTAATAAGACAAACTTAATGGGAGGGGATGGGAGAAAATATTTACAAACTAAGTATCTGATGTAGAGTTAACATCCGGAAAATAAAAGTGGTAAGAGCGGATATTGGTATCAGAGAATACTGGAACAAATCTGCCAGGAAAACCGAATGATGTCCATTGGTGCTGTTATTTGGCCTAGTGGTTAAGACATCTAACATGCTCACTTCCTACATCAGATTGCCTGCTTTGATATCTGGCTACGCTCCTGACTTCAGATACTAACGCAGAATCTAGGAGACAGGGGGTAAAGCTAGTTAGGGTTCAGCCATCTGCGTAAGAAGGCTGGCTGAGTCCCTGAGTCCAGGCAGATGAACCAGCAGATAAAGGCGTATTTCATTTTTCCTTCTTTTCTCCTTTCTTTTTCCTTTGATTTCTTTCTCGTCCTTTCCTTCTCTTTCCTCTCCTCACCCCTTCTCTCTCAAATAATTCTTTCAAAGAACAAAACTGGAAAGAACGGAGATTATCTAGTATATACATACATAAAAAAGGACATATAATTCTCAACAACATGAAGGAAAAAAGGAAGATTTTATGCAAAGTGATCTGCAAGGCACAGAAAGATAAATATCATACAATCTCATTTATGTGCAAAATCTAAGTTGAACTGAGTTCATAGAATGGGAGAATACAAGAGATTTGGTTCAGAAATGCGTGAGGGAGATATTTAAAGAATACAAAATTTTATTAAATCTCTAGTATAACATGGTCACGACAGTTAACACTGCAATGTATTCTTGAAGATAATGAGAAAATTTGTTTTCACCTCAAAAATATATAATGTACTGAAAATTTTAACAAGCTCAATGTAGTCATTCACACTATATACATATTTCAAATTCTCATGTCACATGTCATTAGTGTTTATCAATTAAGAATTTTAACAAAAATTATGAATTCCTATGTTGGCATATTTTAAGCCGTATATATTTCAAAATTCAAAACTAAAAAGCAGAAAAATATTTCAGAACTGGATCATAATAAATTGTCACGTCAAAATTGAAGACATGGAACCAGCAATGGGACAAGCCACTGCCTGATATGTCAGCATTCCGTTTCCATTTCAGGTCCCTGCTACTTCATCTGGGTGGGCCAGGTCCTTGTGGCCCTGAATTTTCATGGAGCCCTTGATGATAGTCCAAGCTCCTGGATTTCACTGCTGCCATTTGGGGAGTGAATCAGCAGTTGGAAGACTTCTTCCCCTACCTCTTTCTAACTCAGACTTTCAAATAAATGTCTGAATTTAAAAAAAAATTAAATGAAAACTTTGAAACATGAGTAATATCAGTATTTAGAAGGAAGTTTAAACCTTACACATGTATATTAGAAAAGCAAAAGACTTAAGAATTAATGAGGTAGGCAATTGCAAAGGTCCAGGAAGAGGGTATTTAGCCTTACAGTTAAGAAGTCCTCATTGAGGGGCAGATTTTGTGGCTCAGTAAGTTAAACCATATCTAAGAATGTTCAACTACTGCAAGCAAGTGTCTGAGACAGAGCCTCGACTCCACCATCGGAAAACAGAATTATATTTAGTAATTTTAGCAAATTTGACTGTCACAGTTAATATTTATCAACTGCATGTTTATATTCAGCAATAATCACTTCTAAAAATAACTTGAAAAATCATTTAAAAGTGCAATAAAATAAAAAGTACCAAATAAACGTAACACATGCAAGCTCTTTATATGAAATGTTCATGATTTCATTCAAAAGCACTGCGTAAAAATCCAAAATAACAATTTTACCATACAAACGGTAACACTATAAGGAAAGGGGTGATTGACACAGTCAGGGTGGTTGGATCGCTTGTGGGGGTTAGGAACAGGGTGCGGTCATCAATAACCATGAAGTATTTTCATATGGAAGCAAAGATGAAGACAGCGAGAGATCATCTGTTGACTGCCTAACTGTCCAAGTCCCAGAGCAGTCAAAGCTCAGCCAACCCAAAGGTCTCATCTGTGGGAGACACACTTTCCTGAGCCAACTCTGTTGCCTGCCAGGGTTTGCATTAGCGGTAACCTGGATCGGCACCAAGGACTGATACGGGGGGAGGGGGTGGTACAAGTGTTCTAAGCAGAATCCTAAGTGATAGGCCAAATGTCTGTCCCACATATTTTCTAAGTTGGAGAGTTAGAAAAAGTGAGTAGTCACTTTTTTGATGCTTCAAATGTATTTATGAATCTCAAATTCTCTTGTATACAGATGAAATATTTTAAGGTTTTAAGAATGGGTCTAGACCATCAGGGTCGCTCCGTAGGGCCCCCCGCCAAAAAAAAAAAAAGAAAGGGAAAAAATTAGAATAGATAGACCGAGAACAACAAGGAAAGCTTAGAACCAGACAGAAAATGGTCAGCGTGGACTCACACATACCTTCCTAGGTAGGACACAAAGATTAGTTACTCCTCACTATGGTACTGAAGATTTCTCTGCACACCCCTCCTAAAACTGTTCTGCACCTCAACTGTTGACAAAGGCCTTGTTAGAGTTATAAGCCAGTCTAGACTACCCCAAAATCTGCCAAGTTCAGCAAAATATGCTTTAACACTATAAACTGCTAAATACTAAAATGCAAATGGACAAGAGACAACTGAATAGTACCCTATGGCCATTTTAAGGTGTATAGAAGCCGGTAGTATATAAACTAAAATTGAAAAGTATATTGGTTACTCAATACCATGTCAATTAATTCCATAATGTTGTAAATTGTTCTTGATGTTGTGTTGGGGCTTTTAACTGATTGGGATGATATTCTGCCAGCTCTTCCTTCAAGCCAGAGATGGTCTCCCCAAGAAACCAGTGAATGTATCTGGACAATGAGATGCTGGACTCTAAGATTGGTATATGTTTGCAAAGAAAGAATCTTGACTGAATTTGAACTGTAATACTGCAACAAAGTGGAGGAATCCACCAGGGGGGAGGGCACGGGAAGGGGATGGGGGAATCCCAGAGCCTATGAAACTATGTCACATAATGCAATGTAATTAATAAACAAACAAGCAAAAAAAAAAAAAAAAAAGAATGGGTCTAGAACAACAGTTTCATTAATGTCAAAAGATCTAAAACGGTTTTGTGCCATGCCATACCATAGGGACTCTCAGAGTTTACAGAAATTTGAAATAAATTGTAAACTTTGAGAAATCTTATCTTGAATAATCCTTTCATTTTCAAAGAAAGCGGTAGCAGGCAAAACAGGATGTTGGAGCATTCCTTTCAGGAAACATTTTAATAGTAATCACCTCCAGTTTTTACTTATAATACTCAGCTGTCTATTCACCAAACACAAGGTATAAAAACAGAAAAGTAATAGTAATTTGAACATAAGTAAGTATCTGTTTTTAAAAAACTGCATAAGGTCATACCTACCTCATAGGCCTCATGCGTTGGTATCATGACAAGCAATTTGTTTCTGATGGTTAAAAGAATGCCAAAAGTATGCAAAGAATCACTTTTTTTAAAAAAAAAAAAGATGTTTATTTTTATTTGAAAGGCAGATACACAGAGAGGAGGAGAGACAGACAGAAAGATCTTCCGTCTGATGATTCATTCCCCAAGTGGCTGCAACAGCTGGAGCTGAGCCAATCTGAAGCCAGGAGCCAGGAACTTCTTCCAGGTCTCACACACAGATGCACAGTTCCAAGCCTGTGGGCCGTCCTCAACTGCTTTCCCAGGCCACAAACAGGGAGCTGGATGGGAAGCGGGGCTGCCAGGATTAGAACTAGCACCCATATGGGATCCTGGCACTTTCAGGGTGAGGACTTCAGCCGGTAGGCCACCGCGTGTTTTTTGAGAAGCCAATCATATATGTTAAGTCACAGTTGAATAACATTCTATTCCCCTGCTGATATGCTCGATCAGGTGCCAATGAAAGGCACCAGCAAATAATCTGCAGCTAGATTTATCTGTGTAACAGTTTGTACTCTCCAATATTGCTGGCTGCAGTACCCTTCCAGGAACTTTCAACTTCCCTATCAAGAGGTGGGATTTATTTCTACTCCCACTGGTTGTAAGCATCCTTTCAAACTGCTTCAATGAACAAAATGCAACAGTGAGACTGCCTGACTTCTTAGAATAGGCCATAGAAGATGATAAGGTTCCCTGCCTTTCTCCTTCTTCCTGGTCCTGTGCTGAGTTGGTAGAGAAGTCTGGCTTCTATGAAGACACCAAGTTGGGGAGACTGCAAAGAAACAGAAATGCCTGGAGCTCAGGCTCCTGACAGGAAAGCATCAGGATGAGTCCAGCTGCTGGCATCTGAACCAACCCAGCCCATAATGGGAGAGAAGATCAGCTATTCCTACCAGGCCCTCAGCAAACTGCCGAACTTTGAGACAAATAAAACAGTGGTTTGTTGGAGACATAAATTTTGGAATGGGGTCTGTTACACAGCCTTAGCTATATCTATTGAAAGAACACTGAATCCAAATCCCATTTGCTTAAATGCAGGACACTTACTGTGCATCAAAAATCTCAGGCCCAGGCAAGTTATGAAGCAAGTTTTGGCAAGTTAAAGGAGCCTTCATTTTCCAAGTTTCTCTCTCTGCCTATCTGCTTATTCCCCTCATCTAATTATTTCCTAATGCTCCCTATCCACAGAACAGGAATCTGAACACACGTGATTTCACACAAAGTGTGACAACACTGAAGAATCCTGACTTACCTAAAGACACCTCCCAAGTAATGAAAAAGTGAAGTTGACCAGATTTGCTTCCCTAGAAACTTGGAACAAGAAACAAGGAAAAGAAGCTTTAACTCAGATTCAATCACACTGACAGTGGTAAGAGAAGATCTTAACAAAGAACTAAACTGAAATTTGAGTGTTGAAATACTACGAGAAAATAAAACAAAAATTTGAGCCAAAGTGGAAATTGGAACAAAAAAGATAAGACAAGGGGTGGGGTGGGGTGGGAGCTATCTCAAGGAAATAAAATGATGTCATGGAAATCCGCCAGCCTAGGGTGAAGGCCAGCACAGTCGGAGGGAGGACAACTGTCAGGGCTGACATGTTTCCGTCTGGTGGGAACAAGGATGGAAAATAGGTTCTACAAGACCGACAACTCCTTGCCAAGGCAATCCAACCAAGGCTGCGCAGAATGTGAATGCTATCTGTAGCTCTCCCTTCCCACTAGATCTCTCAAAGGTCTCCCAAAACGAGATGTGGACATGAGAAAAAAAGACCTCAAAAAAAGCAGTCCTCTCCGTGCTGTCCAGGAGGGCAGTCATACACCTCATATTGAAACACAACCAGTGAAGCTAAGGAACTGAATTTTATTTTAAATGTTAATCTTTATTTAGTTTTCTTCAAAGTGAAATTTAAATTTAGAAATGAGCACTGATTCAGCTATTGGCAACTGATATGCTTGTTTGGAACAACCTGGGTATGTGAATTTACTCAAATTGGACCGCAGACTTTAACCTAAAGACAGATTGCAAGATACGCATAAAATATTAGTGTCCAAGATGTGCTGTGTGAATTTCCCAAACCTTAAAAACAGATGCAAAACTTTATTAATAAGAACAAGTTAAATGACATTTTAAGTATAGAGTCAAAATACTTTACTAAATTTAACTTCATCTTTCCTTTTACTTTTTTAACGTGGCTGCTAAAAAGCTTAAAATTACAGGGGAATGAATTTAGCCTAGTGGTTAAGACACCCATGGCTCATGTCAGTTCAGTACCCGACTCCAACTCCTGACTTCACTTTCCTGCTAATGTAGAGCTCAACAAGCAGCAGTGATGGTTACGAGTAACTGAGTTCCTACCTCCCACATGATAAGCCTGGACAGAGTTTAATAGCTGCTTCTGACCCCAACCTAGCTCCTTTCCCGTCATTGCAAAGAGCTGGGATTGCACCAACAGATAGAAACTCACTGTGTGTTTCTCTGTCTACCACTTAAATAAGTGTATAGTCTTTAAAAATAATGCATGAGGCTCTTATCATGTACTGTGTTTTATTTAACTACATTACGTTTTAAAGGATTTATCCAAGCACATGTTTAGGCAGCTTTGTCAAATTCAGACAACAGTCCAAGTTTGACTTGCTCATTAAATTACATTTGTCATTAAACTAAAATTCGACATCTATTTTATAAATCCATAATTGATACAAACATCATGTGATCATTTCTTTAATTTTTTAAGTTTATTCTTTAATTTATTTGAAAAACAGGGAGACGGAGAAAATGTAGTGAAAGCTTCCATCCATTGGTTCATTATCCTAATGCTCATAGGAGCCAGGGCCAGGCCAAGATGAAGCCAGACTCACAGACTGTCATCTGGTCTCTGCAGAGTTAGCAGTGACACAAAATATCTGAGTCCAAACCTCCTACCTCAGAGTTCACATATTTAAAGGACTGGCATGGTGCTGTAGTAGGCAAAACCACTGTGTGTGTCACTGGCAATCCATATGGGTACTGGTTTGATGCCAGTGCCTTGACTTCCAACACAGCTCCCTGTTAATGTGCCTACGAAAACAGCAGAGGATGGCGCCAAGTGTGTAGGGCCCTGAGCCCATGTGGAAGACCTGGAAGAACCTACAGATTCCTGCTTCAGCTTGGTCTAGCTTCAGCCATTGTGGCCATATGAAGAGTGAACCAGCAGATGAAAGAATCTGTCTCCTTCTCTCTCTCTCTCTCTCTAGATGTGGGTATTCCAAGAATTGTCTTAACCACTTCACTGAACACTCACTCCAGAATAGAATCAATTCTGAAGTAAAAGTGACATGACCAAAGAAATTCAGCAAAGGGTCAAACCCTGAAACAAAAACAGAAGGATTTGCGATCTACATTTATTTTTAGAAATAGGATATTATTTCTAAACTTTGCAAGTTGAAAGAAGTAGAATTAATACAATGGTTCTCATTTTCTTGTGGTTGAGTTGACAGTAATTAAGGGGAATTACTAAAAACGGAAGATAACGTTGATTTCCACATTATTTCCAATCTCCTATGTATTCAGTCTTTTTTCTTTTACAACGCCCCCCAGAATGTTTTTGATAGAATTTCCATTCTATCTATTGTTCTCCTAACTCCCGAAAATCTCTGAAAGCAACATAATGACTGTTGTGATAGTTTTCAGTAACAATGAAGTTTCCTGTCAAAAGAAATGCTCTCTCCATTTTCATCACAGGTAAAACAAAAAGCTTTCAGGACCAAGTTCACAAACAAATGAGCTTCTCTGAGACCCCAAAAATGTACCACAAAGGATCAAATAATGAATCAAAATGACAGACGAATTTGAAGGAGTTTTTCCTTTTCAGCTATAGAAAAACATGTTATTTATTTTGCAATTAGTATGAATGATTTGGTCTTTGCTCTAGAACTGCTAAGGGTAGATTCTGGGTGTTACTTAAATAAAGGAGCCAAAAATAAATTGGGAGTTGGTGCTTTTGAAATACACAAGATCCTAGACTAACTGGAGTGGTTGAAAACTAGTCAAATTGTAGCACTCCTCCAATAACCGACTGTAGTCCCTAAAATTCCATATGTCCCACACGGAACAAAACACTTAGATCCTCAGCACAAATAGGGAACCATCCATTTTTTTAGAGTGTAGAATCCAGCACCAGGATTGAAGATTAATGATGTGCAGATTAAGCGTGAAGATTAGAGACTTGCAGTCCTTAAACTACTGAAGCAGAAACATCAGAAACACCTCAATTTGCCTCCTTTATCTTGTAAACAAATGGGGACAAAGTAACAGGTGAGACAATTAAGTATACAATGAAAAATACGGGATATCAAAAAGACGAGAGCTTGCCTTTTTGAAATTTTTGTACAAACATTCCTAAATTACTCATTGCCTCACTCATAAATGGGAGTAACAACTCTCACTTCATGGAAGTTCTGAGAATTATATGAGAGAATATATGAAATTCTTTTAGAAGAGTGCACAGGGAAAGTATTAAAAATATCATCGATTACCTTTAGTGCAAAGCTACTTTATTTGCTCAGAGCTGTGAAGAGACAGTAGTTAAGACAAATTCTAACACAAAGTGAAAAATTAAACACAAGGGCACGATCAGCTGTGTCCACAGTACCTGCCCTGTAATAATGATTGGCCCCAGTTACACATAAAGCATTAACAATTTTGGGGCAACATTCAAGAGAAATTAACCTGAACTTACATTTATTAGTAAATCTGACACATTTCTTGGACATTTATTAGTAAATCTGACACATTCCTTGGGGGATATGGATTTGTAAGGACAATGAGAGGCAACTTACGTGTAGATGATACAAAACACAAACATAACGCAAATGTATAAAACCTCCAAAACTTTGGAGGATTCCCTTCTACAAGTGGGGAAACGATTTTCTATGCAAAGCCTCTGGGAAGATATCATTCACAACTCATAAAGACAATAAAATTAGCATGGTATAGCTCCGCTGTTTCTAGTCCCGCCTATGGTTGCTTAACCAAGGCCAGGCAAATACAGCCCATGGGCCAGATGTTCCCCACGCCTGTATAGTCAGAACCCTGTTAAATTCATACTACTCCCTCCTATAGAAAGGTTTATCATAAACCTAGTGGATAGTTTCAAAATACATTCTCCTTCCTGATCACTTAAGGGACACTGTGGATTTGGGCACTGCTCAAACCTCAAGCACATGCTCATTACTCTGAATAGTAACTAGAACTGTTCAACAGAAAAAGTACCCAAGAACAAGGGCTTCATGGAAATGTTACAAGTAAAGGATACCACAGCTGTAGCAACTGCCTACTTTGCCTTGTGCCAAGGCAAGTGTTAACACTGCTGGGAGAAAGGCAGCCCGTAGCTGACAGGCATTCCGGGTCTGGTTAATGCCAAGTTTGTGTGCCAGAATCATTGCGTTTTTGGTGTTTTGTTTTTAAGATATGTGAGGAAGTTGAGGAAAGGATAGGCAAGGACATGCCACCCAGGCCTCCAGGCAAGGGAAGCTACAGATTGCCTGGAGAAGAGGGTCTAGGAACTTTTGGTAGGCTCATCTGGGGACAAGTCCAACAGGGGAAGAATGACTTGTGGAGTCTTCCACAGACGTAGTCACTGCACTTGCAACTAGGTGAGGGAGCTGAAACAGACTGGTTTAGCATGGAGGAAACCAAAGAGCATCTCTAAGTCAGTCTAGGGCAACTGTCCAAGTGGGAGATCTGGGCTAGGCCAAATAGGTCACCTGTGGCCAAACGGCACACTGGGAGGCAAGCCTGGTTGTGTTAGGCTGCGGTGCCCATCCATGAGTGCTGGGGCACAGGGTGGGTTACATAACGCTGGAGCACAGCACCCACCAGAACATGAAAGAACCAGATCTAGGGACAGATTCTGTTAGAAAGCTGTGGGCATGCTCATGTGGGACTACAGCAATTGCTGGTTTATGTGAACAGCTGGGGATACTGATGGGCCAAGCCAGGCTGGACCACCGGACTCACCTGACAGGATCTCACAGGTACTAGTGCAAGCTGGGGCTGGGAGGATGCTGGATGGGCAGGGCCACGCCGCAGCATCTGTTGGCACACGGACCAGCACTGAAGGCAGATCATGCCAAGAAGAGCCACTGCACCCATTGGCATGTGTGGGATCCAGAGCTAGAAGCAGGCCTAGTAGGGGGGTGGGAGAATCCCCTGGTAGGTGGCAGGCCCTGCTGGGGAGCACAAGAACCAGGGTTGGGAGTGGGCCATGCACAGGCACAGACATACAGCATTCATCAGCATTTGTGTGGGACAAGATGGGCTGGGCTGTGCCTCAGCACCTGCTGGCATGCACGAGAGCCAGGACAGAGTGTATGCCAAACCCAACCTGGTAAGGCTGCAATACTTGCCAGCAAGAGCTCAGACTGCAGATGGAGCATGCCAGACTCGGTTGAAGCAACTGCCCACATGTCCAAGATCCAGGGTTAAAAATAGGCATGGTAGGAGAACTTTGGGGACTCCCTTGCAGGGCTGTAACTCCCGCTGGTAAGTATGACAGCCAGAGTTGGGGAGCACCTGCTAGCACAAATATGACCCAGGGCTGGGAATGGGCCTAAAAGGGAATCTCTGGGACTTTCCTGTTGGGTCTCTACTTCCATGAGTGACTGTGAGAGCTTGGACTGGGGTTGGGCCAGACTGGACTAGGCTGCTGCACGCTTTGGAATGTACAATAGCCATAATGGGTATGGAATGGCCAGGCTGGGCTGCAGTACCAGCAGACAAGTGCTGAGATTAGCTACAATTCATGTAGGGCTTGATCACGGTGCCCCTGGTGGGCATAAGACCCAGACAGCATGCCTGGAGGTGGAACTCTGGGCACCTTGTTGGGATGTACCTTCTGATGGTGAGCACAAGAGCTAGGGATGGGTGTGGGCCAGGCTAGACAAGGCATCAGCATCTGTGAGCATGCATGTGGGCCGGGTGTGAGAACAGGACGGGCCAATAGCTGCACGAGATGTGGGCTGAGCCAGGTTAGGCTCCAGCAGAAGCTGGTACATGGAAAGACCAAGGGTGAGCCTGGTGGGGATTATTGGGGGTTGCCTTGACTAGGCTGAGGCACCCACCCACCAGTGTGCATGGGGACTAGGTCTGTGGTAGACTAGCTTGGCTGGGCTGCAACATCTCTGAATTTGCATGATGTATGGCACTGAGGTGGGACTGACCAAGCAGCTGCAACAGACCAAGCCTGACCCTGAGCTGCCTCAAACACGTAAGAGTCAAGTCTGAGGTAACCCTGGCAAGGTTTGTTGGGGGACTCCCCAACTGAACCACTGGACTCAGATCTCAGCCACAGGGAAAAATCACAGGATATATGTTCCAACTTTGAAGTGCTTGTATCAGGACTGGGCCTCCTCAATTACTGACACCTGTGCAGTGAACAGGGCCCACACAGGCTGCGAGGAAGTCAGCTCATCTAGGCCAGCAGGGGACATTGACTATTACAGACTGGATGGTTCTCCTGGCCAAGCTTTTGGTCTGTGGATGAACTAAGGTGAATGTGGCCAACCAATAGACCTTGGAAAGATTTTCTCAGTCTGGGCGCAACAAAACCAAAAAAGAATAAAGGCCAGACTCTGTTATTCATTGATTTATTTGCTTTTGAGCAGAGTATCACCACAAACAGTTCAGGTCAGCATATTAAAAACAATTCAGTCACCACACTGGATGGTTCCCTGGTATATTTTTTAGAAATGATTTCTTTATTTTTATTGGAAAGGCAGATTTACAGAAAGGAGGAGAGACAGTGTTCTTTCATCCACTAGTTCACACCCCAAGTGGCCACAATAGCTGGAGATGAGCAGCTTTCAGCGGATCTGAAGCTGGGAGAAAGGAACTTGTCCCAGGGCTCTTATGCGGGTGCAGGGTCCCCAAGGCTTTGGGCCATCCTCTGCTGCTTCCTAGGACATAAGCAAGGAGCTGGATGGGAAGTGAAGCAGTCAAGACATGAGCCAGCATCCATTAGGGATGCTGGCACTGTAAGAAAGAGGATGAGCCATTTGAGTCATCGCATGAGGCCCTGTTCCCTGATATCAAGCTCCAACCTCATTTGTTTCACTAATGAACCAACTTCCTTTGATGTTACGCCCTAGTTTTACAGTGAGGTGTTAGCTTCTGAAATGGTCTGCACATACTTAAGTGATTTCCAACATAAAAACCAAAATTAGTACTATTTGATTTAAATGCAGATAAACAAAAATACAAACCTATTTTCTCTTGAATGCACTGGTATCTCACAATTGATACTGAGGGTTCTTAGCAAATATATCAAGTTATGCTGAGCCCATATCTACTCAAAACTTGATTGAATTTGATGATATGGCATGCACCTTGGGCAGGGACCATCTTCAAATTGGAAGGCATTTTACAGACAACTGAGTTCATCACTACATGAAAAATAGTATGAGTTCCCTCACTTATTTATAACATATAAAATATATGTATATGTAATACATTTGTGTGCCTTCAAATAAATACACATGCATAGAAATACCAGAATAATGTATGGTGAGCTTTTAAAACAGTAAAAATCAATAAGATCATGGATAATTTTCTGCTATTTTTTGTCTCTATATGTTCTATTTTTTCTCTTTTCAGAGGTCGGTTAGTCATTATCCTCTATAGACATTATCTCCTTAGTTCTTCCAAGCTTCTCTTTATTTTTTTCCCTTTGTAATCTCTCTTCTACTCCCTTCCAGCTGCCCATTCTTCATGCAATCCTCATCCAAGCACCCTGATGTCTTACCTGATGTATTCTCTGCATGAACTCTTACAAAATGTCTTATCATTCAAATTTTCTATGTAGGTACTCCAACCTGGGGAGGTGTTTCTGTACTGTTTGTTAATGTCAGAGAGGGAGAGAGACAAACACCTTGTATCTACTGTTTCACTCTCCAGATGGCCACAACCACCAATGCGAGGCCAGGTTGAAGCCAGAAGCTAGGAGCCAGGAGTTTGTCTCCACATGGGTTGGACCATCTTCTGCTACTTTTCCTAGGCCATGAGCAAAGAGCTGAACCTGATGTGGAACAACCAGGATATGAATCAGTACTTCTTTGCAGGTTTTACCCACAAAGCTGACCTCTAACTCATATTTTTCTTATTTTCACTTAGTACTATGCTTTGAAAATCTATCCATGTTAGATCTTTTCTAATTGCTGATAGCACATACAACTTTAACTACCTACTTTCTTAATGAAGGACAGATACCCAGGTTATGTCCAATCACCTCCTACCACAAAAACTCTGTGTTAATATTCTATGTCCTATTATGATCACACACACACACACACACACACACACACACACACACACACAGATTTCCATAAACTGTTGATAGTATATCTTTTGGATGAAGGGGCTATAAGCAACCCCAATTTGAACATGCAGTGTCAAATGACCCTTCAAAATGAGATCATCAGTCTATGTTCCTACTAACAACACAAGGATCTCCACAGCCCCAGAAACACTTAGCATATAATAAGATATATTAATTTAACTTGCATTTCTATCATTACCAGTGACTTGGAATATATTCCCCAAGCATGAAGGCATTCCAGTTGAATCATCTATCTACTCAAATCCTTTAAGCAAATTTTCTGCATATAATGATCTCCAGAGGGCCTATCCCTGGGTCAGACCAAGGCACCAACCTAAAGATAAATTGGAATAGGAGTCACCGAGAGCTTGTTTGACATGTATGGCATTACTTCTAGGGGCTTCCATGGACCAAGCCACTGTACCCAGAGGTAACTGGAGGGCAGGCCAAGGCATCCACCTGAGTACAGAAGAGTCAGGGCTTGAGAGAGGACCACAGCAGGCTAGGTCACAGCTCCTGCAGGCACTTAAAGCTGTGTCTGGGCACAGGTTCTGGAAGGGGTTCTTTCGGGTCACCCTGATTAGGCTGCAGCACCAGCTGCTACAAGTGAAGAACGGGGCTAGGAGTAGGCCAGGCTGGGCTAGATCACAGCACCCACCAGCAAAAGCTGGAACTGGAGTAGGAGGCAATAAGAGCAATCCACGCATGAGAACAGATGGCAGTGGAACCAGCTCCTAAAAATCATCGTGGCTTGAGGGAACATCGAGCAAGAGTCTAACAATGCAGGGACAACAACTAATGATGATGCTAAGTGAAATGGAACTGCTTGTTAAGTGTTCCTTAAACACACTTTCTCCTCCCACTCTCACAAGATTATCACTATAAACATGCAATAACTTTATTACCTTTAATGGACAATACAATTATCTGGAATAACGACCTTTGATCAGTGAGAAAGATATGAGGAACTCGCATCCTTCTGACACCTCCCTTCATTTTCACTAGCATGAAGAAGTCTCATTTTACATGCCAATTTCTCAACTTGCTTTTGTAAAGCCACTTCTTTGAGTCTCAGTTTCTCCTCATCAAATAAGGATGATAATGATAACATCTTCCTCAGCAGGGGTAATACTAACAATATTTTCCTCATGAAGCTGTGTTAAAGAACTAAATCATTCCATTAAGGTCATGTAGAATAGTGCCTGGCAACTACTCATTACTCTGGAGGTTGTAGCAGCTGCAGCCATTATTATTATTATTATTATTATTATTATTATTATTATTATTCTGAGGCTGACCCTTGGGATGTAGTGAATGTATGTACTACAGTGACACTGCACTACTTTGTGAACGCCCTTCGATCACATGCTTTTTAAAAATTGTTTTAAGAACTGAAGAATGAATAGCAGTATACAAATGGTTTATACTTTAAATATTATATTTAACTCTACACATTTCTCATGATCTAGGTTTTTCTAAATTGGTTTAAATAAAACCTTAAAGATGTACCTTTTTTTTTCCCCCTAAAATGTCCTTGGATATCTATTCAAGGCCCTCCTTGCTTCTCCATCACCGTATCTGAGGACTTCACTGATTAGATAAAGCAAACTGCTGGAGAGCTAGCTGCTGCGTGAGGACTCTGGTTCTCCTTATCAAGGATTATACTTGGATTATACAAGGACAGAGGAAAAAGGATCCCCATCAAAGAAAAAAAAAAAAAAACAAATCAACTTGTGAGCACTGTGGCCTAAACACAAACAACCCTCATTTTTCTCAATTTTACATAAATTCAATGATGGGGATGGAACTGTGGTTAAGTGGGTTGAACTGCCACCCAAGACACCAGCCAGCATCCTGTCAGGATTGCCAGTGAAGATCCTGACTGCTCTACTTCTGATCCAGCTCCCTGATAATATACCTGGCAAAGCAGCAGATGATGTCCCACAGGCACTGGCCTGGCCCAGACTCACAGTCATTTGGGGATTAAAAGGTAATTAACCCTCTCCACGCCATGCCCGATTCTCTGGTCATTTTCATTTTCAAATAAATCTTTACTTAAAATGAAATCAAATGAAGACAGCAAGCAGGGAAATCACACAGGAAGCACAAATGGTAGAGTTAAGGATAATAGCAGCAGCATGAAGGCTGCCTCCTGGAGTCCTAAATACATGGCCAGAACAGTGAACCACGAAAATTCAATCTACACTACACAGAGGACAGTTACAAATGCTGGAGTTCAAGCACTTGTTCAGTTACACAGCCAATCCTGCATCTGTAGGCCTCGGGCTCCCTTCTGTAAGATGAGGGTTGGAACAAAATACTCTGCCCATCTTTCCTTCAAACACTCAATTCTAGGATGTTATGAATAATTCCCAAATCTAGATTTTAATTTCTAACATGCTTATATTGATAAGACCAAAGCTACACTAGTGATGAAATGCATAATTTTATTATATCAGCCCAGCACCTGTATCAGCAGTGCAAAGCTTATCTCTTTGTAAGTAAAAACAGGTGAGGCTGCAGTTACCACACATGACTAGGAAACAAGCATTCAGCCTGTTGGAAATAGCCAAGTGTGTGTGCTATTTTGGTCATGTTTTTTCTTAGACATGATATTCTTGACATCATAAGTGCAAAGATCTTAAGAGCTACTTCTTTCCATATACGGATATTCTCTTTTTACCAAGGGAACCTAAAAGAGACCAACAAAATGAAGTATCATGCATGCTGTATGCAGGATCTGCTTAGAAACACCCAGTACACGCTGCCAGTCCTAAAACCAATTAATAATATCCCGAGAACAGCTTCAAGATCCAGCACAAAGATGACACAATGACAATAGAACAGGTGCTTGCCCAGGCTGTCAAGTCGGGGAAATAACTGCGGAGAAAATGAACAACATCACGTCACCACGGACTCAATCCCCAAATGGACCAGCTCAGACAGAAGTAGGGTAAGTTGAAATTAGCAGCAGGGTGGGGACATGAATCCATGTACTCTGATATGGGACACACACGTCACAGATAGCAACTCAACATCCACGTCACACATCCACTCCACTGATGAAGCCATTTGGTATATAGCAGATTTTTAAATTAACATTAACTTCTCTTATGGGGCTAGAAGGAGGGTTAATTTTACTTTCTACTTCATAATATTTAACATTATTTGCCAGGTTATATGGCATACAGTAAAAACACATTGAAAACAGTCATTCTCATACGGCTTTTCATTGCTCAGAAGGCCACTGAATTATTCGAAACAAAGATGGTGGGAGACCGCAACTTATCCTCTGAAAATTGACTCAATTCTCCTATAGTGCTTGTCTCAATAACACAAATTTTCTTCAATGAAACTTTTATATTGTTGAGTTCAAATGCAGAGATTTCAAGCTCTCCTTCACCAAAATGAAACATCTTTTAATTCCACAAATCTTCTCATACCAGGGATCAATTTAGGCATGATGCCAAATATGTTTATGGAGTATGTCATCCATTGTAAATAACAGTTACACAAAATTACCCCCAGTAGAAGGAAAGCATATGTATTCATTACCAAGACCAACCAGACAGTTCACTACATGTATACCCATCTATATTTGCTGTCAGAATTCTCATCCAAATAAAAGAACCTTCCTTCTCCAACGCCGTGTAACTCATAAGCTACAAAATTTCGAATGCCCTTTTCACAATCAAATGCATTATACTCCTTATACTACTTATTCTTTCCTTAACCACGTAGCCATATAATGGTATTACCATTTTATTAGATTTTTTGTTTGAATGTATCAATGACCAAGTTATGAATTCCATATACTTCACACAAAGAGACTTACCACCCAGAACCTCAAATGTTCGCAAAATTCAGACTTGCCCTATCTCCAGTGGCCAAAATCAGTAGCTAGAACTCAATCTGATAATCCTGCATGGGTTGCAGAGTTCAATTACTTGTGTTACCACCTGCTGCTTTCCAAAGTGCACATGAGCAGACCAGTACTTGTAACCAGGCACTCCAATATCGGATGCAGGTGTCCCCATTAGTATCTTAACCATTAGACCAAACACCTAATCCTCTGCAAAATTTCTGAGTGCTGTGTAATAATCCCATCTCCCTTATGGCTTTTCTTGCACAATTTCTTGTAAGTGATTTTTAAGAAAACTTACACTGTTTTATTGCAGAACTGTTTATTTCTGCAACTTAAATTCCCCCATTTCTCCCACGAGGTTGTAACGGTCATACTCACTCATTTTCAATTAATAAGCTGAGTTGGTTCCTTAATTTTCCTGCTGAAAAGCTTTACTTTTTATAGCCTTTGAAGGGCACAAATGTCTGCTTAGGAACTATGCAAATAAGATTGGAAGATAAGAAAAAACTGCCTGAACTTGTGTGAGGATCATTACTCACACTTCCAGATGGTACATGATTTTTTTAAATCATTTTAGTATTCTCTTTAAGGTATTGCATATTAGAAAATTGGAAATTCAAACACAGCAGTCAATTTTCCCTTCAAGGCTGCAGTCAATTTTCCCTTCAAAAGCTTGGAATGATTTCAAATCATAAGCACTTTCGCTGAATCCTTGCTTCCACTCCTGAGCAAGCACAGTGATCAATGCTATGCCAACCTATAGGATTCCCACTCCACACATTCAGGTTACATGAATACCTGAGGAAAGGGCCCACATTTCAAGGCAGTGAAATTTGATAGCTGAGAGGAAAAGTGGCTTTAATGAAAACCAACATTTTAATTCCTGCTTCTAAGAAATCAAATTCATCTCTTTGTGAAGCCGGCAAGAAGTGACAGGTAGCACCAGTGCTTATGGGCTTTTACAAGTATTTCACTGAGGAAATACAAGATGGGGGAATAGTGAGGACATGTTAAAACGGATGCAACACCCATTGATTCGTGTGGGAGATAGGGCTGGAAACAGAAATGACCCAGCAATAGCAACCACTAAATATATGCATAAGCTGATTGGGGCAATGGACTCTGCCAGACTCCGTACTGGCAGGCACACAGAGGAAGCAGGCCCGGGATGACCTCAGACGAAGTTTCTTTGAGGATACCTCCAATCGAACTGCTGATTTCAGAACCCCAACCATGAAGAGAAGTGCAGATTCCATAGTCTGACCATGGAGTGCAAGTGTCAAAACTGAACCTCCTCAGAGGCTCAGATGGAACAGCAGACGGCAAATCCAAGTGCACATGGAGGATATGGCAGTCTATGGGAGCCTGCATAGGACACCTAGTACCACACAACAGGATGGAGGACAAAATAAATCAATCAATTGCCCCAGCCATGTGCTGGCAGTGAAAATCTGGGCTAATGGAGACTCTAAGGTAGACTGTGTTAGCTAGTGGATTCTGGAGAGATTTCATCATATTTGGAATGGCAAGACTGGCAGCAATTCAGAACTGTTGGACCATCAAAATCACTTGAACAGGACCCTCAGAGCATGCCCCATATCGGAGACCTGGGATGGGTAGGAGGCTGGATGGGGCTTTTCTCTTTATCTCTCCCTTTACCCCAGATCGAGAAAAAAAAAAATAAAAATAATGTGGAAACAATTGTCTTATCCACTTTCCTGTAGCCCTTGTCCCTTTGTGCCCTAACCAACTATGTAAAGATTATCAAAAATAAAACAATTTTTTAAAAATGGATGGAGGATTAGCCAAGGAGAAGCAGAGAAGGTGTGATCCCAGGACACAAGCAGAGGACAGGCCGACAGCAGAGGGACCCCTGGAGACCCTGGACAGGAAAAAGCAGCAGAGACAGAGGAGAAGCGCTGCAGTGAACAGCTACCCCGGGAGCGATCGGAGCACAATTAGCGACCAGGAAAGAACAGGAGATCAACAGAAACTCAGGAGGAGAACCCAGCCACAAGAATGCAGGTTCTGCTGCTCCATTAATCCAATCACAAATAGAAGTAGAATGGCAGAGCCCAAGCAGTCAGGTGTAGGAACAGGGTGAATTTCAAGGAAGAGAGCCACCAGTATCACATTGGCTGCCATTTTGACTTCCATGGCAAAGACTACACTGCAGGGCTTCATTAGATGCCGGAGTCCAGCTCCAGCCGAGGTTCGGAACTCGGGAAGGGTGCGTGGATGAGGCGTGAAGAGAGAAAGAAGGAGACGGACCACCAGATTCCTTGATCGTAGTGGACAAAACGAGAAAGCTGCCCGCTTTATTTATACAGAAGCAGTACAAAGTTTTTTCTTAGGGGCATATTGACACAGCTTCAGGGGGGCACAATTTACAACTTCCTGAGGAAGGATTGAGGAAGGATTCCACATTCCTTGCTTATCTTGGCTTGCCAGTCTTCATCTGCTCTCCTCAGGTCTGGGCTATAACCTAGGCGCCATCTGTATCAACCAGACCCCTATCTTGTATGAGTTAAAAGGACTGGGGCCTTGTTCTATGGGGATCAGGATTATTGACATTAGTTGGCCATAGGTCTGTAAGCTCACAGTTTGTTAACCAAACAAGTAAAGCAAGGGTAAAAACGGCGGAAAGAATTGCAGTTAGCAATGAGCTAAGTTACTCTATTTGAGTTTCAACTCTACAATGGATGAGCGAGTGTTTCCAAAGACAATTCTACAAATTGTTTCAGTATTAGGCAAGGCATTATCCATTCCAACGTTGCAACCAAGAGTTTTTCAGTAGACAACACATCTTATGCAGTAATACACTCCTAATACAATTCTTGTTCTACAACTTATCTATCACTAAATGGGAGAAATACATCAAAAGAGAAAAAACATGAAGATCTAAAACAAAAAGTTATAAACATTACATTCCTCTACAACTGCAGGCTCTACAACTTCATAAGTGATCAAACAATAATCAAAAATATCTCTTTATGATGTTAGTGAAATCACCCTATATTTCCTTTAGCTAAAAATTTATGAAAACAACTAAAACAGCTACATTTTCTATATTCTAAAGAATTGCAAGGACAGGCTAACCTTTAAGACCACAGTAACTATATTTTTTGCCTTAGCAGGATAGGCTTCAGGGTTACAGTAGCTATATTCTTCGTCATAGCAGTATGGCCTTTAGGGTCATAGTAACTATATTCTTTGTCATAGCAGAATGACCTTTAGGGTCACAGTAACAGGATAACTTTTAGAGTTCCTCTTATCAAGCCATTCCCCAGAAAGCATGCTAAATATCTGGGCCAGATTTTATGGCAATGGGTAAACAGCACAGGCTTAATTATACTCCTGTGTGTAGTTAAAGGCCCACTCACCAGGACATCCTCAGTAACATTAACTCTTAAGCTCACATTGGTTGTAAAAGCCATCTCACAGGGGCAGACAATGCCTCAATAGATTACATAGTGGGGTGGTTGAGTGCCCATGCGAAGGGGGGTGAAAACTGCGTCAAGGTGGTCAGAGATGAATCCACTTAGCCCTGCTAAGCAGCTGATAGCTCCCCGGGCCCTGCCAGTCAGGGAGCTGTTCTCTTCACACCTTCGTGTTATACACACCTACTGCATGGCCTGCATCAATTAGACAAACATGAAGCAGTGACTACCCCATTACACAGAACAAACACTGTAAGGACTAATAGAGATTTTTTTTGCATGTCCTGATTTTTGTCCTAATTGAGTTGTTTAAGGATAAATTACTTTTGGTTTAAAATATTTTTCATCTTGTTTATTTATTTGCATGTCTTAAGAATTCACAGAACCTCAACCAAAACCTTGACATGTTAGAGTCTCCTATTTCACATTTACTATATTCTACGCTGTACAAGCAATAGGCTAGTTACTCTTTCAGACGGACTCAGTGCAGAACCGTGTGTATTCTCCCAACCTGATGGCTCACACCCTTCCTGAGACAGCCTGTCCAAGTCAAAGCATGGCTGCAGTAGTTGGTAAGGATGCTGTTAGTTTTTTAAAGATTTATTTATTTAGTTTGAGTTGTTTGAATGTTCTCCATACTGATTTCCATAGAGGCTGTACCAGCCTGCAGCCCCACCAGCAGCGGAGTAGGGTTCCCTTTTCCCTGCAACCTCGCCAACAAGTGTTGTTGGTGCTGTTATTCATGTGGGCCAGTCTTACTGGCGTTAGGTGGTACCTCATTGATGTTTTAATTTGGATTTCCCTTATTGCCAGGGAACTTGAGCATTTTTTCATATGTTTATTTGCCATTTGGGTTTGTACCTTTGTGAAGTGTCTGCCCATTTCCCGTGCCTATTTCTTGAGTGGCTTGTTTGTTTTGACATTTTGGTTGTTTGTAGCTCTTTGTATATTCTGGAGATTAGCCCTCTATCACCTATGTAGTGCACAAAGATCTTCTCCCATTCGGTGGGTTGCTTTTTTACTTTGTTGATTATGTCCCTTGCTGTACAAAAGCTTCTTAGTTTGATGAGGTCCCATTTGTTTATTCTGGTCTTGGAGACTTTTCCAGGAAAAAAAAAGGGGGCAGAGGCAGCTTTCAAAAAAAATGCTAATATGTACCTAGAAGATTATGCATGTCAAGGAAATACCACAAATGATATAGATCAACTGAAGTAATGCCAATAGGTCAACTATGCTTCCGTTGCGTGCAGGTGTAACTTCATATAACAAGCTGTGTAGGCAGTGCTACCACACTAAAATATCCAATCAACAGTTGTATAACTGAGTATGTACTGGAAACTTCAAAATAACAGCCTTGGTTTTTCGCACTTCTTTGAGATTCCCACATTTCTGATTATCTGAGAATACAAGCTTGGGTCCAAAACTCGGAGACGACAATTTTAGCCTCTTTACTCACAAGGATGTGAACCCTGGGGATGTCGTAAAAGGTCCAGTACTAAAATGACAAAAGGCTGAGAAAAGGAGGGCCCCAGTCATCACACAAAGGGTTTTCGAGGCCCACGGACTCCACATCTGTATCAATTACAAGCATTGTGTAAAGATTATTCACCTCTACTATATTATAAATTCAATAAAGGAAGAATATCCCACAACATTGTCCACAAAGATCAACTGAAGGCTGACAAACTGACTTGCTTACCTTTAAAAAGACCCTGTAACCACCACCCTAAAGGGCAAAGCCTTTTTGTACATTTGCTTCTGGGGTACACAAATGCTCTAACAGAAAGGAGGACTGATTGTAGTCTTATGAGTTCAAGTCACATTGAGGTCTATGACAGAGGAAATACAGGACACTTTAAAAAGTTTTTACGATCAAACGTTCAGATTCTAGCACAATGGTCTTTGAAGAATGTATACTGATCAGTTTATCCCTTTTCACAGAGAAGAAAGTCAATCAAACTTTGTGTAACAATGACGTGTTCCCAAGTTCCTCATCCCCTGATCAGTGAAAGCAAGGCTAAAAGAAGTTTCTAAAAAGTAGCCCAGAAATCTCAGCTGATACACAGCAAATGTTATCTACCTATCAGCAATTTTCCTAAAATTTCTTACCATGAATATGTGAGAGATATTATAACTTATAAAATCATTTTTATGAATCCTAAGATTATACTATATAGGATCACTTATGAATCATTTGATTTCAAAATAACAGCAATAATGACTACCAACATCTATTTAAGGCACGCCGTGTGTCATACAGTTCTAGGTGTTTTTCATGTACCACCTCAAAATTGCAATCTGTCCATGTTGCAGAGAAAACTGAGGATCTAACTGCTCTAACGGCTGGGGAAAGAAGCGGTATCCACAGGTAATTCAGGCACTGTGACTCTAGATTCCACGTTTTAACAGCTAGGCTATCTACGCCTCCTATCAGAGGATACTCGCAGGACTTAGAAGTCAACATGAAATGCTGCACTGGTTACGGAATGTCTAGAATAGATTCTAAAAGAACAAGCTATCTATACCAGGAGACTTACACTCAGTAGCTGTGCTCATTAGCAGGGTCAGTCATCTGGAGATGATGCAACTTTCCTAACCTATGCTCTTTGTAAAGACATTTTATCATTTTAATTATAACTACTGGGAAAATTTACTGTTGTCATATTCTAACAACATCATCAAATGTGTCTTCGAATGAGGACATATGGTACTGTACTTGCAATTTCCACTACTCGCTGAGGAAACAAACCCAAGTTTATTTATACAATCCTTTCTCAGGATCGCACCTGATTCCCCCCTCAGTTTTATTGTTGTTTAGTGCCGCTTTGAGTCTGTTGTCTATGAATTACCAGATTTGATCTTGATAGGCTATATTGTACTTTCTCCTCACTCTTTTTATGGTCCTGAAAGATTTCCCTGCACTCCCTCCCCATTACCGGTTAACATAGCGTATTGAGGGTATAGTAGGTTTTACAGTTTTTCGATGTAGATCTTAAGTATTCTGACATTAATTGTTGGTTTATAGATTATATCGCATTATCTTATTGCATTGGATATAGGTTGTTAGAGATTGCACTAATACTACAATATACAGGTACTATCTTCCAAGTTGTCATCTTTTCATCTCAGATTAAGGCAAACATGTGGTATTTAACCTTTTGGGATTGGTTCATTTCTCTTAGCATGATGGATTCCAGTTGGGCCCATTTGACCACAAAGAACTGCATTTCGTTTTTTTTAATAGCTGAGTAGTATTCCATAGAGTAGATGAACCATAGCTTTCTTATCCAGTCTTCTATTGATGGGCATTTTGGCTGCTTCCATGTTTTTGCGATTGTAGATTGTGCTGCTATGAACATAGGCGTGCATGTTGGTTTCTTGTGTAGGAGATGTTTTGGATATATTCCTAGGAGTGCTATTGCTGGATCATATGGTATGTTGATTTTCAGTTGTTTGAGTATTCGCCAAACTGATTCCCATAGAGGCTGCACGTTTAATGTCGACAAATGTCTTGTTAGAGTTACAAACCAGTCTAGATTATCCTAAAATCTGCCAAGATCAGCAAAATTATACTTCAACACAACAAATGGCTAAATATGAAAATGAAATAGACACGAGACAGCTGAATGGTACCTTATAGCCATTTTAAGGTATATAGCAGCCGGTCCAGTCCTGTATATAAACTAAAATTGAAATGTCAATGAGCTAATCAGAGGTTGTGGTTAGGACTTGCTTTTTTTTTTTTTTTTTTTTTTTTAACATACTGGTTACTCAAAACCATGTCAATTCCATAATATTGCAAACTGCTGTTGATGTTATATTGGGACTCTTAATTGACTGGGATGATATTTTACCAGCTCTAACTTCAGACCAGAAATGGTCTCCCCAAAAAACTGTTCAACCCATCTGGACAATAAGTAGCTGGACTCTATGCTTGGTATATGTTTGCAAGGAAAGAATCTTGATTGAATTTGAACTGTTATACTGCATCAAGGTGGAGGAATCCACCAGGGGGAGGGGAGGGAGAGGGGTGGGGGCATTCCCAGAGCCTATGAAACTGTCACATAATGCAAAATAATTAATAAAAAAAAAAATAAATAAATTAGTTTTTTTTTTTAGAAAAAAAAAACACAATACTTTCTCACAGATGCTAGGGAATCATTGGCTTCACAGTCTAACCTAGGGAATACATTAAGGAAACAAATTATAAGTAAACACTTTATCAAGGAAAGCATGTGGTGCTTCGTGACACACAGGATTAGCAGCTAGGGAAAAGCTATGGAAGAAAATACTTGAAGGCTTTCAGGGCAAAGTTGCGATAATAGAGTTGAATTAGGATCTCAGAGCAATCAGCAAAGCAGAACATCAGAGGAAAATCAGGCCTGTAACCACTAACATCCACCGACAACTATTGAATTAACAAATACACAATATCCCTCCGGAAGACAAGCTCACTCACAACTATGCCAGGCTAAAGGGATTTCTGAAGGCTTGACAGACTATGCTTCCCCTAGCTGATGGATATGCTTGCCTGGATTCATTTACACTGGCTCCCAAACTGTTTATGTTGCTTGTGCTTGGCATGATAATAATGTAATATAATTATATATTTATAACTAGTGAATATGAATGAGAACCAAAAGAGCCACTGTTTCTATAAAAATTAGGTTGAATAGGGCCCGGCGGCGTGGCCTAGTGGCTTAAGTCCTGGCCTTGAACGCCCCGGGATCCCATATGGGCGCCAGTTCCAATCCCGGCAGCTCCACTTCCCATCCAGCTTCCTGCTTGTGACCTGGGAAAGCAGTCGAGGACGGCCCAATGCATTGGGACCCTGCACCCGCGTGGGAGACCCAGAAGAGGTTCCTGGTTCCCGGCTTCGGATCGGCGCACACCAGCCCATTGCGGCTCACTTGGGGAGTGAATCATCGGATGGAAGATCTTCCTCTCTGTCTCTCCTCGTCTCTGTATATCCGGCTTTCCAATAATAATAAATCTTTAAAAAAAAAAATTAGGTTGAATACTTTAGGCTCAATAGGACTAGCTGTTCCTCCAAAAGATGCTGACAAATTAGGAGTGATACAACTACACAGGACTGGAAGACAAACTGGAACAACTGGAGAAAACAGGTATACTAACAGAAACAATAGTTCTCTTCCATGCAGACGTTAATCTCCTGTTTCGGGACTACTTTTGTTCAAGATCAACTGAGTTTTGCTGCCCTGGTTTTTTTCTGCTGTTTTTTTTTTTTTTTTTCAGATTTATTTATTTTTATTGCAAAGTCAGATATACAGAGAGGAGGAGAGACAGAGAGGAAGATGTTCGGTCCATTGATTCACTCCCCAAGTGACCACAACGGCCAGTGCTGTGCTGATCCGAAACCAGGAGCCAGGAACTTCTGCCAGGTCTCCCACAAGGTGCAGGATCCCAAAGCTTTGCGCCGTCCTCATCTGCTTTCACGGGCCACAAGCAGGGAGCTGGATGGGAACTGGCACCCATATGGGATCCCGGCATGTTCAGGGCGAGGATTTCAGCTGTTAGGCCACCTAAGGGTGCTGGACCCTTAAAACAAATTTTTTTTTTTTTATAAATAGATACTTTTAACAAGGATTGCTTTTCTTTTTTTTTTTTTTTTTTTTTTTTTTTAAGATTTTATTGTTATTGGAAAGCCGGATATACAGAGAGGAGGAGAGACAGACAGGAAGATCTTCTGTCCAATGATTCACTCCCCAAGTGAGCCGCAACGGGCCAATGCGCGCCAATCCGATGCTGGGAACCAGGAACCTCTTCCGGGTCTTCCACACGGGTGCAGGGTCCCAAAGCTTTGGGCCGTCCTCGACTGCTTTCCCAGGCCACAAGCAGGAAGCTGGATGGGAAGTGGAGCTGCCGGGATTAGAACCGGCGCCCATATGGGATCCCAGGGCTTTCAAGGCGAGGACTTTAGCCGCTAGGCCACGCAGCCGGGCCCAAAACAAATTCTTAAGGAACAGAGAAACAGAGAGAGATTCCCTGCCCGCTGGTTTACTTCCCAGATGTTCACCAACAGTCAGACTTTGGGAACTCAGGTGTGAGTTTTCAGATGTGTGACAGGTACTCAACTGCTTGAGCCATCCTACTATCTGCTGCTTCCCCAGGTACACACTAGCAGGAAGTTGGACTAGGAAACAGAGCCAGGATTCAAACCCAAGTATTTTAACATGGGATGGAAGGGTGCTCCAGGAGACATCTTAACCACTGCACCAAATGATCATCTCTGTATTTTTTTTTTGTATTTATTTTAACCAGCTTTCTTCATTTTAAATGTTCTACTATTTTTAACTCCGGTTCAGAGGTGTGTCTGATCTAATTCTAAGGGCTAGAAGCCCAGATTACAGGTGGTCACAGATACACAGATAAAGCTGTAGAGGTTGTGAGTATTCCACCTCCCAGGAGCTCTGCACAACTAATAGGACAGGTGGACTCTGTGAAGAATGCTTATAAGACTAGAAGTTATTGAAACAAACGTATGAAGAAACGATGAATCCTTAAAGATGGGGTGATGATGGAGTAAATGCCTAACAGGTAAACCGTAAGACAATGGATGGTCTCACTGAACTCTTCTAGGAGACCATCTGACAATATGTTTTGGAAGTTCTTCCTTGGAACTATAGATAACTTCCATCGAGCTATTCCATTTTCAGTACTCTCCATAATAAGGAAACCAGAATATTTCACACACGCTTTATATACAAACTTCATTTCCTATATAATATAAGAGCAGAAACTCATAGACAAACTTAAATTACCAGAAATAGGGCACAGAGCTATTGTAGCTCCTTTAAATAAAGGAATTTTATATGTATACGTAATACATAATCTCAATTTTAAAAATCAAAATTACAGAGACAGCTGGATATTCAGATAAAAGAGAAGCAAATATATAATATTTAGTGTGCAGGGCTATTCAGAATTACCATAGGTTATGATTACATTAGCAATTATCTATATCATTTCAGATTATGGGTTATTTTCTTTACTGTGCTCAACAATATTCAAAAGTTGATACCTAACTTTTGTAATCAGGTGAAAAAAGAGAGAAAAGAGCTGCTTCCAGGATTCAGGCTTGACAGTGGAATCAAAGCCTCACTTATTTTAACTTAGCAAGAATACTCGTTAACGGATCCAAAACCAATCCTAACTTTTCACCACAATATTGGTGTAAATCATGTATCCTATCAGTATGTAGAGGATGAATAATTCTCACTTTTTTAAACATATCCTTACAAATCAGCCTTCTTATTCCTTGGCTTACTCAGCCTATCTCAAATTGAATCAAACTACAGGAATCCAAATATTTCGCATTTCACTGCTGGTTTTCTATAAAATGACAGAAAAACATGTCGCAGCATCCATATATAAGTAACAGATATAAAAAAAAGATATATACCTCTTTACTAATAAATCCAGTGTAGAAAACTAAAACTGAATCACATTCCTATCACTATTAACCAAACCACAAATAATTTCTATATAATTTTAAACTCTAACTAGTACCCCAGCTGTAGGCAATGACCTAAGTTGCCTTATACCTAGGAAAGAAGAGTTGCTGGCCAAAAAAAAAGCAGCCAGTAGCTGGCAGGGCATTTCTAGGCCCACTTAATGCAACATCAGCATTAACTATACCAATACACCGTCATAGCTGCTTATTAATATTCATTCTCACTCTTCCTCTCTCTCTCTCTCTCTCTCACGCGCGCACTTGCTCAAGGTCAAGTGGGAAAAAGTGGGAGGCAAGGACAAACAGTTGCGAATCGCCTGAGGAAAGGAATCTGGGGATGCATTGGAGTGGGAGCCACGCACATCATGATTGACAGGACAGAAATCACTTCCGGGGTCTTTCACAGACTGGAGCACTGCACCAGTAGGTAGGCGAGAATGCTGAGATAGAGTGGTTTAGAGGGGAAAACTGGAGGGCACATCTGGGTCATTCCAAGGCACCTGCCCACATGGGAGACCTGGGCTGAGCTAACCAGCATCATCCACTGCCTGCTAGTGCACTCAAAGGCTGGGTCTGGGGAAGGAAGGTGGAGGGGCATGCCTGGATGGACTAGGATGTAGTAGCCACATCTGAGTGTCAGGGCATCAACCATCAGCATGTGTGTGGGCTGAGTCTGGGGGCAGGTCAGACTGAGTGAGGTCCCAGCACCTGCTGCAGCTCATGCAAGCCAGAATGGGTGTGGGATGGGCCAGGCTAGGGTGCAGCACCAGCCAGCTCACTTGAAAGCCAGATCTGTAGGAGGGCCAGGCTGATCTAGGCTGTAGCATCCATCAGTGAGCACCGGAAAATGAGTGTGGGCCAGTCAGGCTAGGCCTCAGTATACACCTGTGAGAACCAGGACTTGGAGAATGCCCATGTCAGGCTGCACCACACCACCTGACAGAACTCGCAAGATCCAGTACAGGGAGTAAGTCCTGTAGGAAAACTAGGGAAATATCCAGGCTAGGCCACAGCCTTAGCCTGGCATTACTGCAGTACCTATTGGCATATGTGTGAGCCAGGGTTGGGAGCTGGTCAGGATAAGTCCACAGCACACACTGGCATGAGTAAAAGCCAGAACAGGGTGCAAACTTGGCCAAGTTGGACTGCAACATCCACCAGTTCACATGAGGATTGGTGCTAGGCCAGGCTGTGGCACTCACCAGTGAGGGCTAGAACAGGAAGCAGGCTGGGCTGAGCCAGGCTGTAGCACTTGGTGCAAAAGCCAAGACTGGAGATGAGCCACCTCAAACTGGTTCAAGGCACATGCTGCATGCACAAGACGCAGGGCTGAAGTAGATCCGATAAAGGAACTTTGAGGACTCCTTTGCTGGGCTACTACTTCCACTGGTGAGTGTGAGAGCTGGGACTGAGGTTGGGCCAGACTGGGCTTGGCAGCCAGACCTGTTGCAGCACATGAGTGCCGTGATGGGTGTGGGCCAGCCAGGCTAAGCCACAGCACCAGCTGGCAGATGCCAGGACTGCTTGTCAGGTTTGATCACAGTACCCCCTGGCAGGCACAAGATCCTAGGCTGGAAGCATTCCTAGTAAGGGAACTGTGGGCAATCCCTTGCTAGACTGTATCTACCAATGATGAACAAGAGAACCAGGGCTAGAGGCAGGTCACCCTGGAAAGGATGGGGGCACCTGTCAGCATAGATGAGGACTGGGTCTGGGGGTGGGATGGGTTAAGTTAACCCACAGCACCCATGTGTTGGGTACAAGAGCTAGACGGGATATGGCTGGGCCAGACTCAGCCGTGTAGAAGCAGGAGTGCACAAAAACCAGGGCTGAGGGTGGCCCTGGTGGGGGGTTACTGGGGTTGTCCCAACTAAGCCATGGTACCCACTGGTATAAGTACGGCTGGCTAGGCTGTGCCACAGCATTCATTGCTTCATGTGAAATATGCAGCTGAGGTAGAAATGACTAGGAAGCTGTATCCAAAAGTATGCGCGTTAGCTGATGCACTGACGGGCCACATCTGACCCTGCACTGACTGGTACACACAAGAGATCAGGGTCTAACATCACCCAAGATGAGGTTTCTTTGGGGTCTCCCTAACTGGACCACTGGACTCAGACCCTGACCACAGGGAAAATCACACCATGTGTGGGTCAGACCTAGGGGTGCATGTAACAGGACTGGACTCCTCAGTTGCTGATGCTTGTCAGTGGGCAGGATGCCCAGATGCACAGAGGGAACATGACAGCCAGCTCATCTAGGCCAACGGGGAACATCACTTAGAGGTCAGAAGATGGAAAGCAAAACATTTTGGCCAATTCTCCCGGCCAAGCTAGTAACATCTTCCTGGGTCTGTGGACGCATCAAGGGAAACCTTTGTCCTACCCACCTTCTTCCATGCCTGACCCTCCTCACCATAATCAAAAGCCCACAGGAGTGTGCATCCCTCTCAACTATTGTAAACAATATTAAAAATAAAACAAAAATGTCAAAATAAATAAAATACAGAAAAATTAAAGTAGAGTAACCAATAGATATTAAGTATCACTGGCCATTTTTAAAATAATCTCGGCACCATCTGCATAGATGATTAGATAGACAAAAATCTGCATAGACAGACAAAAATCGGGCAAAAAAGGAGATGAAAGATTACTTTGTATTCATCATATGGAATAAAAAAAATCTATAAGGTGATTCCATAAATATTATTAAGTTCATTAACAACAAAGAAATTACAATGTCTTTCCTAGGTGAAACTCAAGCTCTATGAAGTCTAATCAGCGTTCTAATTGTATCCTATTAAAGACCACCAGTGTTATTCTTGAAGTTTCATCAAAAATTTTAGGTTGCCAAGGTGAGGGCCTTGAACAATGCAAAGAGTCTATAACAGAAAAGCAACTCAAGGACTTGGTAAGAGTAGGACGCTGGGTCACCGGCAGCAGCTCCTTCGAGTGTGCACCTGCAGCCCACAGCAAATGCCTTTGGGAAGGATCATAGGAAAAATACGAAGAAATTAAGCAGTGATTATGTTTTCACCATCAGAAATTAAAACCATAAAAATTACTTTTTTCACTTTCTTTCTGCTTCTCAAACCTCAAATGTGCTTGGAATGTACTGATCAACAAACGTCATTTTTCAGATTATTTTATTTGACTAAGACACTTGATTACTCGAATACCTAACATCCTAAGTGCAGAGCTATGGGCCCGGGGTGACTGCTGTTTTAAACACACTGCATTCTGAAGACAGATCAAAATTTGCCATCTGCTCTCACAATGACTTACCACCATGGCATCTACACAGCTTCCACATATCTACAATGACCAGTTTAACTAAGGTTTAAACATTGTCAATTCCCAACTACGCATAGTGGATCCAAAACGCAGAAAGACAGCTAGCAAAAAAATGAAGAAAATTAGTATACTGATGCAGACAATAGCTCTCTTCCGTGCCGACGTCTAAGTATCTCCTGTTTCAGGAATATTTGCTCAACATCACCTGAGTTGTGCCCTGGTTTCTTAGTTACCATACTTCCATATTGTCATCACAAGTGAATTATTCCATGTTAGTTTACTCACAAAACTCTTCTGGGGATTACATCTGCCAAATACTCGCATCATCCACAGGAAAAGGCAGTGACTACATTAAATAAGACAGCAAACAATCATAAAACAAGACAGCCTTCAGAATTTGCCTCTTTGCCATCTGTCATCTGTTACTACACACTACATGATAAGCACACACCGAGTGGTAGGCAAGGAAGAGCCACTTAACCCCAAGACAAGAGAGAAAACCTGTGCTACTCACAATAGAGCTTTCCTGGGTACCAAGAGTCTCCTTGTGTCATTGAAAACTATCAACCCCAAGACACAGCAGCACATGTAATGGACCCTCAATGACCTACCCCGATAGGGGAAGACCGTGTGCAGACATGAGTCTTCTCCGGGAGAACTACAGCCCATCCTCCTCCCTGGGCAGACCTTACAGACTCACGGCCAAAAAAATCCAGCGCTGCAGCTGAATGAGCTGCAAAGAGAGCAAAGAGATGGCAGCTGGATGTCAACTTTCTGCAATGATTAAGTGTTCTGTGGAGGATGTTTTGTTCTACCCAGAATTAAAGCCATACGTGAAACTTGACAAACTTTCTGTGCCAGCAGAGTAGCCATCACCTTCGGACGAATCAGTGGCCCTGGCCACAGGCACCCGCACATTGCATAACCCTCAAGTGGATAATCTGAAAATACACTTGTACCTTTAAATGTGCCTTAAAACACACACTTATTAAACAGAAATACATCAAACTATCAGCTGCTAATACCCTCTTCATTAACTAATCAGAAATGAACAATTTAGTAATCTGGAAAGAGCCTAAGGGAATGAAGAGAAAAGAGAAATGTATTTAGGCAGTGAGTATCTACTACCAAATGGAACTATAAATTAACTAATTCACTTATTCAATCACTAACTCTCTTCCTTATTCATCTGTTCAACAAGCATTAACAGGCACTGAAACAATAATTCTGTCTTCAAGAGGGACTGTAATCCAATGGAAGGAATGTCTTGTAACTACAAAGGATGAAGTAATGAATACCAAGAATTTAAAAAATTAGGGCTAGTGTTGCAGCACAGTACGATAAACTACTGATTGCAATACCAACATTTTGTTGGAAACACCAGTTCTAGTCCCAAAAGCTCCACTTCTGATCCAGCTCCCTGCTAACGTGCCTGAGAAAACAGCAGAGGACAGCCCAAGTATCTGGGCCACTGTCACTCATACAGGACAGCAGGACGGAGTTCCATGCTCCTGGCTTTGGTCAAGCCCAGCCATGGCTGTTGAGGCCATTTAAAGAATGAACTAGAGGACAGATGATGGATTTCTCCCTCCCTTCAACCTTTCATATTTCTCTTCTTTCCCTCGCTTCTCTGTTATTCTATCTTTCCAATATATAAACACTTTTAAAGGATTATTAAAGATAAGAGGCCAGCACTGTAGGTTAAACCATCACCTGTCGCTTTCATATACTACATGGGTGCAGTTCAAAACTCAGCCACTCCACTTTCACTCTTGCTCCCTGTTAATGGCCCGGTGAAGCAGAGGAGGATGGCCCAAGTGCTCACACTCCTTTATCTAGACGGGAGATCCAAAGGAGTCGTCAGGTTTCTGGGCTTCGAACCAGCCCAGCGCTGGCTATTGTGGCCACTTGGAAAGTGAACTGCCAAATGCAAGATCTCTCTCCGTAACTCTTCCTCGCAAGTAGAAATAAATAAATCTTTTTGAAAAATATTAGAGGGCACGCCGCCGTGGCCTAGCAGCTAAAGTCCTCGCCTTAAACACGCCGGGATCCCATATGGGCACCGGTTCTAGCCCCGGCAGCCCTGCTTCCCATCCAGCTCCCTGCTTGTGGCCTGGGAAAGCAGTTGAGGATGGCCCAAGGCCTTAGGACCCTGCACCTGTGTGGGAAACCTGGAGGAAGTTCCTGGCTCCTGGCTTCAGATTGGCGCAGCACCGGCCTTTGCAGTCACTTGGGGAGTGAAACATCGGATGGAAGATCTTCCTCTCTGTCTCTCCTCCTGTCTGTATATTTGAATTTGCAGTCAAAATAAATCTTTAAAAAAGAGAGAGAAAAAGAAAAATGGTAGAAACAGGTAAGTGCTGAGAATCTAGGAGACTGAAGAGATTGAGGCTACAGGACAAGTCACTGCGCTTTTACAGAGAACGCATTTAATCTGTGTCTGGATGGAAGCCCAAAACTCAAATATGGCCAGTGCAGGAGACGGCTGAGGATACTTCAAGGCTAAAGCTGCTCATGTACATTCAGAAGGGGCCAGGCCAGCAGGAGGCAAGGAATCTCCTAGGTGACAGAAATCGGGTAAGTAAAACCAGGAGAAGAAAGGATGAGGTTTACAGAACCAGAACGAGAAGCAGGAATCTTCACTGCTAAAGCAGCGTATTTCCTTCATGGTGTGCCTAGGACCAGTTCTAAATTTATATTGGTGCAATGCCTTACTCTTCCAAAAGTATAATTTTAGGCGTTACAAATGATCTAGATACAGAAGGAACAGAAAGGGAGCTGATATGTTACTCAAGACAACAGAGCAAGTAAGAGGTTAACGGGAGACTAAAGTGGAGTCCTCCTGGAATGAATCAATCTAGCAACCTTTTCACTTACACCAGGTGTTACGAATCTGATCAACAGGTGTCTGATCATCAGAGGTGCACACACACACACACACACACACACACTGAACACAGGAGGAAGGTGAAACAGACAGAATGACTGACAGTGAGGTTTACCAGAGGGCCATGGACTACAAAGGACTAAAACTACACAGAAGCCTATTTTCACATCATGTGAGAAGTCACATTTGCAAACAATGACTAAAATGGAAACTTACACTAAAATACATGCTGGTCTATGAGCTACAATGACTCTACTTACTTAAGACATCAACTACCTTTAACTATAATAGTTAGGGTTACAAAATCAGATGACATTCCTTGAGTAGGATAAAATGGAATCTGCAGAAAAAAACCCAAGTATCACTGAGACATCACTTCAGTTTTCAGTATAAAAGCAAATCTATCAATAGCTAGATTTCCAGTACAGAAAGAGATGCGTCTTAGTAGTAGACATGAAATGCCAGAAATAATATAAAAATATTTTATAACAACATAAAACATTCGCTCTTCTGTCCATGTGTTCTGGGAAAGTTCTAATCCCATCAGAATCGATTCTTCCATACAGTAAATCAAACGAGTATTCTGTAATTCCAAGAGAACTGGAACAGTTTTGAATAGTCAAGAGATCCACAAGTCTCAGAGGATGTTAATAAGTATCTTCCACTTTATCTGAAACAATTCCTATAGCTTTACATAGCATAGAACTAGCCCAGGAAAACAAAGTTAGCAAAGATCGTGTGCATAATAATGATGATGGACAAGCAGTCCTGTGAGCAGACCTGCCTCTTCTTAGTTCCCAGCAAAGGCTCTACCCTAACAAGAGTACAGCAGGCCAAGACTCCAGCCCTGGCTACAGACAGGATCAGTTCCCTAGCCTAGGTTCACCTTCAGTTCTAACTTCTCAAATTCTTACCTACAAATATTGAATACTGAAAATAGGATTTGTTTTTCCTCTCAAGTCACTGATGATGACTTGTCTGGTTACAACAAGGTAAACGCTTTGAGGTGCCTAAACAGTTCTGTGCTATTTCCCTCTATTAAATCTGTATTTTACTTTACCATATTTAATGCTTCTATGAATTAGCGTATTATAATAGGATTGTAGCTTCAATGACTGCGGCAAAGTTACACATTCAGATATAAATCATTCCAAGGAATGGTTAAGTAGTCATGTTCACTTAATGGAGAATTATTTTACCATTAATAACATTAACACTGTGAGAGAGCTGGCATTTCTCCTAGCAGCTGAGACGCCAGTTGAGAAGCCCGTGTCCCATACTGAGCACCTTAGCTCTATGCCTGCCTCTGGCTCCCGAATCCAGCCCCTTACTGATGCAGACCCTGAGAGGAAGTGATGATGACTGAAGTCCTGCTTTGGCCTGACTCAGCCCTGATCATTGCAGAAACCTGAGCAGCAAGCCAGCAGGTGGGATCTATGTCTACATGTCTGTATCTCAAACTTTTAAAATAATAACAAATATTTCCGAGAAGATGACACTGCGAGCTTAAAAAAGTTCATTAGGATTTAATGTGAAGTGAAAACCACTAAATATGATCATACTTTGGAAAATCAATGTTTTGAAGTTGAAAAAAAACTAAAGTCTAGCTATCACATTAGTTGGTGGAATTACAGTGGAATAAATAGCTGCTGAAATGTGAGCTATTATATTATTTTTACACATTTAAAACTACCCAAGTAAAAATGTCATCAATTAGAATTTGTCAAAAAATTTCTTTTTTTAATTGATTTATTTTATCATTCCATAATACAGTTCCATAGGTTCCAGAATTTCTAGTACCTCTTCCCTAAATCCCTGTACCCTATTGATTTTCCCCAAGTCATTGCAATAATATAGTTCTTCACAGTCACTCATAAGTCCATCATTCTGCTATGTAAGTATATTCTGACACTGTAGGCATGGAAACTGGCAGAGAGTCCAGCATCCAATTGTCAAGATATATCTAACAGTTTCATTGGAAGTCCATCTTTGATTTGGAAGTAGAGGTGCACACTGCATTGTGTCCTCATATCTGATATGATAGTATCTACTACACAGTTGCTATACATCCCCTTAAATGAAAAACCATAAGACAACAATACAGAGAAAAATAGAAAATTTACAACATGAAGTTAAACAACATGCTACTGAATGGCCAATGTGTCACTGAAGAAATGGAAAAGAAAATCAAAAACGTGCCTGAAATAAACATAGTATTGTATGATATATGAGTCACAGAGGAAATTACTAAGAGAAAACAATCTTTTAAAGATCTATTTTATTTTTTTATTGGAAAGCCAGATTTACAAAAAGAGAGAGAGAGACAGAAAGGAAGATCTTCTGTCCAATTATTACTCCCCAAGTGGCCACAATGGCCGGAGCTGAGCCGATCCGAAGCCAGGAACCTGAAGCCTCTTCCAGGTCTCCCACATAGGTGCAGGGTCCTAAGGCTTTGGACCATCCTCTCCTGTTTTCCTAGGCCACAAGCAGGGAGCTACATGGGAAGCTGGGCTGTCAGGACATGAACCCATATGGGATCCTGGCTTGTGTGCAAGGTGAGAACTTTAGCCACTAGGCTACCGCACTGAGCCTGAATAACATTTTTTTAATGAACAAAAATAAAAACAAAAAATATTAACCCCTGTTAGAGGTAGCAAAAACAGTATTGAAAAACTATCAATCTTGTGTTTTACATGAAGGTTGCCTTATATCAGACAGGGCATATGATATTTGTCCTTTTGTGGCTGACTGGTTTCACTGAGGATAATGGTTTCTAGTTGGGACCTTCTGGTTGTAAATGGTGGAACTTGATTCTTTTTCATAGTTGAGTAGTATTCCATGAAGTAGATGTACCACAATCTCTCTAATAACTCCTCTTTTGATAGACATCTGGGTTGTTTTTACATCTTTGCTTTGCTTTGTGCTGCTGTAAATATAGAGCTATCAATTCCTTTCTCATATGCACATTTCATTTCCTTTGGATATAGTCCCAGAAGTGGAATAGCTGGGTCATGTGGGAGTTCAATTTTTAGTTGTCTGAACTCTCTCCATACTGACTTCCACAGTGATTATACTAGCCTACACTCCCACCAAGAGTGAAGAAGGGTATATTTCTCCCCACATCCACAACAGCAGGTGTTGTTAGTAACATTCTGAGTGTAGGCCAATCTCACTGGAGTTAGGTGGAACTTCAATGTGATTTCCATTTGTATTTCTCTGATAGCTAGGGAGCCTGGGAATTTTTTCATCTCTATTAGCCATTTGAATTTGTTCTTTAGAAAAACGCCTGCTCATTTCCTCCGCCCATTTCTTCACAGGGCTGTTTGTTTTGCCTTTGTTGAGTTTCTGAAGCTCTTTAAAAATCCTTGCTATTAGTCCCCAAAAAACTTTTAATTATCTCTGGGGTGAGCGAGGCCAAAGGAAAACATTAGCAATAGTTATATCCTGGAGCCTGGAACAACTAAAGAAAGATGTCTTACATTTCTGGGTATGCCAACAATCAACGCTCAAGACTCTGAAAGTCTGGATCGGAAATGAACTTGACTTGTATGTATCAATTATTTCTAAACTCAGGGCTTATATAATTAATTATTTTCCCTGGTTACCTACCTTACACTTCAAGAGTTATCAAAAAAGGAGGCACTTCAGTTTGGTAGAAGCAAAAAAAAAAAAAAAAAGATAAAAAAATATTCTCAAATCAGAAGAATAAAGATAATCCCTGACGTAGGGTGGGTTTGGGGCCGGAAAATTCAATCATAATGTGAAAATACTCTAAATGAAAAATCCTTTAGTACAGCCAAACCACAGAACATCACAGGTTAGCAACATAATATCTGGTGAATACAGACAGTTACCTCTCATACAGTGCGGGAGGGGCAAGGCTAACTGGGAATGTTAGCAATCTCTGCCTGCCATGGGCAGAGAGGCTCATGCTACATGCCATCACTGTGGGGGAAAAAAAAATCAAATTCCAAAGAACAGTTTCTATTAAATGTGTATTTATTTTGCAACATCCTAAAGTTAAAAAAAATTGAAATAGAACCACCGCTAGCCAGGAACCACCATCTGTACCCCTTCATCAGCTTGTTTTCTTATGTTTAGGCAAAGCCTACCCAAACCAGGCTGGGAATGACTGTGATGTTCCCTACTGTCTCTGTGAGCCCAGCTTGATGAGGTTTTGCCTAACAGAAGGAAAATGAACTTGTTGGCCTCTTACCGTCTTCCTCCAAGCACTTCATTAGGAACATGCAATTAGGTATATTAGAAACTCAAAGCTTCATTCTATTAGAACTTAATTAGGTGGATGCAGAAAACAATATTCATTTAAATAGCAAAAATGCAAAGTTTTTTAAAAACAAGACTCAACAGATTCATAAATTTACAAAAGAAAACATTGCTACACATATCAGATAATCTTTTAACATTTTACTAAATCATACCATGCACCATTATCAATAAACACCAAGGAATTCATAGTAAACATAAAGTTATGACTAATGTGCATATCAACAGACATACTCACTGATCTTATCAACAAATCTATTTTAAAAATTCTGCCACTTTTGCCAGATCTGCTGTTAGCTGTACCCATGATTGTACCATCTCTCAGGCTCATGGGGAATGCCTGGTTTAAACACGATCATTGTCTGGAGGGCAAAATAACCCAAAACACTAATACACAAATACTAATAAGTAGAAGTATACAGGAAGGCTCAATACCCCAGGCAATCAAATGAGAAATAAGATATTCTATTTTACCTATGAATCTAGAAAAAGTTTTAAGTCACAATAGTGTTGGTAGAATACAAAAAACAAAACAAAACAAAACAAAACAAAACAAAACAAAACACTCCTGGGTCCAGTGTGGTTAGCCTAACAGCTAAAGTCCTCACCTTGCATGCACCGGGATCCTATATGGCGCGGTTCATGTTCCGGATACTTCCCATCCAGCTCCCTGCTTGCGGCCTGGGAAAGCAAGAAACGAAGGCCCAAAGCCTTGGGACCCTACACCCATGTGGGACACCCAGAAAAAGCTTCTTGCTCCTGGCTCCAGATCAGTTTGGCCCCGGCCATTGCAGCCACTTGGGGAGTGAATCAACAGACAGAAGATCTTCCTCTCTGTCTCTCCTCCTCTCTGTATATCTGACAATAAAATAAATCTTTTTTTTTTAATTATTTATTATTTTTACTTCATTAATTACATTGTATTATGTGACACAGTTTCATAGGTACTTGGGTTCTCCCCACCCCTCCCCAAACCCTCCCACCATGGTGGATTCCTCCACCTTATTGCATAACCACAGCTCAAGTTCAGTTGAGATTCCCCCATTGCAAGCATATACCAAACATAGAGTCCAGCATCTTATTGTCCAGTAAAGTTCAACGGCTTCTTAGGTATACACTCTCTGGTCTGAAGACAGAGCCAGCAGAGTATCATCCCAGTCAATTGAAAGCTCCAACATACCATCAGCAAAAATTTACATCATTATGGAATTAATTGACATAGTAATGAGTAACCAATATGTTAAAAGTAAATGCGAGTTCCTAGCCACCTTCTGTGACCACCTCACTTACATTTCAATTTTAGTTTATACACAACATATAACATTCATAACATGTTATACATAACATCATATCATCTTAAATTAAGGCAAACATGTGGTATTTAACCTTTTGGGATTGGCTCATTTCCCTTAGCATTATGGTTTCCAGTTTGGCCCATTTGGCCACAAAGAACTGCATTTTGTTTTTTTTAATAGCTGAGTAGTATTCCATGGAGTAGATGAACCATAGCTTTCTTATCCAATCCTCTGTTGATGGGCATTTTGGTTGTTTCCATGTTTGTGCAATTACTGATTGTGCTGCTGTGAGCATAGGAGTGCATGTTGGTTTCTCATAAAACAATTGTTCTGGAATAAAATAAATCTTAAAAAAAAGACACTCCCATATAATTGTAAAGGAAATCAACCTGGAACCAGCTTTTTGCAATGTTTGTTCTAGTACTGCTTATTTTTTTTTAAAGATTTATTCATTTCATTACAGCCAGATATACACAGAGGAGGAGAGACAGAGAGGAAGATCTTCCAGCCAATGATTCACTCCCCAAGTGAGCTGCAACGGGCCGATGCACGCCGATCCGAAGCCGGGAACCAGGAACCTCTTCCGGGTCTCCCACGCGGGTGCAGTGTCCCAATGCTTTGGGCCATCCTCAACTGCTTTCCCAGGCCACAAGCAGGGAGCTGGATGGGAAATGGAGCTGCCGGGATTAGAACCGGCGCCCATATGGGATCCCGGGGCTTTCAAGGCGAGGACTTTAGCCGCTAGGCCACGCCGCCGGGCCCTCTAGTACTGCTTATTAAAAACGCATAGGCTCCACTCAGTACCTCACCATCTATGCAGTCACATCCATTTGGATAACAGCATAGACTGGTTACCAAACTAACCTGATTACCAAATACATTCAGATTCAGTGGACCAAGGGAAAAAATATATCCAAACGGAGTTAACTGCCAGCAGAAAAAATATTTATATTTCTATGTTCTTTAAAAGAACTTTTAAAATCTACTTTTAATAAAGCAGTCAAAATATATTAAATTATAAAATGGTAGCTTTATCAGAAAATTGGTGTTATTACAATGCTGACATGTGAATGTACACTCACCAGGTCTCCACATATTTAATGATTATTCATAGTGACTACTCCATGGCATAAACGTAATGACAGAGTAACCTTTTATCAATCCCAAGCAACAATGCCAAGCACTGTCAATAGTGCCACGGCTCTTGCAGGTAGTGTAACCGCTGGTTCTCAAATGTTTCTTATCAGTCAAGAGCACTCTTTTTTTTTTTAATTTTTTTTTAAAGATTTATTTTATTTTTATTGCAAAGTCAGATATACAGAGAGGAAGAGAGACAGAGGAAGATCTTCCATCCGATGATTCACTCTCCAAGTGAGCCGCAACGGCCAGTACTGCGCCACTCCGAAGCCAGGAGCCAGGAAGTTCTTCCAGGTCTCCCATGCAGGTGCAGGGGCCCAAGGCCTTGGGCTGTCCTTGACTGCTTTCCCAGGCCACAAGCAGGGAGCTGGATGGGAAGTGGTGTTGCCGGGATTAGAACCGGCGCCCATATGGGATCCCGGCGTGTTCAAGGCAAGGACTTTGGCCACTAGGCCACGCCGCCGGGCCCAGAGTACTCTTAAAAAGGGCTATTAATGCCAATGCTTCTTTATTGCAAGACAAACATTCAAATACCATAACATTCAAAAACTTCATTCTGTGATGAGCACATATCTACAAAAAAAGAATAACACCCACCAAAACCAAGGCAAATGTGGAGAATATCCCAGTAAAATGAAAGCAGAAGACTGAATCAAACAATGAACAACCTACTGCTAAAATGACAGGACTAAATTACTACCTATCCATATTAACCCTAAATGTAAATGGTTTAAAATCATCAACCAAATGTCATGGACTAGTAGACTAGAACAAAAAACAAACAAAAACCTATCTGTTGCCTACAGGAGTCACCTTTGAGCAACAAAGATCAGCAGAAACTATATCTCACGGAGTTTGATGTTTTGTTTTTATTTTCATTTCTTTAAAGCAGTTTCTTTCTTTCTCTCATATTAAATTCATCACATAGGCCTGGTGCAGTAGCCTAATGAGGCTAAAGTCCTCACCTTGAACATGCCAGGATCCCAAATGGGCGCCGGTTCTAATCCCAGCTGCTCTACTTCCCATCCAATTCTCTGCCTGTGGCCTAGAAAAGCAGTCAAGGACGGCCCAAAGCTTTGGAATCCTGCCCCACATGGGAGACCTGGAAGAAGCTCCTGGCTCCTGGCTTCAGATTGGCTCAACTCCGGACACTGCAGTCACCTGGGGAGTAAACCAGCAGATGGAAGATCTTTCTCTCTGAATCTCCTTCTCTCTGTATATCTGCCTTAACAATAAACATTTTTTGAAAACAAATCTTTAAAGATAGTAATAAACAAAATAAATTCTTCTCTGACTCATAGGTCGTACATTAGCCTAACTTTCTTTAAGAAGGTTCTCGATTTTCTTTTTCATTTCCTCAGCAACACATTAGTCATTCAGTAGCACGTTATTTAACTTTCACGGCATTGTAAATTTCTACTTTTCTTCCTGTTGTTTTATGGCTTTTCTTTTAAGAGAATGTACAGTAACTGTGTAATCATTCCCAGATGTGAAGATATAATGCAATGTATGTCTCTACTTCCACATCACAGATGAACTCCCAATGAAACTGTTAAATATATCTTGACAAGAGATGTTGGATTCTCTGCTATTGTCCATGCCTACAATGTGAAGAAACCCTTAAATAGCAGAATGATACACTTATAACTGTGAGATTGGAAAGGAGGTAAGGGAAACCCCAGAGCCTATGGAAATACGTCATAAAATAATTTTAAAAACAAAAAGGAAAGAATTGGAATTACTTTAGGAGGTAGCTTAGTAGCCTGATTTAGGCCACTGGAATGGGCAGACCCCATTACCTTATCCCATACTGACCCGCTGGCTCAGCATCAGCCCACGTACACTATCTTGCCTGCCCTTAGGCTACTCTTACACCATGTTCACCAGAATACTCTCTCTCACATCTAAACCTATAGGCAGGTTATAATATACGACAAAACAACCTTTCTCAGTTTACCTCCCGTAACTTCATCTTACTCTTTCCACTCCAGCCTACTTTCCCTAGTTCTTTTAGTTTTATCCTGTTCCTAAGCTCTGTTCACATCTTGAACTCTCCCTCAAAAACCCTTCTTCCCTCCCTTACAAATCCTCATTCATCAAAATCCAACCTTAGACCTTCTCCCGCCTTCCTACCAATCTTGCAACCCAGACTGACTGCCCCAGTACTTACTTTTTCAACTTATTCATTAGTTTCCTTGGGCTTTGTCTCTTCAACAAGATTACAAATACAACATCAACAGATATCACAGTCATCCTTCTTTGAAAAATCCCCAAATGCCTACCACAAGCTAAAATACTTGCAGCTTGATGCAAAAAAAAAAAAAAAAAAGAAAGAAAAAAAAAAAACCCAAAAGTCAATTCACTACACTAGATACAAAAACTATTCTTTTCCCAAAAGAGGCAAATTCTGACATTACGATATTCATCTGTAATTCTCTATAAAACTCACCAGTAATGAGTTATTTTTCTAAAGGCATCAGTTCACAAATACATCAGATAGACTTTAATTCTAATAAAACAGGCAATGCAATGGCATATAATGACTGGATATGAAAAAAAAAAAAAAAAAAAAACTAAGCGTCTTCTCTAACTGCTGTTGCCACCCAGAGCAGATGGAATACAGCACTGGGTGCCCTGGATTCCAGAAAGAAAACTGGTCATGCTAACTCTTCTTGAGACATCTGTGGTCCTGAGAGAGAGAAGACTAGAGCAAGTTAATCAACAGTACCAAGAAGGATGTACCAGGTCAGGAGCAGTGGTCCTGACACAGCCAGCCTTAATGTCCAAGCTTCGTCTCCTGTGGTCCCAACCACCAAAGCCAATAGCCATCATGATGTCACCCTTTCATGACATTATGAAGCACAGGCACAAAAATCAAGCAGGAAAATACAAAGAACAGAAACACTCGACCTTGGCTGACTGCAAGCCAGGGTCTCATCGAGGTGGCAACAAAGCAAGTTGTCACCTCCCACAGTTCGTAGGGCATGGAGCCTAGGAACAACTCCACAAGATCCTCCCTGCAAGGTTACCACACAACAGCAAAAAAACAATCGTAAAATTGAGTAGGGATGGAAGGTACAACAGAACTCCCAGCAGCAGGATTCAGAATTTACTTTAGTTTTTCATCCACTCCAGGAGCCTGGGAAAAGAAGCAGGTTAAGGAAATACAGAGCAGAATCCCAGACTTCGGTAGGGAAACAGCAGGGAAGATGAATATCAGTCACATTTATCTGTCAGGACTGAAGACCAGCCACTGAATGAAAGCAAAGCAGAGACAGCCAAGACCCCTAAGCTGTATGTCTCTCCTCGAGGTCCTGACATGCTTAATTTGTTTCCACACGTGGGAAAGAAGCACAGTATTCTATTTCTGTGACAAGCACAGCATTTCTAAACCTTTTTCTAGTCATCTCTGATTTTAAAAACACAAAACAGACCAGTCCTTCTGTGGCCATAGAGGTAGAATATGAAATTGTGTGGCAAATTCAAACAGTACCGCCCAAGCTACATTATAGTGGCTGAAGAGCTCTGTTCTACGCTAACAAGGTCTGAATTTGCCCCAATGTTAATACGGTTAAGTGAAATGTCAGCTCTCATTTCCATGCCTGACCTCTGGCAATACAAAAAGCTCAAAATGATCAGCTGTAGCCCATTCACTAGGGCAAACTTTGTGTAACAGAGGAAAAGGAACTTACTTGGCATCGGTGGTATAATTATGATTCACTACACTACTCAATTATCCCTTGCGGTTTTTAATCTGTCTTGTATCTAACAACAGAAAAATTCAGTGAAGCAGGCATATATCCTGTGTATGTGCCATGGTCTGGATCTTTGTCACCACCAACCTAATGCCACAAGTTGTTTCAGTGTTTGGAGGTGGGATCTTTGGGTGGTGGATAATCAAGATTAGATGAGGTCCTGCAGGTGGGACTCATGATTGCAATAGTGCCTTTGTAACAGAAAAATCCTAGCTGACACAAGCTTGCTGGTGTCTTGCCATGTGATACTGTTACCATGATATAAGCAAGAAGGCCCTCACAATATGCTGAGTAGATGTGTCATGATCTTGACATTTTCTGCAAACCAAACTTGTATTCTTTGTAAATTGCCCATGATTTGGTATTCAGTTACAATGCCTGAAAGCACAGAAAGACCATGTGTGCATAAATACAAATAAAAAGTATTCATCAGCTATTGGACCCTCATTATGCCTCAGCTCTTGTGCTTACACTGTGTGTAGAATTTCTCGTCTAAAGCTCACTCAAATATACAAGAGCATTTTTGTTTCAATTTACAAATTAAATGAAAGAAGAAGTAAGCTTGAATGTACCAGATTGAGTAGAGGCTCTAGCTGGCAGACCAGGAGGTGGGTACAGAAGCAAGGAGGCCACCTCCAGAAAGAACCACAGAAGGTCGGGGCCCGGCGGCGTGGCCTAGCGGCTAAAGTCCTCGCCTTGAACGCGCCAGGATCCCACATGGGCGCCGGTTCTAATCCCGGCAGCTCCACTTCCCATCCAGATCCCTGCTTGTGGTCTGGGAAAGCAGTCGAGGACAGCCCAAAGCTTTGGGACCCTGTACCTGCGTGGGAGACCCAGAAGAGGTTCCTGGTTCCCGGCTTCGGAGCAGGGCGCACTGGCCCGTTGCTGCTCACTTGGGGAGTGAATCATCGGATCGAAGATCTTCCTCTCTGTCTCTCCTCCTCTCTGTATATCCGGCTTTCCAATAATAATAAAATCTTAAAAAAAAAAAAAAAAAGAACCACAGAAGGTCAAGGGATATGTCACAGCTGCGGCACTTCACTGCTCCACGGTCAAGGCCAGGACATGAGACTTTCTTCCACCTTTCTCCCTAGTAAACAGGACCAGTTTCCCCTCTTCTTTTAAAACATGACTCAGAAGTCAAACAAACAAAGAGACAGGAACCCTTGATTTGGAAAACTCAGAAATTCTATCCAACTAAAAATAATGCTATCAAAGGCTTGTATGTAAATATTTCAGTCACAAATGAAACAGTGAGCTAAAGGGAGGCCTCAAGTTTCTTCAAGGAGCACTAAAATCTATATATAATCTTAAACTATTCCTACTATTTCTTCCACAAAAGAAGAAAAGTAACTATTACAAAAAAAAAAAAAAAAAAAGAAAGTCTAGCAAGAAAGTACAACATGACAGCTTACAGGGACAACTTCACAGCAAGCAAACACTCAGACTAATGAGGTTATGTCAGAAGGACACAGGAAGAGGCTTCCAGTAACCAAATTCAGTTCAAATGATAAGTGACTATAATGTATTTAATAACCCATGAGTACATAGTGATGTGCACTAAAAAAATAAAAAAAGGAAAGGAGAAACCTACCTTCCCATCCCCTATTGCAGCTTCTGATTGAGAACCAGTGATCTGTTTCAATGAATTTTGGTTTTGCTTAGTCTTTCTAGTCTGTAAGATCAGATGACGGATAAGCACCACAGTGGACAATTTCATTGGTGGTGAAGAAATAAATTTTCCCCCAGACACTGATCCTATTTTTTGAAAAACACAAAGTGATAGAGCAACTTAACATCTACTTGTTTGTTGCCCAAATGCCTACAACACTCAGGGTTGGGCCAGGCCAAAGACGGGAACAGGGAACCCAATTAAAGTCTCCCATGTAGGGGCAGGAGTCACAATGGGCTGCGTCCCAGATAATCCAACAGCAGGAAGTTGGAATGAGGACCTAGCACTCAATATGGGATGCAGGCATCTTAACTACTGTGCAATCACCTACCTCCACTTTTTTCAGGCTATGAAGAAGAGAAAATGGGGAGGAAAATGAATAACTCATTCTACAAGGAATGTTAGACAAGGAGGAAGAGCTCTGTTCTCCGACTTTACATTGCCTTTTGGCCAGGTCTTCAACAAGTCACTCCCTTAATGTGTTCAAAGTTCAATCAAATAAAGGAAGAAAGAGAGAAGGGTGTAGGGAGAGACGGAGGAAAGAGGAGAGGAAGGACGGGAAGGAGGAAGGCGGGGAGCAGAAGGGAGAGAGAAAAGGTGGAGAGGAAGGAGGAGTGAGACAAAGAGAGGCAGAGAGGAACAGAACGAGGGAAGGAGGAGAGGGGGAGAACGGAGAGAGAAGAGGACAGTGACTACCACAGGTGCATCTAGAAGCGCACGTATAACTGCTTCCTGGCCAACGATCTCGTCCCATCACCACAGCTGTGTGTCCTGAAGAAGCATCTTCACCCCTTGGCACTATGGCTTTCTTGTTGAAGGAATTATCTTCACTTACCAGCACGATCCCATAAATACCTCAGCTTCTAAGCTTTCCTGTGCCTTAACCTCCTCATCTAAAAAATGGGGATGTTAACAGTTCCTCTACCTCACTGGGTTGCTGTGAGCATCAATGACATATTTAGTGCGATTAGAACAGTACCAGGTACATGAGAAGGATGCCAAAATTGTTAGCTATTTTCATCATTATAATAAAAATTATAATTATTATTACTTCTGTCACTCAAAAGCTTCTCTAAAAGCTAACAATTCAGCATTCCAGCAGGAAACACCTCTGTGCGCCTCTCCTATTTTGACAGTTTCTGCATATCCACGCCACTTTGAAATGGCACTTCCACAGCATCCTGGAGCAAATGAAAATGTGAGGATGTTTTTCCCTAGAGTTACAGAAGAGCCAAGAGTCTGGAATAAATCAAGGAGTTTGACTTTTTTTTTTTTCCAGAGAAAGTAAGAGGTGTTTGTCCTAAGGAAAAATCAAACACTAAAGACAATCTGCCTTACCAGCTCACCAAGCATTTACAATCTGGCATGGACAAGTTTCGTTCTAGCACTGAGACAGTACAGAACATTGTACTTCTGGACCACAATACAGTTTTCTTGGCTTTTATCAAGTTGAAAATGTCCTAAAGGTCCCAGTACGATGGCTCAGGGACTAAATGTTCACCTTGCAAGTGCCAGGATCCCATATGGGTGCCAGTTCATGTTTCGGCTGCTGCACTTCCTGGGAAAGCAATGGATGATGGTCCAAAGTCTTGGGACCCTGCACCCACATGGAAGATCTGGAAGAAGCTCCTGGCTTCTGCGTTTGGATGGGCCCAGCACCTGCCACTGCAGCCATCTGGGGACTGAACCAGCAAATGAAAGAAGTTTCTTTATGTCTGTTTCTGTCGATAAAATCTAACTTTCCAATAAAAATAAATACATATATATTTTTAAGTTCACAAAGCAAGATTTATTGAGGAAAGGGAGAAAGAGAGCTCCTGCCATAGTAACAGGAGGGTGTTCCTAGGGAAAAAAGGCCTATGAACTGGTGGAAACAGTAGGATCTAAGGGGAGTTACTCAAAGGGCAAAAAAGACACTCATTCACAATGGGCAACAATGCAGCACCTTGGCCAGAACCAAAGGACATCAGAAGGGTGGGACTGGTGACTCCTTCCTCCCATTCCGATAATGCTGAGAGGGGGAAAAAAATAAATCTTTTTTTTTTTTTTAAATCCCTAATGATTTTTGAGAGTTATGAAATAAGATGACTGAAAATAAAATTTGATCCTCTGCACAACAACATACAAATGACCAGAATGGTTCACCTTCTATTTTTTAATAAAGTTTATAAGAAAAAAGATCTTAGCTATGATCAGAAATGGAACACATGAAGTTTTTTAGATTTTCTCATAGCCACGGAAGGAGAGGGGAAAGCAATACACGCAAGGCAGGAACAATGCCCCTTCATCTCCCAACTGCCAACCTAATAACTCAAGGACTCCCCACGTGGTTTTCTTCCTCCCTTCCTTCCTTCCTTTCATTTTTCCTTCTTTCTTTCTTACTTTCTCTTTGCAGGTATAGCAAAGATAATTTCACTGCTCAATTATTTTTCGATTATCTACTACTAAACTGTCCCATAAAAGTCTGAAAGATTGGTACATTAAACACAATTGAACACTTAATAGTGTTTTGCTTCATTTTTAAAACTGTCTTTTGATGTAATCATGGGCATTTGATCAATGTTTTAGATATTCTAACATTATATATTTAATTTTTTATTAATATATGGATGGGATTTCATGTATTTCATAGATACAGTTCCAAGACAGGCATAGCTGCCTCCCTATCTCTTTCCCTTAATCTCTCCTCCTTCTTTTCTTTCTTCTTTAATTTTTACAATAACATTTTATACTTGATACATAGTCTTATGAGAATAATGATACTTTCCACCATACCTTTCCTCCTTTACTCTCTCCCTCTTCTTCCTTTTAATTTTTATAAAAACACACTTCCAGGACTTTTATAATCACAACTGTAGCCCTTCTCTACATTAAAAAAAAAAATCGAAAAGCAGAAAAACAAATATATGACATCTTGAGATCTGATTACCTTGTCTACACCCTTGAGAAACACTTTCAAGTTTCATGCCTGCCCCACCTGTTACGTACTTCAAACTCCTATTTTTAGGGGCTCTTCTGAGCTGCAGTCTCTTAGCAGTTGCTTTAGAGTGCTGCCCTGAAATTCATATTAAAAATAACCACAAATGTGACTGTGTTTGGGAATGAGGTCCTGGGGTTACTTAAGACATGAGACTCTGTACCACATGTGTATATGAGAGAAAAACACAGCTGGTATATTAATAATTTAGATTATTCACTTCAGTCTCACTAGACATATTCAAATCTTAGAATTCTTACACATATCTCAAACTTCTAAATACTTTCTACTAAGTTGTACTTATGCTTCACTGATTAATCACTTACATGACTGACTCACTGTCAATAATTAAAATATTCTCTAACAACTGTGTGTCTTCCACGGGTCACAGTCTTCTTAACTATGGCTTTAATTTTTCTTAGGTTTTCCCAGGTCATCTTCATCTAACCTAGGTCCCTCAGCTCATCTCTCCTGGAAAACTGCAAAATCTCCTCTGATGTCAACAAGTAGGGATCAGATTATTGTGTTTGAAGGTAACCGGTGTTTTACCATTTCAGAACTAGAAAGAAAGGCTACCGATAACTTTTGGGTGAAGAGAAATAAGTCAAGGTCCAGAACGGTTGCAAATGGGCTACATGAACTACTGTCCACAAGCAGCAACTCAGAGGTTCAACACCATAGGTTGCTGGTTAAAGATAACGGAGGTTACATGACAAGCTCCACAAATGCACGCACCACTTCAACCAACGTGCTCAGATGGACATATTCTGCCCATTTCACCACAGCTATTCACTTCTGTTTTATGGAGATCACTGTAAAAAAAAAAAGTTGTATTTATTTTTAATGGAAAGGCAGCCGATTTAGAGACAGAAGAAGAGACAACAGAAAAAGTGCTTCCACCCCCAGTTCATTACCCCAGTCGCTACAACAGCCAGAACTAAGCCAATCCAAAGCCAGGAACCAGGAGCCACGAGCCAGGAACTTTGAGGTTCCGCTGGGTCTCCCACACCACGGCAGGATCCCAAAGCTTTGGGCCATTCTCCACTGTTTTCCTAGGCCATAAGCAAGGAGCTGGATCGGAAGTAGAGCACCCAGGACACAGATCAGTGCCCACATGGATGCTGGTGCCTGCAGACAGAGGATTAGCCAACTGAGCCATCATATTGGCCCCTTCTTGGGTATTTTTAACAATCGTGTGGCTTCTCCAATACTGATCTCTAGGGAAGAGTTAATACAGTTAGGTGAGCATGTATATTCCTTTCCCATTTTAATAACTATGTACAGCCTTCTCCCTCACTGTTAAGATTAACTTACCAATGAAAATGAGTTTTTAAAATATTTACAAACTGCCCACCTTATCAGCATAGCTGGAAAATGATTCTGCAATAGGCACAACATTCAACAAGACTTTAGCACTGAAAGGAAGAGTAACACTAATTATCCAAGCTTACCACACAAACGGAGGTCATTAGCTACTTGCTGAATGAATTAACAAGATATATGAATTAACAACATAGACGATGAGCTACTGTCTAACAAACTATATCGTTGTCCACAGATTCCATATCCATGAATTCAATCAAATCTGCATCAAAAACACTTTAAGAAACATAACGGTGGGCCCGGCGGCGTGGCCTAGCAGCTAAAGTCCTCGCCTGGAACTCGCCAGGATCCCATGTGGGCGCCGGTTCTAGTCCCGGCAGCTCCACTTCCCATCCAGCTCCCTGCTTGTGGCCTGGGGATGCAGTCGAGGACAGCCCAAAGCCTAGGGACCCTGTACCCACGTGGGTGAGACCTGGAAGAAGTTCCTGGTTCCTGGCTTCGGATCAGCTCAGCTCGAGCCACTGCAACTGCTTTTGGGAGTGAATCATTGGACGGAAGATCTTTTTCTCTGTCTCTCCTCTCTGTACATCTGACTTTGCAATACAAATAAATCTTTTAAAAAACAAGATTACAGTGTCCCTATTGAATATGTATAGATTTTTCTCATTATACCTTAAAATACAGTATAACAAGTATTACTTTGCCATTTACATTGTATTGAGGATTTTAAGTTATCTAAAGATAATTTAAAAGTATATGGCATACGAGGCTGACACCAGGTAAGCTAATCCTTTGCCTACAGTGACAGCATCCCAAATGGTCTTTGGTGTTTTCCCCGGCTGCTCCACTTCTGATCTAGACCTGGGAAAGCAGTGGAGGAGGTTCAGATCCTTGGGTCCCTGCACCCACAAGGAAGACCTAGAAGCAACTCCAGGCTCTGGGCTATGGATTGGCTCCAGCCATTGCAGCCACCTGGGGAAGGAGGCAGCAGATGAGAAAACCAATTTTTTGTCTCTCTTTCTCTCTGTAAATCTGCCTTTCAAATAAAAATAATAAATATCATACCTATTTACACACACACACACACACACACACACACACACACACAGCATGTGGTAGATATTCGACCCAGAGGTTCACATGCTACCTGGAATGTAGAAGCCCACACTGATTCCAGCTTTCTGATAATGTGCACTACGGGAGGCAGCAAGTGATGCTTTAAGTACATGGGTCCCTGCCACTCCTGTGGTAGATCTGGATGGAGTTCCAGACACAAGGCTCAGCCTGGCCCAGTCACAGCTGTGGCAGGCATTTGGGGAGTGAATCAGTGAACAAAGGCCTATCTCTGCACCTTTCAAAAAAAAGGGATTTTCAGTATTTTAAGTATATGACATTTTAAGCATATATATATATATATATATATATATACATACACATATATTTCAAGTATATACAAGTCTACACTTAAGTATACATACTTAGGCAAATATATTATATAAATATATTTCTTGTCAGTATATAAATTATAAATATTATGCATTATATCATATTTACTTAATTATATCCTTACTATAAATAACTATATATAATCTGTAGATCTATGTACAGATACTTAAAATACACACATAGATATATGCTTAAGATAAATATATACCTCTAGTAACTATACACACAGTTGCATATGTAGATTATATGTAACTACCATGACATTTTATGTGAGGAATTTGAGCATCTGAGGATTTCTGAACCTGCAGGAAGCCCTGGAACCAATTCATTCCGCCGCAGATAACTAAGGATGACTATAACATTAAAAATATTATGAATATATTATCAAAACTAAGTTTCCTATGAACAAAAGTAAAATCTTGGTTATGAACTTACTAGCAGTTAGATATAAAACTATTAAAAATTCTTAAAGCAATTTTTTTTGTTTGGTAACTTTTTGAATAAATACAAATTCTCTTAGCAAATAAATTATGTTTTGTTTCTGTCTACACACAATGACCCTTATGATTTGCTTGTTTCAAAACCTGGTAAAATATAATTTAGACATATTATATAAATAACTTTGATGCTAAGATGAAAACAAATGATTATTTAATATTTATGTCAGGCCCGGCGGCATGGCCTAGCGGCTAAAGTCCTCGCCTTGAAAGCCCCGGGATCACATTATGGAATGCCAGGGCGTGGTTGCCCGTACTGGATTTGACTGCAGCACCCAACCAGCACACGTGAGATCCAGGAAGGGAGGGGCAGAGCTGGCAAGGGGATTAAGGGGCTGGTCCCCTCGCCAGACAGCTACTCCCACTGGAGAGCGTGGGCTGGGATGGGGACAGACCAGACTAAGCAAGGCTACAACACCTGTGCGCTGCATGTGGACTAGATCAGGGAAAAGCCAGGCAAGGCAGATTATTCCTGCTGGTGCAAGCATAAATTAGAGTGGGTGAGGGATGTTTGGGCTTAGCCGCAGCATCAGCTGGCACTGGGGACTAATTCTGTCAAGTCAAATCACAGAACCAGCTAAAGAGTGCATAAACCGGGACTGAGAGACCTGGGAGGGAAAAAGTGGGTTGCCCCTTCTTGGGTCACTACTCCCGCGGGAGGGCATGAAAACTAGGACGGGGGCTGGGATGGCTAGACAGAGAGGCACTCAACAACATCCGTGAGGGCTGGATGGTTGAGTTGGTTAGATGGAACTAAGCTTTAATACCCAGTGACAAGTACAAGAGCCCAATGGGATGGGGGACAGACTGGTCTACTGCTACACATACTGGCAAACCAGGGTAGGAGGCGGGCCTGGTGGGGGTTAATGTGGGTCTCCCCAACTAGGCTGCAGCTCCCACTGGTTGATGTAAGGGCTGAGTATGTTCTGGACAGAACCAGACTGGACTGCAACACCCATTGGTTCCAGTGGAAGTCGGGACTGAAAACAGAACCAACACAGCAATTGCAACCACCAGCTGATCAGGGTGATGGACTGTGCCAGGCCCTGTGCTTGCTAGAACATACAAGATCTAGTCTGGGAATACCTCAAAGTTTCTTTGGAGATCTCCCCAATCGAACTGCTGGACTCAGAACTCTAACCAAGAAAAGACAGAAGACCGAACAGGTCAATCATTCATCTCAGCTGTATGTTGTTGGCAGCGAAAAATGGGGCAAACGGAGACTTTATGATGGACCATATCAATCAGTGGATGACCTCATCGAGCGAAACTGGCAGCGATTCATAACTGGAAAACTATTAAAACCACTTGAGCAAATATCTCAGAGCATGCCCCACATCCGGGACTTGGGGTGGGCGGGAAACCGGGTGGGGCTTCTCCCTCAATATTCCCCTTTACCTCGGATACATGATAGAAACAATATGGACATAATAGTATTACCCACTTCCCTATACCCCCTGAACCTTTTTTTAATTTATTTTAACCATAATTAACTATGTAACATTGTCAACAACAATACAATAAAATAAATTAAAAAAAAGAAAAAAAGAAAAAAGAAAGCCCCGGGATCCCATATGGGCGCCGGTTCTAATCCCGGCAGCTCCACTTCCCATCCAGCTCCCTGCTTGTGGCCTGGGAGAGCAGTCGAGGACGGCCCAAAGCTTTGGGACCCTGCACCTGCGTGGGAGACCTGGAAGAGGTCCCTGGTCCTGGCATCGGATTGGCGCGTACCGGCCCGTTGTGGCTCACTTGGGGAGTGAAACAACGGATGGAAGATCTTCCTCTCTGTCTCTCCTCCTCTCTGTATATCCGGCTTTCCAATAACAATAAAATCTTTAAAAAAAAATATTTATGTCACCAGATATGAGTGGTTTCATAACAAAACTGATCAACTTTTTTCTCAAATATAAGAAAAAAACACTTTTTACCCCACATGTACTACAAAGCACATATACTGAAAACCTGGATTCTTAAATCCTCTTTCTTCCTCCCTCCCCAAACCGAATTGTCCACATCCCCTTATGTCCACATCAGTCAGCTTTATTCCTTTCCAGGTCATCTCTCCTTCCTTTTGATCTTGGTAAGCTTCACTGGACCTCTTCCCTAGCCCTTGGTCACTCGCTTCCACCACTTTGATCTGTTTTTTACAGAAGCTGATGCGGCTTTGTGCCTTTGTCCTTATCCTTCAAACCATCTGATACTTCCTCTGTGACTCACAGCAGGTGAGCGCTTGTTGCTTCCCAGAGCAACAAAACAGCGTGCACTAGATCATTTCCCTGTCTTTCCCATGACGTCATAAGAAATATTGCAGGCGGGAACTGTGGTCAAAAGGGGAAGGCAAAACTATGGGAACATGTTAGACATGAAGCATGATGAAGAACTGCCGGAGGGTTAGTATTACAATTCTGCAAGATTGTTTAAACACACTGGAAACACAGCGAAACGGAGAGAAATAATCAAATCACTGGTGATCAAAGAAAACCAAAAAAAAAAAAAAAAGAGAGAGAGAGAGAGAGACTTCACTTTACACATACTAGCCTGACAAAAGCTGGAAACTTAAATAATGCCAACCACGGGTGGAAATTCAGAGAAACAGAACCCTTCAAAAATTGCTGGTGGAGGGCGAGTTGGGCAGAACCACCTGAAGAGCAATTCAATTACCTAATCAAATAAATCATGACCAATTCCACTTTCCTGAATATACCTCAGAGAGCTGCTTAGACACAATCAAAAAGGGGTGTTGGAGAATCATCTGGTACAGCAGCTGGGTCACTTCTTCGTATATATGCAACCCTTATTGAAACGCCTACTTCCAATCTCAGCTCATCAACTTCATTCCAACTTCGTGCGAATGCATACCCTTGGGAGGCAGCATGTGATGGCTCAAATACTAGACTCACTGTCACCACGAGGAGGAATTGGCTTCTGCCTCGTGTAGGTTTGATTATTATTGGCATTTGGGAAAGAACCAATGAATGGAAGAGCTCTGTTTAGCTCTACCTCTCCATCCTTCAAGTAACATGAAAATGATTATTAAAAAACGTAAACAATGACACCACTTGTAGAGAAGATGACTGGAGAGAATCCAGGTGAGTATTACTGGGTAAGATGTGATAGCTGAGCCATAAAGAAGCATGACAGAGAATCAATCAGTAGGGCAGATGCACACAGAGCAAATCCTAGTGAAGTGGAAAAAAAAAAAAGCAACAGCATATTTGCAGTGATACATAAATATAATATGACACAAATACTATAATACATACAAACAAACAAAAAAAGCAGATATACATTAAGTTAAAATGACTACCTTGAGGACAGAAAATCCAAGTAAGGAATGAGAATAAGAGCAAATAAACATTTAAATAAATATCAAGACAGGACATGTGCACCCAATGGAGATGATTCATCTTATAACAAGGAATACTACAACCATCCACAAACAACAGATGTCGCCCCCAACATTAGGAAACAGGCACATGGAACGTGAAACCCCAACTCCTCCTGTTTCTAACTGCATAACTTGGGACAAGTTAGTCTCATGGAGCTTCAGTAAAGAGCCCAATTTAAAAGAGGGCAGGTGCAAGCATTGTATCACAGCAGGTTGAATGACTGATAAGCATGCCCACATGCCATATCAGTAAGCCTGGTTGGAGTTTCAGGTACAAAGCATTTTTTTTTTTTTGAAAGGCAACTTTTGTACAGAAAAGGAGAGACAGAGAAGTTTTCCATCTGCTGGCTCACTCCCCAAATGGCAACATTGGCCAGAGTTAAGCAGATCTGAAGTTGGGAGCCAGGAGCTTCTTCCAGTCTCCCACATGGGTGCAGGGATGCAAGGCGTTGAGCCATCCTCTTCTGCTTTCCCAAACCATAAGCAGAGAGCTGCATGGGAAATGGAGTAGCCAAGACAAACCAGCACCCATATCATATGCCAGTACTGCAGGCAGATGATTAATTTGCTATACCACCAAGCAAGCCCCTACCATGTACTTCTTTTTTTTGTAATATATATTTTTATTATACTATTTATGTATCTGAGGTGAAGGGGGATATTGAGGGAGAATCCCCACCCAGTCTCCCACCCGCCCAAGGTCCCGGATGTGGGGCATGCTCTGAGATACTTGCTCAAGTGGTCTTAATAGTCCTCCAGTTATGGATCGCTGCCAGACTCACCACTCCCAGCTCAATTAGGTCATTGAAGAATCCACTGATTGTCACAGTCCATCATAGAGTCTTCATTTGCCCAGTATTTCGCTGCCCAACATTTAGCTGAGGTGGTTGATTGACCTGTTCCGTCCTCCGTCCTCTCCTGGCCAGGGCTGTGAGTCCAGCAGTTCGATTGGGGAGATCACCAAAGAAACTTTGAGGTATTCCCACTTCAGATTCCCACATGTTCCAGCAACCACCGGGCTCGGCACAGTCCATCGCCACGATCAGCTGGTGGCTGCAATGGCTAGGTTGGGTCTGCTCTCAGTCCCGACTTGCACTGGAACCAAGGGTGTTGCAGTCCAGCCTGGTTCTGCCCAGCATGCACTCGACTCTTTCATCAACCAGTGGGGGCTACAGCCCAGTCGGGGCGACCCACAATAACCATCAGGCCCTCCTGGCCTGGCAGTATGCATAGCAGACTAGTCCAGTCTGTTCCGCTTCCCATTTGGCTCCAGTACCTGTCAATGGGCATTGAAGCTTAGTTCCCTCCAACCAACTCAACTATCCAGCCCTCATGGATGTTGCTGAGTGCCTCTCCTTCTAGCCACCCCAGCCCCCGTCCTAGTTTTACCATGTACTTCTGATTGAACTTCCTCCTAACACATGTGGGAGGCAGCAGGTGATGGCCCAAGTGCACAGGTTCCTGACACCTATTTGGTAGACACGGATGGAGTTCCTGGCTCCTGGCATCAGAAAAGAACCTGAATAGATAATTCTTAAAAGAAGACAGACAAAAGAGAAACATGTATATGAAAAAAGATGTTCAACATCATTCATAATCAGTGACTGGCAGACCAAAATCACAGAGATCATCTTAAACATGTAAAGGCACTATAATCAAAAAAAAAAAACAAAGAATAAACATTGCTAAATATACAGAGTAAAAGAAATTTTTACACATTGTTAATGTAAATTGAAATTGGCGCAGCCACTTTCAGAAAAGTATAGAGGTTCCTCAAAGAGATGGCAAGAAGTTGATGTGTGAACAGGTATGGCTGGACAAGAGGGACAACTTCCTATGTTCCATTGCACAGGAAGTTAACTATTGTTGACACTAATTAACTGAATGTTCCAGAACAGCTAACAGAGAGGACACAGAGAAGCTTGAGAAGCCTAACCTGCCAACACATCCAGCCTCTAAGACTCTGTGATAATGAACTTCTATTGCTGAAGACACTCAGCCTGTGATACCCTGTAATGACAGCAAACTAAAGCATTATAGAATATAGTTGTTTTCTGTACTATATTGCAACTTACCTAACACTTTTGAAATTATTTCCAAATAACAAAAATTCCTACTGAACATCTTCTGCATTGCTGGCACTCATGAAGATATTATTAATAACCAGGAGAGAGGACAAACAGGAATTGCTGCGCTCCAACATTCAAGGTTATTAGACCTGATTTAGTTAGCTATTTAGCACCCCATCTGCTCAGCATTAATTTTCCAAGGGAAGTAAATGAATTAAAAATAAAGGCAAAAAAACATTCAGTTGCTTCAGTAGCAGCATGGCTCCCTGTATCCATATCAGGACACAATCCATTTCTGTCAAACACATGGCTTAGAAATTCACAAGAATCAGAGAAAATATTCATTGCAAAGTGTTTATTCTGTCCAGGCCAATAAAATGTTTTCCTGTGAGTAGCCTACCAGAAGATGAATATTGCTTTGTTAGAGAATAAACCTTTGTAATCAAATACTACTGATTTAAGTCATGCGCTCTTTTTAATAAACGTTCTTCAGTGTGTTGTAGGTTTCATTTATTTCTGTATCAACAGAACTTGCTCATAAATTGCATCAAAAGGCTGAGCATTTTACAGTGAAGAATCCGTTTTTAAATGTCCCGTCTTGGGCCCGGCAGCGTGGCCTAGCAGCTAAAGTCCTCGCCTTGAACGCCCCGGGGATCCCATATGGGCGCCGGTTCTAGTCCCGGCATCTCCACTTCCCATCCAGCTCTCTGCTTGTGGCCTGGGAAAGCAGTCGAGGACGGCCCAATGCTTTGGGACCCTGCACCTGTGTGGGAGACCTGGAGGAGGTTCCTGGTTCCCAGCTTCAGATCGGCGCAGTACCGGCTGTTGCAGCTCACTTGGGGAGTGAAACATAGGATGGAAGATCTTCCTCTCTGTCTCTCCTCCTCTCTGTATATCTGACTTTGTAATAAAATAAATAAAAAATCTAAAAAAAAAAAAAAAAAGTCCCGTCTTCTGCAACTCACGGACTCCAGACGCTTAATATCAGATATGATCTGATGATGTCAATCCTACAGAGCTGCTTCAAACATACATCCACGTACCTTGTGCGAGTTCTCTTCTGCCAAGACCACAGGCCAAGCAGAGGACACTGTCACACACAGGGCACTTTGAAAACCTCTCTGAATCTGTGAAAGAGGGGGCTATCAAAATGGTTCAAGTCACCTGGAAAGGGTGTGAGAAGATTTACAACAACCTGGGAAGATTGCCCTGGCGATGCATTCCTAGTATTTCAGTGTCTCAGAAACAGCAGGAAGAGGAGCTAATCTGCATTGCTTAGGGCTTACACAAATGTTTCCTCATCACTTACTAAGGAAGGTATTATCTGTAACTATGAAACAGTAGGCTTGCAAAAGAAAATAAGCAGAAGCATTATATTCTTAAAATTGTAGCTATGCCCCCACCAGCATGAACTGGAACTGGGTGCAGACCAGGCCATGCTAGGCTACAGCACCCACCAGTAAATGCTGAGATGAGGTGGGCCATGACAGACTGGAACTTAGCACACACCAGTACACATGAGACTCGGGGTGAGGAGTAATAGCCTGATGGGAGTGGTGGGGCAGTGTGGGCTCCCCTGCTGGGCCACTGCTCCCACTGGTGAGTGTAAGAACTGGGACTGAGGTCAAACTGGGCCAGGCAGGGCTACAACACCTGTTGACATGCATGTGAACTGGGCTGAAGGAGAGCCAGCCTGGGCTAACCAACTGTACCCACTGCTGCATGCATAAGCCAGAATAGGTGCAGGTTGGTTGGGCTTTGTTGTAGCATCACCTGGCAAATCCTTTCCAACTAAACTACAGAACCACCTGGAAAGTACAAGACCCAGAACTGTATATGCCCAGTAGGGAAACTGTGGACACCTCTATGATGGGCTGCAACTAACACTGGTAAACATGAGAACCAGGTCTAGGGGAGGACCTGGCTAGAGAGGTGGTGGCATGCACTGGCAAGAGTGTGGGCTGGATCATGGGGTCAGTTGGGTTGAACTAGGATCCAATACCCATTGCCGTACACGAGAGATGGATGGGATGTGGGACAGACCAGAACAGTCTGTTGCACAAACTGGCAAGCACAGGAACCAGCGCTGGGGGCAGACCTGGTGGGTTACTGAGGGTCACTCCAACTAAGCTGCAGCTCCCACTGGTGTACATGAGGGCAGAGTGTGCAGTGGGCAAGGTTGGTCTGGGCCACTGCTTCTACTGGTTTGCATAAGAGACATGGCTGGAGACAAAACTGGGCCAGCAATTGCAATTACCAGTGTGTGCATAAGCTGATATGGGTAATAGACTGAGCCAGACCCCATATTGGCAAGCACACACAAGAGACAGATCTAGGATCACCTCAGACGAGGTGTTTCTTTGGGGATCCCCACAAGAGAACCGCTGGACTCATAATTCCAACCATGGGGAGACTCACAGGATCTGTGAACTAACCAGAGAGTGCATGTGTCAGAACTGGGCCTCTTCATCGGCTATGATGGAGCAGGGGACAGCATGCTCAGATGCATATGGAGAATATGGCAGACCTCTGGAGCCTGCAGAAGACATCTAGTGTCATAGCAGAGCAAGGAAGACAGAACAAATTGGACAACTCTCCAAGCCAAGCAATGACAGCAAACACTGGGCGAATGGAGACTCTAAGGTAGATTATGTGAGCCAATGGACCTTGGAAGGATTTCCTCATCCTTGGATCTGCGAGTCAACAGCATTTCAGAACTATCAAAACCATGTGAGCAGAACTCTTAAGAACATACTCTGTATTGGAGACCCTGGGATGACATCAGGGGGCTATTCCCCATCCCCAGGTACTGAGGAGGTTGGGAGACTGGATGCAGCCTTCTTGACTTTCTCCCTTTTGATTTGTATCCTTTGATCACTTTTTCCTGCCTTATAACTCTCAGTAAAAGTTCTAGGCAAGACCTAGGCAAAGATCAGGACTTTATTGAGTAGCAGTGGCAAGACTCGGCATCCCCGTCTGGTTCTGAATATGCCTTTAACTTTTCCCCACTCATTATATGATGCTAGCAATGGATTTTTCATATATTGCCTTGATTCTCTGATGCATAATCTTCTATATCCAAATTACTTATGGTGTTTGTCATGAAATTTCTCGTTCTCTGAATTCATTGGGATAATCATATGGTTTTTATCCTTCAGTTTATCAATGTGATGTATTACACGCATGGATTTCTAGATGTTGAACAATTCCTGCATAACAGGAATACATCCCACTTGTTCTGAGTAAATGATTTTTAGATTAGCTGATATGTTGAGGATTTCTGCATCTCTGTCCAACAGGAGATTGGCCTATAGTTCTCTTTGTTGCACCTTTTTTTGGCTTTGCAAATAAGGTGGTGCTGGACTCAAAAGGAGTTTGGGAAGACTCCCTCTCTTTAAATTGTTATTTGAATAGTTTCAGACAAATTGTAATCAATTTTTCTTGAAAAGTGCAATCGAATGAGTTGATCCACGTATGGTCCAACCATTCAACTCCTGGAGATACAATCAAATGAAATGAAATCTGCATTCAAGTGAGTGACCTGCAATCCCATTATTTACAGTAGCACAATTCACAACACATCAGAACAACCCAAATGCCCATCAACAGAGGAATGAACAGAGCAACTATGGTACATATACTCACTGGAATACTACTCAGCCATATAAAGATGAAATTGTACATTTGCAACAAAATAACCCCAGCTGGAAACCATTATGCTTAGTGAAGTAAACCAGTTCCAAAAGCACGAATATAATACTTCTACCCAATATAAGACAGCCAATATGCAAAGAACATATATATGGGTTGTACAAGCAAGAACAGCATGCAATATACAATACAACTCTCTACTCCAAAACAAAACACTCCAATGAAACTCACAAATATACCTTTAAATTATGATATTATGATACTAGGTTTTCTACCTCTGCCTATACTTACCATTCATGACACATTTAAATATCAGCAAGCCAAATTTCTAACTTGTACAAAGGGACTATACTATCATGACAACATGAGGCCAAATGGAAGGAGGAAAAAATAGGGAGGGAGGCTAGAGAATAAGGAGAAGCCCCTACACTTTCAAAACTGCATAAATTTAAACATATTTTTAATTATAACTAAAAAAAAATTTAAGATTCATTTATTCTTATTGCAAAGTCAGATATACAGAGAGGAGGAAAGACAGAGAGGAAGATCTTCCATCTGATCATTCACTCCCCAAGTGACCGCAATGGCCAGAGCTGCTCCGATCCAAAGCCAGGAGCCAGGAACTTTCTCCAGGTCCCCCATGCGGGTACAAGGTCCCAAAGCTTTGGGCCATTCTTGACTGCTTTTCCAGGCCACAAGCAGGGAGCTGGATGGGAAGCAGGGCTGCCAGAATTAGAACAGGTGCCCATATGAGATTCCGGCGCATTTAAAGTGAGGACTTTAGCCACTATGCCACCGTATCAGGCCCATAGCTATAATTTATTCTTATTTTTAAAAAGTAAATCTTTAAATTTTTATTGGACAGGAAGATTTTACAAAGAGAAGCAGATACAGAAAGATCTTCTATCCACTGCTTCACTCCCCATGTGGCCACAACGGACAGAGCGGAGTCAATCCAAAGCCTGGAGCCAGAAACTTATTCTGAGTCTCCTACACAGGTGCAGGGGGCCCCAAGGCCTGGACCATCCTGTACTGCTTTTCCACTCCACAAGAACGGAGCTGGATGGGACGTGGAGCACCCAGGGCATGAACCAGCACCCAAATGGGATCTCAGCGCATGCAAGGTGAGGATCTAGCCCCTAACACAAAATGTCAGGCCCAAAAATATAAGCTTTAAGGAAAATTAAAATAAAAGTGCAGGTCTAAGCATGTGAATGGGAACCTCTACCCCACTGGCCGTTTTTGGCTTGTGGGGCAGGGGGCGGGGAAAGCAGCAGCCAGCAACATCTTGGCTAATAGGCCAGGGCACCAACGGAGCCGAACTGCGCCAGCTGACTGCCCGACGACTGCCCGACTTTGAGGGTGTGGAATTACTGCCTAGGGACATCAATGGATCAGGCCACCATAAGTGTAGGTGAGGAATGAATCCTGAGGGACTCCCAACAACAAGGTCACTGTACTTGCAGGTAAGCAAGGGAACTGACAGCTGGTGGTTTGGAAGGGAGAGACCGGAAGATCTGTATGGGTCAGATTAACGCACAGCCCATATGGGAGTCCTGAGTAGGTAGGCTTGTTAGCACGGAACACCAGCTCACATGAAAGCTACGGCTGAGGGCCTGTCTAGCAGGACTAGATTCCAGTACCTGACTGTTCGAATAGGGAACGGGTCACATTAGGCAGGACCATGACCCTAACCAGCATGTAAGAGAACCGGGTCCAAGGGTAGATTCTGCAGGGAATATGTGGACCAAACCCTGTGGAAATACATGTCCCGCTGGTTAGCTTAAGAGTTGGGATGGTGATGGGCTGAGCTAGGGATGACCATGGAATCCGCCAACACTCACAGGTACTAGGGCCAAGAATAGGCTGGGCAGTTCCGGACTGCATTGCAGCACCTGCTTATATATCCTAAAACAAGGTGTGGGGCTGGGCAGGCTGCAATCCTGACCAGCTAATACAAACGCCAAGATCAGGCTATGCTGGGCAAGGGCCTAGTGCCCAATGGCATGTGTAAGATATATATCTGGGAGTGGGCAGAGTGTGGGAACTTGGAAAACTCCCCTAGTGGGTCATAGCTCCCACTGATGAACATGTGGCCCAAGCCTGAAGGTTGGGCAGGCTGGGCAAGGTAGCTACTACTGTTGGCAAGTGTGTGGGTTAGTTTTGGAAGGGGACAGACTGGGCAGAGCAAGTGCAAAAGTCAGGTTAGAGCGCAGGTCATGCCAGGCTAGGCTGTCACACCTACCGGTTTGTATGAGCCAGGGATGGGAGCAGACTAGGCAGGGACAAGTTGCAGCACCTGCCAGCAAGAGTTGGGATGGGAGGTAGGCCGGGTCAGGCCAGGCTACAGCATCCAAAGGCAAAGGTCAAGACAGGTGAGGGACTATGTCAAGCTGGGTCAGAGCAACCACTGGCACGCGCAAGATATATGGCTGGGAACAGGCCTGGTTGGGGAGGTAATGAGACACCCTGGCTGGGCTGTAGTTCCCACTGATTAATGTGAGGACTGTTATATGGTCTGGACATGGCTGCAGTGTCCCTCAGCACAAGTGTGGACTGGGTCTGTCATGCACCAGACTGGGTTAGACTCCAGCACCCACTGCTGCTCATGAGAAACAGGATAAGTGTAGGACAGGCTGGGCTAGGTCTCTGTCCCTGCTGAGCCATGTGTGAGCTGTGTCTGGGTGTGGACCAGGCTTGGTTGGGCTGTAACAGCCAACAGTAGAACAGGAAAGGGTGAAGCCTGGTCAGGAAAGGCCACTGTTCCTGCTAGGACAGGAGGTGGACTAAGTAGGGCTTACGATGGGTGTGAGATCTGACATTGGGAAAGGTTCTGATGAAGGAACTTGGGGAACTCCTCTGTGGGGACACAGTCCCTGCAAGTGAACAAAGAATCATGATAGGAGGGCCTAGCAGCTAAAGTGCTCACCTTGCATGTGCCAGGAACCCATTTGAGTGCCGTTCTAATTCCAATAGCCCTGCTTCTCATCCAGCTCTCTGCTTGTGGCCTGGGAAAGCAGTCGAGAACGGCCCAAAGCCTTAGCACCCTGCACATGCGTGGGAGACCCAGAAGAGGCTCTGGGCTCCTGGTTTTGGATCAGCTCATCTCTGGCTGTTGCAGCTGCTTGGGGAACGAATCAATGGATGGAAGATCTTCCTCTCTCTCTCTCTCCTCTCTATATATCTGACTTTCGTAAAAATAAAATAAATCTTTAAAAAAAAAATCATGATAGGGAGCAGCCCAGACCAGACTAGGTAATGGTACCCACCAGCATACATTTGGCTCAGGTCGGGGGAGAAGCATGCTGGGCCAGTTCACATCACCTCTGGTGAATCCAAGCACCAGAAAGGAGTGTGGATCAGGCTGGGTCGGGCTGCAGTACAAGCCAGTTCACATGAGGGCCAGGTTTGGGGCCGGCTGGGCTAGGCTAGGCTAGGCTGTAGCCCTCACCACCATGAGCTGGAATGGGGTGTAAGCCGGACCCAGCCACACTACAGCAGCCACTGCTAAATGCCATAATCAAAAGTAAGTTTCATAAGATTGTAGGATCGCCACATTGTTACCAAAGAATGAAAGGTTAATATTCAGCTCAAGAAACCAATCATAAGGCAGACTGCTATGAAGGCACACAGAATTTTAATCCTTCCAGAAAAAGATTACTCCAGGGAGAAACAGATACATAATTTCTGAACATAAATAGAGAATAAGTGTAAGAATAGTAAAGCGAATAAGATAGACTACAGCAATATGCTACATATTTGTATACAACCAAAATTCTTATGCTGAACTTCTAATTCTCAAAGAGGTGGAGCATAGATTCTCTCCTGCATTCTGCCGTGTGATGTTACAACGCAACATCATCCATTTGCAACCTAGAAGAGCATATTGGACCATACCGCCATCATGCTGAAACCCCAATTAGGTTTCTCACCCTAGAACCATGAAAAGCAAATTTCTGCTTATAAGACACCCAGTCTTTGTCTACATTCTGTATAACACCCTTGAAGAAGATAACTATACAGAGAAAGTACTAATGCACTAAAAAACCCACACCTGGAACTCCTCTAAGTGCCTCTCACAGTGCTGGCAATACAAAGAAAGGGAAATGGCATGGACCATTCCTGTAGAAGTCTCATTGTCTAACGGTGGACTTAAATTATGTAACTGAGGGGAACCCATCCCAACCAGTAACAATATCTCCCAGCCAAGATGCAAAGCTAGATAACCTGGGGAACCTAAAGCAGAACTGTGAGACCGGCCCCTCCTGGTCTCTTCTTTCTAAGTGTCTCACCCCTTAGCATCACTCCTCCCCTGACCAGGTACAACAAATGAGCCAAAGATACTGTTCTGCTTCATAGTCAAATAAGAAACAAGAGGGGCATCCATGACCTATCACATTGTATTTAACCCAGGACTAGAACGAGTCCTCCTGCTTTCCTGGGGCAGCCCTTTAGAGGTGCTGTGAATCCTACCTAGGTGGACCCAGTTCCATTAGCTCGTTTACCAAATTGAGAGAATGGAGAGCAGCTACAGTAGAAAGATTCCAGCAGCAGATCAACAAGGCAGGAGTCGGATAGGCTGCCATTTAAAGTGAAGTTAGAATAAGAATCTGACACCGCACAGGGCAACAAAGTGGTCACATTCTTTGAGCTGCCATACATCACTCCTACCCTTGCTTTTCTTAACACTCACAATTATAAAATATTAAAATATTTTCAAACAAAAGCCAACGTACTCAGAAACTATATTTCTTGTTTCTTCCATCTATAGATATTTGTTGTCATGAAAGACATGTGGTGGAAATCATGGCCTCCTGTTCAGAATGGTGACCAAGTAACTAGCATCCAGGGTTACCCTAGTCTTCCAGGGTATTGTATAACACAGTGCACTGCACCAATCTCCACTTGTTCTGGGCTCCAATACTTGACTGCAGGCTACTCCGCCATCAGTGTTCACACAGTAAAACAAAGAAGATTTGGGCATCTTGTTGCCTGCCTGTAAAACATCTTTATTCAAGTTACATTCGAAAATCTTTCTGATTATGATACTAAAATTAAAAATCGACCTAATTATTGAGAATATACTGCAATAAATCTTTTCATAGCATCAATATTCTCACAGCCTTTTATATATTTCCTCAAGAAACAGCCAAAATCCACAACACTCAGACAGCCAGGAAAGGTTCAAGTCAAAGAATGTAGATTTTAGTCCTACTCCTACCTTCTTCTTTTTTTTTTTTTTTAGAAATTTTTTAAAGATTTATTAATTTTTATTACAAAATCAGATAAACAGAGAGGAGGAGAGAGAGGAAGACTTCCGTCTGATGATTTACTCCCCAAGTGACCACAATGGCCAGAGCTGCTCCAGTCCGAAGCCAGGAGCCAGGAACTTCCTCCAGGTCTCCCACACGGGTGCACTCGCGTGCTGAGAGGCTGGATGGCGGGCAGCAGGCTCACCCCCTCTGGCAATGGGGTACTAGAGGAATCTGTGGGGGAGACCACGCAATATCTCTCTTCCTTTCATGTTTTTCTTTGAAATTTTACAAAAACATAATTTCAGTCCACTTTAAATGAACCTATTTTTCACACCCCGAGAAGAAAGAAAATTATCTCAACATGCTGACTGATAGAGCTACGGTACTCAAGGTGTGGTTACAGAAGTTGTAACAATGGCAAACAGAGGATGACTCAACAACGAGGGACACATCAGTTCTGACGTTCAATAACTTTATCAGCAAGAATACGCGTACAGCACTGTGGCGAACACCCATTAGAGGGGACCCCAGTGTCTACGGCCATACCACCCTGAACGCGCCCCATCTCGTCTGATCTTGGAAGCTAAGCAGGGTCAGGCCTCGTTAGTACTTGGATGGGAGAGAGGACACCAGTATCCTGTAAAGCAGGTATTACGACTGCTATCCTAAAACTTAAGGGAAAAAAAAAAAAAAGGCTGGAAGATATGAAATACTTGTTCTACAATCTGACAGAGACTGGAAGGAAAAGCTGACCTACCAGATCAATCAAAACATAAATGGTCATTAAAAACGGAAAAAGGCATGCTATGCTGGGAGAATAGAACAGGATCAGTTTGGGTAAAGCAGAAGTTTGTAAATAGAAAAATAAAACAAGATTCGGAAAAGGATAGTGCAGTTAATCTATGCAGCCTCCAGGCCTCTGATACTCAACAGGCATTTTGTCCTACAGCCAGCTAGGAGCCCCAGAACTCTGAAAATAAGAGAAAGACAGGCAAACAGACTAGTAGGTCTAAAAAAGATAACAGGGTCAATGGAAAAAAAACTACAGAGAGAGTATGGAAAAACACAAGAAAGAACAAAAACTTAAAATACAGGACTGTACTAATATGCAGAATTGGTATCACAAAGTAAAAACATTATTTTCTAAGCAAAGAACTTCTAAATATTGTATCATTTAAAGCTTGGCAATATTGTACAAATGTCAAAATTAAAACTTTCTAAAGCGATCTATACAGTTCTTCCCAGTGGGAAAGGGACAGTTTCTGATAGGTAGTATCTCTTTCCCTGTCCAGAATTAGCCCTCCAAGCAGGTGAGCTAGTTAGGATGAAACCCAAGTGAGGATATCGTATCGGCCCCAGTTTCCCTTCCTTGAAGGATGAAAGCCAAAGTTAACTGGGGAGTGGGGAGAAGAGGGCAAGGGGGGAAAGAGTGCCGGGCTTTCAGAGAAAGGGCTAGGAAGTTTGGCTCCATGCTCTGACTTACAGAAAAAAAGACTTCTCAACTAGGTATTTCAGCCCGAAGTCCTCAAACATCCATAGCCAAAGTCCTTGTCCCCTCTCTGCCACTCAATGGCTATTTAGCACCCAACTACCTCACAGAGAGTAATCAATGTCAAAACGGGATTCAAGGATTCAAAAACTTGAGTTCCTATATCCTGGACAAAATAAATACTTTCACCATGGCTACATAATCTTCAGGGATGGGCCACACACTGATTCCTGATTCTAGGAGAATTTTATTTTGTTTAAAAAAAAATGTACGTATGCAAAAATCTGCATTAGTTCTTTAATTTGCATGTAAGACTTAGTGCTTCCTGGAAATTAAAATTAAAAGATCCTAATCTCCCAGCAATATACAGTTAACTATATATAATCTTCCTGTTCAGAAGCAACATGGATATAATATAAAAATTAACTGGATAGAATTCTGGTTTTTTTCTTTTCTCTCTTCAGAGAGAATAGGGATCTTCTCAGAATCAGAAAACCGGGAGCAAATCATTCATTTCTGCTCCTTTCCTCTCACCAATCCTATCCGCCTTTCAGAAAGAAATCACTGGTTGATTTCACTCAGCAACTGACGCAGCCCAAAGGAACACCTTCTCTTTGGACTCTATTTCTTTTATTTTATTTTATGAAACAATCCCACCGTCTCTGAAATTTCCCTTACCCTCTCCCGCAGATTCTTCCTCCACACTGATTTCCCCCGTATTATAACAATAGTATAGTCCTTCACAAGCAGTCATAAATCCATCCTTCTGCTGTTTAAGTGCGTCCTGACACTGCAGGTACGGACGATGGCAGAGGGTCCAGCATCCGGTTCTCAAGATCTATCCGGCAGTTTCACTCGGAGTCCATCTCTGGAAGCAGAGATGCCTACTGCGCTGTATCTTCAGAGCTGGATATGGTAGTCTCTACTTACACAGTTACTATACTGTGTAAATGAAAAGCCATAAAACAAAATCAACAACAGGAAGAAAATTTTTAAAAATTTACAACACCATGAAGTTAAATAATGTGCTACTGGATGACCTCTGTGTTGGTGAAGAAATGAAAAAGAAAATAAAAAAACCTTCTTGGAGGAAATGATGCTACTATATGACCGATGAGTCAGGGCAACCTTCATGCAGCCCTTTAAATGTAAGATCAGCAGCCCTTTAAGTACTGTTTTTGCTGCAGCTCATGGATTTTGATAGTTTTGTTTTCGTTTTCATGTCTTGGCCTCTCTTCTAAAACAAGCTACAAAGGAATAAGAAAATATTGAGTCTCTACATGTGGTATCACTTTTATCCAACTGCCTGCTTAGAGAGCAATGTTAGAGCCGTAAACGAATTCATTGAAATGATGGATTGTCTGTGCTGCCATGGATCACCCCACTCACAGGTGTTCAGATCCAAAAAACGCTGGGACCATTATTTTTACCCTGATAGAGAATCATAAACAAAGATGGAGCCTTCCGAAATACCAGAATGTATTCCCTTATAAAGTCGTACTCTATTACTGACAAAAATCAAATTAACAAACAAGGGGGTTCACAGGGAATGAACAAAACATACATAAAAATTTTTAAGTCAATTTTGTAAGACAGTAATCGCAAAAATATCAACATTTATACAGGATTCACTTTTAGAGTAGCAAGTGAAGTCATTTTTATTAGAACTGAAGTCTTACAAACCCAGATGCTGAACACCACTTGTCAAAAATGTCAAAACATCTTTCAACATTTAAACATTCACCTAGCCATTATTCCAGGAAAGCAAGCTAAAAGAATCACTTGACAAATGAAAACTTTAAAAGATACCTGTGCGGCATATATAACTTTATACTCCCTGTCATCCAACCCAGCAATTTTCCAAACTTTCCATTCTAGGATACAAACAGATTTATTAAATAAAAGAACAAACTTTCTTTTCACAAAATCTAGTACAAAACATGCAGGCTTTATGAATAATTTTCCAATGCTTCATTATACACCTAAACCACAAATACTGTTTATATTAACTGCAGGGATTAAGAACACAGGGTCCTTCAGGAGGAGGCTTATCCCAACCCTGAAGACTCGGATCCTCACCAAGGACTATCAGTACGGGCACCAAGGACTACATCCCAACTGCCAAGGAGACCACGGGGAATTGGAGTGCCTTCGGAGGCCGAGAACTCCGAGGTCACCCAACCCTGTTTGGATCTACCACATGGGATGGAAGAAGCCCAAATCCTTCCTCACAGGATCCAGGGTCATCGGAACAACAGCCAGGAACCCTGAGGGATCTCAGAAACAGAAGAACAGCAAACTTCCTTCGGGACTAGGGAGAGGAGCCTTTTCTGGTCCTTACTTAGTTCCAACTTTGGATCCCCACCCTCTCTTGCAATGACCATCAGGGTCGCGCCGCAGCGCTCCCCCCGCCCAAAAAGAATAGAATAGATAGAGAAATACAAGGAAAGCTTAGAACCAAACAGGAAATAATCAGCGTGGATCCACATATACCTTGCTGGGTAGAACACAAAGATTAGTTACTCCTCACTAAGGTATTGAAGATTTCTCTGCATACCCCTCCTAAAACTGTTCTGCACCTCAACTGTTGAGAAACGTCTTGTTAGATTTATAAGCCAGTTTAGACTATTCTAAAATCTACCAAGTTCAGCAAAATTATGTGTCAACACAATAAACTGCTAAATACTAAAATGAAAAATAGACAAGAAAGAGCTGAATAGTAGCCACTTTAGGTGTATAGCAGCCGGTTCTATGTACAAACAAAAATTGAAGGGTCAATGAAGTAGTCACACGATGTGGTTAAGAACTTGCATTATTTTAACATATTGGTTACTTGATACCATGTCAATTAATTCCATAATGTTGTAAATTGTTCTTGATGTTGTGTTGGGGCTTCTAATTGATCAGGATGATATTCTGCCAGCTCTGCCTTCAGACCAGAGAAGGTCTCCCCAAGAAACTGTGGAATTTATCTGGACAATAAGATGCTGGACTCTATGCTTGGTATATGTTAGAAAAGAAAGAATCTTGACTGAATTTGAACTGTAATACTGCACCAAGGTGGAGTAATCCATCGTGGGGGGAGGGCACGGGGAGGGGTTGAGGGAATCCCTGAGCCTATGAAACTGTGTCACATAATGCAATGTAATTTAAAAAATTTTTAAAAATCTGTATAAAAAAAAAAAAGAACACAGGGTCCTTACAATACAGTAAGGTCTCAGGTTTCATCAGTCCACTCCTCCACTGCTCCCTCCAGGGAAACTGCCAAGAACACCATCCTCCCCAGCAAATGGCCCTAGGTCATAGCGTTTAGATCAAGAGAAAGCACCATGCCTCTAAGATCGCGTGCTATAACAGTGTTGGTCAACAGACAGAGCCAATTGTGCCTTTTTTCCTCTTGTGGAGATTGGTCTACATACAAATCGTAAGTAAGCACAATAAGGAAGAGTGCGAAGAAGCAGTCCCAATGATTCAAAATTAGAATGCAGAGCAGTGTTAAGGTGGACAAGTAAAACAGACTGACCAAGTATTGGCAGCACAGGTGTACTGAATGCAGTTGCACTAGACAGTGAACAATTCTCCTGTTCCTGAGGTAAGACAGGCATCTGCAAGGTCTAGTCAGACTACTCTCTCATTCTGCAAAGCGCTTGGAGTTCTTCCCAGACCCTCTACATGACTGATACTGTTTTGTTTTTCACGTATTCTTACTTAAACCGATTTTCTAATTGTACTTGAGTTTCCATTCTTGAAATGAAAATAGTTTGCACAGACTCAATTAGGATGTCCCAATGTGTTCTCAGGTCATCAATCTCAGGTCATCTAACAATCTCAGGTCATCTAATAACCGACACATAACTTCAGGAGCTATTTGTCAATATTTACAAACAGAAAGAAAAGAGCGGGCAAAACCTACTTCCCTTGAATTATCTTCAACCTGCTGGTGTATTTTTTTTTTTTCTCTCAGGAGATCAGCGCAACAAGTAGACTATTGAGTAAATGCAGAAACATTAGCCACAGGGAATCAAGACTGGCAATACACCATTTTGTGAGAATCATGGTAGCCAGCCTCTCTGCTTTCTGTGGCAGACCCTCTGACTTCTGCATTGATCTTACGTCTTGTTAAAACAAGTCTTAAAGTAGTAAAACTTGATTTTTCTGGATACTTCTAGCTCCCAACAGCACTGCCAGCATTGGAAATGTAATGTCTTCTTATAAACTTTTGAGCTACATCTTCAGAGCACCTATACCTTTACTCCTCCCTGTCCAAAAAAAAGAAAATATATATATATATATTTTATATATATATATATCAAATTCATTTTTCTAGCAGTCAATATTTCACAATCATAAGAATTTTGCAATGGGATAGGACATCTTGGTTGACACATGGCTTGGTCAGAGTAACAAGAGCACTTAGTTACCAAAGGTATTAAGTGCCCCACAGTTAACAGGAAAGTGCTACAAGGAACCATTCTACCAAAAGGCTAATAAAACCTACTTCCAGAAAACTGGGTTCCCTCCAAGATTCCAGGCAACAAAAGAGGGAGAAATAAGGGAACACACAGAAAACTTACAATAACATCACGCATTTATTTAGTGAGAAGCTAGAAGCTTTTCCATTAATACCAAGAACAGTGCAAGGATGTTCCCCAACTACTCTTCAACACTGTACTGGAGGTCCTAGCTACTACCATAAGAAAAGAAAAAGTACACAAATTTTTTTAAAAAAAAAACTAAAATAATCTTTGTTCACACATGAACATATAGAAAAACAAAAAAATATTGTAAAAACTCTTAAAACCAATAAGAGATTATAGTAAAACTGCAGGATATAAGGCTAACATAAACAAAAAAAATAAATAGGCTTTGTATGCACAAACATTATCATGGCCGAGAAAGAACTCAGAAGATCAATACTATTCACAATAGCTGCTAAAAAAATCTGAAGCAGCTTTGGATAAATTTAACCAAGGAAATGAAATATCTCTACAGTCACATTAGGAAAGAAAGAGAAAATGCAAAAAAATGGAAAAATCTTCCATGCTCATAGATTGTAAGAATTAATATAATCAAACTGTCCGTACTACTCAAAGCAATTTAGATTCAATGTGAACTCAACCAAAATTTTTTTTTAAAAGTTCTTGGGTCTGAAAAATTGATCCCAAAATACCTATGGAATGACAAGAAACTCCCAAACAAGCACAGCAATCCTAAACGATAAAGCAAGAGACATTACAATACCAGTTTTCAGGACATGTTACAAGGCTCTCTGAAACATGTCAAAAAAATGAGAACACAACTCAAAAACTGGGAGAAAATGTTTGCAAAAAAATTTAATAAGGGACTGCTACAGAAAATATGAAAAAAAGAAAAAAACATTTACAATGTGCTAATAATAATAATTTTATTTTAAAAATAAGCCAAAGGCCCTATGAACAGACATCTCATCAAAGATACAGATGTCAAATACGCATGAGAAGACATTCTAAACCATTTTTTCAGAAAATGCAAATTAAATGATGAAATTCAGAAAACTGACAATACCACATGATGATAACAACTGGGAAGCAACAAAAACTGTGATTCATTACTGATAAGAATGGAAGAGAGTGCAGCAGTTTTGCACAAAATAAAACACCTTTACCATAAGATCCTGGCTATTTATTCAAAGTAACTGAAAGCTTACACCCACACAAAAATTTATACATGGATTGTTTATAGCAGCTGTATACATAACTACCAAAACTTGGAAAAGAGCCAAGATATCGCAGCAGGTGAACGGATAACTAAATGCAGTACATCCAGACAATGGCAAATAATTTCATGCTTTTTAAAAATTTAAAGAGTTCTCATTCTATCAAAAGACATGGAGGAAACTTAACACGTATCACTAAGTGAAAGAAACCCACCTGAAAAGATACCATTCGTATGGTTCCAACTATATGACAATTTGGAATCAGCCAAAGCACAGAGACAAAAACAGTTACCAGGGAGCTATGAACACGCAGAGCACAGAGGATCTTCCTGCAAGTGAAAACATCCTGAAGCCTTGTGGCAGGTAAAGTTGCCGACCACAACAGCAAATCAGATGTCGTGTTGGTTCGAGTCCCAGCTGCTCCAACTCCAAGCTGATGTACCTGGGGAAGCAGTGCAAGACGGCCCAAGTTTTTGGCTCCTGGATCCAAGACAGGCCATCTTTGCAGCAATTTGGGAAGTCAATCAGATGAATGAAAGATCTCTCGTGCTCTCTGTAAGCTCTACCCTTCAAATAAATAAAAAAATAATCCTTAAAAGAAAATACTCTAGCACTATATTGATAGCCACATCATTAGACATCGGTCCAAATGCAAGAATGTCATACGGTGAACCTTACCATGGAATTTGGATTATTCTGATGCGAAGAGTACGTGATGTGTAAAGTGTGTTCATTAATCATAACAAATACATCACTCTGGCCCGGCGGCATGGCCTAGTGGCTAGTCGTCGCCTTGAACGCCCCGGGGATCCCATAGGGGCGCCGGTTCTAACCCCGGCAGCTCCACTTCCCATCCAGCTCCCTGCTTGTGGCCTGGGAAAGCAGTCGAGGACGGCCCAATGCATTGGGACACTGCACCCGCGTGGGAGACCTGGAAGAGGTTCCAGGTTCCCGGCATCGGATCGGCGCGCACCGGCCGCTGCGGCTCACTTGGGGAGTGAATCATCGGTTGGAAGATCTTCCTCTCTGTCTCTCCTCCTCTCTGTATATCTAACTTTGTAATAAAATAAATCTTAAAAAAAAAAAAAACAAATATACCACTCTGAGGTGATTGCTAACCCAAGAAAGCTATGCATGTATGGGAGCAAAGAGTATTTAGGAAATCTCTACACCTTCCTTTCACTTTTATTTGAATCTGAAATTGCTCAAATAAAGTCTTTTAATAGTTAGGAAGATAGAAAGTGAATAAGCAACAAACACATCACGTCAGAAATGCATCCTTCAAATTAAGCATGTCCAAGAGTCAATTCCAGGCCCCATGCGACTCATTTCCCTTCAGCAATGGTATTAATGGCTCAACAATTCATTCTCTCTCCCTCTACCATTCAAAACAGACTTGGGATCAGTTAGCTCAAATTACATCTTTTAAAATTTGTGGCTTAATTTTCAACTCTTTTCATTTGCTCAAATTAGAATTTCTGAGCAACTAATACTGCTAAAACTAATAGATAACATCCACTGAAAATCCTTCCATGGTGCTAAAGAGCATTTTACTAAATTTGTGCTTTAATATGCCTACTAAAATTTTTCTTTTGAGACCAATTCTTTTTTCTTCTTTTTCTATTTTAACTTTATGATACAATTACATAGGATCAGGGATTTCTGCTACCCTCTCCCCAAGCTCTCTCACCCCCCCACACACATTGATTTCCCTCATATTATTACAGTATAGTTCTTCACAGGCAGTCTTAAGTCCATCATTCTGCTATTTAAGTGTATTCCAACACTGAAGGTCCAGACAATGGCAGAAAGTCCAGCATCCTATCATAAAGATCTATCCAACAGTTTCATTGGGAGTCCCCCTTTCATTTAGAAGCAGAGATGCATACTTCACTGTATCTTCACATCTGGATATAACAGCCTCTATTGCACAGCTACTATACATTCCCTAAATGAAAAACCATAAGACGAAATCAACAACAAAGAAAACAATTGAAAACTTACAACACCATAGAGTTAAACACCATGCTAGTGAACAACCAAAGTGTCACTGAAGAAATGAAAAAGAAAACAAAAAAAGCCTTTTTGGACAAAATGACGCTACTGTCTGATTTATGAGTCAGTGAAGAATTTAATCAGAGAAAAAAACTATTCTGAAGAAATGAAAATAAAAACAAAATATCAAAACCCATGAACTGCTGCAAAAACAGTATTGAAAGGCCTATGGATCTTATAATTTGCATGAAGACTATCTTATAACAGAATATATGATATTTTTCCTTTGGGGACTGACTTATTTTGCTGAGCACAATGGTCTCTCGTTGGGACCATCTAGTTGCAAACAGTAGAATTTCATTCTTTTTAATGGATGAATAGTATCCATGCAGTAGATGTGCCACAGTTTCTTCAACCACTCCTCTTTGGATGGGCATCTGGGTTGTTTCCATGTCTTTGATACTACAGACTGTGCTGCTGTAAATACAGGAGTACAGAGCCCTTTCTAATATGCAGATTTCATTTCCTTTGGATATATTCCTAGGAATGGGATAGCAGGGACATACGGCAGGATTATCTGCAGTTCTGTAAACACTAGGACCAATTCTTCATAGACTAACTCTTCGGAAGTTAAGTTTTTGAACTATATGCTCTCATAAAACACATATTTGCATCAAGTTAGGGCTTGAAAAGAAGTGAGAGTAAATTCTTTCACTACCTCTTCCAGACTCTACAAAAGACTCTAGGCAGCATCCAAAGAGATGCCTGACAGTGTGGAGAGACCTAATGGAAAGAGGCTGCTCAGCAGCCTTAGATTAATGGGCAACAATGGACCCTTGGCCCTTTCTATAGCAAATGATACCACAGCAAGGTAAAAAGTCTAGTAAGACATACTATCAGAGTGGTATTATTACTAATGTTGGTTTCTGAAAACCCACTTTATAGGTAAAACAGTACCACTAGAACTTTCCTTAGTGACTGACATATTCCATATGTGGCGCTCACCACAGACTAGGTTAAAGAGAACTTGAAATGTAACTAGCATGATTTAAGAACTGAATGTCAATTTTAACTAATGTAAACACTAACAGTCACATGTCACTAGAGGCTACCATAACAGACAATGCAGGAAAAAGCTTAGAATGTGATGTAGAAAAATGAGATATGACATGACCACAGAACAATTTTATATATTGTGATTACATGGAAAATACTTTCTCAGTGCCCGTCTCTCCACATACAAACACAATTTGTTTTTTTGGGTTTAAGATTTAGTTATTTTCATTGGAAAAGCAGAATTGCAGAGAGCAGGAAATTTAGAAAGAAAGATTCTCCATTAGCCAGTTCACTCCCCAAATGGCTTCAGCAGCCAGAACTGTAGCTGACCTGAAGCCAGGAGGCAAGAGCCTCCTCTGGGTCTCCCGCACGGATGCAGGATCCCAACAACTTGCATCATCCTCCACTGCCTTCCCAGGCCACAAGCAGGGAGCTGGATCAGAAGTGGGGCAGCAGGGACACGAACCAGTGCCCATATGGGATCCCAGTGCTTGCAAGGAAAGGACTAACCAATTGAGCCATCACACCAGCCCCCAATGCACTAAATCAGAAACTGCCAGACGGTGTTTTCTAGTTGTACCATTCATTAGACACAGGTGTGACTCATTAGGCCTACTCTCTGAGATTCTGATTCATAAATGTGTGTTTCTCTTAACACTCAGCTCATTCCTAGTCCACCCATCACACTTTGAGTAGCAATAAAATGAAAACTTCAACATTCCGGGATGGTATCATGGCAGAGAAGGTTGAGTTGCTGCCTGCAACACCAGCATCCCTTATGGGCACCAGTCCCAATCCTGGCTGTCCAACTCGTAATCCAGCTTCCAGCTCCTTCCTAACAGCCTGGGGAAAGCAGCAGAAGATGGCACAAGAATTTGGACGACTGTCACTCCCAGATGAAGCTCTTAGCTCCTGGCTTTGGCCAGGCACTCGTGGACATTTTGGGTGTAAGCCACTGCAAGATCTCCCCCTGTATCTTCCCCACTCTCTCTCGATTAACTCCAACTTTCAAATAAATAATCTTTAAAAGGATAAAAATGTCAGCATTCAATGCTAGCTTACTCCTAATTGGAGCTTAATTCGCTCGCCACTTTTCTTCTCTTCAAAGTACAAAAAAAATCTTCCTAAAACATTCTTACAAGTTTTGCTTAGCACCTAGGACTATAAGCATAACAGAATGCAAGCAAAGCTATCTATTGAACATGCCTTCTCCCAGCATTAAGCCAAAGGCAAGGTGTACTTGCTAACAATTTTTTTTTTTCTGAAAATCAAATAATCACAGGGACCAGAAACAGAGGGAGAAGATTCTAAATCAGCCAAGACACTTTATGATCTCACAATCCCTCTACCAGCCCTAACTTAAGAGTTGTGCTGGGACCTCCTACTAAAGATATAGATTATCTCTGGTCTATATCAGGATTATGGCCTCATTATTACAAAACAGTATTAGAGAGTATCAAAAGAGCATGTGTTAGGGGTAGGCACTAACCCGAGTGGCCAAGATGCCAGTCAGTTAGGGGCGGGCACTAACCCAAGTGGCTAAGATGCCAGTCAGGATATCCTCATTTCATGTGTGCTTGCATGCAAATCCTGGGTCAGTTCCTGATTCCAGCCTCCTGTTAATGCACACCCCGGTAGGTAGTACTTGGTTTAGTCCCTGCCACTCACGTAGGCAGCCTCAACTGAGGTCCCAGCTCCCAGCTTCAGCAGACCCCCTCCCTAGCACGACAATCAACTGAAATAAACCAGGTCTCTTTCAACCTCTCTGTCTCTCAAAAAAAATTTTTTTTCTAAAACATATATCACTCAAAGGACAGGCATTAAAAAACAAGCTCTTTCCATGAAAGTCAAATTGTAAAGTCTCTGGAATTAAAACAGATTCTCTTCAAACATTCTCTGGTCTTAATATTTGCAAAAACTAAGTCAGCAGTCAATGGGAGTATGTTTTACTTTGGGGGGGGTGGTTACTCCTTTATGTCCTCTGTTGCAATTACAGAAGAATGACTTTAAAATGAAGAGACCATCCTACCAAATACAGCTTCCTTGACTGTTCTGAACAGACCTCTTGCTGCTCATCCACTCTCCCCTTCCTTAACTTTCCAAAGGAGAGTTTTCCTCCAGAGAATACCGTGGTCATCAATCAGAATATGCTGCCTTCAAGTAAAACTCAGAACCAAGTACTCTTCATAATTTCCCACACCACTAACCCTTCGACCTTCTTCAAACTTCCACTGTCCCCCAGTTACCACCATCACAAGGATGAAGGGTGATCCTTGTGTCCTGGCAATCTGGGGGGACAAGTATTATATCTTACCATTTACTAACTCTAAGCAGAGTGTCTGTACATCACTTCCTTAGACTAATGTGTATCTATTTGACAAGCAGAGAAATAAGCACAATTAAGTTAAATTAAGCTAAATGATTAAAATATAACCCAGAGAAACTCAAAGGCAATATATCCCTTCAGTATTGCTTCTCAACCAGGGGCAATTTTTGTTTCTCAAGGGACATTCAACAATGTGTACAGGTATTTTTGGTTGTCACAACTGCGGAAGGAATTTCTGGCAATCGTTCAATACAGGTAAAGGGTACTGATAAGCATTCTGCAACACACAGAACATTTCACACAAGAACTGTCTTACTCAAAACGTCAACAGCGAAGGCAGAGAAAGCCTGTTCCACCAGCATCTCTAGCATTACTCTTTTGGCTCCTGATCAACAAAGAATGGCTGCCTTTACAATTTGGTCATTCACGATACTTACATAGAAACAAGCCGTCAAGTGCTACTTCCAACACGCTATACATTTCTAGACTTTTTTCATATTTTACATCATTTTTATTTGAAAGGAAGAGTTAAAAGGACAGAGACGGGCAGAATGAGAGATCCTTCATCTTCTAGCTCACTCCCAAAATTCCTATGACAGCTAAGAATGTGCCAAGCCAAAGCCAGATGCCTATAACTCAATCTGGATTTCCACAAGTGGGTGACAGGGACCCAAGTGCTTCCAGTATCAACACTGCCTGTTAAGGCAGATATCAGCAAGAAGATGGAATTAGACACAGAGCCAGAAATCAAAACAGGCAGCAGGCATTCTGATATGGAATGCGAGCCTTCCAAGTAGCATATTAAACATTGAAACAAATGCCTGCCCCATGCTACACTTTCTAGCTAGTTTTAAAACAAAGACTAGGAAGGAGGCAAGAAGGAAAATGAAGCAATCTTGACAGATTCCAGTTCCTTTCTGTAACAAAGCCTAGAGAAGGCCATTGGCAATCTTCAGGCCAAGTCATGGCCTACATCTAATTGCTTACCCAGACTCAACTCTAGGCACGTTTTGTAGCCATCTTCTTCCTGTCTCATTGACCTCCACACATGTAAATAACTCCAAAGCGATATGATGTACATTTGAAGGAACCTCAAGAGACCGACAGCCCTTGGTTGTCCATTTTGTTCAGTAAGTAGTACTCATTTCTGACCCACAGAAGGTAGCTAGAACAGCAGCCCATCTGGGTGTCCTGAGCTTGAGTAATGGTACATAAGTCAGTGAAGAATCCACAGAATTGGACTGAGGTATTTAAGACAACCCATCATCCAGTCTTACAGTTCAATGCTATTTTTTAGCTTCCTAATCCTCTTCCTCAGCCATTTCTTAGCTCTGCTTAGATACATATCAGTCATAATTTTCTCAAATCTTTAGTTCGAGCTTTACAAATTAGAGACCTCAGAAAAGAAGTAATGGCTTTTCACCCATTCCTGCATGAATTGCCAACCAAACACCAAGCAGGGTGCACCAAGCAATGAATTATTCCTCCTGATCTTTAGCATAAATCAAGCCTTAGCGTAAATTAAAACTTGAAGCCAGCTTTGGTTTGATGTTTCTAATATCTACGTGTATTACACTAAGGGCTACAAGTACAGCTGCATGTACTGGTAGTGGACATGTGACAATGGATAAAATAAACTAGAATGGGCAGAATACAGTGCTTTCGTCATGCTATTATACTGGTGAAACTGGGAATCTTCAAATCTGTTAAGTTATTCCTTTCAATGAAAAAATAACGAAGGAAAAGCTAAGCAAAGTCATCTGTGGAAAAAGAAAAGGTGGTAGGCAAATGAAATGCAAGCAAGGACAGCTAATATGATATGGCAACAAGTAAAACTCAACTCTAATGTGGACCTCAACAAAGACCAACACAACCTCTCCCATAAAATCATACCTCATTTCCATAAATCACAAAGCAATTAACATTTTCCAGGATGCAATATTCCCATACAGAGATTCCATCCCATCAGCTTATTCATGGTTCTCTTCTTAACTTAAGCAGCCTCTCTCACACAGGGCATCCTAAGATGCATTGATTCTAAGAGGGTGGTGAACCAGGAGCCTCTACAACACAGCAAAACCTGAAAGACAGGAGGGAATGCCCTTGCCTTACCCTGACGCAGAGGGTGTAGAAACCTTCAAACACATGTGCATCCTCACGACCCACAGGCTCTGCAGCTTTTCACAGCTCACTTACTGCTGCATGTTGGACCACAACCAATTGATCACCAACTGCCAAAGACAAAAATTAAATAATGCATTAAAGCAACAGACTCACAACTTCAAGTCCTGAAACCCGACTCAAGTGAATTTGAAAGAGCAAAAAGCATAATCCATAGACCCAAACAGGTATGAGTACAATGGCCAGAACACAACAAGAAGTTTATTTTTGGCTCCTGTTTGCATACTGAGCCAGTAAGCAGGTTTGTCGGAAAGGGAGTCCTAATGTAGTAATTAAGACCCTCCGTTTGATGAAAGTTCTACCATCTTTAACATAAGATTCCTAGGGCAATGATGTGACATAGTAGGATTATTTGGAGGACAAGCACTGTAATGTAGCAGGTACAGCTGCCACCTGCATCCCATATTAGTACTGTTTCCTGTTCCAGCTGTTCCACTTCTGATCAGCTTCCTTTTAATGGCAGGTAGCAGAAGATGGCCCAGGTATTTGGGCCCTGCCACTTATATGGGAGACCACATGAAGCCTCTGACTTCAGCCTGGCCTAGTGCTGGCTGTCACAGCCACCTTGGGAGACAGCCAGCAAACAGAGGACCAGCCTTTCTGCTTTCCCTCTCTTTCTTTAGAGAAATCTGGGGGAGAGGGGATGTCATCACTTTGGACAGCCATATCCCATAGGAGATTCAAAATCCCATACTGGATCCAAGTCCTAGCTCCACTTGTAATCGAGCTTCCTCCTAATGTGTACCTTGGGAGAGATGGCAGGAAATGGCTTACATACTTAAGTACCTAACTGCCACCTATGTGGGAAACCCAGATTTAGTTCTGGGCTCCTGGCCTCAGCCCAGCACAACAACAGCTGTTGTGAATATCTGGAAAATGAACGAGCAAATGGGAGATACCTCTCTTCATCAGTCTCTGGATCACTCACCCACTCATATTCTCTCTCTCTCTCTCTCTCTCTCTCTCTCTCTCTCTCTCTCTCTCTCTTCCCCTCCTTTTTCCCCCCTCCCTCCCTTCTTTGCCGTCTCTCTACTTCCTAGACTTTCAAATGCACAAAAAACAACATAATTTCCAAGGTTGACCTAGGGATCTTCTTCATTCCAGCAAGCTAGGAACGAAAAGGACCACAGAAAAGCCTGCCAGCATATGCTCTTTTCAGTGGTCTCCCAAGTCCCCAGAAGATCACATTTGCATTCATGTTGCTGATACTTAAAACTCAGGCATTCAGTCAAACGTACCCACTTGGGCTGGTGGACAGCTGGCAGTTTCTATAAGAGAGACAGCCCAACCCAATTAGGAAGACAGCATCATGCTGTCACAGGATTTGGGAATGAAAAAGATTCTAAGTGATCACTGCCCTCTCCCCTCATTTTCCAAACAAACTGAAAGAAGTCAATGATACTGTCCAAATTTCACAATAATTCAGCAGTGTCCTGGGATTGGAATGTAGAAATCCAACATTGTCTTCCATTATTACATAAACTCAACTTACAACTTCTAAAAAAAGAGAAGCAATTTTTACTGTTTTGCTACAACAACCATGAGTATTACTCTGACCCACAGCCAAAATCTACCAGAGTCACCATGGTACCAAACACAGGCACGGTATCACAGGGCACAAACCAAGAGATACTGCAGCAAACGCTCTTTAACCAACAGTGACCACCCATCCCCAAAAGTAATATTTCATGATCAAAAATAAGACTTGTTCAAGTTTTATTTGTGTTTACAAAGTAACTTCTGCGTGCCTTCTGTCAAAAATAAGAGCTTTTACTTCTAATATAGGTAAATTCTCAAGTATTCATATTTGTGGATGATTAGAAAAAGACAGAACTTACAACTAAAACAGAAGTCAGAAATACAGCCAAGGAGGAGTAGCAGTTTTTATCGATAAACATTGGGCACAAAAAAAGGAACCTAAAAATACTTTTTCTTTAATCCCTGACATATAAATCATTTTGCATCTCTGAGTTAAGGGTTCCTATGAGCTTATAGAACATGAGATGCAGTTCAGAAATGACAGACAGGAGTGAAGATTCCCAAGTCATATATTGGAAAGGCATTGACTACTAAAATCCAATCAGACTGTGGCACAAGGGAGGCTCTTAGTAAGCCTATCATACCCAATAATGTAATATGAATTTGAAAGTGAGTGAAATTAGAAGACAGCATTTACCAAGCAAGGAATGCTAAATGGACACCATTACTTACATATCCATTATATATTTAAGATGGACAAAATACTATTATTAGGTTGTCACTTAGCAGGAAATTTTAAACTTTAATAAAGATAATAACTCTCCCAAGCACTTCCATAGGTTTGCTCCTGCACTACACCCCAATTTTGCTTCTATCATAATGTCAGCTACTCAATTAAGAATTCTCCCATTCTGCCAATATTCTCCCGTTCTGCCAATTTTCCAGAACCTCTTCCTATGATGTTGTCTTATTTTTTTGTGCTATGAATTCTTTCGGTAGTCAACTAATTCCCAGAATAATGTGTTAAACATATAAGACAAGACATGTAATATTACAAAGGAAGTAGGTGATACGGAAATATTCTCCTATCCATGTTGAGTTTGTGTTGTCCATGGACTCAATTTAAGAAAATCTATCTGGTCAGTGGATGACTCAAGATGATGAAAGTTTTTTTTTTTTTTTTTACAAGAAACCAAGCAGGTTTTCAAAAACCAAAGATGCACGGTGAGCAATATTGCCACAGGTTTAAAAGAAAGTGATTTGCATATTTGTTCAAATATTTTACTTTAAAACCAGAACCAGATGGTTTATAAGCAAATTTTACCAACTTTTCAGGAACTCATCATTTTGATAGTATAAGGACTATGAGAAAAAAAAATAGGGGCACCCAATGTCATACTATAAGACTAGCATAACTCTGAAATCAGAACTAGAAAAGAGATGTATATGGTGGAAAATTTCCAAGTGCATTTCTTTTATGAGAAATTCCTCAAAGAAATATTTTTACAATAAGGATAAAGGAATAAATGCCAGCTTACACTTATAATAGTAAAAGTTCAATAATTTTACTGCTAGAAAGTATTCAAATGCAACTCACAATACAAGCAGGTTGAAGGAGAAAACTATTTTCTCACCGGATGAATAAAAAAAAAAGAAAGAAAGTGATTTGCAAATAGAACCTGATTTTGAATTTCTGCCTGAACTCAAAGCTATTCATGTTGTGGCTTTCAAGGCCTGTATTAAGGAATTCATCAGAGAATTTTCTTGGCCCCAGCTATGTAGACATAGCATATTCTTAGGTCCTGACAGCAGGTGGAAAAATGTAGCCTGGGGGATGGGACCTAGTCCTCTATTTCTCTGATAAAAAACTATCTCTGTTGGCCTGGTCAAGTCATTGAGCTGAGCTGAAACCATATTAAATGAGAAAGTTAAATTAAGCCAGCTTCACAGATTCTTCCAACTCTAAACTGTTGAGATTCTAAAACAACGCCCAATTTCTTCTAAGATTTATGTATTTATTGGGATATCAAAGTTACACACAGAGAGACAAAGGAAGAAAGGAAGATCTTCCATCCATTGGTTCACTTCCAGAATGGCATAACAGACAGAACTAGATCAGACCAAAGCCAGGAATTTTATCTATGTTTCCCGCATAGGTGGCAGAGCCCAAGCCTCTTGGACCATCAGCAGAGAGCTGAATTGGTAGTGGAACAGCTAGGACACAAACCAGCACCTACATAGGATGCTACTATGACAGACTACTCACCCACTAAGCCACAATCCCAGGGACAAGTGCAATCATCTCTTTTCGGAAGCATGTATTTATGTATTTGAAGAGTTCCAGAGAGCGAGAGACAGAGACCAATCTTCCCTCCATTGCTTCACTCCCCAGAGGGCCACAATGTCCGCAGTGACCTGGTCCAAAGTCAGGAACAAGGAGCTTCTTGCAGGTCTCCCACGTGGGTAGCAGGGGCCCAAGCACTTGAGCCATCATTGGTTACTTTTCCCAGGCCATTAAGTGGGAGCTGCATCAAAGTGGAGTAGCCAGGATGCAAACCAATGTCCACACGGGATGCCAGCACTGCAGGTGGTAGCTTTATCCACTCTACCACAACTCTTATCCCCATGGCCAATCATTTCTTAGGGAAGTTACCATTACTAAGAATTGCTTTCTCACTATCCTCACAGTATGAAAAAAAAAAAATACCTTCTAAATGAGAACTTTTGGAATCTCCTAACCACAGAACCTTAGGTTAGATTTGGAAGCAATTTTAAGGACATTCACCACATCAATCCTCTATACAGGTAAGAAAAATGAAGTCCAGCAGGTTGAGAATTGTGTTCACATAATGAAGCAACACTCACAGAGTGATGTTGATTACTGTTGTTCACAGACTGCTGTTTCTAGCCCCCAGAAAGGATCAGTTCGGGTAGTAAAAACCACTTGTCAGTTCATTTGAAGCGACAGAAATAAACCCCAAAGAGTTGAGCCACAGGGATGGAACTGCACAGGGAAGCAGGTGCTGGGATAATAACACGGAGAAGCAGCATCCTACACCTGAGCCAGAGGCAATGATGAGACCCTCAGTGTACACCACAGCCTCCTCAGTGCTGACAACACACCCACCTCCCTGAAAGCACAGGTCCAGAAAACCAGCCAGAGAACAAAGAACAATTATCTCAAAAAAAAAAAAAAAAAAAGATGAATGAAACCTGGCAAAAAGGACCAATGAAAGAATCAAGTTTTGTATTAAACAGTCTTAAAAGGCAAGCATCGACCACAGAGACCTGGATTGAGGCCCCAGCTCCCAGCTTCAGCAGGGTCTGCCCCAGCCTGTAGGAAACACTTGCGAAATGAGCCAGCAGTGAAAACAGCAGCTTTGACCATGTGTGTGTGCATCTTCAAATTTTGTAACTCACATGTGTATTTCCATAATGCCATCATGTATACAGATGTACATACAAATAACTGAACATGATGATGATTTCGGAATTTCAACCAAGCCATAAGTTTCAACGACGAGTTGAATTAACCAACAATTTGCATGTCAAATGCTTTTGAAACCTATGCCATGATGCTCGTCAGCTTTTCTCTAGTTCCTCCAGAAACATAAATTCAATTTCCACGACATACAGTACTCCTCCCCGACAAGAGTGTTATTCTCTCTTTTTTGTTGTTGTTTCTATCTTCAATTTTCTTTGAGAGCAGACACAGCCCTCCAAAGGCTTCTGGACTTGAAGCTACACATTCATTGCCAGCTCCACAAGTCATCTCCAGGAATTTCCAGAGGGTGTAGTGCCACCTACTGCTAGGAAGGGTACCGTACCGCTTCTTTTCTGGTTAGTGTATGGATAAGATGAGCAAAGGTCCTGAAATACAAGCAGCATGAATCTGTGTTTTCTGTGAATCTTTCTCTTTCTACAACACATTACACACGTAACTGATTCTTAAAACCAGAGACACCTAACTACCCTTGGAGCCTCCATCACGTGAGTGGCAGGTCTTCTGGAAGCCATACACAGCCCAGTCAAGCCAGCCAATACCGAGGCAGCTCTGCCTGGAAAGGTCTCCTCAAGATTCCAAAGGCAACAGCAGATCCACGCATTTAAACGTTTCCTGGCTTTCCCTGTCTCCCACTGCTTCTAATCAGGACAAACAGCCCTCCATAGGGAAGTTCTTATGTCAAAAAAGGTGACAGAAAAGCTCCCCAAAGGGTACCCACTGCTTAGGCATGCAGGTTGAGCTCTAACTGCTCTCATCCCATCTCCACCTGCCCCACACCCATCCCTCCACACAGAAGACAGAAAGGATGGAAAGGAAATAATTTCGTTGTGACTCAGATAGCGAAGATGGTTTTATTATTTCAGACAGCAACACCTTGTCCTATAGGTCACTGAGGTACGGCTTCCCACAGGATGTATTGAGCCTCTCAATCCGCCTGCTGGTCCTTGAGTAATCTAATCAGTGTTGTGCAACCTTTCAAAATCCCTGCTTCCCTCCCGCAGGCTAAACAGAAGCACTGCATGCCCTCTGTGGAGTTTATATAACAAAAATGAGATTTTTCTCCTCAAAAACAAAGTCACACCTCTCTCCAAATGACAGCACCCGTATCAGTCCCAAACTCCTTCCCCTTTCACTGCACACTAGGTTATAAAACACACACACATTATTCCTACTAATTTGCTTTGTGTTCCAATAGGCCAGGTGACGATCTCTATGTCACTCTGCTGGGGTCACATGTGATATCCTCAAACCCCAAGTAACTGCTCTTCTCCTCCACTCTTCTCAGAAAACCACCGACTTGCCACAGGCTGATCAACCTGCCTTACCCGTAACAAATCCAAGTATTCCCACCTCAAAACAAAAATCATTTGAATTTGCCAAGCAAGCGGACTTCCTGGCAGGTGTAGCTATTTCACAGGCATGGTGTGTGTCTAGAGGTGGAGCACCCGATTGCGTCCTAACAAACGGAACTTGGGTGAAGGTGAGCGTACTAAACAGCGCAGGAAACAGATCAGGAGTCTCCAAGGAGTCAGGTAAGCCAATCCTTGCCCACATCACAGCAAAAGAACACAGTAAAATCATGCCAGCTGGCTGAGCCATAGATTAGCAGACGATCATGTCCACTCAACCCATTAACTAACTGGAAAACGGACAGAAGTAGGGGGACCCTGCACACCTCCACTAGCTCCCCTGCTTCTAGACAATTCCTTCCTTTTTAAAGCACTGTGGGAAAGAGGTCGTTTATACCCACCTTCTTTGGCGGCCAAAGGTTTTCCTCCGCCACTCGAAGATCAGAACAGTTATAACTCAGCCCTCGCCTCCCTTCTCCCTACATCATTCATATGCTAAATTAGGTAACTGCTGCTCGGGCGGCCCCATCCAAGCCTCCCTCCACATAAACTGACTCCACTCCCCACTCTCCACTCCCGCGGCAAGTCCATCTGCCAGGAGAGGGACCACAGCGTGATGTTTGCGGTCATTGAAGCATCTCTTTGCTTATCAATCATTTACAGTCATCATTTACGGAAACTCCTTTTTTTTTTTTTGGTAGCCTCTCCTCTACACCTACTCCACCAGCGCGCCCAAGTGCTTTAAAGATTTTTAGCCTTTTCATACACGTCTGGATTACTTCCGCAGACTCCGAGCGTTCCATGTCGGTGGAATGGGGGCGAGCTGCCGGGCAGGCAGGCAGGCAGGGACGGAGGCGAGGAGCCCGCTCGGCCGCCCCGGGCATCGTTTGCAACCGCGGACGCGCAAATCCCGGGGCCGGCTCCAAGCGGTCACCCACTGCGGGCCCAAACCCAGGCCGTGGCTCCCCCCACGACACAGCCCCCCGCGGGAAACAAAGCGGAGGCAACGCTCCCGCACATGCAGGCACCCCCGGCCGGCAGTCCCCGCGTCCTGAGCGCGCAGGAGCAGCGCCGGGCCACGAGGTGTGGCCGGGCTGGGATTGCCCGGGCTGAGACGGTGCTCCGCGGCCAGCTCGCCACCACCCGCTCAGGTCACCTCAGAGCAGCATCCTCTTACCTCAGGACCGGCGCTCGGCGCTCGGCTCCCCGACGGCCCGCGAAGAAGCCCCGCCGCTCGCGCACGCGCACTCGCGCTCCAGAGCCTCCGCCGATCGGCCCCGCGCGCCTCGACTGGACTCCGACCCCGCCCCCGTCCAGTCCGTCAGCGGCCGCAAGAGCCAATCCGGTTGCTAGAAAGGCCAGCACTGATCACGTGCCCAGACCAGCCAATCTCCAAGTTGGGCAGCCCGGCTCGGCTGTCCCCAGGGATCTTGGTCGCGACCTGGGATTAGCTGGCTCGAGGCTGGCACAAAGGGTGGATCCCTTGGGTTAGCCAGTGGTTCTTCACATTCTTTTATAAATACGAATCTCCCGGATATCTTGTTACAGTGCAGAATATGGTTTAGCAAATGCGGGGCGAGTTCGTGAGATTCTGCATTTCTAACGCTCCCAAGTGGGATGACGCTACTTCCCATCCGGGGACCAGCTTTAAGTCGCTCCCGTCTGGAGTTGCTGCAGCCGCTGCTCGCTATCATTGGAGAAGTCCACCAACCTTTTTGCCCTGGCCCCGGCGATGGAGGACTTGGCAGGGCTTGGCTACACATGGAGAACCGGTCTTTGGCTCCCGCGAGCCGGCCCTGGATTGAGGAGCAGTAGCCGGTGCCCACCTGGACGCTCTGACCTGAGGGACTGAGCCCGTGTGTCCGAGGGCGGCTGCTTCTTGGGAATTTAAAATCAGTCACAGAGCTGTATGGGCCAGCTCAGAAGAATCGCGTAGGGAAAACATATGGGCAGCACCTTGGACAGTTCAGGCATAAACCAGACAGGTTGTAAATCCTACCTTGGGACTCTTAGGAATTCTAGAGTCAGGAAGCCCAGCATCTTGCCATCTCTCCGACGTGATCTAAACCTCTGTGCTCAGTCTGACCAGCTGGAACTTTTGTGCTTCAGCAAGCCTAGTTGTTAGTGCTCAAGAGGTTACCATGGTGGTGGTGGAAACTGAGGTGCTGAGTTCTTCCCCAGCTCTTACTACCCTCACTATTAATCAAGATTATCAAACTGCCACTTAGAGAAAATTGCACCCTCGGGTGTCTTGGGTCCTCTTTGGCTGCTCAGCCCCAGCAGTGAAACCTGCTTAGCTATCTCAAATATTCACATGTCAGTTGGCACAGAATAAAATTCAAAGTTATAAAAGACTCACTAGATGTAACTCAACAGCAGTACACTGGCCACAGCAAGTGTAAAGGTTATGTCTAAGCAAGAAAACAGAAACTTGAAAATCTCAAAGTTTCTTTTACTATCATTAAACTAGTAATGCTCAAATATAGTTGCAATGAAAGGACTTATGAAATAGATCATGTCTAAAGATCCTAATAGAAATGAGGCATGCAGCTATGATGGCTATAGGTTTAATAGGTTTCGCTGGTGATTTGATGTCCAGCCGTGCATAGGAACACCTGTGTAAACTGCTGAATCAATGGGCTCATTCTTTCAACATGAAAAAAAAAATCAACTCTGCAAGAGTTACTAATGAAATAAACACTCTGTGAACAGTTTTTCACATAATTTGTGAAAAGATTTTTTTTAAGGCCAAAACTAATCCATACGTTATACATACTTCACAGAGTATTCAGTGGAACAAATATAACAACTAGTTCCACAACTGGATTTAAGTCCAGTTGACTGTTTTTGCCTTCTGTTAGCCATGCAAAATAATCAATTATGATTATTATTATGTTCTGTGACCCTCTTAATGAAAATGAGTTTCTAGTTGAGCATTATTTGGAGTTTTTGTCTGAGGTTTATCTCAAAAGTATTACCTAGAATCATCAGAGATTCTTGTAAAAAAAAAAATGCAAATTTCTAGAGTTCAACCTAGAGCCTCCCCCAGCCTCTGTCATGCAGAATATCCAAAGCTAGGCTCGCTACTACGTGAAATAAGATCATTAGTGCCTGCATCGTGAGAAACACTTCTTTGCAGTTTTTCTATGGAGTAATATTTTCTGTATTGGGCTGGGGCCTGGTTTTTGAGTGAATTAATGAGGCCCTCTCAGAACAATGTACCAGTAGCACCCATCTTACCTGAAAGTGACTTTATTTGCAACACCAAAAATATGGACGCCCTAATTGTAAGCTGCAAACTAGCACACCTACTTCTCTGACACTTTTAAAAATACACTTCACAACATTCAATTGGAAAAGAAATTCTTCTCACCCTGTAATTTTGTGCCTTATCAATTAGCTAAACTAAGGACATTTTTCACTAATACTGAACTAGCACAAGTAATTCCTAAAGAAAGACATTGATTTCTTTTTATTATCATTACAGAAGGAGACAAAATGACACAAAGAGTTTTGCTTAAAGATAATAATTTGAGAAAAGAATATTCTGGCTGTCATGCTTCTCAATGTACTTACACATAATCTGCCTACCTGTCTGAGGAAATAAGCAAATTAACATCTGAGTTAGCATAAGCAAGGTTCCTCACCAGCATCCCACAAGAGATTGAAGTATATTTGAAAGAAAATAAAGCTAAAGCCACCTGCCAATTTGCTAAGTCCCAGGAGTCTGCCCAGGGCTGTGTTAGAACCAGAACTTCCATTGACAGCTTTATAATTGCTAATTATGTTTTTGTCTAACAGCAAATAGCTTCTTTAAATATAATTGATTTCATTCATCAATATGCATAGATTATCCAAGACTATAGTTGCCATCAGTGATATAAATCCATATGGATATCAATTTCTATCTTTATATCAGCATTTTAGCAACAGATAATTCCTTTCCATTTAGGTTAATTATGCACAGATGAAACTAAGAGCCATTTCTTTGGTTTTTTTTTTTTTAAAAAAGGTTGTTTTTTTATACTCACTACAGAAAACATAGATGTTCTGTTTTGTATTTTTTTTAAAGTATTTCAGACTTTAAAAGCATCTAGACAACTTGATACGCACTTGTATAATCTCCCCCAATCTAAGATATAAAATGTTAGCAATACTATTGAGGTTATAAAACTACTGAGGTTATAAACACCCCTCCCAACAGGTTGATTTTTTTTTTTTTTAGGTTGAGATTTCACGCTTAAAAAGTTCAGTGAACAAAATGAAGAGAATGAATTATGGAAGGAAACACCATTTCTTATATATGCCGTTGACAACATAAATGTAAATGGGTAACAATTTTACTTAAAAATACTTTAAAATTCCAAACTTGTGAAAGAGAGCTGAAAATTCCATGCAGCCCAATGGCTATGTTGTGTAATGACACTTTTGGAAATGGCAAGGATAGCTTTTAGAAGATAATGCAGGTAGCTTGAAGTAGAAGTGAGGTGAAACATCAGACTCTTTCTGGAAATAAACACACTTTATGAGATCTATTATAGTTTCTTTACAAGAGAAGCAAGCTGTAGCTATTCTAAATTAAAGTTAGGTGTTACGTGCCAAAAAGCACATGCAAAAGTAAATGTCACATATTTTAAAAGAATATATGAGCACTAATTGTCAGATGAAATCAAGGAATACTTTTTGGAAGAAATGACGTCTGTGTGAAAGTACTAGCTAGACATAGTGGACTGAATGTTTTCCACTAAAATTTGTTTGTTGGAATTGTGAGTTATTTAAAAAAATTGCAGATTTCTAGTTCATACGATATTATGATATTATTACACGCAGTTAATTCCCACAACCTGGTTCTTTACCGTGAGCTGAAACACACCAGACGCAACGAGGTATCTTAGGAGGTTTATTCCAACGGGGCAGGAACAGCAAGAAAGAGGGGGAGAGAGGAGGGTAAGAGAGGGGTAAGAGAGGGGTAAGAGAGGGATAAGAGAGGGATAAGAGAGGGATAAGAGCGGGGTAAGAGCGGGATAAGAGCGGGATAAGAGCGGGATAAGAGCGGGGTAACAGCGGGGTAAGAGCGGAGTAAGAGCGGGGTAAGAGAGGGGTAAGAGAGTGAGCCGCACCTGGGGGGGCCTTTTTGTCTGCCAGGTGTAGGGGGTGGGGATTGGGAGGGATTGAGGCCAGGCCCCCAGGGGATTGGTGCCTGCAGGTGAATGCCTAGGGATGATTGGCGAGTGGGCGGAGTTGGGGAGGGGGCTGGAAGATTGGGAGGTGGGATTCAGGTGGAATGCCAGATTACATCAGATTGGTGGATAGCTAGGCCGGCCCGAACTTCATGAGCTGTGAGGAAGAAGGAATGGCACGCCGGGTCCAGGGAAGGATATTGGAATAACTCCTTACAGGAATCCTATCCTTCAGCAAGATATTAGGTGGTAGGACCTTTGGGAGATCATTGGAATTAGATGATACTGATACCCTGCAAAACCAGGAATGTAACAATTAGTTCTAAAAGTCTCTGTGCCACTAGAATCTATCCAGTGGACCTAGGGAAAACTTACTTGTATTTTGCCACTCAGGACTTAAACTCTAAAAAGCAAAATCTTGAATATCTTGTTGTCCATCCTGTTGGCCTGAAGCAGAGTTCAGTTCACATAGTCTAGCGCCAAGACCAGGGCTGTTGGTATTATAAGCCACAGCATAAGTTGGACTCTCCTAGTAGGACTTGAGGAAGGGTCCACTTGCATTAAAAATTCCTACAGCTACACTAGTTCGTGCCACAAGCTCTGGCATCATTCAGGCTTGCCAGAAAAGAAACAGCCACCCATATCTCCCTAAGCACCAAAATCAAGGTCCTGGCTATCACAATCACCAGGAAGACTGCCACCAAACTCTCTGTGAGCCCAAAATATACACCCTAGGAACCCCATGTTCATCTCAAAACCACACTTCAATTTTTATTAACTGTAGCAGACTACAACACTGTGTCTCTCACAGACAAAACTGGCATTTACTAAGACAAAAGAATTTACTCAGAAGCTGTACTCCTGAACTTGCCTAGAACCAAAGCCAAAGCAACAAGTCAAGTGCACCTCTGCATCCTGGTAAAACACATGATCATCTCAATAGCTGCAGAAAAGGCATTTAATAAAATCCTCATCAAAAGTCCTACACCACTTCATGCTAAAAACCTTAAACAAGATAGGCATAGAAGGAACATTCTACAACACAGTCAAAGCAATGTATGAAATCCTACATTGCCAGCGTCATACTGGATGAAGAAAGACTTAAGAACTAGAACTAAGCAACAACATCCACTTTCACCACTGCTACTCAACATAGTATTAAAAGTCCTTGTTAAAGCTATTAGCCAAGAAAAACAAATTAAAGGAATTCAAATCAGAAATGAGGAATTAAAATTACCCCCGTTTGCGGATGACATAATTCTCTACGTAAGAGAAACAAAAGACTCAAGCAAGAGACTTTTGGAACTCATAAGAGAGTTTGTAGAGCAGCAGGATGCAAAATTAATAAACATAAATCAATGGCTCTAGTAAACACAAATATATCCATGTCTGAGAGAGAATTTGCAAGCATAGTCCCCTTTAAAATAATGGAGAAAAATCTTAAATGCCTTGGAATTAATCTAACCAAAGATGTGAAAAACCTCTATGATGAAAAATAAAAAATAAAAAAAGAAGACGTTGATAGAGAAATTTACCATGCTCCTGGTTCAGCAAGATCACATAATCAAATTGACCACATTATAAAAGTAATATACAAATTCAATGCAATCCCAATTAAAAATCCCGACAACATTCTTCTTAGGAATAGAAAAGATGAATCAAAAATTCATCTAGAAACACAAATAGCCAAATCTATCCTAAAGAATAAAAATAAAGCTAGAGGAATCACAATTCCAGACCGCAAGACATCTTCTAGGACAGCGGTAACTGAAAGCGTCTGATATTGGTACAGAAAGAAAGATCAATGTAGCAGCATAGAAATGCCAGAAGTGATCTCACACAAGGGAAAACAATGCTGTTGGGACAATTGAAAAGCAGCCTGCGGAAGTAAAGAACGAAGACCCCCTACCTCTCACAACACAAAACTCAGCTACGTGAATCAAGGACCTAAGGCTGCACCCAAAGAATCAAACTACTAGAGGAAACCACAGGAAGAACTCTGCGAGATAAAGGCATTGGATAAGACTTAGAAAAGTCACCAAAGGCACAGGCAGTCAGAACCAAAATAAACAAGTGGGACCAAATCAAACGAAGAAGCTTCTGTACAGCAAAGGAAATGATCAACAAAATGAAGAAGCAACCAACAGAGTGGGAGAAAATCTTTGCACACTACACAACAGATAGGGGGCTAATAACCAGGACTAACAAACAGTTTCAAAAACTCAGTGACAGCCCAACAACCCTGTAAAAAAAATGAGTGAAATGAATAGGCATTTTTCAAAAGAACAGATTCAAATGGCTAAGAAATATGAAAACTGCTTAGGCTCCCTATGTATCAAGTAAATATAATTAAAACTAACATCGAGGTTCCACCTAAATCCAGTGAGATGGGCCTCTAATTCAAAAATCTACTAACAATACCTCCTGGTGTAGATATGGGCAAAAGGTGCCCTCCTTCACTATTGATGAGAGCATAGGCTGGTATAACCACTATAAAATATGGAGAGTGCTAATAGACCTGAAAATGGATCTAGTATATGACCCAACTATCCCACTTCTGGGAATATATCAAAAGGAAGTGAAATTTGCATATGAGAAAGGGATGTATAATCCTACATTAACGGCTCCACAATCGACAATAACAAAGACATGCAAACAGCCCAGTTGTTCTTCAAAAGAGGAAAGGATAAACAGAGTTGTGAAGTATAAATTCTTTTACCAAAAAAAACTACTCTGTAGAAAAGAAGGGACAAGTACGCCAGATGAACAGACATCAGCGTAGGGACACAGGAGACCTGAGGAAGCAAAGTAGCATGGTACCTTTCAAGGAACAGAATTAGATCCTATATATTGGGGTCATTATCTAGATCTCCCAGGGTGGCAAGTGCTTAAACCCCAGTTAGCTACACAGGCTAAGGTTCTAATCCCAGCAGCTCCACTTCCCATCCAGCTCACTGCTTGTGGCCTGGGAAAGCAGTTGAGGATGGCTCAAAATCTTGGGACCCTGCACCCACATGGCAGGCCCTGTAGAATTACATTGGGGTGGGAGGAGGAATTTTTGGTTTGTGACTTTCAGCTCTATGGTCTTACCTGTTTATCCATATTACAGCCAAACTACCTTTCTAACTGCCACCCTGTTTCTTACTGGAATACCCTGCCCATCTCCAGTCCTTGCATCTGTGGGACCCTGCTCCATTGTCATCCAGGTCTTTGGTCAAATGATTCTTTGTCAGAGACCTTCTCTGGTCATGTGACACAAAGTTATACTATCTGCCACAAATGTTACCTACTCAGCCTTTCTCAACTTAAACCTTCTGTGTCATCAGAATGTTATTCCTGAGATTGAGTTATTTTTGGTAAATAATAATAATAATAATTAAGTTCTATATCCCTATAAGACAGTTACACATTCCTATATGACAAAGGTTAATCAAAAATAAATTGCATGGGGCCCAGAGCCATGTCCTAGCAAATAAAGCCCTCACCTTGAATGCGCTGGCATTCCTTACGGGCTCCAGTTCTAATCCCAGCAACCCCACTTCCCATCCAGCTCCCTGCTTGTGGCCTGGGAAAGCAGTCAAGGATGGCCCAAAACCTTGGGACCCTGCACCCACGTGGGTGACCCAGAAACTCCTGGCTCCTGGCTTTGGATCGGCGCAGCATTGGCCACTGCAGTCACCTGGGAAGTGAATCATCAGACAGAAGAGTTTCCTCTCTATCTCTCTTCCTCTCTGTATATCTGACTTTGCAATAAAATAAATCTTAAAAAAAAAAGTTGCATGCAATTTAGAATTTTTAAAATGGTGCATATAAAAGTGGCATACAGTTACCATCATTCTAGCCTTCTGGGACAGACATTAATGTTCTCTCTACAAAGGGAATCTCACAGCATCAAAGTTAACTCTTCAGATGAACTGGCAGGGGGAGGGTGCATTAAACTGTTATCCTTCTTTTTTGCTTGTTAGCTGTCATCAACATCTGATGAATTACTTCTTTTGGTTTCCTTTATTCACCCCTTTCTAGTATGTAAAAGTACAGGAACATTATTGCTAGCTCATCTCTATGTTAGGTTTTAGAATTTTAGTGTTTGAAAAAGGCAAGGAGGTGGCTAGTTAAAATTTAATAAAAGGCTTGGGGATGGCACCGTGGCCTAGCAGTTAAAGTCCTCGCCTTGAACGCACTGGCATCCCATATGGGCACCGGTTCTAGTCCCAGTAGCTCCACTTCCCATCCAACTCCCTGCCTGTGGCCTGGGAAAGGAGTTGAGGACGGCCCAAAGCCTTGGATTCCTGCACCTGCGTGGGAGACCTGGAGGAAGTTCCTGGCTCCTGGCTTCGGATCGGCATGGCACTGGCAGTTGTGGCTGCTTTGGGGAGTGAATCATCGGACGAAGATCTTCCTCTCTGTTTCTCCTCCTCTCTGTATATGACTTTGCAATAAAAATAAAAAATAAATATTTTTTAAATTAAATAAAAGGCTTTATTTGGGGGAGTATTAACAAGGTCCAGAAAGAAAGTGAGGACTAAGCCTTCCTGTACAGAGTAGAGGTGATTTGAAGCCATGTTTCATTCTATTTGAGCAGCAAAAAGAATGTCTTCCTTTTTAAATATTTATTTATTTGAAAATCAGAGTTACCGAGAGACTGGGAAAGACACACAGAGACATTATCCTCCATCTGCTGGTTTACACCTGCAGTGACTGCAATAGCCAGAGCTGGGCTAGACTGAAACCAGGAGACAGGAGAATCATCTGACTCTCCCATCTGGGCACAGGGGCTCAAGTACCTAGACTATCTTCTGCTGCTTTTCCAAGCACATTAGTAGAGAGCTAGATTTGTGGAAGAGCAGCAGAGACTCAAACAGGTATGAGTTCTTTGTGGAAATCTAACATAAGAGCTCAGACCTGGAACTCGCTGGAGGTAGTGGCACAATTGCTGCAAGCAAAGAGTTGTGTACCAACTGCAATAAGTAAAATCAAACTGTAGACCTGTGGGTGACACAGCTTAGAAACCTGCCCCAAGGAGAAGAATTTGATAGCCAGAAGAGCAATGACCAAGAGCAAAAGAAGAGACAAAAGCATAATAAATATTACTGAAGACTACCCTTGTAAAGGAGCAACAAAACCCTATGCCAACCTCAGAGTTAACTAAGGAAGACATTGAGAAAGTGGGGACACAGAATCCATAAGACTCATTTGAAAGATTCTGATAAACAATGAGAAGCACATACAAGAGTTCAAAGAGTTTAAGGAATATTTTGCACAAGCAATAGCAGTAATAAGGCAAATCAAGGCTGATATATCAGAAATTAAGAACACAGTAGAGCAAATTAAAAGTACCGTGGACAGTCTCCAAAATAGAATGAAGCAAGCAGAAGAAAGAATCTCAGAAATGGAAGATATTTCCTGTCACCAGGGGGAAGCAAACAAAAAACCGGAAGCAGAGCTGGACCAGGCCCAAAAAAAGTATTCAAGAATTGAAAGGCACTGTTAAGAGGCTAAATATAAGAGTTTTGGGAGTCCCAGAAGGTGCAGAAAGAGAAGCTGAGTTTGGAAATGTATTTAATGAAATGGTAAGGGGAAATTTCCCTTATCTGGAGAAAGAATTGGGAAACAACATCCATTAGGGGCACAGAACTCCCAACAGGCTTGATCAAAAGTGATCTTCACCAAGACATATGATCATCAAGCTCTCTTCAATTGAACATAAGGAAAAGATCCTTAAATGTGCACGTGAAAAAAATCAATTGACATATAAAGGAATGCTAATTAAACTCACAGAAGACCTCTCACAGGAAACTCTACAGGCCAGAAGAGAATGGAGTGACACATTCCAGACCCTAAAAGAAAAAAATTGTCAGCCTAGGATAACATATCCAGCAAAGCTTTCATTTGTCTTTGAAAAGGAAATAAAATTCTCCCACAGTCAAGAAAAGTTAAAAGAATTTGCCTCTTCCAAACCTGCCCTACAGACGATACTTGAAGATATTCTCTTGATAGAGAAGAGGAATAGCACCCATGCGTATTAACCCTGAATGTAAATGGCTTAAGCTCAATCAAACGTCAAAGATTAGTAGACTGGATTAAAAAACAAAACCCATCTATTTGTTGCCTACAGGAGACACATTTCACCAACAAAAATCAGTGGAAACTCTATCTCATGGATTTTCATTTTTTTGCTTTTGTTAGTTTCATCTCTTCAAAACAGTTTCCTCTGATTAAATTCCTCAGTGACTCATGGATCATACAGTAGCATCATTTTCTGGAAGAAGGTTCTTATTTTCGTTTTCCTTTCTTCAGCGACAGGTTAGTCATGCAGTAGCATGTTATTTAACTTCATGGTATTGTTAATTTCTTTTTTCTTCCCGATGTTGATTTCGTTTTGTGGCTTTTCACTTAAGGGGATGTATAGTAGCTGTGTAATGAAGACTGTCATATCTAGTAGCATGTTATTTAACTTCATGGCATTGTAAATTTCTATTTTTCTTCCCATTGTTGATTTTGTACTGTGACTTTTCATTTAAGGGGATGTACAGTAACTATGAAATGGAGACGAACATATCCAGATGTGAGGATACAATGTAGTATGCTTCTCTGCTTCCAGACAAAGATGGATTTACAATGAAACTGTTTACTGTATCTTGACAATAGGATGCTGGACTCTCTGCCATTGTCCATGCCCACAATGATGGACATAAGTCTGTGTATGAAGAACTATACTTTAGTAATGATAAAGAGGAACTAGGCGGGGTGGGGAGCCGGAATTGGGGCTGGGCTCCAGGAGCCTATGAAACTGTATCATAAAATGATAATAATAATAAATAAAAATGATTAAAATATTAAGAGATAAAGAGGGATGCTACATAATGATAAAGGAAACCATCTACCAAGAAGAAATAACAATAATAAATGTATACACATCAAATACAAGAGCATCTAGCTACATGAAACAATTATGGATGGACCTAAGGGGAGAGATGGATGCCAAAGCAATAATAGTGTCGGACCTCAGCACCCCGTTAACATCATGGACAAATCGATGAGACAGAGACTCTGCAAAAAAGCAACAGATTTCACACAGGTTATAGAACAAATGGAGTTAGTAGATCTATACAGATCTTTCATCCAATGAACACTGAGTATGCATTTTTTTTAGATGTACATGTGACCTTCACTAGGATATGAGAGGTCACGAAACAGGCCTCACCAACCAAAAAAAAAAAAAAAAAATTGAAATCATCCCATGCTTCTTCTCAGACCACCACAGAACGAAACTAGAGATCAAAAAATGAAAACATTCCAGGAGATCTGTAAACTCTTGGAAGCTGAAAACTATGTTACTGAAAAAGCAATTAAAGAAATTAAAGAAGAAATATAAAAAATCCTTGAAACCAATGAAAACTCAAACACAACATTCCAATACCTTTTTAATAGTTGAGTAGTATTCCATAGATTGGATGGGCAACTAGGTGGCTTCCATGCTTTTGTGATTGTTGATTGTGCTGCAGCGAATTAAGGGTTCAAGTTGCTTTCTCGTGTGTCAGATCCTTTGGCTATCTTCCCAGGAGTGTGATTGCTGGGTCGCATGGTAGCTGAATTTTCAGTTGCCTGAGTATTCTACATATTGACTTCCATAGTGGCTGCAGCAGCCTGCAATCCACCAGCAGTGGAGTAGCGTTCCTTTTCTCCCTGTCCTCGCCTACAGGTGTTGTTGGTAGTTTTCTGTATGTGTGCCATTCTCAATGGGGTTAAGTGGAACCTCAGGGTTGTTTTTATTTGAATTTCCTTTATTACTAGGGAGCTTGAGCATTTTTCATGTGTGTTAGCCATTTGGATTTGTTTCTTTGAAAGGTGTATTCTGGAGTTCTTTGTATATTCTGGATATTACCCCCTTGTGTATTGTATATGTGCAAAGATTTTTCTCCCATCCTATTAATTGCTTTTTTTTTTTAGATTTTATTTTTATTGCAAAGTCAGATATACAGAGAGAAGGAGAGACAGAGAGGAAGATCTTCCGTCCGATGATTCACTCCCCAAGTGACCATAACAGCCGGTACTGCGCCAATCTGAAGCCAGGAGCCAGGAGCGCTTGCAGGTCTCCCATGCGGGTGCAGGGTCCCAAGGCTTTGGGCCATCCTCGACTGCTTTCCCAAGCCATAGGTAGGGAGCTGGATAGGAAATAGGGCCGCTGGGATTAGAACCGGAGACCATATGGGATGCCAGTGCGTTCAAGGCGAGGACTTTAACTGCTAGGTCATGGCACCGGTTACCAAGAGAGACTTTCACTTCAGACAAAGGATTTTACCAATTAGGGAAGAGAGTCTGATGGATTGCTCTCTGGTAGGAGATAGCCCAAGACCACTTTCACGTGGTAGGATGACTGCTTGAGGGAAATGGCTGCCCAAGGTATACAGCATTGGGCTTTTACGCATCTTAGGCACAGGGAATGGGAGAAGGCAACAGCTCTTCAGATTGTCAATGCATTTGACATTCAGCACAGGAACATTCCAAGCATTCCTGGATGGGAGTGTAGCCTTTACTTGGGAAGGGTGATGGTGTCACTTCTTCCCTGCCCTACCTAAAAGATAGTTCTTTCCCCACTTTCCAATCCACTTGTTTCATAGATAAGGACACTGAACCCTGAAAGGTGAAGTGACTATGACCAAACAAAGAAGGAAGCCTCCTTTTTGGGATCTCTTAGCCCCACAGGCCTACATGCTGCTTCTCCTTCATGACTTTAGGCTGCTGTAACCTCTCCCTCTCCTCACCAGTTTTATTACCCAATTCTTTCCACCAGAAATTCCAAGCCTTCTTGAATCAAAATGTGAATTTCACACAGCCAATTATCACCTAAAAATGATTTTCTAAATTGGTGCTTGGGAGGGTGTCAAATCTATTGGCTGCAATATGTCTTCACAAGACTTCAGTAGTTTGTCAGTTATGGATGAAAGAAACTACTCACCACCATTTCCTATCCCTGTTAAAGTTTGTCATGCATAGTTTTGGGCTGTAAATCAAGTTTAAGGGATCCACAGAGTAATTTGGACTGTTAGACAGTGGGATTCATTTGCTTAAGGGAGTAACTCTTTAATAGTATCTAACACTTAATAGGTTTTGTTCACTGAATTTCTTCCATTTTGAATACATTCACATAGTATAAATTTCACCCTTTCAGAGTGCATTTTGATGGTTTTGACAAATTCTTAAAAAGCATTTATTTGAAAGAGTGACTGACAGAAAAGGAAAGACGAAGATATCTTCCAACCTTTTATTCACTCCCCAGTGGCCTCAACAGCCAGAACTAGTCTAAGACGCTGTAACTCCATCTGGGTCTTCAGCAAGGATTCAAAGAATCTGAGGATGACAGGATCCCAAGAACTTGAGTTATCTTCCAGTGCCTTCTCTGGAGCATTAGCAGAGAGCTCGAATAGAAGCGAAGCAGCAGGGCCCGGCGCAGTGATCTAGCAGCTAAGGTCCTTGCCTCACATGCGTCAGGATCCCATATAGGCGTCAGTTCTGGTCCCGGCAGCCGCACTTCCCCCATCCAGCTCCCTGCTTGTGGCCTGGGAAAGCAGTCGAGGACAGCCCAAAGCGTTGGGTTCCTGCACCTGCGTGGGAGTCCTAGAAGAGCTCCTGGTTCCTGATTTGGGATCGGTGCAGCTCCAGCTATTGTGGTCACTTGGGGAGTGAATCATCAGACAGAGGATCTTCCTCTCTGTCTCTCCTCCTCTATATATCTGACTTTGCAGTAAAACTAAATAATTTTTTTTAAAAAAGAAGCGAAACAGCTAGTGTTCCTATTGGATGCTGGCATCACAAGCGGCAGCTTGACGCACTGTGCCACAGCAGCAGCCCCTTGACAAATGTTTAAAGTCATGTAACTGCAACCAGAACAGTTTTGTCACCCCCTCCTTTCCCAAGTTTCCTATGTCCCCTTATACTCAAGCCTTTCTTTTACCCTTAATCTTGGAAAACCACTGATCTGGTTTCTGTTCCTATAGGTTTGCCTCTGCAAGAATGTGATTTAGAGTCCTCTTTTTGATATTGTAATGAATTATCTGAGGCAACTAACTTGTTAGAGAGAAAAAGTTTGGGCTGATACTGTGGTACAGTGAGTGAAGTCTTTGCCTGTGCTGCTGTATGGATACCAGTTCAAGTCCTGGTTGCTCCAATTCTGATCTAGCGCCCTCCCTGTTAATGTGCTTGGGAAAGCAGTGGAAGATAACCCAAGTGCTTGGCTCCTGCACATGTGGGACACTGGGAAGAAACTCCTGGCTTCTGATCTGCCCAGTTCTGTCCATTGCAGCCATTTGGAGGAGTAAACCAGTGGATAGAAGATTCTCTCTCTCTCTCTCTCTCTCTCAATTCTGACTTTTAAAGGAATACATAAATATTTTTTTAAAAAAAACACAGAGGAAAAAGGTTTGGGGCTGGTGCTATGGCACAGCTAGCTAACCCTTTGTCTGTGGTCCCAGCATCCATTTAGATGCCTGGTTGTGTCCTGGCTGCTCCACTCTGACCCAACTCTCTGCTGATGGCCAGGGAAAACAGCAGAGATGACCCAAATACATGGAACCCTGCATCATTGTGAGAGAGCTGAAAGAAGCTCCTGAGTTCTGATTTTGAACAGGTCCAGCTATGGCCTTAGGATGAGTAAAACAGTGGCTGGAAGAACTCTGGCTTTTCTTTTGTCTGTGTAACTCTCCCTTTCAAATAAAAGTAAACAAATATTTTTTAAAGTTTTATAAAAGCGAGAAAAGGTTTATTTATGTCCCAGTTTTAGAGGTTCAGAAACAAGATGGAATCATCACATTGGTTTGACCTTCCATGAGGTTAGCCTCACATAGCAGAAGACCAGCTGCTGAGCCAGGAAGCAGAGAATGGCTCAGCCCAACCCAGACTTTATAATCCATTTGGGAACAACAACCTCCCAAAGGCATACTCCCAATGACCTAAGCACTTCCCAGTGGGCCTGCTTCCTAGTTACTATAATAGGATTCAGCTTCTACCCTCTTTATGGCTGGGCCAGGATAAAGCCAGGAGCTTTAGGTGTTGAAGTGACTACTTGGCTTTTGTGCTAAATCATAGTTAAGCTATCACTGTCATAAATGGAATCATATGGTATATAGATCTTTGAGTCTGGTAATTTCACCTAGCATGTTGTTAAGTTCTCTTATCTTGGTGAACTTATCAGTACAGTTTGGGCATTCCTAATCTGAACAGCTCTGAAATCTGAAACTTTTTGACAATGACATAATATCACAAATGGAAAATTCTGCACCTCACCTCGCATAACAAGGTGCAGTCAAAATGTGGGTACACTAAAAAAGTACTGTATAAAGTTACCTTCAGGCTAAGTGTAAGAGACGTATATGGAACATACATAACTTTATGTTTACTCCTCAATCCCATCCCCCAAGATAGCTCATCATAATATATGTTTTATATATATATATTTTAAGTAATAGTATACTTTTGATCCCAAAGATTTCACATAAGGAATACTCCACCTGTAGCTTATTCCTATATTTCTCTATATGGTGTACCAGTTAGTTTCATGTTTGAAACATATTTTGGTTGTTTCCATATTTTATTATGCTCTGAATTTTACCTTTAGTGTACTTTCTTTAATGGCCTATCAACATTTGATCTGTAGGAAGATGATGGCTTCAAACATTTAGTTCATGTCAGTCGACTTACTTGTTTATTTTGTATTGGAACTGGTAGAAAGATTAGAATTAAGGCGAAGTGTACCTTCTTGATAGAAAAGCAAAACATATAATGCAAAGTATAAATATGAAGGTGCTTTAAAAAAATCATAGAAAGGGCCAGCACGTATTAAACTAATCCTCTGCCTGTGGTGTATATCACCTATATATATTATAGTTTCCAATTCGTGTCCTGGCTGCTCCACTTCCTATTCAGCTCCTTGCTTATGGCCTGGGAAAGCAGTGGAGGATGACCCAAGACCTGCAATTATATGGGAGACCTGGAAACAGCTCTTGGTTCCCAGCTTCATATTGACCCAGTGCCAGCCATGGCTATCATTTTGGGGAATGCCAGAAGATAGAACTTTCTTCTTCTCCTTCAGTCTGTAACTCTGACTTTCAAGTAAAAATTAAATAAATTAAAATTTTTTTTTCATGGAAAATAAAATTAAGAGCTAAAATGCAATTTCTATGGAGTTTGTTTTAATAAATATTATTGGTTATAAACTGGAGTTGGATCTGCATCAGATCCAGTCTCTGCTTTGGAATCTAAGTGGGTGTGGTATTCTAAGTTCTCCAGAATAGTAGAACTAACAGGCTAGAAGGATGGATGGAGGATTGATGAATAGATGGGTAGAAGGTAAGGAAAAGGAAGGAAGGAAGGAAGGGATTTATCAGAGGCATTGGTTCATGTTTTCTCTAAGGCTGAGAAATCTCGTAGGAAAGCAACCGCAGGCTGGAGGCCTTGGGAAGTCAGCAGCAAGACTCAATACGAGTCTCAACACTTAACAACCAGGAAAGGCAATGGTGTAACTTGCATTCCAAGGCCACAGACTTGAATAACACTAAGACCAACTGTAAAGATTTGGAATCCAAAGGCAGGAGATCCTGGAGTTCTGATCCAAGGGTTAGAGAAGGAATATATCCTAGCTCCAGGAACTGGGGAGAGAGCGGAAGAACTACATTACCATTTAGTTTCAGTTTTAATAGCTTCAATATAGTTCATACATACAATTCTAAGAATATAATTATATTCCTTTTTTCTTTCTTCCTTTAGTTTTTGAGATAACATATTTTTAAAATTTCTCATTAGAAAGAAGAATGCAACATTATGTCACTGTCCAAATAACTCCAGTACATAAACAATTAGAAAATTCAAACTGTACAGAAAGTTATAAAAACAAAAGTCTCCCACTCCTCTTCTGAAGATAACTACATTTCCTTTAAAGAAAACATGTCTCTGTGAGCACGTATTTAAAATTACATTAATTTTAATTTAGACAAAACATATCATAATCTATGTAATTTCATGCAAATTGATCCCCCCACCTAGTAATAAATCACACATTACAATGTTGGTGTTTATACAGGAGTGCTTGTACCTATTTTAGTTCATCTTAATATGTCAAAATTCACTTACCCCATGCCATGAAAATTGATGCTTTGGTTTGTTTATTTTTCCACTATTTCAAAAAAACCTTGCAGTCAATATTCTTAAATCCAGCTCTTACTGGAATTTTGACAGTAAATTCCTATCAGAGAAATTGCTAGAGAACTTGGTACATGACTTGCTAGTACTAAATTACCCAATAGGAAAACAGATGCCAGTTTTACTATCCCGTGTGTTGTGGCAGCATCACCATTTCCACATAATCACATCATTGTTAGATAGATCATCAATTTTTATCATCATTTCTGCCAACAGGGAAAATAGTACTTCACACTATTTTTTATTTTCATTTATTTAATTCTAATTTTCAGGGTTTTAAAAATTTTGGGACCAAATGCATTTTTTTTTGGAACCCATTTTGAAGTCTTTTTGAATTAATGTAATTTATTTATGTGATATAATGTAATCTATTAGTGTAATTGCTGTGTATTGCATTTATTTTAAGCACTTAAAAAGAGGTTTACCTGCCTCTAAATCAGCAGTTGCCTATTCTGGCTGTACATTTGAAGCCCCTGGAATGCTTTTAAAAAATACTCTTATCTGGGCCTCGGGAGAGTGGGCCTGGCCTTTGCTTTTAAAAAGCCCTTCAGGTGATTCATAAGTGCAGCCACGATGAAGAACCACTATTTTAAATGTACTATAATGGCCCTACCATCACATGCTTAAGATACTCAATACTCGAGTCCTGGTTGGTGCCACCTGACTGTATTAAACCCCTTCAAATGAGGATCTGACGTAATCATGATGGCACAGTGCAGCCCTTGCCCAGCCCCCACTCCCACCCTGTTCCACGATATGCTGATCCGCACAGCCAGGATTTCAGTAAGAAAGATAAACTCACACATCACATGTTAATAATTAATGTGACCAAAGCTAAAGAAGTTACTAGCAATATGGTGATTAGTGTCTTTATGATCAAAGGTATAAAAGCCCTTCCTAATGAGCTGAGGTTGTAATTGGCTCATGCTCCAGTGGAAAATGGAAAAGATTGTCACAGAGAAGGAGTTGTCACTGCCAACTCCTGTGAAGGAGGCTCTTTAAGCTTGCCTGTCACCCTTCAGCATCCAAAGCTCCTGTGACAAGTGTGTCATTTCATAAGCTGGAGCTAAATCAGGATGAATTTTCCTGTTTACTCAGCAACTATCTAATGAGAGAAAAACTAGCTGGGAAAATGATCCAGTGTATTGATTCAATTTGATTTTTTTCATGATATGCTAAAAAGATAAAGCAATCACACTTAATTCTTTTAAAAACAGATTTATATATTTATTTGAAGGCAGAATAAGAGAGAAGAGAGAGAGAGAGATTGTCCATCCACTGGTTTGCTTCCAAATGCCTCCCACAACTGGGAGCAGATAATTCTATCCAATCTCCCACGTGGGTATCAGGGATCCAAATTTTGGGATCCATCATCCATCATCTTCCTAGGAGCATTAGCAGGAAAGTGGATAAAAAGGGGAGAAACCCGGACTGGAACCTATACTCTGAATTGGGATGCAGGCAACCCAATTGATGCGGACAATGAATATATTCATTTCCAGCTCAGCTTTCTGTCCCGTATAGAGGTAAAAACACTAATTGGACACTAACATTGTGTGCCAATAGGAACAGGCTTTATTTTACTGTGAGGGAATAAACACATACTCAGGCACCAATGAAGAGAACCATCTTCCCATGAAGAGAACCATCAATATGAGTGGGCCAAAGTATTGCCTGTAAAGTAGAAAAAGAAGGGGCCCGGCGGCGTGGCCTAGCGGCTAAAGTCCTCGCCTTGAGGGCCCCGGGATCCCATGTGGGCACCGGTTCTAACCCCGGCGGCTCCACTTCCCATCCAGCTCCCTGCTTGTGGCCTGGGAAAGCAGTCGAGGACGGCCCAATGCATTGGGACACTGCACCCGCGTGGGAGACCCGGAAGAGGTTTCTGGTTCCCGGCATCGGATTGACGCGCACCAGCCGTTGTGACTCACTTGGGGAGTGAATCATCGGATGGAGGATCTTCCTCTTTGTCTCTCCTCCTCTCTGTATATCCGGGTTTCCAATAATAATAATAATAATAATAAAATCTTTAAAAAAAAAAGTAGAAAAAGAAGATGCCTAACACAGTACTCCATGTGAGCGCACGAGAGGTCCATCAGCAGCAGCAGAAGGAGAGAGAAAATGACAGTTACACTTCTGAGTGCATTCTGTGGTGGAAACAGGTTTCTCTCTCCCTCCTTCCTCCTTTTTTGCATAAGGAAGGGGCTGATGCTTCAACCAGATATACAGCCGGATGGGATCTGAACATGTGCCCTGGCTATCTATGTAACAAGTGTGTGATGACAAGGTGGGCATTTTTTTTTTTAGATTTATTATAATTGGAAAGCCAGATATACACAGAGGAGGAGAGACAGAGAGGAAGATTTTCCATCCGATGATTCACTCCCCAAGTGACCCGCAACGGGCCGGTACGTGCCAATCCGATGCCGGGACCCAGGAACCTCTTCCAGGTCTCCAATGTGGGTGCAGGGTCCCAAAGCCTTGGGCTGACCTCAACGGCTTTTCCAGGCCACAAGCAGGGAGTTGGATGGGAAGTGGAGCTGCCGGGATTAGAACCGGCGCCCATATGGGATCCTGGGGCGTTCAAGGCGAGGACTTTAGCCGCTAGGCCACGCCATTGGGCCCGAGGTGGGCATATTTTGTAAGGGTAGATACTAAATTTCCAACTAACCTAAACCTATCACAAGCAGTGACTTAGCCTGCTGTACCACCACACCTGCCCTCACAATAATTTATTACAGGATTTCTGAATGTATTTGAAAACATAAAATCAGTTAACATAGTAGAAAATAATTTTAAATTCTTACTATTCAATTGCACTTGATTTCCTAGTTCGTACCTTATTTGTTAAAGGAAACGGATCACATTATCAACAAACAATTGTATTAAAACATAGGAATGTTTTGAAAATAAATTGAAAGTGGACCCAGTGTGATGGCCCAGTGGCTAAATCCTCACCTTGCATACACTGAGATCCCATATGGGCATCAGTTTGTGTCCGCTCCACTTCCCATTCAGCTCTTTGCTGTGGCCTGGCAGGGCAAAGAAGGATGGCCCAAATCCTTGGGATTGTGAACCTGTGTGAGAGACCCAGAGGAATTTCCTGGCTCTTGGCTTCAGATCAGATCAGCTCTGGTAGTTGCAGCCTCTCGAGGAGTGAACCAATGATGGGGGAATCTTTCTGTTTCTCCTTTTTTCTGTCGGTCCACCTTTCCAATTGAAAATAAGTACGTCTTTGAAAAACTATATTGAAAAATGGAAACCTAAAATGTTTCCATTAGTAAGCCAATAATACCAATATAAATTTTAAAGAAAATATTTAAAATTTAGGATTGCTCTTTAAATCAAACTGATATAATTTATGTTCAATAAACTACACATGTATTAAAGTATACAGTTTGATGAGCTTGCATAGTTCTCTATAATTCTAAAACCAACACAATTAAGATAAAGGACTTTTCTCATGATTATCAAGAGTTTTCTCAGATATCTTTGCTGTTCCTACTCCTATGACAATTCCCCAGGCAAATTATGATATGCTTTCTGCCTCTAAATATTAGTGTGTCCTTCTTTGCAGAAATGGAATCATACAGCATGTGTTCTGTGTGGATTTTTCCGCTTAAAATAACATCTGTAAAATAGCTTCAATTTATGGCATGGGTCTATGTTTCATTCTTTTTATTATAACACAATTTTCCACTGCCTGTTGCACTGTCTCTTGTTAGCCATTAACCTAGGGGTGAGGTTTTGAGTTGTTTCTGATCTTGGGCTATTGTGAATAATGTTGTTCTGAGAAATGTATTACAAATATTTGCTTGATGTGAAACAGTGTATCTTTTTTTTTTTAAAGATTTATTTTTATTGCAAAGTCAGATATACAGAGAGGAGGAGAGACAGAGAGGAAGATCTTCCGTCCGATGTTTCACTCCCCAAGTGAGCCGCAACGGGCCGGTGCGCGCCGATCCGAAGCCGGGAACCTAGAACCTCTTCCGGGTCTCCCACGCGGGTGCAGGGTCCCAAGCATTGGGCCGTCCTCGACTGCTTTCCCAGGCCACAAGCAGGGAGCTGGATGGGAAGTGGAGCTGCCGGGATTTGAACCGGTGCCCATATGGGATCCCGGGGCGTTCAAGGCGAGGACTTTAGCCGCTAGGCCACGCCGCAGGGCCCTAGTGTATCTACTATGTAAACATTAGTGTACACATAATTTAAACACTAATGTTATTTTGGGAGGAACATTCTATAAAATGCAAATGCTATAACTTCCCATGACAAATGAGACCGCTTTCTATCCAGTTACTACATTTCCCAGACAAAACAGCTTCCAGGTTGTACACAGCTCTGCTGGGTGCCATTGACATCATAATGAACTACCTGCTCACCAGCAGAACTTAACTAGTCCTCTCTCAATGATTCCAGCATATAAGTCCTTAACTAGTTCTCTCACTGAGGCAGAATGTCTTCCACTGTTTGTCCTCTGATAATAATTGTGGTGGATTAATCTTTCTCGATCATCATTATGTCATGTTCAGGAATGATCAGTGAATCAATTCTCTTACTGGGTATATACCCAAAGAAAATGAAACTAGTAGGTTGAAAAGAAACAGCACTTACAGCAGCATTCATACAGCCAAAATGTGAAATCAACTTAACAAATAAATGAATAAAGGAAGTGTGATGCATATACATGATGGAATACTATTCAACTTCTTAAAAAAGAGAGAAATCTTTTCACTTGCAAAAATGTGGGTGATCCTTCAGAACATTTTGTTAAGCGAAATAAGGCAGCTTCAGAAAGACAAATTCAACATGATTTCCCTTAGAAGAACTCTTAGGAGATGATAATCAAAGGGTATAAAATGTTAATAAAACCAAGGGAATAAGTTCAAGAGGTCTACTGTACAGCATGGTGACTATGGATAATGAGAATGCACCATATACTTAAACGTTACAAAAGGAGTAGATTTGAAGTATTCCTACAAAAAATTGATAACTTTTGGGAGATAACACATGTGGTAATTAGCTTGATTTAGTCATTCTACCTTCTACATATGTTTCAAAATATGTTACACATAATATATACATTATATTTGTCAAAAACAACCAGAGTTTTATAAACCATATCATTTTTCACAACACCCAAAGATTGGGAATCAACCCAGATGTTCATCAAGTGATGCCTATGTTAGGAAAATGTGGTTTGTATATGTACTCTGGGCTGATATTCTGCCGCAAAAAGAAGAGAGTTCTGCCGTTTGGAACAAAACGGATGTAATTGGAAATCATTATGTTTAGCAAAATCAGCCAGTTCCTAAGAGGGAAAAAACATCACACAGTTTCTGTGCGATGTGGCAGCGAATGTAGAACACACACAAAAGTGAAAATAAAACGGTCACTTTAGGCTCAGATTGTTGTTGTTAGCCCATGTTCACATTGCAAGGGAAATGTGCTCTTGTGTTGTTTGATTTTTTCCTTGTTGGATGCTGTGAATGGCAGCAATGTAACCATGTGTAAAGAGGGAAGGAAGAGAGGGTTATGAGGGCAAGCCGGGAATGAGGAAAGTGCGATTGTCTTTGGGAGCTTTGCCTATGGAATGGAATATGTTCTCTTTATGTTAATAATTTTTTTAAAATGCGTCCTCTTCTCATTGCTTTCCACCTGGCCTGTAGGCTTTTGTGTGTGGGTCTCCATACCCAAGGAGCTGGCACCACTTCCCTCATCTCCCAAAATGATTCAGTACTTCCAGTCACCTGTGCCAACCTTACGCATCCTTTGTAAGACTCACAGGTACTTCTCCAAACCTGGCTCGCTCCCTGCCTCTCCAACTTTTTAAACCCTATTCTGGCCCTCACTTCGGTCCCTAACTCTGTAGACTTAGCCCTTTGTTGAACTCCTATAGCCTTGTTATGCTCTGTGGTATAAGCTACCATGTACACTTAGGCTACTCCCATATGTATGTAGACTCCGAATTAAATTTAAATCAAACACTGTCTTAATCTGTGTATGTTATGGTAATAGAATACCACATATGGGGTGGTTTATAGTGAATAGAAATTTATTTTTCTCCCCAGTTCTGGAGGAATTCAAGGTGCCAGCAGGACTGGCAACTCTGATACCAAGATGGCATTCTGAATGTCATGTTCTCTTGAAGACAGGAACACTTCACCCTGGAACGATGCAAACAGAAAAGTAAAGAGGCCAAAGGAGCTGAAGGTACCTCCTTATAATGACACCAATTGCATCCTGGAGGGAGGAACCCCTGCAACCTAATAACATTTTAAGACCCCACCTCCAAATATTGTTAGACTGGCAACTGGATTCCAATGTGAGTTTCGGAGAGGCCAAACATTCATACCTTAACAATGAGAAAAGTGCAAAATTCACTTGTATCTGTACCCCCACAAGCTGTTATCACATGTAATTTCCATAGCATTAAGGAACCAGAGCACATGTATTTTTACATTAAACATGAGAGTCATTTACCTCTTTCTTTGTGAGATCTCCTTAGTGCCCAGTGCTTTGGCAGGCTGAACGAAAATTTACCCACAAACAAGACTCTGGTTTGAATTATTGGAGTCTGTCCTTTAATGAAGAAACAAATGACAATTTTCTTGAGTTTTGCCCAGGAAAAGCCAGCGGTAATTAAATCCTTGGAAAATTCTAATGGTGCTGGATCCAACACAGGTGCACTCTGTGTTTGGAGAGAGGCTGGCAAGGGAAAAGAGGCCTTTCAGAACTCACACGAGCCGAGAGCATTAAGCCTGCAAAGGGTCAGGAGAGCATTTAAAAATTCCTTCCTTTTGTGCCTAACACAAAAATATTAATCAGTAGAAATGGTGCAGATCCATAAACGTGATGAGCTTTCAATTTCTGGAACTCCAAAGTGACAGACTGAATTAAAGATGCATCCTTGAAATATCTTAGAGGGATCCAACTTTACGGAAGAAAATACAAGTAACAGTATTTTTAATCCATGTTTGGTATTTCATGGAGTTAAGTCATTCTGTTACATTGGCATAGCTTAAATAACCTTTTAAAATGAAAGAATTATAAAATCCAGATTGGGCCCGGCATAGTAGCCTAGTGGCTGAAGTTCTCACCTTGAATACCCGGGATCCTATATAGGTACCAGTTTATGTCCTAGCTGCTCCACTTTCCATCCAGCCCCCTGTTTGTGACCTGGCAAAGCAGTTGAGGCCAGCTCAAGACCTTGTGGGAGACCAGGAGGTTCCTGGCTCCTAGCTTTGGATCAGCTCAGCTTCTCAGCTGTTGTAATCACTTAAGAAGTGATCACTTAGGAACCAGGGAATGAAAGATCTTTCTATCTGACTTTCCTTCTCTGTCTCTCTTGTATGTCTCCTTTCCAAAATAAATAAATAAATAAATCTTTTTAAAAACATAAGTCAGATTGAGGGCCCAGCACAATGGCTCAATTGGCTAATCTTCCCATTCTCAAACACGAGGATTCTATGTGGGTGTCAGTTCATCTTCCCTAAACCCAAGGAATATTATATCCTTTATAAAATATTTCCCTGTGACTGATTTTTTTTTTCTGAAACCCTGTAATTGCCATTCACATATAGCCACGTCAATAAAGGGAAAAGAGTTATTAAAAAAATGATGGCTACTAATCAGGGCAAAGGTAAATGAAACAATGTTTGAAGCAGGGTATGTATCACTGGGAAAATGTAATCAAGGAAAGTAAGAATTGAAAGAGTTGTTCCCTTTAGCTGTGTTCTAACCTATTCTTGCCAGAAAAACCAGGTGCCATCTTATCTTGAATACACCCTCATAATAATTAAGCATAGAAAAGTCAAAGCATAGTACGACTATTTTGTAAGACCCTGAACAGCTGGACACATATACCCTAATAACCTGGATTCCATTCTTTATATGTACCCTAAAGAAATGTACACTCATGGGAACTTACAGGTTAGTAGCAGTGTTTATATTAGTAGCACTTAACTTGGATCAACCCAAAGTCCTTGAACAGAAGCATGAGTACATGATATGGTCTCACAGTGGAACACCACACTGCAGCGAGAAGTAAAAAAAACAGCAGTAACGTACATGATTCTTAAAGACATATTAAGTAAAAATGTTAACTCAGACTGTCAGAGAACACACAGCAAAATTCAAAATAATGTGATTTAAACCATGCAGTTTAGAAAACATATGTAAGTTGTAAAGAAAAAGCAAGGGTATGAATGGCAAAACAGAACTGACATAGGTAGGGAAAGGACTTAAGGTAAGGCACATAAGGGACTTCTTTTTTTTTTTGCCCGACTTGAACAAAGTAACATGAACGCATTTCCTCACAATTTGCTAAATTGTATATTGGTGTGTTGTGCGGTGCGAGCAAGATCACACCAGACAAGTCACTTGGGGAGTATTAAGGAGTCTTTGTTAACCAAGCTTGGTGATAACAGGGGCCCACTAGCAAGAGCAAATCACAAGTCCATATAATTGAAACCCCAAGAGGAACAAATCGTCACTACCTTGAAGTCCACCCATTAAACTGAAGACCTATGTCCCAGCTTCCCCAGAAATATAAGCTACCCTAAGAGACATACAACAAACAACCTGGGCACACTTACAAAGCTGCACGGATTCCCCTTTCCCTGGTTTGCCTTGCACACAATCTGTTACTGCTAGGCCTCACCTCTCTTCGAACTCTTGAAAGCACACACATTAGAAAGACAAAGCATCTTGGCATTGCTATCTTTACTGTCTCGCCACAGCAGTGAACAGAGAGTGAGGAACACTCTGTCTTCAGAGTCTGTCTGTGGGAAGCCAGAGAGCAAGCAGGTGCTGGAGAGGCCAAGAGTCCGAGTGCCAGAGCAATAGAAACACAGGACCAAGAGAGTGAGCCTCTTGGCCTTTCTAGGGGCTTGCCTCTTTCTAGGCACTTATCATTGGCCTTTATAGGGACTTGCGAGGGGAGTGGTTACATCACAGTGCAATACCACCTGTTCTCAGGTTTCAGGTGATGATATGTGAACATGACAGGTGGGCAGGAGGGAACACCTGGGTGGTAGGGGGGAGTGGCTTCCAAGCTCGTGGCCCTGAACTGGCTGCTGACCCTACTACAGATGTTTTATGCATATATCGTTGTGTTTTTACATTTCAATAATTTTAAAGTAAAAAAATGGAAGAAATTCATTTGTTTTCTTGACAAGATTAGTTTTGTCCTTTATACTGTGGAGAGAATTTAACACTAAACCCAGTGCTGTATATCCATGCACAAATGTTTCTGAAGTCGAACCATTGTCCACCTTAAAAATTCCTCTTGAAAATATTTGCTTGTGGGCCCGGCGTGATAGCCTAGTGGTTAAAGTTCTCACCTTGCACGTGCCCAGATGGGTGCCGGTTCTAATCCCAGCAGCCCTGCTTCCCATCCAGCTCCCTGGGAAAGCAGTCAAGGACGGCCCAAAGCCTAGGGACCCTGTACCCGCATGTAAGACCTGGAAAGAAGTTCCTGGCTCCTGGCTTCGGATTGGCGCAACACCGGCCATTGCGGTCACTTGGGGAGTGAATCATCAGATGGAAGATCTTCCTCTCTGTCTCTCCTCCTCTCTGTCTATCTGACTTTGCAATAAAAATAAAATTGAAAATAAATCTTGATTAAAACTATTTATTTGTACCTGTTTATAAACAAATTGATTAAAATTTTCGATTGAAAGTTAATAAAAAGCAATCGGTAAGTGAAAAGTTTGTTAAAAATGAAAACTATCATTTTTCTCATCCAAAAGAAGAGAAATTGAAGTAATTTTTAGAAGCCATCACTTGGAAGAAAGCTTTCCAGTGACTTACATTTTTTTCTTTTTTAAGATTATGTATTTATAAATTTTACAGGCAGAGAGGGGGAGAGAGAGAGAAAGAGAGAGAGAGAGAGAGAGAGAGAATGTCTTCCATCCGCTGCCTTATTCTCCCAATGGCCACAGCATCCAGGATGGGGTCAGGCTGAGCCTGGGACTCCGTTAGAATCTGCATGCAGGTGCCAAGGGTCCAAGCACGTGAGCCATCTTCTGCCTTCTAAGCAGCTTGAGCAGCAAGCTGGATCCGAAGCAGCAGAGCTGGAACTCAAACTGGCACTCTGATATGGGTTTTACACATCGCAGGGGCTTAACCTGCAGCTCCTGGATTTATGCTTTGTAAATGGCAGTGTGTGAGGAGTCAGAATGGATAGCAGGCAGTTAGGATTTACGGTCCCTGGTGAAGTGACTTTTAAAAATTAAAAATATATATATGTATAATCACATTTCATTCCCATTATTTTTAACTTTCCAAGAACACATTTTTCTTTTCTTTTCTTTTTTTTTTTTTAATTAATTACGTTGCATTATGTGACAGTTTCATAGGATCTGGGATTCCCCCAACCCCTCCCCATGCCCTCCCCCCATGATGGATTCCTCCACCTTGTTGCAGTATTACAGTTCAAAGTAAGTCAAGATTCTTTCGTTGCAAACATATACCAAGCATAGAGTCCAGCATCTTATTGTCCAGATAAACTCCACAGTTTCTTGGGGAGACCACCTCTGGTCTAAAGGCAGAGCTGGCAGAGTATCATCCTGATCAATTTAAAGCCCAGCACAACATCAACAACAATTTACAACATTATGGAATTGACATGGTATTGATTAACCAATATGTTAAAAAAAAATGCAAGTTCCTAACCATATCATGTGACTATGTCATTGACATTTCAATTCTAGTTTATATACAGAACCGGCTGCTATACACCTAAAGTGACTATAGGGTACTATTCAGCTGTCTCTTGTCTATTTTCATTTTAGTATTTAGCAGTTTATACCAAGAACACATTTTGCAAGGATACCCTTTCTCCTTGAGGAAGGACAGAAGGGCAGAATTAACATATCAATTCACCGTCTCAGAATTTTAACAAAAACAAAAAGTAACCCACCAAATTTCATCTCTGGGTCACTGTCAAGGAGAAAGAGCCTGAGTGACCAGTTCCACAATGAATGATCATTAGAAGGGAAGGACAACATTAACAGTCTGACTCTTGTGAGATTCTTTGATTCAGAACCAGGTACTTCTGTGAACAAACTCTTTCCTTTGTCCTATGAGTAACTCCCTGGTCACAGGCCACAGAGGGGAGCACTCTGAGTCCAGGGCCCTGGTCACAGGCCACAGAGGGGAGCACTCTGACACAGGGCCCTGGTCACAGCCACAGAGAGGAGCACTCTGACACAGGGACCTGATCATAGGCCACAGAGTAAAGCACTCTGACACAGGGCCCTGGTCACAGGCCACAGAGAGGAGCACTCTGAGTCCAGGGCCCTGGTCACAGGCCACAGAGGGGAGCATTCTGAGTCCAGGGCCCTGATCACAGGCCACAGAGAGGAGCACTCTGAGTCCAGGGCCCTGGTCACAGGCCACAGAGGGGAACGCTCTGACACAGGGCCCTGATCACAGGCCACAGAGGGGAGCACTCTGAGTCCAGGGCCCTGATCACAGCCACAGAGAGGAGCACTCTGAGTCCAGGGCCCTGGTCACAGGCCACAGAGAGGAGCACTCTGACACAGGGCCCTGATCACAGCCACAGAGAGGAGCACTCTGAGTCCAGGGCCCTGGTCACAGCACAGAGAGGAGCACTCTGAGTCCAGGGCCCTGGTCACAGCCACAGAGGGGAGCACTCTGAGTCCAGGGCCCTGGTCACAGGCCACAGAGGGGAGCACTCTGAGTCCAGGGCCCTGCAAGCTGTCATCCTAAGTATGCACAGTCTGCATTGAAATTCAAGCTTTTATTTTCCATCATTAAAGTGGGGTTAGAGCCATCTTAGCCTGTTTTACTGCATCAGATTACAGATTTATTACTTCAAAGCCAAAAAAATTTTACTTAAAGATGTCTACTGTTCATGTCTGAGTTTTACATATTTATGAGAGTTGTACTTCTCAGCCTGAGTGGTTTTGACATTATCAAGGATTTTTATTCTTGTATTAAATTTATTTTTTTATTATTTTTAATTCATTAATTACATTGTATTATGTGACACAGTTTCATAGGTACTTGGATTCTCCCCACCCCTCCCCAAACCCTCCCACCATGGTGGATTCCTCCACCTTGTTGCATAACCACAGTTCAAGTTCAGTTGAGATTCCCCCATTGCAAGCATATACCAAGCATAAAGTCCAGCATCTTATTGTCTCTTGTATTAAATTTAAAAATGGCCTCACTAGCTCCCTCGTTTCTCCTTATGGACAGATTTCAGCAGTTGCACAAGGTAGTTTTGTTTTTTTACCTTCTGTAATGTTGTTTGCATATTTAGTTTTTTTCTATACTGTTTTATTACTGTGTGTCCTGAAATTACATATTATATTCGGTGGATGAGAGAAAAAAATCTAGAAATTTGGTAGGAGACAGAACCAGTATGGTGGCATATATGATTTCAGAGTTGAAGGTACTTCTAACTCTCAAAGCTTGACTAAAACTATGATGCCAGGAAAGGGCTCATGTTAGCATAAAGTATAATTTCTATTCTCTGAACATTTTCCAGTGCTATTTATTTATGCAGCAAATAGGAACAGGAGCATATCTCACTTCTCTTAAAATGAAAGTCACGTCAAACTGGGAGAGATCCAAGAGAAATAAAACTTAGCCATACAGAATGCATTCAGAGAAACAACAACAACAACAAAAATTCCTCAATGCTCTAACATAAACATTCAGGATATTTGATCTATTCTTGGTCCTGTGCTTGTCTTCCCAGCACCTGCTTGCTCTCTGAGGACAGGTAGACCCTGCATCTCTGTGTTCCTCACCCTCTGTTCACTGCTGTGGCGAGACAGTAAAGATAGCAATGCCAAGATGCTTTGTCTTTCTAATGTGTGTGCTTTCAAGAGTTCGAAGAGAGGTGAGGCCTAGCAGTAACAGATCGTGTGCAACGCAAACCAGGGAAAGGGGAATCAGTGCGGCTTTGTAAGTGTGCCCAGGTTGTTTGTTGTATGTCTCTTAGGGTAGCTTATGTTTCTGGGGGAGCTGGGACATAGGTCTTCAGTTTTTTTTTTTAAGATTTATTCATTTTATTACAGCCAGATATACACAGAGGAGGAGAGACAGAGAGGAAGATCTTCCGTCCGATGATTCACTCCCCAAGTGAGCCGCAACGGGCCGATGCGCGCCAATCCAAAGCAGGGAACCTGGAACTTCTTCCTGGTCTCCCACGCAGGTGCAGGGTCCCAATGCATTGGGCCGTCCTCGACTGCTTTCCCAGGCCACAAGCAGGGAGCTGGATGGGAAGTGGAGCTGCCGGGATTAGAACCGGCGCCCATATGGGATCCCGGGGCTTTCAAGGCAAGGACTTTAGCCGCTAGGCCACGCCATTGGGCCCCCATAGGTCTTCAGTTTAATGGATGGACTTCAAGGTAGTGACGATTTGTTCCTCTTGGGGTTTCAATTATATGGACTTGTGATTTGCTATTTCTAGTGGCCCCTGTTATCACCAAGCTTGGTTAACAAAGACTCCTTAATACACCGTATATATATTTGATCTATAAAAAGAAAAACCAAAACCATGCTGTATCAAAACTAAACAACCCCAAATTTTCCCCTCTCTCTGTGTTTTTGAGTCATAGGCCTCTTTGAAGGTCTAGCAAAATCTATGAATGGTGCTCCAAACCCAAAAAATATAGAGGCAAAATAACCCGCTTGCATTGACCAAGAGCTCAGATATACTGGTGTCCATCTATCCAAGGCAGCCCTTAGGCTGGAGAGTGAGGCTTAAGGTCTGATGAGAAGCAATGATTAGGAGGAATCCAGCCCCTTCGTCTCCTAGGAAAAAGTGGGACACGTGGTTCACAAGGCAGCAACAAAAAGCAAATGAGTCCTCGACTTTCCAGCTGGGTGTTTGCCTGTCTCAGTGAGCTATGAAGTCCAGTTCACACGATATAAAGTCCAAGTCAAATAGGAAAATTCTGGTGGTCTTTTGTAAGGTAGGATGACCAGAATTGGCAACAGTACATATTCCAAAGTAGCTAGAAGAGAGATATTTGAATGATCTAATCACAAAAAAATGTGTCTAGCATGATAGATACACTAATTACTTCGATCGTTTAACAATGTATGAAGAACAACACATTGTCCCCAGAAATATGTGCGACTCATTATGTCAACCACAAGCCTTACTCCAGTATCACAGAATGTTTACATGGGTTGTTTTGCCCCAGTGAACCACTGTCTGTGTCCAATCAATAACATATTATCACTATTTTCCTGAAAGTCAAATATCACTCACCGAAATATATTGAACGAAGCAAAGAAGTTCACTTAGAGTGTTTTTCCTAAATAATGCTCATATATTTGTAGAAAAGCTTTAAAAAAGTTCTTCAAAAAATTGGAAAGTTGTACCGTAAGTGTCCATAAGAAATGCAATTTCAGCTCCCCACGATTTTGACCAGGATTTCCCAGAGTTTGTACAGAATTGAAGTGCTGATTAAGGTCTTAGCTGCTCTGCTTCCAATCCATTCCCTGCTAATGGACCCGAAAAACCAGCAAAAGTAGTCCCAAATACTTGGATCCCAGACACAGGAGGCAAACGCATAGGAGGAACCAGGATCCTGGTTTCAGGGTGACCCAGCTGCAGTCACCGTGGCAATTTGGGTAGTGAACCTGTAGATTGAAGATTCCCCTCTCTCTCCCCCTGTTACTCTGCCTTTCAAATAAATAAGCAAGTAAAATGTGAACAGGAGATGTGGACATCATGAGACAAAGAAGTGTGTTTACTGTATTTATTCTAGCAAACAGCACTTCCAAATACATTTGGCTGTAATACTCCTTCCATTGCTCCAAATGTCTAGTAACTGCCCATAGAAATGATGTTCTGGAGAACAAGGTTAGAAAGCACAGATTTGGGTATTTAATCTATAACTGGAAATTAGTAGATTTAGTAAAAAATCTATTTTGAAGCATTATTTGCAGAATAAATCGATTTTTAAGCAAATATTGAGACTGTGATGATAAACAACGATGTACTGTTACTATTATCTCAGCTAAGTGGGTAAGCTGTTTTTTTCCCATGAACAGTTTGTGTTTCTGCAATAAGAAAAACTCTTTTCTAAAAGGAAAAATGTCAGAAAAGATTTTGTGACACAGTGGGCTAAGCTGCTATGTGGGGCAACTGTGTTGCATATCAAAGTGGTTATTCAAGCCCTGCCTACTCACTTGTGATTCAGCTTCCTGCTAATGCATCCTTGAAGGGAGTAGATGGTGGCTTAGATATTGGTTTTCTTTCCCCTGTGTGGGAGACCCAGGTTGAATTTTGGACTCACGGCTTTGGCCTGTCCCAGTCCTGCTGTTGTTGGCATTTAAGAGTGAAGTGAGGGCCCGGCGGCGTGGCCTAGCGGCTGAAGTCGTTGCCTTGAAAGCCCCGGGATCCCATATGGGTGCCGGTTCTAATCCCGGCAGCTCCACTTCCCATCCAGCTCCCTGCTTGTGGCCTGGGAAAGCAGTCGAGGACGGCCCAAAGCTTTGGGACCCTGCACCTGCGTGGGAGACCCGGAAGAGGTTCCAGGTTCTCAGCATCGGATCGGTGCGTACTGGCCCGTTGCGGCTCACTTGGGGAGTGCATCATCGGACGGAAGATCTTCCTCTCTGTCTCTCCTTCTCTCTGTATATCTGGCTGTAATAAAATGAATAAATCTTCAAAAAAAAAAAAAGAGTGAAGTGAGTTCATGTTCTCAACCCTATTAAGCTTGTAATTTGGCAAGTGAGGTCCAAGTAGAGAAATTATGAAAGTGAAGAGTTATTGATTCAAGTGCCGATTCCGTTGACATGAACAGTTACATCTGGCAAAGGATTCATTTCATTTCAAACAAGGCCAGGAGATAAGTGAATGACTTTCCAGTGTGGGAAATCCAAACATTCTGAGAAGGGATGCTAGAGGAGACATGAAGGTTCTGTAAAGAACAAGACAACAGACACTGACATGATACCTTCAGAAGTCTTGCTGCTGTTGTTTGGGTCATTGATACAGATTGGAGTTAGGTGGTGAATTTACCTCAATTACTGCTGCTGCAGGTAAAGGCTTGATGCTAGATGCTGAGATAAAACTTAAGTTCTTGCAAAGTTATACCCTACAATAGTGCTGAGCCCTGGCGTCCGAGGGTGGTCAGGGTATCCATTGCCATCATTGCACTTGACCACGCCACCAATCTCTTATCTCATGCACATGTCTGCACGGCTGCCTCACTGAGGATAACCCTTTCTTACATATTATCCAAAGTCCTAGAATCCAAACTACTTTGTGTAAACCAACGACGAAGAATGGCTTTTATACTTATAGAGAGTAGAAAAATTGTCGGGCTGGGCAGCGTGGCCTAGTGGCTAGGGTCCTCGCCTTGATCCCATATGGCGGCTGGTTCTAGTCCCGGCGGCTCTACTTCCTCTCTGTCTCTCCTCCTCTCAGTATATCTGACTTTGTAATAAAAATAAAATAAATATTTAAAAAAAATTGTCAAAAGAAGACTACTTTCATAACGTGAAAATTATGATTATGGCTTACTTAATAACAAGGATATGTGCTAAAAACATATATTCTTTGGTTATCGTGGGGACACAAAGTTACACAGACTAAGACAGGTTTTAAGTCATTGGGCAACACAATAGGATGGGATTACTGACATACTAGTAAGAAGCAACAGAGAGTAAATAGAAGAATTGACATGTAACTTCACAGAAGAGCAGATGATAGTCTAAGTACTTGGGTCCCTTCCACCACTTTTAGGAGATGCATCCTGTATCCTGGTTTCAGCCTGGCTCAGTCATAACTATTGTGGCCATTGAGAGGGTCAACCAACAGATGAAACGTCTCCACCTGTCTTTCTGTCTGTCTCATTTGCCTTTCAAATAAGTGAATCAATTTTTTTAAATGTGCATGTTTATAACATGTACAAAAATGTTCTGGTACAAAGTGACTCATTTCAATATTTTAGAAATAACAATTCCAGAATACTTATTCTCATACTAAGAATGGTTTTTAGAAACATTTTAAATTCCACTTCAATGAGTCAATAACTGTATATACTTGTGCTGCCAACTTTTCAGTAAAAACACAGGTATTTACCGAACTTAAGAAAATTCCTTCATCTCTATTTATATCTAAACTTTCCCCACCTAGGTCACCACTGATCTGATTTCTATCAGCATGGATTGGTTTTACCTATTCTAGAATTCGTGTAAATGAAATATATGTGCATCCTTCTGTATTGGTTTCTTCCTCTAAATGTAATACTTTTCATAGTCATCCATGTTTTTGTATCCTTTATTAATTTATTCTTTTTATTACTAATTACTTTTCCATTGTATGAATATATCATACATTATGAATAGCTATTTGATTGTTTCCATTTGGGTTTGTTATATAGCAAAATCTGCTATAAATATGCTTGTGTAAGTCTTTGTGGATATATATTTTCATTTCATTTATTTAGGTACCTAGAATCACAATTGCTTTGTGCCTGGGTAGATATTTTCTTAATTTTGTTAAGGTATTGTGAACTTGTTCACCAAAGTGATTTTACCACTTTACACTTTCACACACACACAAAAATATACAAGCTTCCCACTTACACATTTGATGCCATCACTCACTCAATGTTAATTATTCTAATGAGTGCCAAGAGTTAGTCCAATGTGTATTTATTTTCTTGATGAGTAGTGATTGGAGCATTTTTTTATTTGTTTGTTGGAGTTTGACATGCATACATGCACATAAACACATGCATATTTGCGTGTGTGTTTGCTTTTGTGAAATGTCTTTTCAAATTTTTTGCCTAGTTTTAATTGGATTATTTGTCTTTGTGTTGTGGACAAAGTTCTTCAACTAGTACACTATTAATTTATGCATTGTATCATAAATACTTCCTTCAAGTCTGTGACTCGACTTTTCAGTTTTTACAACTATTTGGATGACCAAATGTTTGATTTTTGCTGTTGTTTGAATTTAAAGAAATAATTTATTAACAATAGGCACCATTACCATTCTTGCTATGGAAACAATGAAAATGATGTTCATGATTGACTGATTGGCAGTGCTGACTACATTAGAGTGAGTCTTGAAATGTGAGTTTTCTGTAAATTTGTGTGTAATCTTCTTTTTTATTAATTACATTGCATTATGTGACACAGTTTCCTCATTCACTTATTTCTGCACATCACTATCAAATTAATTCCCTAAAACTACACTTTTTATTTTATTTTATAAGATTTACTTATTTTTATTGGAAAGGCAGATATGCAGAGAGTAGGAGACACAGAGAGAAAGATCTGCTGGTTCAATCCACAAGTGACCTCAATGGCCAGAGATAAGCTGATACAAAGCCAGGAGCCAGGAGCTTCTTCCAGGTCTCCCACGCAGGTGCAAGGTCCCAAGACTTTGGAACGTCCTCTGCTACTTTCCCAGCCCACAAGCGGGGAGCTGGATGGGAAGTGGAACAGCTAGGACATGAACCGGTGCCCATAGAGGATCCCGGCACACACAAGGCAAAGACTTTAGCCACTGGGCTACTGCGCTGGGCCCAGAACTACACTTTTTAAAGATATCATTCCTCTTCTCATTTATAATTGCTTTTTATTGCTTAAAGCAAGTTTAAAAATGGGTTCTTCGGTGTCCTATGGGACATATGGTCCTGTGGAACTGACTGGGTTCCTCTAGAGGTGACAAGGACATGCCTATACTGATGAGGCTTTAGTCATCTTAGGTGTGCAATTTCCAAAAGCTATTCCATTTACATTAGAATTCAGCTTCAAAAATGCTAGAAACACAGTATTTCCAAGTATTTTTTTTCTTCTGATTGAACTGTGTTTCCCACTGCTCTGCCATCTTTCTTTCCAGCTGGGTGCCACCTCTGTGAACCAGACAGAGGTGTGGCTTCGTCACTCACCCAGGGAGGGATCAGGGGCAGGAGGAGCTGGTGGAGGTAAGTAGGTCTGTGTGTGGATGTTGGAGGGGAGCAGCAATGCATGGTTGTTGAGATAAGTAATAGGAGACTTTAAATTCTGCTGCAATACAGGCTATTAACCAATGCTTTTTTAAATGAACTAGCGTGTGGAAGTTACTTATGAAAGGGCCTGCGATACAAGCAACACCATGTAAGTGCTAAGTATTGTTATTACTAACAGCACTGTTGTTATTGCTCTTCTTGTTGTTATTGTGGCTTTTATTCATTACAGGACATGGACAAAGTAAGAAATCACCCCACCAAAAAAGTTAGTTGGAACACATTGCACCTGTTTAATGGATAGTTCACAGGCTTCATCCGATCTCTCCGCATCCTGTATAAATCTGTTAAAGAATGTACTGCAATTTGTTATTATGTGGGGTTTTTTTTGGATCTACGTTTGCATGTTATCTGTTTTCTCTGTGTGATTTATGAGCTCTGTGAAGCGGAAGACTAATTCTACTTTCTTCACAATTCTGTATCTGTATTCTAGCACAGTGCATGAAGCAGTGATTATCAATGCAGAGTTAGGCCAAGTAGGGCTGGCTTCCTACAAGAGCCACAACATCAGCAGTAAGAATTGGGGGAAAAAAACTTGGGTACCTAAATTTCCCATGAAAAAGAGATCAAAATGCCCACTGAACTGTCAAGGTGCATTAATTCAAGATCATAGAACAGAAGACAAGAGAGTAGTTGAAACCGCTTGTGCAAAATAGAAACAAAATATGTCTATTCTGACCCCCCAGAAAGTTGAAAACCATAGTTTCTTTATGATGTGTATTTCCATGAACTTTTCAAAGACTCCCTATGGCCCGATGACAGGTGAAGTGGAGACAGGTGAGACTAGTACCGTGGCAGCCTACTGGGGCTCCTGGACAGGAGGGGCAATAGCCTTCAGGCAGATGGCTTACTTTGACAACAAGGTAGGACAAGAACAGGAGAGAGGCTCAGACTGCTGAATTTCAATATATCTACATAAACCTGAATTCCTTTAGCCTACTTACTGTAACTCCGTCATCTTATATGAAGGAATAGTTGCAAGCCCTGTATGTGTAACATATGTAATATAATAACTTGATACTTGGCTTATGAGTGCTAATTATACCTTTTGGGTGAAAAATAATAGCAAACCAACTACCTAATAATTCTCTAGATTGGATTAAAGAGCATGACAAGTCCTCTCCTCTCCTCTCTCTTCCCTTCTGATCTAGAGACCCACTAATCCCTAATTTATCTATTTGGATAGTGCTGGGTAAATTTGAAAGATTGTGACCCTGCTAGATTGGGTGCCGTTCAGTTTTGTTTGTACATGAAGGAAAAAAAATCATATTCGTTGTATGAATTTTGCTTCATCCGTCCAAAGGAGAAAAAGCAAAGAAATTCAGCTTAGCATATATTTTGGTGCAGTGGCCCTTACTGGCAATTATTGCCCACTTTGTTCCCTGGGAGGGTAAACTGAGGCAGTGGAACATGAGAGAGCAGGGGTAGTCCTCTAACACTTGCCTCTGCTGAAGACAAACATAGAAACACACAGTGAATATGTGAGGATAGAGGACCATGGCTCCTCTTCAGCAACCCATACAGCAAAACCCACATATTTGACCCTGAGCACCCTGACATTACTCTGGGCTAACCACTGCTTCAACATCTGTAGTAGCCTCTGTTTTCTAAAGATTGTTACACTAATAGCTCCTATCACACAAACTATTTCAGAAACTGGAGCCCCTTTGTCTAGAGGTGAGGTCGACAGATAGGATCCAAGGTGGCTGAACAGTGAGACTCTCCACTGACCTTAGAAGCCAAAAGACACCAGGAAAACAAAAGAAGGGCCACATCCCATTGGGACTGACTGAAAGAAATTTGCAGTGGGGGATGGACAGAACAGAAAGGAGACTTCTTGGGAAAAGAGAGAAGGCTGCAAATGCCAACAGGGAAATTTCTAGAGCAGAGAGGAAATCCCTACAGATGACTTTGGGAGTTCTAGAGATAGGCCCTGGTGTTAAGAGGGTTGCAGATGGTGGCTGTTTCTTGAACATCTGCCCATTCCTACTGCAGAGACTCAGAGTTCTCTGCACACAGGAGAGAAGTCTGAGTGCTTTGGAGTTCTGGATTCTGCAGATGCCTGGTGGGTGAGTTTCACTGGCGCTGGGAACACACTGTGGGCTCTTAATCAGTTGACTCACCCTGCCACAGAGAAGGGCTAGGACTGTGAGTATATTAGCCAGCTCCAATATTCTCTCTCCCTACTGACTGTAACCAAAAGTACTCCAGCATGCCCATCTTAGGTGTCACCCTGGACTCTTGTCCCACCCATAAACTGTGAACAAAACTCTTTGGCCCCACCTAACACACACCATTGGAACTCAGATGTAAGGTTTTATCATTCCATCATGTCTCAGAGGCACATTCTGGCAAGAAAATCTTTAACGAAAATTCTTTTTTAAAAAAATCTTCCAGAAAAAAATAGTAATAAGTGTACAAAAATCTGTATGGAGGGGTTAGGGCAGGGGCTCCAAAAGATGATACTGGGCCTTTGGTTCCTGTATCCCATATGGGCTCTGGTTTGTGTTCTGACTGCTTTACTTCCAATCCAGCTTTCTTATTATAGCCTGAGAAAGTAGTAGAGGCTAGCCCAAATACTTGGGACTGCACCTACCTGGGAGACCCAGAAGAAGCTCCTGGTTCCAAGCTTCAGATCAGCTCAGCTCTGTCATTGTGGCCATACAGGGAATGAATCAGTCAATGAGAGACCTTTTATCTCTATCTCTTCTTATCTCTGTAAATCTACCTTTCAAATAAAAATGAATAAATGTTTTTTAAAAATCTGTTTTTTTAAATCAATGTGGAAACACAAGAAACATGAATGAGAGGACAGTATGTGTCTCTAAAAGGAACAAAATAATACATTAGGGCCTGGTGCGGTAGCCTAGTGGCTAAAGTCCTTGCTTTGCACGCGCTGGGATCCCATATGGGTTGTGGTTCTAATCCTGCTGGCTCCACTTCCCATCCAGCTCCCTGCTTGTGGCCTGGGAAATCAGTCAAGGGCAGCCCAAAGAGTTGGGACCCTGCACCCCTGTGGGAGACCCAGAAGAAGTCCTGGTCTTTGGATTGGCTCAGTTTTGGCCGTTGCAATCACTTGGGGAGTGAATCAATGGATGGAAGATCTCCCTCGCTGTCTCTTTCTCTCTCTGTATATCTGACTTTCCAATAAAAATAAAATAAATCTTTTTTTTAAAGATTAATTTTATTTTTATTACAAAGTCAGATATACAGAGAGGAGGAGAGATAGAGAGGAAGTGGAGCTGCCGGGATTAGACCAGCGACCATATGGAATCCCAGTACATTCAAGGCGGGGACCTTAGCCACTAGGCCACGCCACCAGGCCCAAATAAAATAAATCTTTAAAAATTAATACATTAACATTGAACTGTGGGAACCAGAACAGTGCAGAACTGTAGGTTGAGCAAGCCACAACCTACAAATGCTGGCATCCCATACGGGCCCCTGTTTGAATCCCAGCTGTGCCACTTCCAATCCAAATCCCTGTTAATGTGCTGGAGTAAACATGGAGAATTGCCCTAGTGCCTGGGCTAAAGCATCAACATTGGAGATAAAGATGAGTCTCTTGGCTTCTGGCTGGCCCAGCTCTGGCTTTTGTGGCCATTTGGGGAGTGAACCAGATAATGGAAGAGCTCCCCTCTCTCTGTCAAACTGTCTCAAATAAATACATGCATCTTTTAAAAGAATTATTATTCAAGAGGATTGAAAGGAAGGGAATCCTTTTAAACTCATTCTGTGAAGCCAATATTACCTTAATTCCCCAAACAATAGAACTATAGGCCAATATTCCTGATAGACGTAAATGCATAAATCTTCTACAACATTTTTATGAATCGAATCCAAGAAGGCCAGAGCCAGTAGTGGCTTCCTTCCTGCTTGTGGAGATGTAGCCGCAGGAGGATTCTCTCTGTTCCCTAAGCTCTGGGGTCTGGGGACTCACTCTGGGGGCTGTCAGAGTGAGCCTGAGACTGTCCCAGAACAGCACGACCAGATCTGGGTGCCCATCTATGATCTTGGGTTACTAGTGGATGGGCATATTAGGTCCAAAAGATTCCCAGATTGTGGACGATTTCCACATGCAACAACGCAAAAGCGAAGAAACTTTATTGCTAGCTCGAGCTAGGGTCCATGTCTCATCCAACGCAATAGCGTCTTGACAAGGGCCCTGTTCATTTCTCCCAAGCAGCTTTTTTGAATCTTCCTAGTCACGTATGCTGCATTCATTATCTCTTCATAGTTACCTCTGCATGTTCACACATAGTGCAGATCAAATTCCACAAAGGACTGTGAGAACCGACAATGACCTGTCTGCTGCCCTCACCCAAGGCTAAGGGTTTTTTTAATCTCTTTTTCTGTTGGTTACATTTTACCAAGGTGGTCTCTAAGGGCCTGCGATGTCACCTTTGGGAAATGAGACTTAGGCCTGCTTTTTTAATTAATACCCATCATGGCATTCGTCTTGTCTCTTACATTTAAAGAAAAAGCAATCAGTAGGGAAGCAAAATTAGCAGTTAGATGATCAATACTCAGGTGCTAGTGCTCTAATGTTGCCTAATTCAAACACCTTTTTGTGACTCGTTTCCTTTTCCTCATCTACGTCACACTAATTTATTAGGATCCCTAATTAGTCCTTATCATTACTTAAAACTGTATTCACTACCCTAATCTCACAGGCAGAGCTCCACTCCAGCATTCTGTTCCACCAGAAGACTAGTCTGGGTAACCTATGCCTTTCTGGGGCAGATGGACTGTGGATTGCTCAGGGACAGGGTTATGAGGATGTATGGGAGGGAGGACTGATGAGGGAGTATGTTACAGGGGAGGAATGACTTCAGGGGCGCTTCCACCAACAAGGCCACTGCACTTGCAGGTAGGCAAGCAAGGGGATTCAGACCGAACAGTTTGAAGGAGAGATGCTGGAGGACATTTCTGGGTCAGACTGACGTACCCAGACCACATGGGGAACCTGAACAGGGCTAGTTAACATCGACCATGGCCAACCACCACTCCGTGGCCAACATTGAAGCTAAGGCTGGGGGCCTACCTGGCAAGGCTAGATAATAATACCCATGAGTGAGAGTCAGGACAGGGGATGGGTAATGTTAGGCTAGGCCATGACACTAAGCAGCACAGGAGAAAACCAGGTCTGGGAGCAGATCCTATGGGCTCACCCCTGCGGAACTGCAATGCCCACTGGTTTGCTCAAGGATTGGGGGTAGTGATAGGTTGGGCTAGGCATGACCATGGAACTCACTGACACTCATAGGTACTACGGTTGGAAACAGGAAGAGCTGATCTGTGCTGCAGCACCTGTAAGCACATCCAAGAAGTGGGTATGGTGCAGGCTGAGTCACAACATCCTCCAGCACACACAAAGGCCAAGACAGAGGGGGCAGGCTATGTCAGTAAGAGCCTAGCACCCACACACACGCATGAGATCTGGGTCTGGGGGTGGACCTGGTGGGGGAACTTGGTGAACTCCTCTGGTGGGCAGAAGTTCCCATTGGTGAGCACATGATTCATGTCTGAGTGTTGGTCAGGCTGGGCATGGCAACTCCATTTGTCATCAAGAGTGTGGGTTGGTTCTGGAGTGGGCAGACCAGGCAGGGCTAGGCCAAATCATAGTACCCTGGCATGTACGGGAGTCATGATATGGTGCGTGACATGCTGGGTTAGGCTATCATGTCTACTAGTTTGCATGAAAGCCAAGGGTAGGGCAGACTGGGCAGGACCAGGCTGTGGCACCCACCAGCGAAAGTTGGAACTGAGGTCGGGCTGGGCCAGACTAGGCTGTAACATCTGATGGCAAAGGCAAAGACAGGGGTTAGGCTATGCTGGGCTGGGCCAGAGCAACCACTGGCATGCACAAGATCTGAGGCTGGAAACAGGCCTGGTCAGGGAGCTAACGGGATTCCCTGGCTGGGTTATTGTTCCCGCTGGTGAGTGCAAGGGATAGAATGGGGGTGCTGAACTGGGCTGGTCATGGTTGCCACATCCCTCAGCATGGGTATAGACTGGGTCTGGGGTTTTCCAGGTTGAGCTAGGCTCCGGCAACTGCTGGTGATCACTGGAGTCAGGGTGGATGTATAACGGACTGCACTAGGTCTTGGTACCTGCTGAGTCACAGGAGAGCTGAGTGTGGGGTGGGCTGGGCCTGGCTTGGCTTTAGCACCCAACAGTAAGAGCTGCAATGGATGTGGCAGGCAGAGCAAGACCGGTGTTCCTGCTAGGACAAGAGGTAGGTCAAGTCAGCCTGGATCAAGGACCCTACAGTGTGCACACTGGGAAGTGCTACCTGGTAGAGTGGCTTGGGGAACTCCTCTGTCAGGATGCAGTCCCTGTAGGTGAGTGTAAGAACCAAGGCTTGGAGCAGTCCAGACCAAGCCAGATTACAGTACCCACAAACATATGAGTGGGTCAGGTCTGGGGTGGGCCAGGCTGTGCCAGTTCATAGCAACCACTGGCAGAAGCAAACCAGGATGGAGTGCAATTCAGGCGAGATCGGGCCACAACTTCAGCCAGTTCACATTAGTGCTGGGATTAGGGGTTGGCTGGGAAGGACTGGGCAGAGCTAGCTTGCAGCACCTGCCAGCATGAACTGGAACTGGGGCAGGCAGGTCTGAGCCAGGCTGCAACACCAGCTGTTGGATGCCGAGGTGAAGCAAGTCATGCCAGATTGGACTGCAGCACACGTAGACCAGGAATTGGGGGGCAAGCCCAGCAGGGAAGCTGGCTGGGGGGGGTGGCTCCCCTGTTGGTAAGCATGAGAGCTGGGACTAGGGGCAGACGAGGATAGACAGAGTTACAATACTTGTTGGCCTGAATGTGAGCTGAGTTAGAGGGAAAGTCAGGCTGGGCTAAGCGACCATATCCACGGGTGTATACATGAGCTAGAGTAAGTGCAGGATAGTTGGGTCTTACTGCAGCATCAGCTGACAAGTGTTGGGACTGGGGCAAGTCCTGTCAGACTAAACCATAGAACTACCTGTACAGTACAAGATCTGGGGCTGGAAGTGGGCATCGTAGAGAAACTGTTGGCACCTCTCTGATGGGCTGCAACTCCCACTGGTGAGTATGAAAACCAGGGCTGTGGGTGGGCCTGGCTAGACATGATGTGGCACCTGCCAGCATGAGTGTGGGCTGGATAGTAGGGTCAGTTGGGTTGAGTTAGGCTCCACTGATGTGTAAGAGAGCGATGCAGGACAGACTGGACCAGTATGCTGTACGTACTGTCATGCACATGAACCAGGGCTGGGAGCAGGCCTAGTGGGGGTAATTGGGGGTCGCTCTGACTAGGTTACAGTTCCCTCTGTACATGAGGGCTGAGTGTGTGGTGAGCAGAGTTAGGCTGAGCCACAGCATCCATTGATTTGTGTATGAGATGGGTTGGGGACTGATCTGACTGGGTGACTACAATCACCAATTTGTGCATAGGCTGGTATGTGTGATGGACTGAGCTGGATCCCACACTGGCTGGCACTTACAGGAATCAAGTTAGGGTCACTTCTGGTGAGGTTTCTTTGCGGACTGTCCTCCAACTGGATCACTGGACTCAGAACTCCAATCACAGTGAAAATTTTAGCGTTGTGGAGTGAATGTGTCAGAACTGGGTCTCCCACAATTTTGAGGCCTGTGAAGTGGATTGTACGCCCAGATGCTCACTGGGAACATGACAATCAGTTCATTGAGGCCTGGAGAGGACATCTAGTACCATGGAGGGCAGAACAAATTGGACAAGTCTCTCGGATAAGTATCTGGGCAAATCGAGACTCCGAGGTAGACTATGTCAGATAATAGACCCTGGAAGGATTTTTTCAACCATAAAGCACCAAAATCAACAGGATCTCTGATCTATCAAAATCGCATAAGCAGTATCCTCCGAACATATTCCACATCACAGATCCTAAAATGACATCGAATGTCCTTCCCCCATTGCTGGGTACTGATGTGTTTGGGGTGCTCGGAGTGGCCCTCTCCCCTTCTCTCCGCTTTCCAAGATACCACAAGAAAATGGTAGATTGGAGGCAGTTGTCTCATCCATTTTCTTCCATTCTTTGACCCTCCCCACCCTAATTGGTAGTCCACGTGGTGGGCTTACATCCCCCTCAGCTACATAAACATCATCAAAACTAAAGTGAATTTGTTATTTTTTAAAAAAGAGAAAATTCTTGCAAAATATTAAAAGAAATTCAACGTAATATCAAAAGGATGGTTCACCTAGTCCAAGTATGGCTTCTTCCAGTATGCAGGGATAGTTCAACACATGCAAATCAATAAACATGATACATCACATCAATAAAATGAAGGATGAAAACCATATGGTTATCTCAATAGGTACTGAGAAAGTATTCGAGAAAAAAAAGCATGCCTTCATGTAAAAACTTTAATAAATGGGTATAGATTATCTCAGTACAATGAATTCAATACATGATTGATCCAAGATCAGTATCATACTGAACAGGGGAAAGTGGGAAACCTATACTATAGGGTCTGGAACAGTTAAGGCTGTCCACTCTGCCAACTGCTACTAAATGTGCTTTTGGAGGGCTAATCCAGAGCGATTGAGCAAGAAAACAAATCAAAGCAACACAAATTGTAAGGGAGGAAATCAAATTATCCATATTTGCAGATGACATGATCCTTATACAGGGAACAAATGTGCCCATTAGGAAATAAATCAGGGCCTGGCACTATGGCCTAGTGGCTCAAGTCCTCACCTTGAACGCCCCGGGATCCCATATAACCACCAATTCGTATCCTGGTGGCCATACTTCCCATCCAGCTCCCTGCCTGTGGCCTGGAAAAGCAGGAGAGTATGGCCCAAAGCATTGGGACCCTGCCCCCACGTGGGAGACCCGGAAGAGCTCCTGGCTCTTGGCTTCACATCGGCGCAGCACCGGCCGTTGCGGTCACTTGGGGAGTGAATCAACGGTCAGAAGACATTTCTCTCTCTCCTCCTTGCTATATATATCTGCCTTTCCAATAAAAATAAATGAATCTTTTAAAGAAAGAAAGAAAGAAATCAGTCCCTAAAAGGAAAACATCACGTGTTCTCCCTGATCTGTGACAACAAATGCAAAGAGCATAAAGAATAATCTGTGTGAGTGAGACTAGCATCTTGGAATTAACTGTTTTATGGAGCAAAAGTCCAAACTCGTGAGTAATACCAAGATGATCATTTCATTTTGGTTAATTTGCACTAGATGCAATCTTTTTTTTCTTTTTTCTCCTTCCTCTATTTGGTGAGTCATGGTACATTTAAATATCAGGAAGGTAAGCTTGTTTCTATGAGGGATATAAATATGCCATGGTAATAATTTAGAAAAAACAGAAGTGGGGAAATTGGGAGTGAGGAGGGTGAGCGAGGAAGAGGAAATCCTATGCTTCACATAAAAAATGTGAAATCCACCCATTTTGTATAGATTCTTGAAAGTTTCTTTTTAAAATAGTCCAGTAAGAGACTGTTGTAACTCATAAGAGAAGTCAGCAGAGTTACAGGATAAAATCAACACAAAAGTCAGTAACATTTTTATACAGAGACTACACTTAGCTCCACTCACAAAAGCTGCCAAAAATCTAAATAGACCTTAGCCACTAAGTTATCGTGCCGGGCCCCATGATCATTATTCTAAGTCAAATACATCATGTTCAAAAAGACGAATATGCATTGCCTTTTATTTATGGTAATTAAAATGTATAGAAGAATATATAATTTGCATGGATATAAAATCATTTGCTATATAGTTATAAATATTGCCTCACTGAATCATACCATAACTGAAAATATATTTTTCCTTTCAATGGGAAAACAAAAAAGAGAAATGGAGACTTGGGATAATGGGGTCCTAGTGATGTTTTGTTCTTCATTTAGATGTTTGCTATGCATGTAATTAGAGAAAAAAACTCATTTAACTGTACACTGATACATATTTCTTGGTATGCAAACTGTATTTTGATAAAATGATTTTTTAAAGATATGGGATGAATGCCTTCCTGAATCTTGGTTGGTGGATTGGATTAATTTAATCAACAGTGTGGTAGAAGCTCACAAGGACAGATAACATAAATGTCACGCGCTTCAACTACTATAGAACACAGTATGGATATTCCTTTATCTGGACAAAATGAAATCCGCTCACGAGAGAATTATCCGAGTTCAATTCATAATAGCTAAGTTACAGAACCAACCCATCAATTAATGACTGAATGGAAACAAATGTGGTATATATACACCACAGAATAGTACTCAGTCCTAAAAAGGGATGAAATCATGTCTTCTGCAACTAAATGGCTGCTATTGGAAACCACTGTGATTAGTGAAACCAGCCAGCCCTCAGAAGACAAACTTCATGTTTTCTGCAATCTGCAATCACAGTAGTAAAAAAATAAAAAACCAAAAAACTTACTCTTTATGAGTGAGATTGACATCCTGGGGTTTGATTATTGTTTACAGTGTTAGTCTATACTCCTAAGGAATAACACTTTTTTCCCCCTACTTGTGCTGTGTTGATATCTTCACCTAATTCAATTGTTAAGCCTAAGATTGCACAGCAAAGTGAAAATGTGCCATTGTAAAATTGGGGCGGGAGGGGGGAATGGGGCCCAAAGGGGAAGAGAGGGATTAAGAAATTTAGACAAGAGGGAACGTTGTGAGAAGTGTCACTATGTTCCCAAATCTGTGCCATGAAATATGTTACATTTGTGAAGATTACGTTCAATAAAGTCCATGGACTTATGTGGGTCAGGGACACAGCCCTGTCAGTAATTTCACCTGACAGGCACCACTCATTTGGCTGCCCTGTGCATGGACCATGTTGAAACTCGATCATCTGGCCTCCCCGTGTTGGTGAGGCCCCAATTCCAAATGTGTGAGTGTTAAAATGAAGGATTGCAGTTGTCTGAAGCCACTGCGCGTTGGGGGAGTTTCTTACACATCAATAGGTAACTAATAGAATCTAGCCAAAGTAAATCACAAAGGCTCCAGCACCAAAGGTGACGTTATAGCGACATCCTTCTGTGTAATTAACACGTGCATGAACAAAGCACTCTTCTGCCCATGAAGAGAAACAGCTACTGTGTGGTTATCAACACAGTCAGCCCTCTGTGCTGCATTGAGTTTCAACAGCAAAAGAAAAAGCAGGGGGGTAGCTAGTCCTCTAGATCTGCACACTGCATGTCTACACAGTCAACCAATGCACAGAGAAAATACTCAAAGAAAAAGTCTTAAAATTATTCTGAATTGATGCATATCTTTTCTTCAAACAGTATAAATATTTATCTAGCTCTTACATTGAATTAGGTATTATAAGCAATCTAGAGGTGATTCAAGCTATATAGAAGGATAGTCACATGTTGTGTGCAATATCATGCCAATTTACATAAGGGATCCAAACAACTGTGGACTTTGGTGTCTCTGCTTTGGTCCTGAAACTGTTCCTCAGAGGAAGCCAGGGGATAACACGATGACACTTCATTAGCTTCTGAACCTAGGAACTTTGTAAAATGAATTTCTCTCTATTAGGGAGAATAGTGAGGTGTAAAATGTCAGACCCTGACGGTACTGCTGTGGGAAATCAATTTGCATCCTTCAAAATGCCTTGCTTTTGGTACCAGATCCTCTCTGGGCAATTGGTACAAAAGACCAGCTGCAATTTTCATCCTGAGTGATGTCCTCTGAAAGGCTATGGCCTTTCTTCTGGGCCGTCACTTACAGACCTCCCTCCCTCCCTTGCTTTCCAAATGGCCTTTTAGAGTTCTGCAGGCTTTCAATAGATCAAAACACTCACAGAAAATACAGCGAGTGCACCCCCATGGGGACTGGAAGTGATACTGTGGGTGGGCAGAACAAATGAACCAGCAGCTTCCTGGGATGCCCAGGAGTGTCCCAGGTTCACCCCTATCCATAAAGAGGCTTGAAAAACATAAGAGCCTATGTAAGAGTTCCCAGGTTTCAAGTTTATAATTTTTAAAACAAGACCTCAGCATAATTTTGTTGCAGGCCTGAAGGTAAGAATTCCATGTCATCTCTTACCATTTATATCATCTTCCTTGATTCCTCATATTTTTAACCCAGATTAGATTAAATGTCCAAGTATGCCTTAAAATTATCAACAGAGGTGCAGCACAGGGGTGTAACAGGTTAATCCTCTGTCTGCTAGTGTTGTCATCTCATATGGGCTCCAGTTCAGGTCCCAGATGCTCTACTTTTTGATTCAGCTTCTGCTTATGTACTGGAAGGCAGCAGAGGAAGGCCCAAGGCCTTGGGTCCCTGCACCCACATAGGAGACCTGGAAAAAGCTCCTGACTCCTAGCTTTGGACTGGTCCTGCTCTAGCTGTTGCAACCATTTGCGGAGTGGATCAGCAGATGGGAGGTCTCTCTTTCTGTCTCTCCCTCTTTCTCCCTGTAACTGATTTTCTAAGTCAAACAAATAAATCTTTAAAAATTATCAACAGAAAAGGAGTCTCTCTCTCTCTCTCTCTCTCTATTTAAATTCTGCTCTGGGTTGAAGTTTGTAGGTAAATTTTACATTTGAATGTAACATACACATAATCTAATACTTAAGTTGAATGGCACATCTCTATAATCACGATTGATATTTTTATTTTTTTTTAAAGATTTATTTATTTTATTACAAAGTCAGATATACAGAGAGGAGGAGAGACAGAGAGGAAGTTCTTCCGTCCGATGATTCACTCCCCAAGTGAGCCGCAACGGCCGAAGCTGTGCCGATCCAAGCCGGGAACCAGGAACTCTTCCAGGTCTCCCACGCAGGTGCAGGGTCTCAAGGCTTTGGGCCATCCTCGACTGCTTTCCCAGGCCACAAGCAAGGAGCTGGATGGGAAGTGGAGCAGCCGGGACTAGAACCAGCGTCCACATGGGATCCCGGGGCATTTAAGGCGAGGACTTAAGCCACTAGGCCATGCCGCCGGATATTTTTATTTTGTTATGAAGTTGCACTCATTAATTTATCAACTTTTGTTTTATTCTCCAAATGTCTGTAATCGCCAGGATTGAGTCAGACTGGAGTCAGTAGCATGGAACTCCATTTGGTCCTTCATGTGGGTGCAGGGACCCAAGTTCTTAGGCCATCTTCTGTTGCTTTCCCAGGTGCATTAACAAGGAGTTGGATCCTAAGAAGAACAGCCAGTACTTAACCCAGTGCTTAAACAAAATGCTGGCATTGCAAGTGTAATTAACCCATGGTACCACATTGTCACTCCTGAGATTGTTTTAGAAAGCATGAATTCCAGTTCTCTAGAAGCTTCTCGCATGCTCTCTCATGGTCCTTCTCAGAAACCCTTCCCCAACACATACATACATACAGAAATATGAGCATGGTCAAGATTTTGATTATGTCAAAGTTTAGAACTTGGCATCCAGCATTCATGTTCTTGAAACAATTCTACAACACACACGTTGCTTTGCCCAGGGTTACACTGAGCCCTTGGCCCAACACATCTCTTTATTCAAGATTTCTCTTTATTCAAGATTATGGGATAATACCCTTAGATGTTCTTGGAATTCGTTAATGATGCATCTGGTGAATAAAGACTAATTTGATGTCAGTGCTAAAAGGAAACTTAGAAAGAGATTGTCTCATTCAAATACAATTTCTTTGAATTTACAGAAGAGAAAACTCTAGCCCATGCAGGCAAAGGGATACTTGTGATCCACAACTGGTTAATGAAAGTTCAAATTATGTCTTTCTAACACGTAGCAATACCTCCAAGTCACCCCTCCAACATGAATATCAAATGAGGAGGAGGAAAGTCAATTAACTTCTGTCAGGCCTGGGAATCATTCGTAGGAGAGGAAGGAAGATTACTCGCATTTTCTCAGTGGAGTTGATCCTTTTTTTGTCTGAATCTCCCAGAAACATTTTATCATATTAGAAAAAAAAAAATCAAACAGAGTTTGGCAGAGTCTAACTTCAATCATTCATTCATTCATTCTCTCATTGGTTCAAACCTTATTCAGCCACCAAATATCTAACTAATATACTCCACATGCCAAATCCTAGTCTATGTTCTAGGGATAAAACAACGAGTGAAAAACACAGGTCTTTGTCTTCATGCAGCTTACATTCTAATGGTTACTATAGGCAAGATGCAAAACAAATGGAGCCTGCATATGATGTGACACAGTGGGTTAAATTGCCACCTGCAGTATTATCATTCCATAGGGGCAAAAGTTCCAGTCCCAGTTGCTCCACATCCAATCCATCTCCCTGCTAATGTGCTTGGGAAGCACATTCGTTTTTGGTCACCTGCACCTGTAGCGGAGATCTGGAAGAAGCTCTTGTCTTCAGTCCGATCTAACCCCAGTCATCGAATCCATTTGATGAGAGAACCAGCAAATAAAATTCTTCTCTCTGTGTCCACTCTCCCTAACTGCCTTCAATTAAGTGCATACATACATGCATATTTTTATAATGACAAGGCAAGAGGCCAGAATGGTGGTTCTCAGCTTGCAAGGGCCAGCATGTGGGTGCCAGATTGTGTCCCAGCTGCTTTACTTCCCATCCAGCTCCCTGCTTGTGGCCTGGGAGAGCAGTGCAGGACAGCCCAAATCCTTGGGCCCTGCACTCAGGTGGGAGACCTGAAAGAAGCTCCTGGCTTTGGATTGGCTCAGCTCTGGCCATTAGGGCCATTTGGGGAATAAATTAACTCTGGAAGATCTTTCTCTCAGTCTCTCCTTCTCCATAAAAATCTGCCTTGCCAATAAAACGAAATAAATCTTTTTTTAAAAAGCAAGGCAAATAAAAACATATATTGTGCATGTTGCAGGGGAGTAGATAAAGAGGTGATGTGTTCTTTGCTTTAGGTGGTCAATGATCTCACTGAGAAGGCGTGGAATTCAAACTTTCAAGGAGGCAAAGAAATCAGCCATGCAGATATTTGGGGAGGAGAGCGTTGTCATCAGAGAGAATAGGAAATGCAATGGCTTAGTGTTGGGACTACACTCAGGACTCGTAACACAAAGGTGTGGCTGCAGCAGTGGATGTAAAGGGGAGAGGAGTAGGGAGAGCAGGAGGGAGAAGTCACAAGGGACCAGTCTGTGAAGAACCTGTGTCCCAGCAGAATGCATTAGTGATCAGGGAATGAAAGTGATGAGGGACCATGGAAAGCTTGGGTCAAGCGATGTCATAATATACTAATGGGTACTAAATAATAAGCTCTGTGGCAAATAGTCTTTTGGAAGATGAGGTGAACTTAACAGGCCAGTGCAACAATTGCATCAGTGTAGTAACCATGAGCGATAAGAAATGATTGGATTTTGGCATCAAGAGTATTTGTTTACCATGAGCACAAGTGCATGTAAGTATGGTGTTTCAAAAAGGAAATCTTTGCTGTGTCATCCACTCTCTCTCCTGTACTGAGTTCAGATCCTCTGGGACCATTCTTTTCTTCTTGATTGTTAAAGGCCCACCTCCTTATCAAAATCCAAGCCACATGAATATACCAAGGTAATTGACAATCCAGGCTAAGTTTAACATTTTACTGATTCCAGCCCGGGTATCAAGTAGGACAGTGAGGAAATGTCTGAACGGTTCCAGTCCCTGAGCCATTGAAGTCTTCTCAGCTAAGGCTTCTGCGTAATGGAGAAGAGAAAAGCACCTTCTGCTGTGCCCTTCTGACTCCAGTGTCCAATACTATGGTTCTGTAGGACCCACGGATCCATAACTTTGTCAGGTCACTAAGTTCAGCGTTTTTGCCTCACTGTGATTGATAACAAAACGCACTAGGGGCACTTGCGGTACAGAGCCTGAAGACCATTCTCCCTGCCAAGACTGTACCTGATCACAGTGATACAGAGAACTTTGGGGCAGATGCCCAAGGAAGCTGTGCAGTAGGAATGGGTAAAGGCCCTGAAATGTCCTTTTACCATTTACTTGTGATAAAATGTTGAGTCACCTACTCAAAACCAGATGGAACGGATGTACTCAGAAATTTGGTTGTTCTCTTTATTATCCTTAATTATAATCACTTAGCCTTGATTTTTATATTTCCTTATCATCTTCTCTAAGAAGTGAAAAAAAGAGGGAGAGAAAAGTACACATGCCTTCATATATGAGCAGGTTTCCATAGGATAAATTGATCTCAAAATGGGCGTGAATGACTCTTCCCATACTTTGTGATGGAAAGTAAGGAGAATCAAGTATTCACACATCAATGTGAGGAACAAGACATTCTACACCGTCTATCAGACAATCTTTTATTTTAAAATCATCATTCCTGGCTTTGCTAAACAGAGGACATGGCATAGGTGGTTTCTAGGATTAGACAATATAGATCATCCCTTTTCTCACTGAACCGTGGAGGAAAGCCTTCATAAGTTTCTTTGCATCATTTTCCTCAGGCAGAAAGAAAAGGAAATTCTTATTGGGTGATGGTAATCGGGTTTGTCGTATGTTCTCACAACATAAAAGAAGAAATCAGCAATCGTTCTGCTAGACACAGAACAGATTGCATCTCTTTTTCTAGTACCTTTGCAGTTGGGTGACTGTTGAAAGCTATTTCCCTATGCATCTGTCCATCCTTGGGACCTTGCACCCTTGTGGGAGACCTAGAAGAAGCTCCTGGCTCCTGGCTTCAGATCGGCTCAGCGCTGGCCATGGCGGCCACTTGGGGAGTGAATCATCCGGATGGAAGATCTTCCTTTCTGTCTCTTTTCCTTTCTGTATATCTGACTTTCCATAAAAATGAACAAATATTTTTTTTTAAAAAAGATAAAGATGAAATGTACTATCTTAACCATTTTTAAGTGTCAGTTCAGTAGAATCAAGGATGTTCTCAATGGTGTGCAACAAAGTTCTAGAAAATTCCCACTGTGAAGCTGAAAAAATTTATCCCTAAATTTATTCCTCCCTAAGTCCTTGAGAACAAGCATTCTTTCTCTTTCTGTGAGTCTGGCTACGCTAGATGCCTCATGGAAGTGGAATCATTAGTATCTGTCATTTGTGACTGTCCTACGTCATATCATATGAAAGTTTCATCATATCGTAGCATTTGTCAGGATTTCATCCCTTTTTATACCTAAGCAATATTCCAGTGTGTGTGTGTGTGTGTGTGTGTGTGTGTGTGTGTGTACACACGCGCCCATCCACGCATGCCACATTTGGTTATTCATCCATCCGTGGGTACCAGAATTACGTTGGCTAATTGTGAATAATACTATTAGGCATATGGTTACAAAAAGATCTCTCTTTTGAGGCTCTGCTTTTAGCCCTCTTAGATGACGACCCAGAAACAGAATTGATGGATCATTTGGAAATCCTATTTTTAATTTTTTGAGAAACCACCCTACTGTTTTCCATAGCACCTGCGTTATTTTACCAACTATGCAAAAATTTCTAATTTCTCCACATCCTAATGTAACACTAGTTTTATGAACAAAGAATTAAAGATAAAAGATAGCTAGTTATGGGCCCGGAGCGATAGCATAGTGGTTAAAGTCCTTGCCTTGCACGCACCAGGATCCCATATAGCCACCAATTCGTATCCTGGTGGGCCCACTTCCCATCCAGTTCCCTGCTTGTGGCCTGGGAAAGCAGTCGAGGACGGCCCAAAGCCTTGAGACCCTGCACCCACATGGGAGACCTGGAAGAGTTCCTGAAATCAGATTGGCTCAGCTCCAGCCATTGCGGCCGCTTGGGGAGTGACCCATCGGACGGAAGAACTTCCTCTCTGTCTCTCCTCCTCTCTGTATATCTGCCTTTCCAATGAAAAAAAAAAATCTTTTTTTTTTTTTTAAAGATTGCTAGTTATGTAGTGAAAGGATAAAAGGGGAAAAATAGCAATTCCGTGAGGAAGCAATCGCAACAGGGCGGCTACTCATAAGGTTGAGAGATAAAAGGCAAGAAGTTGAAATGACTGAAACGTAGAGACTTGGAGGAGCGTCCTGAGGAGCAGCACTACATACCCTGATGGATAAGTACAAGCTGCCACTGGGATCACTGTGAGGTCACAGGAGACTGGTCTGCTGCTGGGAGAGTGGAACTGTTGTGGCCAAACTGCCAGGCAAAAGCAAACTGGTAAGGTCAAATCCCTTAGTTCTTGTCCTGCTTTGCAGTAGGAGCCTCCTATTGGTAGGGAACACCAGAGAATACTAAAAACAGAAAGAGCTAACAGAGTCCAGACCTAACCCAAGCACAGGGTGGCTCTGGAGATGAGAAGCAGAAGCTAGGTAATGAACCCATCCCTCCAGCACCGAGCACTTTGCTTTCTTTCATGACACAAATTGCTTTCTACCTTGAATGGAAGTTCTCTGCCTATGCCTTACTCTGGAATATAAATTCTTTTAAGAGCAAGGTCAATGGCTGACCCTCTAGATGCCTTCCCAGGGAGTAGATTTGATGGCAAAGAAGTGAGATGCCAACCCCAGCTGTGCACACCAGCCTAGGTTACATTGTACCTAGGCAAGTGTTGTACTGCTAGGAGAAAAACAGCTAACACCTGGCAGGCATCCTGGGCCTGGTTAATGTCAAATCTGTATTAACCATACCAGTGTGCCAGGAGAGTTGCCTAGCCTATTGTTTTCTTTTTCCAACATAAATGGGGTTGTAGGGTTTCACTCTTCTTTGAGCTCCAGGGGTGGAGGTCTGGTGGGGCCTGGGTCATTAGGCCCACCTTCATGGTGGGTGCTGGGTCTGTGAGCTGGGGGTGTGCGGAGTCCGGCAGGACACGGGTTGGATTACCCCGGGTGCCAATAGCACCAGACGAAGCCCACTGGCTGCCCAGTGGCATGCTGGTGGGGACTCGGTGTGTGGTTTCGCAGAGGTTCTGGCTGATAGCACTTGTGTGGGTGTGCAAGGACATGAGGGCTCACGTCTGTGATTGTTACTCTGACTATAGGGTGCATATGTCAGAATTTTGTCTCCTTAGTGGAAAAGACAGAGCAGTTTATGACAGGCACAGATGCACAAGAAGTATATGGCAGCCCATGGGGACCTGCAGAAGACATCCGGTACCATAGTAAAAGAAGGAGGGCAAAACATATTGGACAACTACCCCAACCGAATGATGATAGCAAATATCTTGGTGAATGGAGACTGAGGTTGACTGTGTCCGTCAATGGACCTTGGCGAGATTGACAACATTTCAGAACTATTGAAACATGCTCCACATCCAGGACTCTGGGTTGACATCAGGTGGTCATTCCCCATGCCTGGGTACTGGGGTGGTTGGGAGACTGTGTGCAGCTTCTCCCCTTACCTACCTCCTGTCCCCCAGAAACAGAAGAAAAAAAAGAAAATTTGGAAACAATGGTCTCACCCACTTTCCCCCACCCCTTGATCCATCCCACCCTAATCAACTATGTAAACATCATCAAAAATACAAATTTGAAGATAAAGGAAAGAAAGAAATGAGATGCCAGTGTTGATAATTAAGCAAGGAGCTGGCACAGAGGAAGCCCAGCCATAATGAAAGCCTCTGCAGATTTGTGGATTGATTCAATCCACAAATGTTCGAATGTGTGGGATCACACCAACTCTATAGCAATGTTGTGAGAGTTAGCCAGAAGCTTCGGGAAAGATTAGTTTTTTTCAGCAATTGCCACTCACCTCTGGCAGGGGTATCAGTGAATGAGACCATCCAAGTCTGCCAAAATCTTGGCCACACCTTCAAGTGAGTGGCACAGGAACTGCCCAGCCATTTCCTGTTTGAGAGACAATCAGTGGGGTACATCCTTCCCTGCAGGTTCCTGCCCAGACAAGGAGGGCTCAGAGAATGCTTAAAATTCCAAGACCCTTCAACAAATCTTTGGGGTGTGTGTGTGTGTGTGTGTGTGTGTATCTCCTTTCAAGAGGCACCCCATCTCCCAGCCCTCACCTGGGAGCTGCTTTCTCTTTTCCCCTTTCTGTATTCACCTGGTCACGTTGCAAATAAAACTTCTCTGCAACTGATTCCTGGCTGATTTCTATACTAATCTGAGGAAAGAACCCACTGAACTTTTCTGGGGACAGTGAAGAGCAGGGGGACAGGATCTGATCAAGGTCCCCCATGGGTTTGCTGCAGGCCTGGTTCCCAGGGCCTCTCCAGGCTCTCAGAACTGAAGACCTTACAGACATTGATGAACTGATGGTTTAAGCAGCACTTCTGCATCACTAGTTATCCCCAGATTCAGTGACATATAATAAAAATAATTTTATTATGTTCACAGGTTTGTACATCAAACACTTAAGGAAGAACCCTGTGGAAATGACTAGGCTTGGAAGTGTCTTGGATTCTCAGCTGGGAAGACGGTGTAGACAGGGAGATTTTGGGGGGTGGAATTAAAATCATCCTGGGCCTCTCCTCTAGTGATTACAGCTGACGAACACTGGGCCAGAGCTAGGAGTGAACCCCCACTTTGACATCATCTCAGCATGGCATCCTGGAGAGCCAGGCTTTTTCCTTAGTAACTCAGGACTCACAATTTGGGTCCAGTAGATTAGGCAGAGCTTTCATGCTTTGGAATCAGAAGTCATGCAAAGCTGATTCAAGCTTATGCTATTGCAGTCACCACTAAGGCACAAGTCCATCCATATATCACAGAAGGACTCTTGATTGTCACTATGACCAACTATGAGGGAAAACATGGGAGATGAGAGATGTTATTCCTAGCATCTTGGGAAAACACAGTGCACTGTGGCTGTGAAATTCATTCTACATAGTTCACAGAGCACTGAGGTTCAGAGAAATCAGAAAACAGCTGGCAACGATCTGTCCAGAAGTTTTGCAGAGTTCTTTTGGATCATCACTGAGTAACTTGCTGGAGCTGCCATAGCAAAATACCCCAAACCAAATCTGCACATCCGAATGTCAGCAGGAAGGCTCTGGGGGAAAAATCATGGCTTGCCTCTTCCTCTTTTCGGAGTGTTCTCAGCAGTCTTGCAGGTGCTTCTAGATGGATCTTCTGCCCCTGTATCTCAATCACCCAGCCTTCTCCCTGTGCATCCTCACACCCTCCCTTGGGCACATATGTCTCCATGTCCACATTTCTCCCCTCTAAAGACACAAGTTTCGTTGGACTAGGGTCCGTTTCTCTGCCAGATCTACTTGGGCTGATGTTTTAAAAGGTTTTCCAAAAAAAGAAAAGAAAGCTGAAATTGTTGGCTGGATGTAACTGAAATACTGATCGAGCAGTGAGTGCCTTGGGAAGGATGAGTGATTCCATTGTCAGGTCAATCCATCTGCCACTCTGTCATGTCTAAAGGGGTGTTATTCAACTGTAGAAACAACTCAGGCTAGGTCAAGCCAGCTTCGCTGAAGTCCACTGCACTGAGGAGCTTAAATGGCTGACAGGAGATGAATAAAAGGATAGCTAAGCCCTTAGTTCTGGCTTTGAGTTTTGAAAGTGAGTTTTCCTTCCATAAAAAAAACAAAAAACAACAACAACAAAAAAACCAGTGTGGAACAGACAACGTAGGTAGAGATAACAAGGGCCTATGGGACTTCTTCAGAGCTGAGGAGCCCTGAATTTGAGGGAAACTGTAGTTCTCATTGTTCCCCAGTGTCCTTTGCTTCAGAATTTGGATGAATGTAAAGCAATTCGTGTAATGAGAAAGGAATGTGAAGAAAACAGTCTTTGTCACAATCACTGTGTGATTGGAAAAAAATAAAAAATAAAAAAAACACCCCCAGATGAGCATTCCAGGCACACCAAGACCTCACAGATCCAGGAATTCCAAAGTGGCCACTGTTTCGTTGCTCTGAGAAGAGAGGGGCCACCCATGGGGTTGAGTGACAGCCCAAACCAGTTTGGCTGTGGTATATTCTCCTGCACAAATCTGCCAAACATTTTCTTGTACCTGCTTTTGGTGCTACTTGCCGGAGTCCAGCTCCAGCTGAGTTCGGAACTCGAGAAGGGTGCGTGAATGAGGCATAAAGAGGAAAAGAAATGGACCACTACGATTTCATGATCATAATGGACGATGCGGGAAATCTGTCTGTTTTATTTATACAGAAACAGTCAAACTCTGGCTCAGACTTTTTATGTCATGGTCAAGTGGGTGTTTCTAACGATAATTCTGCCATTTGTTTTACCTAAAAACAATAGAAGTTTCTGCTACAATTCTTATTCTACGACTCAATCTTGTATCACAAAGAAAAGGAGAACCTAAAAATAAAGGAAAGAATGAAACCCTAAATACAGGTCCCTTGATTAGCATAAGGTCAATGGGAACAGCCAAGACAGTACGAATAATAGAAGGCCCTTTTGCAAGACGTTATTATTGACATTAACCTCCAAGCTCACATTGAGTAAAAAGGCCAACTCCACAGCAGCAAACAATGCCTGAATGGATTAGAATTCTTCCACAGGGTGGTCCAGTGTCCATACAAAGGAAGGTGGAGCTGCATCCGGGTGGTTGTAGAGACATCCTCTGGGCCCTACCATACAGCGGGAAGTTCCTTGCAACCCTGCCTCTAATGGAACAGTACGCTTCATACTTTCATGTTCCCCACATCCGCTGCACGGACCCCAACAGCTACTTTTGCTCCCTAAAAATAACAATGATTTCGTATAAAATGAACAAATTTGAAGTATTTCACAGCATGATTTTAGCTTAGTTTTTTTTTAAGAGGGCTGCCCCCTGGGTACAGCTTTTCTTACTCTACATTCCCCTAGCGCAGCCTCCTCCTCCTGCAATCTGTTGGAAATGTAGGCTCTGTGCGGAAAGCACCCAGCTCCCTCTCCTCTCAGTGATCGGTGATCGGCACCCTTCCCTAGAGAAACTGTGTGAGACTACATTGGAGCTACTGTCCAGGAGATTGGGCTTAGGTTCACACTCTTGTTTTACCTCCTATCTCAACCCATCTAGCTTTCCTACTCTTCCACCATTTTTGCCCAGACATTATATCCTAACAAATAATATCTGGTTTCAAGGTTGACTGTAGGGGGGGGGGCCCAATCGAAGGTAGCACCTTGTCTTTTGAGACAGGTAGAATTAACCCCGTTTAACAAACATGGAAATCCTGGCTCTAAGTGAACTTGCTCCAGACCACATATTCGGAAGTTGTACTGACTTTCAAGCTGGTCCCTTTGTTGTTTCAGATTTTCTCAAAGACACAAACTGTGCTGCTTCCTTTCTCATCTCGTTGCTTTGGAAATGCCCAAATTCCTGTTGTAGGGATTTTGAACCCCGAATACTGCAGCAACCTCAAATTCTTGTCTCCAGGAAAGAAGAATTTTCATGCGGACACAGTTTAGTTTTAAAGTAAGATTTATTAGAAATAGTTGAGAAAGTAGACTCCCATCCTAGTGATGGGAGGGGGCCTCGAGATCCTCTGCCATAGTGGCAGGGGGAAAGGCAAGAGAGAAAAACCCATATTAATGGTGGAGAAAGCATCTTTTAAAGGTTCCCCTCAAAGATGTTTCTCCATAAACAAAGGAAATTCCTGGTTTCCATGGTACCTGGCCTTGGGACAAAAGGCCAAAAAGGTGTCACTGGCTAACTTCCTTGGTCCCTTTCTAATGATAAAGAGGCCAGTCTGAAGCCCACCCCCTTGGCAATGGCTGGAGACAGAATTGGGTGGAGGCTTCAGGTGGGGAATAGATATGTATTTGTCTTGGGAGAGACGTGTTCTGGTGAATCCAAGACATGGTGGGGAAAATACCCCTTTATATTTGGGAAGAAAAATGACTTGGGGACCCAGAAAACCCTAACTGCCTACCACCCAGTCTAACTCCTCTCACATTTCTGGATTTATGAGGTCCCCGTGTCCCTATCATTTCATCTTGCTGCACTAGACATGTCAGGCTTTTTATCACACAGTGACTGGGAGATTGTTATTCATGCTTCTTTCTCATGGCATAATGTGGTATACAGATAGTTTCAAATTCTTTAACACTCTCTTTCAAGGGAAGTTGAGATGTACCTATGCTAGCCTTGAATCTGGACAGTCGTGATAAATGGATTATAACTAACATGATCTAGTACTAGCTGTTAATTATTTAAAAAGATTGGTGAGAGTTCTAGTTCATAGGATATTACGATATTATTACGATATTATTACTCGCAGCTAATTCCTACAACCTGGTTCTTTACCGTGAGCTGAAACACACCAGATGCAACGAGGTATCTTAGGAGGTTTATTCCAACGGGGCAGGAACAGCAAGAAAGAGGGGGAGAGAGAGAAGGGTAAGAGAGGGGTAAGAGAGGGATAAGAGAGGGATAAGAGCGGGGTAAGAGCGGGGTAAGAGAGGGAGGGATAAGAGCTACCCTATCTATGCTGACCATTCAGGAGTAATGAAGAATCGAGTACAAGAAGGCCTGGCTAAGAGAAAATCAACTCAAGCCAGCTTTTCAAAAGGACTCTTAATAACTCTTCCCTCCATTCCCAGCCACTGAAACGTAAAAATTTTTTTTTAATCAAACCATTAACCAGTTTGTTTTGCAGGACTAGAAGCGCCCCTCCGTCTCCCATTCTTCCCACCAGGCTGCAACCACTGCCAAGAGAGACCAGCTCCTAGAAGCCAGAGAACAATGCCCCTCTTCCTTTATATATAACAAAAGGGAGGAATGTAAGGAGTTATTCCAATAGCCTTCCCTGGACCCGGCGTGCCATTCCTTCTTCCTCACAGCTCATGAAGTTCGCGCCGGCCTAGCTATCCACCAATCAGATGTAACCTGGCATTCTACCTGAATCCCACCTCCCAATCTTCCAGCCCCCTCCCCAACTCCGCCCACTCGCCAATCATCCCTAGGCATTCACCTGCAGGCACCAATCCCCTGGGGGCCTGGCCTCAATCCCTCCCAATCCCCACCCCCTACACCTGGCAGACAAAAAGGCCCCCCAGGTGCTGCTCGCTCTCTTATCCCTCCCTCTCTTACCCCGCTCTTACTCCGCTCTTACCTCTCTTACCCCTCTTACCCTGCTCTTATCCCGCTCTTACCCTGCTCTTACCCCTCTCTTATCCTGCTCTTACCCCGCTCTTACCCCGCTCTTATCCCTCTCTTATCCCTCTCTTACCCCTCTCTTACCCCTCTCTTACCCCTCTCTTACCCTCCTCTCTCCCCCTCTTTCTTGCTGTTCTTGCCCCGTTGGAATAAACCTCCTAAGATACCTCATTGCGTCTGGTGTGTTTCAGCTCACGGTAAAGAACCAGGTTGTGGGAATTAGCTGCGAGTAATAATATCGTAATAATATCATAATATTGTATGGACTAGAACTCACCCATCTTTTTAAATAACTAACACTAGCTCTAAGGAGTGCTGATAGTTTCCCAGGGCTTTTGAAGCCCTGAGTTTTCCATTAAGAAGTCCCACTACCCTGAGACTGCCAGGCTTCCAAAAAATCTGGTCATTCAGAGCTCAAGCGAGGACAAGTGGTGTCCAGCCAGCCACTGGCCTTCTGAAGTATCTTGGCCAAGGCCTTAGATATCATAGGGTAGAGACCAATTACCTTTGCTATGCCTTGTCTGGATTCCTGACCCACACCATCTTTGGCCATAAAATAAAAATATATTTTTCTTTGCCACAAAATTTTAGAATACTTTCATTATGCATTAACAGGTACCTGCTACCCTCAGGTATATCAGAAGGCCAGAAAGCATTGGATTAACATTCACTAACCTTGTTTACCACCTCTTGGCACTGCACACTACTTTTCCTGTTGCTCTTCAAACTTCCTTTCCCTAGATTTGGGATTGGAATCAGTTGAACTCTTCTTTTCTTCCCCTTATAATAGATTTATTTTATTTTTGATGATGTTTACATAGTTGAGGAGGATGCTTGGCCATGTGAACTGCTGATTAGGATGGGAAGGGTCCAATAATGGGAGAAAGTGGATGAGACAACGGCTTGCAATCTGCCTTTCTATTCTTCCTGTTCTGGGGGAAGAGAAGTGAGGGAGAGAGAGGAGAGGGCCACTACTAGCAGCCTAACCACATCAGTACCTGAGGATGGGGTGGGATGACCACTCAGTGTCATCTTAGGGTCCCTGATGTGAACTCTTCTTGAGTGTTATCTGATGACAATCACACCCATGTCTGATACGATAACTTGATCTGATGCATGAGGAAGGACATTTTAGAGCAACTGGTCCTGGACAAACAGAATGGCTTTGGAACCAATTTCCTCCTAGTATTGCTAAGCTTTGGTCCTTTGTATTTTCCAGTTATCTTATAAGTTAGGTTAGCTAATATGGAGCCCAGATACTTCGGAACATAGTCAGGTGATAATCTCACTTCTCAGACTAAAGTGATCTGAAGCATGTGGTCTTTGCCACTTGGTCACCTGAGAAAATCACAGCTTTCTGAGCTTCTTTGACTCACCTCTAAAATGAGATTGTTGGCTTAGGAAACACTTCATGACCTGTCCAAGAGAGGGATTGGTTCTCAGGTTGATGCCTCATACATATACTTTCCATAAATAACTTCACATATATTGCATATGTTTTCTTTATCTTACACATTACTGATGCCAGGACAGAAAGCGCAGCATAGTTATGGACTCAGAAATCATACTATCTTGGGCTTGCCAGGTACTCTGTGAGTGATCTTGAACAAAGTATTTACATGTAAGATTTGAATCTTATTTGCATGCAAAATGATGATTCTCATGCCTACCTTTTTCAGATGTATGGAAGATTGTGGTGAATAACAAAGAAAGGTCACCATTTGAAACATTCCCATAACTGCCACTGTCCTTATCCTAACCATTTTTCCTTTATAAACAATTCATGTATTATAGCATGTACAGTACACACTCACATTTATTTTTTGTAAGTTCATTAAAAGGTAAATAGTTGCCATGTCACAGGCAAAAGCATACACACTTGTCCCTCCATGCCTCTTCAGCAGGAATTATTAATGTTTTTAAATTTTTACTTAGTTATTCTCATTTTGTATGAAAGGAAGAGAGACAGAAGTATAGACAGTGATCTACTCACGTGTTCAGTCTCAAAATGCCTGTAACGCACAGGGCTGTGCCAGGCCAAATCTAGGAACCAGGAATTCAAACAAGCAACTCAATCCATGTGAGAGGCAGGGACCCAATTATTTGCGTATCACTGCTTGTCTTCCAGAATTGGCATTAGCATAGAGCTGGATTGGAAGTGGAGACACAGGGACTGGAACCCAGTGTGGTCTATAGACACCCTAAGCAGTGCAAAAATTTCTGTGTCAAAGGCTTCCCCACGAAGGAATTTCTAAAAATTAATCTATAGGGCATTTTATATTCAGAGCAGCATGAGAAAATGAGTAAATAGAAAGTAAATTGAATTTCAGTCTTAGAATTTTAGATTTTCAACTCAGAATGCTGTACGAGGGGAAAATCAAGATGGTGGAATAGGTTAAGGACACGTTTAAACAGATAGAGAATCATTAGCCAGAGTAAGGCAGAGAGGGCACATTCCAGGAATCAGAAGACAGGCCAACAGCAGAGGGGCACCTGGAGACTGATGGACATGGGAAAGCAGCAGAGACAATGGTGTGATGTTGCAGCGACCAGGTACCCCAGTGGCACTCAGAAAGCAGCTATCTGAGCTCCACGAGCAACCAGAATTCTACCAGCCACCAGGCGGGAAGGAGAGTCCATTGGGTGCTCACCAGCTGAATCCAGGCAAAGAACTGCCCATCCTACAGATCTGTTTGATTTAACCGAGAGCAGAGACAAAGCAGCAGGTCCCAAATGTGCAGTGTGGAAAAGAGGGTGGATCTCATAGCCCAGACCTTCATCAGAGCTGCATTTGGTGCCATCTTGTATAAGGAGGCAAAGGCTATGGTATAGGACTGTGCATACACTAAACAGGGAATGAACACATTTCTGGCTCGGTGTATTACACCAACGTGGCATCCTATAGGTTCCACCAGAAATAGGTCTGGGTAGCCCTAGACCCAATTGCCAGCAGATCCAGAACTCCACAAGTGGCACATCAGGAACCATTTTGCACACTGTGGCAAAGGCTGAGATTGGAGGGATAACAGTGAGTGAACTATAAATGCACTGAGTTGTGAGTGAAGTCACTTCCAGCTCAGTGCATTGCACTGGTCCCACAGGGAAAATAATATCGTCTTTGACATTGTATGAGTCAAGATAGGTCTGGGTGGCCCTCCAAACTAACCAACAGGTTCTGGCAAGATCAACACCACCAACAATCCAATTATTTAGGATACCTGGTATCGCCCTAATCCTGGGACTACTCTAACAGGAAGTGGGAGAAAGGTTGTACAGACAACGGAGCAGCCACAACATGGGATCACAGGAGGTGAGGAAGAGTGGTGAGCCAGGAGCTAGGGCTACAGAGACCATGGTGGAAATCTAACACAGGAGCCCAAATCTGAAACTCACTGGAGGGAGTGACACAAATGACTGCAAACAAAGAACCAGATACCAGAAGCAACAAGCACAATTGAACTATAGACCTGTGTGTGACACAACTTCGAAACCCACCCCAAGGAGAAGAATCTGCTAACCAGAAGTATGATGACCAAGAGAAAAAGAAGAGACAAAGGCACAATGAATATTACTGCAAAGCAGCAAAACCCTTTGCCAACCTCAGAGTTAACTGAGGAATACAGCAACAAAATGAGGGATACAGAATTCAGAAAACTCATTATACGGCTTCTTAACAATGAGAAGAACATGCAAAAGTTCAAGGTATTTAAGGAATATGTCAAACAAGAAATAGCAACAATGAGACAAAATCAAGCCAGATTATTATTAAGAATGCAATCGAGTGAATTAAAACTTTGGTGGAAAGTCTCAATTACAGAATGAAAGAAGAAAGAATCTCAGAATTGGAAGATATTTCCTGTCACCAGGGGGGAAACAAAAAGCTGGAAGCAGAGCTGGGTCAAACTAACAAAAATATGCAAGAATTAAGAGACACTATGAAAAGGCCAACTATACGAGTTACGATGTTCCAGAAGGTGCAGAAAGAGAAGCTGGTTTTAAAGCTATATTCAATGAAATAATAAAGGAAAACTTACCTAATCTGGAGAAAGAATGGTAAACAATATCCAGGAGGAGCACCGAACTCCCAACAGAGTTGACCAAAAGCCATCTTCACCATGACACATGATAATCAAGCTCTCTTCAATCAAACATAAGGAAAAAAATCCTTAAATGTGCACATGAAAAAAAGAATCAATTGACCTATGGAAGAATCTCAATCAGACTCACAGCTGACCTCTCACAGGAAACTTTACAAGCCAGAAAAGAATGGAGTGGCATATTCCAGATTTTAAAGTGGAACAATTGTCCTCCTAGAAAATGTGCCCGGCAAAGCTTTCTTTTGTGTTTGAAAATGAAATAAAATTCTTCCACAGAAAACAAAAGTTAAAAGAATAGGCCTCAGAGCTCGGCAGCGTGGCCTAGTGGCTAAGGTCCTCGCCTTGATCCCATATGGCCGCTGGTTCTAATCCCGGCAGCTCCACTTCCTCTCTATCTCTCCTCCTCTCAGTATATCTGACTTTGTAATAAAAATAAATCTTAAAAAAAAAAAAGAATATGCCTCTTCCAGACCTACCCTACAAATAATACTTAAAGACGTTCCCTTGACAAAGAAGAAGAGGGACCACCAAAACCAAAGGCAAATGTGAAGAACATCCCAGTAAAATGACAACAGAAGACTAAATCAATGAGCTACCAATTGCTAAATAACAGAAACAAATTACTATTTATATTAACGCTGAATATAAGTGACATACCATATGGGCACCAGTTTTTGTTTTAGCCATTCTACTTCTAATTATGTTTCCTGTAAATGCAACTGGATTAAAATTAAGTCTTTAAAAAAATAATGAAAAGATGGGGAAGCACCAAAGTACGAAAGTATGGTTGCACACTTAGAACTGTACCTGTGGAATGCGTAGAATCTATTCTCTTTACATTAATAATTAAAAATGAAACCAGATGCAGAAAATTTGCAATCATAGAATATGGAGAATATTAAGCTCCTGCCATGGTGATCTTCCTTCTTTGCTTGTGGTTACCCTGATCATGTTATCCATAAATAGATTCAGATACATAAACAAAACTCATCTGATGGCAACATTTAAAGAAGTTCTTGTCTAGAGAAATTGACCTACATATTTTAAGTCTATATCCTGGCTATAATATTCATGCAGTGGGTTAGAAAGAAAAATAAGACATTTTCAGAATTCAAAAAAGGAAGAAAATCAGGCATTATGTTTACATAAGCAAATTTGCTCTTCAGGGTTCTAAAAACATAAAAGAGCACTGACTGTGGGCCCGGTGCAGTGGCTTAGCAGCTAAAGTCCTCACTTTGCAAGGGTTGGGATCTTATATGGGCGCTGGTTCTAATCCTGGCAGCCCCACTTCCCATCCAGCTCCTTGCTTGTGGCTTGGGAAAGCAATCAAGGATGGCCCAAAGCCTTGGAACCCTGCACCTGCGTGGGAGACCTGGAAGAGGCTCCTGGCTTTGGATCAGTGTGCAGCTCTGCCTGGAGTGAATCATCAGACAGAAGATCTTCTCTTTGTCTCTCCTCTTCTCTGTATATCTGACTTTGCAATAAATCTTTTTTTTTTTTTTAAAGGGCACTGACTGTACGCCACCAGGGATCTTGTATGTTTACTCCTAGTGAGACAAGGAAGCCTTGAGTATTCCTCCTCTCCTCGAAGGGCTGTTCAGACCCCCATAAGCAATTGTTCTGCCATACTTTCTAACCTCCCACCCAGGCTTTGAGGGCAGTGCAGGTCTGCACTTGGAAACTGCTTTGATAATTGAAGATGATTCTTCAGAGAGTTGCTAAAGCAGCATGTCCTGGAATCTACATTATCATTGTGAGGAATCAGAGGGAGGGAACCATTTCAAGAATGACAGACCCAAATGAAACTGCTTTAATAGTAACCATCTGGCCTACAAATCCCACAGGTGTATTACAGAGGTCACACAAACACACCCTCAAGGCACTCCACCATTAAATGCTATGCAGTGTTCACATGGCCATTGCACTTGATTAAAAGACATTGCACCGCATGGTGGTGTTTTATTTTTTCTAATAACCAGTTTCCAATTTATCTCTGAAAGAGAAGAAAAGATTAGGAATGTATTCTATCCTGGGTTGCATCTCAAGAATGCATCTCCTGTGAGTCCTTGGTTTCTGCGACGGAGTGATGTGTTGAAATGAATTCCACTGACCAACATTATTTCGGAAACGGTCGTTTCCCTGTGGTGGTTGTGAATCCAAGCGTGGACATGGAGACTAACCATATCCATTCACCAAGCATGGCAAGAACCAATTTGGAAGGAAAAAGAAGAAATCATGAAGGAAAAGGTAGACACACACACACACACATACACACACACACAACGGGAGTATTGTCATAGTCCCCTGCTAAAAGGCTGATCATGCATATCTGTTGTCATTTTTTTCTGTTTCCTTTTTTAAAAAATTTTTCTGAGTAACAGAATGTTTACTTCCCAGCAACAACAATCTCATGATCTTGTTCTGGCCAGCCACCTGGAGGACATAGCCTTGTGAAAGTATGGCTAAAGGTAACAAATGCTCCCCTACCAAAGTAGGCCTCTGAATCACCTTTCTTTACAGAGATAATTTACACGAATAAAGTCATCAACACCTTTAGTAATGCATGCATCTGGGTCATTGCAGCGGGAAAGGCACTTGCTCATTGTCAGCAGAGGGAACTTTTTGGAAAATTTGCGAGACTTCACTTTTGAAACAGAAGAGCTGCAAGAGACTTCAAATGCTCTCTCTCGTCCACCTCCCTCATCTTACTGTTGAAAGAAACCACCATAGCTGAGGTCACAGGTGGCACCCTAATATGTAGCAGTTATTCCCAATGTGTTGAACCCTTTGCCAGCTATCTTTATTGCTCCGTGTTTTCTCTCAAGAATTTATCTTCCTGGTCCTCTCCTGTGCACAACCATTTCCATCAAGGCAGCTGTTACGTTCTGAAAGGAAGGAAACTCAGAGCGAAGGATTGAGTACAAAGGGCTTTGGGGGATGAACGATGCTATTTCCAGGACTGGTCCACAGGCATGTAGCTCGGCCCATTTTCCATCTATATAAGCCCAAATGCCATGTACTTAGACACATATCATGTGTACTTGGTGCTTTTTGAATCAGATAATGAAGAATACATGAATGAATAAAGCAGGAGTTCTTTCACACGTCACTGAGGATCTGACACAATGTCCAACTTTTGCGTCTCAGTCCTCCCTTACTTGGCTCATGAGTTTCTCTGATCACTCTCTCTCCCCTTGACCCGTGTTGCTGTTTTGGGATCCTATGACATCACACACTGTTGATTCCCCTCTGCAATACCACCTGCCCCTTACGCTGGCTGGAAGATTCCTCCTCCTGCTTCCAATCTCTACATTTGTGTTTATGTACCCTCAGTTCATTTGGGGTCACCTTGTTGATAGTGACTGACTGATGATTCCTCAAACCGTATCTAGAGTGGGATCTCTCCTTTGAATTCCTAACAGTCTCTTACACTACCTGCTGGCGTTTCCACTTCTTAATGCATCATGGACTTCTTAACATAACTGAAGTGAGCTCCTCTCCCTCTGCCAGCTTCTCCCTGCAACAAACAGCAACTTCGTTCTTCTAGCTATTCAGGTCAAATCACTCAGATAAGAACAAAAATGTTAAGGGGTGGTATAGCTCCAAGATTTTAGGATCCTGCTTTCCTAACTGAACTACACTACCTGGAAAAGCTGGAGCAGGCGCCTCCAGGAAGCATGGCATCTTGAATTATATATGACACTGTATTTTTTATCTCTCGGTCACAGCGGCTTTCTTGGCCTGTGCCCCAACTAACACAGGAGGTGCTGAACTAGAAGTTGTGAGTGCGAAAATCATTCTTTCAAGAAATCTGAGTATGTGAAAGGAAATAATAACACTGCTGGGAAAATGTTTTATGGAATCTTTGTGAGACAATGTAGCACCAGAGGATGCTGCAGAAACACAGGTCAGCTCATAGAGAGAGGAACTCTTGCTTTTGCAGGGAACTTTCTCAACATCCACCAGAGAATCCCAATCACATGATTTGGAAAAGAGTTGGACCTGGAAGGGATTAATAAGCCCCACATATTGCACCCTTACTTCTTTTTGGGATAATAAAATAAACAAACAAATAAAATTATGAACAATGGATTGGAAGCCCAATAACAAGAAGCACAGATTGAACCACTTGGTTCTTAAAAGACCAAGACTTTGTAATGAACCATCTGTTTTTGTAATTTCCTCTTTTACGTTTGTAATTTCACTATATTGTTAGTTGTTCACTAAATTTTTCCCTGGTAGGTTGGATCAGTATGTGGCTCGGCCCGCTCAGCTCCAGGCTTAATGGTTTGTATCTTATCGGCCATTTATTTCTCTGGGGACACATTCACAAAAACTAACGCAAGCAGAGATCTCTGACTTACGTCTGAGGTAAAACTGAGTTGATTTTTTTAAAAAATGTTGTATTTATTTATCTGAAGGAAGAGATAGAGAAAGATGAATTTGGTACCTGCCAGTTCACACTCAAATTCTGCAACAGCCAGAACTGGTAGAGGCTGAAACCAGGAGTCAGGAGCTCCATCCGGTTCTCCCTGTTGGGTAGTAGGAATCTAGGAGCTTGGACCATTGTCTGCTGCCTCCAGAATGCATTAGCAGGAAACGAATCAATATGGGAAATAATACTCAGTTCCAGGCACTGTGGTATGAGATGCGAACACTCCAAATGGCAGCTTATCCCTTATTTGATTCTTTATGCATATCACAGAACCAAAGGACTTGGCTCCTAAAGGTAATGGTAGTGGGGCAGCTTGAAAAGCGCTGAAAACCTTTAAGTTTAATAACCAAAGAATTTTTTTTTTTTCATTGAATCCAATTAGAAATGTTGTGTGCTTGCTGGAACGGCAGGTGGAGATCATCTTGAGACAGAACTAAAACAGGACTCACTCAGCAAAGTCCCACTTGACCTGACACTGTGTCCATTTGCAGCTGCAAACCAACCAGAAACAAGTAGCATCCAGACCCTAACAGCAAAAGACCCTGTATTTCCCTCTTAAGAACTTCTGCAACCTGCATGCTTCCCAGAACAGCCCAATGAGATGAACACGTGACCTTTCTGAGTGATGGTAGTGAGCAAAACCACCTTTTTCAATGTATCCTGTACAGAAAACCAGCAATGTAGGTGTGATACACTGAGCCAAATCCAAGTGTCATGTTCCAAGGGGGTGAGCCAGAGCTAATGCCCAAGTGCAGAGCAAGTGGCATGTGCCAAAGTGGAATAGCCATTGCACTCTAGTCCATAGTAGCACCCATTCAGCTACGTTTGGACTGTCAATTGGCAGAACATTTATTCATAATGCTATCTCTTGGAGTTCAAACATAAGCCTCCAGTAAATATCATCTGGGTTTCATGTTACCTTCTTGTCAATTTCCATTTGCAAGTGAGTCAGAGGCCCACCAGTTGGTAAGAATCTTGAAACCTCGATACCATTGGGGATTTGGTGATGGACAAACCCTTGGACCTGGCATGAATAGTTATCAGTGGACCTAAGGAGACATGGACATATATTAATAGTCAGAAGTTATAGCTGTGATTAGTAGTAAACATGTGTTTTTCAGCCTGGCCATGAAGTCAGAGAAGGAACAGGGGATAAAAGCACATGTAGAAATGATGAGATGATATCAACCAGCTATAAGTTAATGGAACTTCAGCCATTGATGAGGACATGAAAGAGATATCTGAATGTTTGGGAGTTTTTTTAAATTTATTTAGCAGATTCAACCAACACCAGACATCAGAACAGATGAGAAGAGGGAGGGTGGATTACTCAGGGTTCTCCAGAGAAACAGAGTCAGTGGGAGACTTTCCGTTCTCTGTCTATCCAATGTCTGTATTTACATACACAACTTTACTGCAAGGAGTTAACCTTGTAGGAAGTCCCACAGGCTGAAGAACAGAGGAGTTGAAGGTATAATTCAGTATCAGTTCAAAGATCTAACCATCAGGGGGAAACAGCGGTGTAAATCCTAGTGTAAGGGCTGGAGAAGATGAGAGACGTCCCAGCTTATCCACTGAGGCAGGAAAAAGGATTCTATATTCAGATCTTCATGGATTGGATGGTGCCCACTGCATCCATGATTCAACAGTAATCTCACTCAGATAAATCTAGGAAAAAAACGTTTAACAAGGGCATCCTGTGTTCAGGTGAGTTGATAAATAAAAAGTAATCCTTCCTGGGCCATTTCAGCAAAGTCGTAACACTATCAGGTCAGAGACAGATGAGAGCCACTGATCCCCTCAACCGAGAGAAATGACATACACTGTCCACAGTTCAGCCACTACACTGTCCACAGGATAGCCACTTCACAGAAATGAGAGTTAGCCACTCATCTTCAGAAGATGTCTGGTTATTTCTGTAGGTGTTCACAATGTGCAATGAGTTGAGAGGCCTCTATTTGCAAAAATTGGCTTCTAGGCAGATCTGAAGTCATAGATGAGTAATTTACTGCAAGAGGTGGAGGACTCCAACATCAAAGACTCCATTTAGTTCCTGTTTAGCAATATGTCCTGTACCAACACACTTTACTCAGGCTTGAATGGAGAGCTTAGACATTGGTCCTATGTTAACTGCCAGGTCCAAGATGTAGAACTTGGTAATTCTGAAGTGTTTTGCTCACCACCTGCAGGAAGAAAACCATTAACTCTGTAACCTCATTTCTCTGTATACTCAACCTTAAATGTATTTAACTAAATCAAACTACAATGCTTTTTCTTAACAGATACGGTGCAGACTAATAACTTCTATTCTGGTTTAGAATTGCCATTTAGACCCACTGGTTTCATAAAGTACTAATAAGGTGGTCTTAAATGTGATACTTATGACTAATAAATGGATTATTATAAGTCTGTAGACTTAGCTTGTTTTTCATTAAAAATTAGGAATAACTGGGCCCAGCATGGTAGCCTAATGGCTAAAGTCCTCACCTTGAATGAGCCGAGATCCCATATGGGTGGTGGTTCTAATCCTGGCAGCCCCACTTCCCATCCAGCTCCTTGCTTGTGGCCTGGGAAAGCAGTCAAGGACGGCCCAAATCCTTGGAGCACTGCACCTGCATGAGAGACTTGGAAAAAGCTCCTGGTTCCTGGCTTTGGATCGGCTCAGCTCGGGCCATTGCAGTCACTTGGGGAGTGAATCATCAGATGGAAAATCTTCCTCTCTGTCTCTCCTCCTCTCTGTATATCTGACTTTGAAATAAAAATAAATAAATCTTTAAAAAAAATTAGAAGCAACCATCTTCTGTGAAATATCAGAATGTTTCTTCTATATACAACCACATGACAGTAAAAACCTTGCATCTTATTGGCTTAGATCAAGGACTTCCCAGCTAGCTCTGTAGCAAAAGGACCAAGGAAATGAGAATTGGTTGGGGTAGCAACAAGGTCGATGCAGGCCAATAGCCAAGAGTGGAAAGCAAACCCCAGGACTGGAAGAGGGTAGAACTCACTTGCCAGAAGATTCTAGGGAGGAGCTGGGGAAATGGATAGGTGGAACACAGAGAAGAAATATCGGAAAAATTCTGACACTTATCTCATTTTTATTACGCTCTAAGCCCCATAATCTGATCTTAGGGAGTCCCACTTCTCTCTCCTGTTCAGCCATTCCAGGGCTCTCTTCAGAATATTTTTGGCTCCCCAAGTCTTTACCAAGGAGGTTCTGATGATAACTAACCACCACCAACCCCCTCCCCACTGCCGCCACACACACACACACACACACACACATCCTTTCTGTCCAGTTCCTATGTCTGACAAGATCAGCATGGGCCTAAATTCACAGATAAGAAAATGCATTCTGACTCCTGGGCCAATGCTCCTTTTGTATTGGACAGAACCTTCTAGCCCCTCCAGATCATGCATGGCAAGCTCTCAAACTCCCTCAAGCTCCACTCCATGTGTTAAAAGCAGTCCCAGAGTGAAGATAGCCATGCACGGATACCATACATGGGTAGTCGAAGTGGTTCCAACATAAATCTAGTCCTTCAAAGAAGGCAAAGTAAACTCTTCCCAATATTTCTACAAGATGTGCGCATATTAAAGTCTTGAAGCAAGAATTTAGCTTGAATTACATGGAAACTTTTTGCTTAAAATCTCATATTTCGAGAAATCTCCTTAAAAAAGATAAAGATCTATTCATTGTACTTGAAAGAGTTAGAGAGACAGAGAGGGAAAGACACAGAGAAAGAGATCTTTCATTTGTTAGTTTATTCCCCCGCAAATAGCTATAATGGCCAGAGCTGGGCCAGTCTAAAGCTGGGAACCAGGAGTTTCTTCCACTTCTTCCACATAGGCAGAGGAACCCAAGGACTTGGGCTATCCCTCACTGCTTTCTCAGGCCATTAGCAGGGAGCTGGATTGGAAGTGGAACCACCAGGACACAAACTGATGCCCATAAGGGATGCTGGCTCTGCCAAGTGGAAGATTAGCCTGTATGCCAATCACCAACCCCCAAACATTTTTTAAATATTCAAATGCTATGAGTGTCCAAGGAGACCCTTTTGATTGTAAGTCTTATAGGTGTTCCTCAAAGTGAGGCAGGGTCCAGAGAGCTGGGCTTGATAACGTTCCTGTCTCGGAAACTCCGTGTGTCTCAAACCTGAAATGCAAGAATTTCTAAAATTCTGTGGAGTCTGCCCCTCACAGGTCCATAGCTATTTAGAGTTTGAACAGCTCTGGTATCTTACCACTGCTTTACAGGAGGCAAGAGAGCAGACGCCCAGGAATGTAGGTTTCAGTTTCTCTAAGGTTTGACCAACATTCAGTCAGGAGGAGTTACGGGAACCAGAAAGCGAAAACTCTGCAAAGGGGTAAACTTCAAAACCTGACAGCTGAGGGCAGGAGCAGTCAGCTCATGGAATTTAATCTCTCTTTCATGTGTATGTGTGTATGAGGGAGAGAGAGAGAGATAGAGAGAGAGAGAGAGAGAGGAAACAGCTGCTCAAGTGCTTAGGACACAGTGTCTTCCTGGTGTGTGCATGCAAGCACTCAAACCAGTAGCATCTAACTTTTGCCTTCCCAGCTCTCTTAAGCCTTTCAAATTTAGAGGTTGAAGGAGGAAAGAAAGATTCAGACTGAAGAGAAGATCCTGAGTTTGCTTTTTGTGGGGGTGTGGGGGGTGGAGGACAGGGTTAGGGTGCCAACACCCAGAATTCCTTGGGTACTTACGATTTATTTGCCAATTCACTTACATAGTGGAATTGAGATTAGCAAACTTTCCACTTACTAAATTAACATCATCTCTGTGGCTCTCATACAATTTGCCGTTGTCATGAAAGATTGCCGTCACATAATGTGTAATGGGTTAAGATAGGTAATCAAACAAGAAAGATAATCATTAGAAGCATAGGATTAATTATCCATAGTAGATTACAGAAATGGAAAGCATGGGGCCAGCATTGTTGCATATCAGGTTAAGCCCCAATCTGCAGTGCCTGCACTCTACGTGTGCACAAGTTTGAGTCCTCGCTGTTCTACATGAGATCTACCCACTTGCTAATACACTGAGAAAGCAGCAGAGGATGGCTCAAGTGCTTGGGCCCCTGCACTCACTTGAGATACTCAAAAGAAGCTTGGGGTTCCTAACCGTTGTAGCCACTTGGGGAATGAATTAGCAAATGGAAGATTCTTTCCTCTCGTCTTCTCTATAACTCTGTACTTCAAATTCAAAAAAGGAAAGTGTGTAGGCCCACTGTTGTGACACTGAATTAGGCTGTCGCTTGCAATGTGGAATCCCATATTAGAGCAATGGTTGAAGTCCTGGCTGTCCTGCTACTGATGCAGTTCCCTGCTAATGTGCCTGGGAGGACAGAGGAAGGTGGCCCAAGTGCTTGAGCCCTGGATACCTATATGGGGGATGGGGATAGAGGTCCTTGTTGTGCTTTTATTTTGGTCCAGGCCCAGTTATTTCTGCCTATGAATTGACCCAGCAGATGGAAGGTCTATTTCTCTCAATCTTCTTTTAAAAAACATTGTAAACATTTTTAAAAATAAAAAGCATGAAAATTGCGTTCAAATTGTTTATTTTCATTCAACTTAACAGAGCGAAAGTAGATTCATGGTCTACCTCACCAGGACTGTACTGATCACAATGAGTGTATTGAGTGATAGAGGGTTCCAGGGTGGTTCTACACATAGCATAGGATGTCCAAAACAACTTCTGGAATAGAGCAACGATCAGTGTTGACAAAAGCCTTGTGTTGGGACAAAATTTTGAAAAGGAAAATCTTTTGAAATCTAGTCATCTTTTGCTGGCTGCTAAAGTACCATAAGTACTACAAGATTTCAGTTGCCATGCACATGTTTTACAGAAAGCGGGGACATGAGGAAGATGGTGAGGATAACATCAATGTGAATTTTAAAATACCAGGGTAGCAGGAGGTCCAGAAAGCAGCCATGTTGGAAATGAACCACGAGCCACACTCCCAGCTTTTGTGTGGATTCGACACTTCAGCAGAACTTTAAATAAGCTCTTCTGGTTTGAAATTTAACACCTTGGGCCCTTGTACCATCTCAGTTTCAGCTTTGCAATTCTCAGCAAAAAACTTGCTTAATCTCCGACAAACTCATAGGAGCAATTTGCTGTTACTCTGCTGGTGTGTTGGAGGGCAGAGCACTGAGAACAGACCCTCCCTACAGACCCCCTTCAGGTGGCTCCCAGGAAGGACAGAAAAACTTGTTGTCATCTGTGCTGAAGACTGAACGAAGTGTCTGACTGTTGGCCAACAACCTGCTAACATAAAGACCTTTTTAGACCTGAGGCCAGAGATCCTTGCAGCTTACCAATGTGGCAAATCCATTTCATCTTTAGTGCCAGCTCCTGATAGACAGACAAGGACTGCCATGGCTATGCATGTTGTCCAAGGCAGAAACAAGCTGTGATCTGAAAACGGCTGTTAGTTCTTCAGGAAGACTTGAGGAGATGTGCTTGGAAGCAGACGCACAAAAGGACTAAGTAAGTGAACATACATGCGCTGTTCCCTCATTCCTTACCAGATGGTCAGGCCATTTTTCCATAACTAAAGGAAGCCTGACTTATCTGTAGAGAACACCAATGTGCCTTTCTTAGCTTCCTATATTTCTACTCACAGTGAACACCAGACACTCTCCACTGCTGGAGAAACCAGCTTTCTAGAGGAGATTCAGCCTAAATGAGGTGAAATAAAGCCCTTTGCCTTGGACTCATACCCCTGCTGGTATTATCTCAGTCAACAGTGTTACCTTATTCCGGGTCCCAATTCCCTTGGGGTTCCACAGGCTGTCTGCAACCGCTCCAGGATCTTGTCATTGACCTATGGCGTTGCCAGGACTGGGAGACAGGAAACCTTCCAGAAGAAAACCTGTGCCTTTGCTAAACCTAAGTAACACTGGTTCTCTAAGAAATGTGTCTTTTCGGGCAGTTTCTCTAAGGGGAGTTTGGAACCACAATTTTATTTGCAAAGAGCAATCCTCAATCATGTAGTTAGTGTCCACTCTTCCGGTGTAGGCACTTCTTCAAGGAAGCTTGCTTCATCCAATCTGGTGGTAATTTTCTGTTACACCTGCTCACTGTACAGAGTGCTTTCTTTTTCTCTTCCAGCTTGGCTGGAAGTGCCTTTCATTGATTTTGTTATTTGATTCATGAATCTGTATTTCACCCTCCCAATCAGTGAGCTCAGGTTCTAGTCACTGCACCTCCCGTGTCTATCACAATTCCTGGCACTTAGTAGACACTCATTGAACATGTGCTGAATGAATTGAAAAGCAAGGATTCATCTAATTTTTTCCTTTTATTACTCTAAGATCCTGGCTAGGTTGTTAACTTTCATTGCCTATCTTTCAGAACGAAAAAAAACGTATGCTCACAGGGTTACAAACTTGAAGATGTTACAAACTCTGAGTTTCTAGACATTTTCTCAACAAGGGATTCTTCCGAGTCTATACTTTATACTCTACCTATATTGCTATCAGAAGGTGTTCCTCTTATGTACTGTAAGTAGTGCAAGAAGTACAGTGGAGGGAGCTCTGGGCTGTCAAAAGTCATGAGTTGGTGCATTGGGCTTTGATTTACTTACTGACAATCTTTTAAAGCCTTGGAAATTTAATTTTAAAGCCTTGGAAAATTAAGTTCACCTCTCCAAATCAGTAAAACTAAGGAGTCAATAGTTTTTACAACTATTTTCTAATAGGACCATTCTTGGCACAATGTTAAAAAGGAAAAGAGGTGAGATGGTATACTGCTCTGTGAAAACGTGCAGCAGAGCCCATCCGGAATCCTTCATGTGTCCTTGCCTATACCTGCAGAGAAGCCACTGAGCAGCATACAAGAGCTTCATTTTTAAAAGGAAACGTTTGGGGCCCTGAGCAATGGCCTAGTGGCTAAAGTCCTTGCCTTGAACGCACCAGGATCCCATATGGGCGCCAGTTCTAATCCCGGCAGCTCCACTTCCCATCCAGCTCCCTGTTTGTGGCCTGGGAAAGCAGTCAAAGACAACCCAAAGCCTTGGGACCCTGCACCCGCATGGGTGACCTGGAGTAAGTTTCTGGCTCCTGGCTTCAGATCGGCACAGCTCCAGGTGTTGCGGTCACTTGGGGAGTGAATCATCAGATGGAAGATCTTCCTCTCTGTCTCTCCTCCTCTCTGTATATCTGACTTTTCATTAAAAAAAATAATAAATCTTTTAAAAAGGAAACATTTAATTATGAAATAACCAGTTTCCAGAGAGAGTACAAAAAGATCCTGTGTGCCTTCACTCAGTTCGCCAAGAAATTTTTTTTAGCTGTTTTTTTTTAACCCTTTGTCATATAATGTGAAGGTACTTAATACAGTTGGATTCTGCCTTGAAAATATAAAAATGATAGACTTTTTGTCATATATTTTTGAAGTGCAGCAGCAATGTAAAAAACAAATAGCAAACCCACCATTGAACAATTTGGCAGACAATCTTTTAAAGCCTGTCTACCTCCAAAATTCCATAATTGCGTGACTCGGAAATGTTGGATTATTCCCAGTGGCATTCTAGGCACATTGAGGTAAGGTTTTGCACTTCCCTTTCAAAGAAAAAGTCGGTGGAAGAGGGAGTCCAGGACTCTGGCTTCTTGGTCTTAGTTTTATCTGGAGGCTTGAATCCAATTTCTTTTATTTGTTTATTTATTTGGTTATTTATTTTGATGATCTTTACAGTGTTGATTAGGGCTCAAAGGGTCAAGGGCTACAGGAAAGTGGGTGAGACTATTGTTTCCACATTATTCTTTTTCCTTCCTGTATCTGGGAGGAAGGGAGAGACAAAGAGAGAAGCCTACCCGCCCTCCCAACCATCCCAGGGAGCTCAATGTGGAGCACGCTCCGAGGGCACTGCTCAAGTAGTTTTGATAGTCAAATTGTTCTGAATTGCTGCCAACATTGCCATTCCGAGCATGATGAAATCTCTTCTATTTGAATCCAACTTCTAAGAAATATGCTTCTCAGGACTGGGGTAGGCTATAGCCCCTACCAGGGTGAACTAGAATTGGGGATGGGTCAGGCCCAGCCTGGTGACAGCAACACTGGCAAATGCCGAGGTTAGGTGGGTGGGCCATGCCAGACTGGGCTGCAACGCCCAAGCAACACATGTGAGACCCAGGGTGGGGATGAAGGGGAACCCAACAGAGAGGCTTCAGGGGCCTCCTGCTGGGCCACTACTCCTACTGGTGAGCTTGAGAGCTGGGATTGGGGGCAGACCAAAACGGGCAGGGCTACAACACCTGGTAGCCTAATGTGAATTGTTCCAGAGGAAAGCCAGCTGGGCTGACTACCTTCTGGAGCATGCATAAGCCAGAGTGGATGAGAGTTGGGCTTTGCTGCAGTATCAGCTTGCAGATGCTGGCATGGGGCGGGGGGCTAAATCTGCCAGGCAAAACAGCAGAATCACCTGGAGAGTGCATGATCTGGGAGTGGGAGTGGGCCCAGTAGGGAAACAGTGGGCACCTCCCTCTTGGGTTGCCATTCCCATTGGTGAGCATGAGAACCAGGACTAGGGGCAGGCATGGCTGGACAGATGGTGCACTCACCAGCATGTTTGTGGACTGCATAGTGGAGCTAGTTGGGATGAACTAGGCTTCAATGCCCACTGACGTGTATGACAGCTGAATGGTAGGTGGGACAGACTAGACCAGTCAGCTGTACGTACTGACAAACACAGGAAACAAGGGGGAGGGAGTGGACCTGGTAAGGGTTATTGCAGGTCACTCTAACTAGGCTGCAGCTCCCACTGGTCTGCAGCTCCCATTGATATATGTGAAGGCTGAGTGTGCAGTGGGCAGGATTGGGCTGGACTCCAACACCCATTGGTTTGTGTAAAACATGGCCCTGGAGGCAGAACTGACCCAGCAATTGCAATCACCAGCATATACATAATCTGATTTGGGCGACGGACTGTGCTGGACCTTGTATCGGCAAACATACACATGAATCTACTCTGGGATCACCTCAGATGAAGTTTCTTTGGTGATTCCCTTCCCTGAACCACTGGACTCAGAACTCAAACCTCTAAAATAAAATGAATATTTCCTTGTTACTTTTTTGGTAACTCTTTTATATTAGCAATGATAACGCTTCATCTGTTCTCTGGTTGAGAACATTTGTTCTACGTATACTATTTCATGGTTGACTTACAATGTGGCAGATATTATCTGCTGAGGATTCAAGAACAAAATAAAAAAGATACTCTAGTGATGAAAGAGACAATGACTATATAAACATTGCTAATAGCTTCTTGATGAATTTTTCAAAGAAAGTTTTCTGTGAGATGATAGGTTTGACTTTTCTTATAGAATTTTCATGTTTCAGTTTTAGTTAATAATGTCCTCCAAGCCCATGATTGTAATGTGTAGTCTAAAACCAAACATTAGCTTTAGTTCTGAAAATCTCATTGATTTATCATAACGACATCAAACCTCCTCAGCTCTAATTCCATAGCTATCATTTTAGTTCTGTCACTTCATCAAGAATGTTAGTATCTATCATAGCTATCAAGAATTATCAGATTGAGCTGTATGAAACAATCACTTTTGTAGGTAAGAACAGTTGAGTATGAGCAGCTTTGCATGAATCAATCTAATAATAGATAAGAAATGGAAAAGAAACACTAAGATCAACCATTTACTTGGTGTTTTAGCAGGGCTTGTATATTCAGCATTTCATTTAATTCTGCCATCAGTA